>NC_138156.1:16596261-16683761 GCF_964199315.1 Orbicella franksi | reverse complement strand
GTCTCTTTCAAAAGGGAGTTCCTCTCCACCCCAAACACTATTTCTGAGGTAATGTAACGCAATACGCAGTTAAGAATTCATATTTCTGATGTTAAAAAGAGCTCGGTCACGCGGTGAGACTGTTCACTAAGCAATCACTATTCACGAGAATAGACTATTTACAAGACTATTCACTTTGAAATCATATTTGTCAAAATTCAATTGTTTTTCAATGCCACCCAATGAGAAACAGATCGCACAACGAGATATGTTGTTATTATTTACATCATAAGCCGACGGACCATTATTTTCTTCTAAGGGGGAGGTGGGGGTTGGGAATTCTATTGTGCAAGAAATTTTTGGACATAAAAAAATCAAAATAATGATAGTGGACGCACTTGCACGATTTTTTCTTCAGTGTTTGCGGTGCAGGATTGTTGTTGTTTTTTTTTGGAAATTGCCCAGCTCCCCCTCCCCCCTAAAAAATAATGATCCGTCCTGAACGCCTGGTTCACACTTGTGAGATAAGCATAACACAAGTGAAATAAGTACAAGCATAAGCACAAGAAAAAGAAACATGTTCCTTTTTTATTGTGCTTGCGCTTATGCTTATTTCACTTGTGTTACGCTTATCTCACAAGTGTGAACCAGGCTTAATAACCTTTCGAGGAAAAATACACTGCTCTAGTTGTTTGGAATCAGGCTCAACAAATGTCTTCATCAAGACAAAAAAGGACATAAGATAATTTAAGTTCCCACTAAAACTGAAGTCTCTTCATCTCAGTTTATAGTGAACGCAGAAAATTCTCAGAAAAGCAACAAGATAAAGTAATGTTTTATTCAATAACGGAGTATGAAGAGCTAGTAAAGTGACACAAAAGAAGGTTGGCAGGCTACATCCGACCAAACTGTGTATAAAATAATATACGTGTCTATATGTTATGGCACAACAAAATTTGTTAATTTCAGTTCATTGCGATCTTTGTTTGGCGACGTCTTCGACTCGATACCATTGCGTTTCCAACATGATTTTGCAAAACAAAAACATCTGTTCCTAGTTTTTCGGTGAAATTACATTTACATAACAAGTACCATGCAGCTTACAAACATCAACTCACCGAAACATAACAATACAAATATTAAAATCTGGCCCGGTTTTCAGGAAAATAAGTCGCACGTCGGAGTTCGATCATTTAAATTTTGAAGTCGGAAGTCGGAAGTCGGAACTCAGAAGTCGGAACTCAGAAGTCGGAACTCAGAAGTGGGAGGTGGGAAGTGGGAAGTGGGAAGTCCCTCCTCGGCTTTCGTAGTTAACAATAAAACAATTCAAAATTAATACACAGCAATATCGATTGATACGACTGGGAAGCGTTTCAATAAGGTAAATAGCGCTACTTGGCCGATATTATCCTGCATCGATGAACGAGTCTCCCCAAAGACTGATTAAATTAATAATATTTGAGCACTTTCCTGGTTTCTTTTGTCAAAAATTTACAATTTGCAGAATATTAAAGCCACTAACTCGGGAACTTTTTGGTCTCTCTTACAGACGCAGTTAAGGCAAGAAATAAATAAGCCGCTAATGTTCTTAAGAGAATAGTACCACAAGGAGAGCAAGGGGTTACTTGAGACAAATATATAGCTTTGCGATGTTGACTCCCAACCACAGGCGGCCCAAGCTCACAATGCGAGGAAGTTTTTTTTTTAAATCTTTATGCGAACGTTCAGCGCGCGAAACGTGACACGGTTACCACCGACATCTACTATTACATAACGACCGAGTTTGGTTACGCGAAACGTGACCTTTGCCTTGCAGTATGTGGTGGTGTTGTGTTACAACGGTTTGAATTTATAAAGGTTTGTATGGGGAAAAACGGTAATCGACATTATAGCTGAAATTTTGATATTTTTGCAATAAAAATGACTTACCTGAATGCCTTGTTGTCTTCTCTATTGTCATCTCGCTTCTCAGCTCGATCCGAAGCCTTTTAAACAAGTTGTCGCTTTGTGGTTTTCCTCTACTAAGAAGCTTTCGCGTAACCAAACTCGGTGGTTATGTAATAGTAGATGTCTGCGGTAAATATGTCACGTTTCACGCGCTGAACGTTCGTATAAAGATTAAAAAAATAAATAAATAATAACTCCTCGCATCGTGAGCTTGGGCCGCTTGTGTCCCAACTGACAAAGAAATAACACGTTTTACGTAGGGTACACGTGTACCTTTCCCAGCTCACCCCCACCATTTCCTTGTCTCTAGACTAATTAATTAATTGAAATTAATTAATTAAACAGACATTAAAGTTAACACCTTAGCGAATTAGTGACTTAGCCCTTAGCGGCAGGCAGCCCCGAAAACCGTCCCAATAGTGCATTCTGCATTAATAAAAGGAGGAAAAGCAAGATGCGAGAAAAAATGTGATAGGAATTCCCGACGAAACTATAATGAAAAATGAAATTCGGCAGTTTCGAGTAGAGGTGAAGCAGAACTCGAAACAAAATTGAAAAATAAATAATTAACGTACTCTTCTAGGCTAATCGAAAATGTCTTGAGATTCGTAACAGTTCTGCATTGGTTAAAGGGGCGCTATCTTTGAATAGGAAAAACTTAAAGAAACATTTTCATTGTTAGAAATGTAAAATATAATGGTTTAGTTTAGTTTTGTTCAAAAATTTATATATAAGCACACTGAAGACATAAATGGCGCGCTGGGTAATGGTCTAGGCATGTTCAAAGTTGTGACGTGAAGTCTCCAGACTTTTTCAAGTTTTGTCTTGGAAAATCTGGCTAAGAAAAGATTAAAATAGCTCTGCCTAGAACAATCCTCCGTAGAAAAAAAAGATGGCGAGTGGTACATTTGCCCATAGTTCTTAGCGCACGAAAACCTTAACAACGTCCATAAAAACGTACAGAAACGCTATAAAATCTTCAAACATAGGCTACTCAATGTCCTTAGTACAGGGACAAATATTGTAAAAATTTGGTTTTCTTTGTCATGGTCTCTTGCTTTGTGCCCTATAGGCTGTGTTGGGTTCGAAAGGTATTGTGGTAAAATGTACAGCCGCCATATTATTTCCTACGGTAGATTGACACCTTTATCTTGGAGCTTTAGGAGTATCTTATTTCCTAGTGAAGGTACTCAGTCATGATTTGAATCTGTCTTTTAAAATACCCTTTTTCTTTGGCCATCGTAGCTTAATAAGAAATAACACACAAACTGCGGTGACAAACATGACAATAAAACGCATTTTGGAAAACAAAATTCATTGACTTGACGTTTCGAATGTTTCGACATACATCCTCAGAAGTGACCGTTTGGAATAGTAGTAACAACCAAATTTAAATTAAAGATAAGTAAGAGAAAAAATTGCATAGGATTAAAAGTGAACCGAAGCATTAAGTTTTCTTGTACGAAAATGTCTGTGCCTGCCCATGTTACGTTTTGTGTAGTATGAGATTAGTTAAATTCAAAACGGAAGGACAAACACTATAAACAGAAAACTTCAACGAAAAGTTACAAAACCGAAATAAAAATTCTAGCTTAATCGGGCTTTGAGCAACCCCTCCCTTTCTTAGAAAGACTGAATTCAAGCTTGCAGAAGTTTGTTGACTGAACAAAACTTTGAACAGAGAACGCAATTTTTTACGAGCACTGCTTCCAGGTAACAACATTCACAATCCTTTACATAATATGTAGAATAATAATAATTATTATTGAGATTTAGGCCATCCTAGAAGCGTAGCTCCTGGGCCAGGTTGTTCAGAGTCCGATTAAGCTAACCCAGGATAAGGTAGAATTTAGATTTGGGTTTTGTAACTTTGCGGTGAGCGGGTTTTCTGTATATTGTTTGGTCTTCTGTTTGACTAACAATAGGCGGATTGAAACCGACCAATGATGACTGATTACAAACTTAACACGAGTCTTTCAGCCAATACCATCATGGCTAAACTGACCAATTACGTTCAACGAACCAGACTTATAACATCATCGACTGACAAACATCATTCACTTGACTCTGTAGATGACTTCCGCTCAGGTTGTCGAAACGTCAGTCACCGACAACAGTTCTTTTAAGAACTACCCTCACCCGGACGATCACACTATACGAACTACTGATACTCTTGGGTTCAAACCATTTACTATATTAAACCTTTTGTTTGGTGATGTTCTCGCAGCCGTCGTCGTCGTGGTTTGCTTAAGCTCCGTAATAGCGGTTTAGCGTTAGTAAACGAAAGGTTAGATCATCTATATAAAGACTAGCATTACATTTAGCTTGCACTAGCGATGTTTCTTGTTTATAAACATTGACGTCATTCTTAGACATGCGCACTTTAGTGGTTGGCAAAAAGCCGGCTTCGTTTTGTTTTCATGGCTTTTCAGTGCGATTCCGAGTACGTAAAAAGTCTCGCGATATCATTTTAAATTAAGCGACAGCAAAGGTGCAAGTAGCCTTCCCGACCCATACAATTTGAAAGGATGGACAAATCATCCCAGTTCTTGGCCAGATTCAACATTTGGGGATCTGTACACGTATTTAATCGAAACGCCGGGAATTTAGTCCCCTCCGCAGCCGTTTTTTGGGATGTTACGCAACGCTCCCCCACGGCTGCGGAGGAGACTACCGGGAATTTACACGAAGGATAGTCTAAAGGCCTTCAAGTCGCTTGAAGCTTAGCAGTTAGTCATCAGTGGCCACGTTAAAACACTGTGGTGTCATTCATTTGGAGACAATATCCCTTACTGCTTCATTAACGGGAAAGTAATTCTGTCCCAGACAGCCGCACGATGCGGACTCGTGAGGACTCGGACGGCGTCCAATCCTTCCTACGAACTGCGTTGATCCAAGCGGTCCGCTTTGGTTCACTTTCAGGAAATCTAAAAAAATTTATTCCCGATGCATTTGTTAACCGATTTGTACAATTTATCACGCAGCAGCTCACCGGCATTTTCTCCACGAACCCTTTTCTCAGGCAGTAAATTTAGAAGGAAACATCAAGCCACGTCGTGTTTTCGCTAGTCCCCTCCGCAGCCGTTTTTGGGGGTGTCAGCGTTGCGTGACATCCTAAAAAACGGCTGCGGAGGAGACTATGTTTTTGCCAGCCATAGAAATAAACAACCCCACGTGACCTAGGCGTGACGTCACAGGAAACATCGCTACACAGGTGTTTTGTAAATTGTTTTTCCGTACGCCCCCGATGGTGAGACACTGAATACCGTCTTCGGTTCGTTCTGGTTGTATTTTTGGATTCAACACCACTGTTGGACCCAAGTTCTGAATGTTTTACTGGTCTCCGACTTTTGTATCCCCCTTGAAATGGTTCCCGCCAGTAGTTATACAGCTACGACGAATTTTTCCCGCCGAAAAACGTTGGATGTCATTTAGATGGCCATTCAGCTCTGTTCAGATTTGGAGGGCAGAACCTGGAATTAGACTTCCGATTCTGCGGTACAGTCCATCCGAAAACACGGATTTTATAACGGGAAAACCTTGATGTACACGCCTCGAGGCATGAATTTGTCAAACAGCAACAGAAACCTTGGAACAGCGAAGAAAACTACTCTGGATACTGCAAGTCAGAGGTTTGTCACGGAAGGGATAGTAGATTGCCATTAAACCTCCCCACCCCCAAAAAGGTGCATAATACGAAAAAAACTGTCAACCTTATGGAGCATAAAGTGTCGACACCAATGTTTGGTTAACTTCGTGCGCATATCATCTACAAATGACAACAGAGGCAGTGGTAGTTTACCGCAATTTACTTCGGTTTTCCTGCATAAATACATGGCAGAACCTACTCTAGCTAGGATATTATGAACTGACACGATTGATCCTGATAAACTGTTTGAGTTTCTAATGTAGAACCATGGTAATTTTTTCTCCTCGAATGATTTACATTAATGGCTTACTTAACCTTGACTTAAGCATGGTATTCCTACCTATATTTAGGCTAATTGAATTCTTCTTGAAATAACGAATACTGGCCACAGACAGCTGAATAATTAATTAATGTCGACCCGAAAATAGAGATTACATACTCGTGGATTATTATTGGCTAAGAATATTGAATAGTTGTGAATAAAGTTTTTAGGTTTTCCCCCCCCCTCCCCCCGCCCGGCATTGCGTAGAACTGATGCTCTTGGAGCATGATGTGCTAGCGACCATTTTCAGAACTTGGTTGCGTAAATTGTTATCAAACAGTATTCAGTAATCTCCGAAAAAATCCGAATTTATCGTTATTTTTTGCACTAGAGTCTCGTTCCAAATTAAGGCGGATAAATGAATCCTGATTGGTTGGAGGCGGCCCATCACTACGACATTACAGCTGAGCCACCTAACATTCTAACCGTTTGTAGATGCATACATTTGTATTACCTTCTTCTTCTTGTTTCTGGACCCCTTGTGCACTCTGTCAGTGGTTTGAATCCGGTCCCCCATTCATAGCACTCTAGCGTCTGGGGCTTTACGAGACGTATTTCTTAGTTTATTTTGCCATTTTGACATGAGCGGTTAACCTACCAGAATAAGTCTCCAAAATGTTTGACTCAAAAGCTCTCTGACAATAATATAGTAATATAGCTCCCTAATAAATAGCTTATATTCAATTTTTACGTCACAATATCATATTTTAAGTTTCATTACTTACTTATGCACCTAAACATTTTTCGACGAAAAAGTGATCTATCACGTACTCAGCGATTGCAAAAAGTAGGAAGGCGCGGAGGCCTCATGGTTAGTGCGCTCGTCTCCGGATCGAGCAGGCCGGGTACGAGCCCTGGCCGGGGACATTGTGTTGTGTTCTTGGGCTAGAAATTTTACTCTCACAGTGCCTCTCTCCATCAAGGTGTATAAAAGGGTACTGACGAATTTAATGCTGGGGGTAGCCCTGCGATAGACTAGCATCCCATCCAGGGGGGAGTAGAAATATTCCTAGTCGCTTCATGCTACAGTAACCGGGATAAGCTTCGGTCTGTTGGGCCACTTGGCTGGTATGGCAGACGTTACTTACCTACCATTACAAAAAGTAGCAATTCCTCCAATGATAATCTCGCTATCCCTCCCCTAAGTTAAGCCCGCTCTGTAAATAAAAGGCAAAAAGCCCTAAGGCTTGTTTAGGATTTGTACGGCGTGTCTATATCTACTGAGGACCGGCTGTTATATATTAAAATTACTGCTTTTCGTTTTACCACAGAGAAATGAACAGGACTTGCTTTAAAGGTCACACAACCAGTAGTCTAAACATCTTGGTTTGTGTTTCGTCTGCAGGCTACCATTCTAATAAACGCTTTATGATAAAACTTGCTCATCATGCCGTAACAGACTGGATGCAGAGCGCTTGGCAACAAAGTCAGAGTAAAAACAATACTGATAAAAGTGAAACGATGAGGCCAGTTTAAAAACGCCTCTACTTTAAATTCATGCAAAAGGTACTGAACCTGAAAAGGAATGTAGCACACAACAAAAATCAGCACAATGACAAATACCATTCTCAGTACATCGTTCTCGAGTTCAAATGTTTTGTTGTTGGATGGTGGTGTTCCGTTGTTTGTTTCTTGTGAATCCGGTTTGTCGCCTTGTTCTTCCAGATTTTGATAAGTCGGACTTCCCTTTCGTTGATGATATTTTACCTTTTCTTTCTTGCCGTCAACTGCAATGGCCATCGAGTCGATATCCTCGTGGTTTTCTCCTCCTGTTTGGCTCAACAAGCTGCCTCCTTGCTCGTCGGTACACAAGGACTGGCGGGTGACGGACGAAAGCGCCTTGTTCTGCTCGTCTCGAAGCTTCGCAATGACAAAGATGTGTTCCCTGATTTTCTTGCTCACCAAAGCGTAAGATGTCGCCATTATGACAAGTGGCAGGGCAAAGTTGATCACAAACAAAACGACTGAATAAGCATCTTGGTAGTGTGCATAGCCTTCTGGAAATATTTCTTCGCACGCATGAATCTCGCAGCTGTCACCGTACGAATTCACAACACGGAAAACTAATGTGGGAACCGATAGCCCAATAGACCCCACCCATGTGGCTATTATAAGACAGCAGATTTGTCGAGGAGTTGGTTTGGCGACCAGTGGCTTGACAAGGAGAAGGCAGCGATAAACGGAAAGAATGGCTAATGTTGTTGTGATAACCAGCACACTTGTAATTTGTAAAGGAGGCAGAATCTTGCACATGGCGTATCCCAGCTTCCAAGAAAATGGCGGCTCGTCGGCGTGGATTGTGAAGACCGTAGAAACCGTGCTGAGAATTTCAGCGAAAGCCAAGTTGCTGACTAAGTAGTGTGCAAACGGTTTAGTTCCGGGTTGCCTCCAGACTGCTCGACACACTACATAGTTTCCAACCAAAGAGAACGCTACTATCAGGCTGAACAAGACTGTTCGAATAATCCGTGATACTTGAGGTTCAGGAACGTATAAAGATGAAGTGCTGTTGGTGGCACCGGCAGCTGTTTGGTTGATACTGTCCCTAAAGCATGACATGTTCAAAAGAATCGTCGGTTTGTTCCCTCAAAGAGGATTTTACATTTCCAATTCTCCTCCAAACTGTATGTCTTGTGGTGATGGGGTCAACACTGCACACAGACTGAAATCGTCACGTTTTTGTGGAAATCTGTAATGCAAATAGTTTTCTTTTAAATGAATGGATCTTTTTCTTCCTTTAGCTACTCGAGTATCATTAAACGGTGCCCTTTGAAAAAAAAACCGGATGCATTAATTCTGACCACAGTAAAATGGCTCATTTGCATTCTATTAAGTAACGATTTAAGAGTGCCTGCCTGTAAAAACCAGACAAATTCTTAATTTCGCGGCAAGGGTCGAAAATTCGATTTCGCTCATATTCCTATGGTAGATAGGCTAGGGCATGACAAAAACTACTGGATAGTTTTTTTGGCAAAATATCCTTTAATTTCAAAGAAATATGCAAATTACCTAATTCCGTTAAAATCGTCATTTGACGCATCATTTTATTAAACAAGTTTGAGAGCCTCGCATGCAAAACCACATCATTCTTCCGTCTTTAAAACACTGAAATATTTTTGTGCAATGTTTAATTGTGTACTGGGTCGATTTTAGGGAATGTTGCGGTTTTTGTTGGGTGCAAAATAATTAAATTTCGAAGACATGTATTTCATTCACTTAAAAGTACTTCATTAAAAATAATTGATTTTCACCATGTGCGAAACCTTCAAACGGATTAAGCTTCTGGTGGTTGAATCGCAGAAGGATGGTCTACAGATTCCTGTAAAAATTTATTTGGGCAAATGATCGTGAGCGACGCGAGAGCTTTTCAAAGTACGTTAAAAATACGGATATTTGACCATCCGTCGTCAAATTTCAATTTACGGGTTAGACATATATTTTAGCACGCGCCACATGTCTTGAGCTATATTAAGTTGAAATAGACACAGAGCTGATAATTTCGAGATGTTCTAACCTTATTTGCTGTAAAAGGCAGGTCCAAAAGCCGATTTGACGTGTTTCTGTCACCATTCGTCGCACATAAAGCAGAAGTTTGCTTTTGTTTACACCACGTCCGATGTACATCGCCAACTGTCAGCTTATTTAATGGTCGAATACCATGAATCTATGACCCTCTTTCGACACATATGATCACCACTGCATCTAAGTCAAGAACGGCTAAGTGATTTGTAGATAGTTGCTTGCTTTGCACTACACCAAAATATTACGTTTGATCATCGTTTGATCTATTGCTGTTTGAATCCTTGCTTCCAGCGGTTCCTTGTTTGTTGGTCACGCAATGCTGTCATCCCATTTTAGGGGGTAGGGGTAGGACAATTTCTATCCTAATACGTAAGACTCCGTAAGGCTTGGAACCACAGGGAGCACACAATCTTGTTTAGTAGGAAGAGATTAAATTAAGCAATGAAAAGAATGAATAGTTAACCATTACCCGTACACGCCATGCGTAAATACTGTAACGCTAAACTCGTACCTAGGTCTTTTCGCGCTTTGGAATTATTTTTGGTTTACATATAATACAGTGGGCTACTCTCGGGGGGAGATTGGAGGTGGCCTGTGAAAATCAATTATTTTTAATGAAGTACTTTTAAGTGAATGAAATACATGTCTTCGAAATTTAATTATTTTGCACCCAACAAAAACCGCAACATTCCCTAAAATCGACCCAGTACACAATTAAACATTGCACAAAAATATTTCAGTGTTTTAAAGACGGAAGAATGATGTGGTTTTGCATGCGAGGCTCTCAAACTTGTTTAATAAAATGATGCGTCAAATGACGATTTTAACGGAATTAGGTAATTTGCATATTTCTTTGAAATTAAAGGATATTTTGCCAAAAAAACCATCCAGTAGTTTTTGTCATGCCCTAGCCTATCTACCATAGGAATATGAGCGAAATCGAATTTTCGACCCTTGCCGAGTTATTTTCCATATTTATGGACAGAGACTCTTAAGAATTTTCATAGGTTTGCTCTATTGCAATAAAGAATTTGATCTTAGAAAAATGGTCACATTATCACCAGGAAGGATTGATTTACTTTCCGCTGTAATGCTACAGTTTTCCTGGAAATCATTTTGTGCCTCTTATCGTCACGAAGATATGGAAACCCTAAAACCTGCTCAGCCGGATACATTTGATCTTTGCCTCTAGCAAAAAGGTGGTTCATTTGCATCCTATTAAATAACCATTATACTTTTATTGCTTTGCCTCGACGAGAAAAGAATATCTCGACCAAAAATAAACTCAGTGACACGCTAAAATGTATGTGCCATGAATGATACAGCAATATTTAACTCTTTGATTTTATTTTGTTCCATTTATTTTCCAGGACTAGGAGCTTTCTGTCGATAAAAGGAACATGTTCATCTTATTTCTCATCGCTCCATGAAAATAATTTTCAAGCAATTGGCAAACAATTAAAGCTCAGTTTGAAAGTCATTCATTGGACTTTCTTGAATTTTCTCCTTCATTTAGTGGGGGCGTGATATCTAAAATGCAGCTTTCCGGCCATTGCCGGCTAAGAATGCGTCATTTAAAATAAAAAATAGTGTCGCTCTTCCTTTAAAACATTTCCAAAATCACCACACATACCTGCTCTACAAAGGCACGCTTTTACACCGGAGGCCTGGAAGGGTAAAATAAGAGAATCTAAAATGAATTAATTATTCTATTTAAAAGGCATTGCCAGTAACAGGCTCAGTTTAAACGACAGTGTAAGCTAAAAAGTACTGTAGTTCTGTTGAAAAGTGTCTGTTTCAAAGCCTAAAGAAATCTACGGAAATAATTTGCTATTTTCCTCCCATGTTGCCTTCCTGTCCCCCTGACGGGTTGAATTGAGAAGAATGGTTTTCAAACTGGTGTGTCTGCTGTTTAGTCTTCAGAACCACGTTAATTTAAAATCAATTTTTGCCATCTAAACCCGCCAAAGTGAGTGCGCTTTAAAAGACATTTTAATGACTTTTGTGGCTTTTATAATGTATGGGACATGTGCTAATATCAGGAACAGTGAGGAATAATGCGTAGACAGTGGTTTGCTGTAAACGCGATAATCAGAATAAAAAAAAGTCACAAGAAATATAATTTGTAGTCAGACTGAATCCATTGCATATCATGAATGTTTTAGTAAAAATGAAATAAAATATAATGGGTTGTACTAAATGTCAATATTTCTATGTTTTGGAGATCTTTTATCTCCTTGGCGTCATCTGACAAAGAGCCGTAAGCTGCAAGCAAAGCGGAAAGGAAGAGAACAGAGGAAATGAGTGCGTTGTTTAAAACCTCTTCACGCAAAGTTCAGGCTAGGCTCCACCCTCTTTAATTGTTATGACAGTTTTGATTGAATTGATGCATTTACTAGTCATTGATAAATTCATATCTTTCACCTTAATGCATTTTTATGCTTCTAACTTTACCTCTATAGAAAACAACTTTTTCATAGTTCCTTTTATTTTTAAAATAAGTATCTGTTTTTCTTTTGTGCTGCGAACTCCTTTAACATAGCATCAAAGCTGTCCCTTAATATATTTTTTGGAAAATAATTAGTTTTTGTGGGGTGGAAAACCACCTTAAATTATCCTATTTAAATGAATTTAAACTGAGCAATATTTAAACTATACTAAACTTCCTGTTGTGATCTACAGAGGAAGTCTTAAAGAGGCTGACATCATTTATGAACACGTGTTGTATTCACCAGTCTGCCTCGATAAACGAACACTCCCTTTTGAAAGCCGTTTTTGCAGGTGGAGATATTTCTGTAGGTCTTTTGTCATCGAAACATTCCAGTCAGTAGAATTTTTTTTTTTTACTTCTATTATTTTACCAATTGAAGATCAAACTATCTTGTCTTGAATAAAGCTGGAGTGGAAAAGCACCCATTTGGTGATAATATTTATCTAAATAATTTTCCACTTTCTCGATCGTTTTATGTTCCTTTTAGACCTTCTCGCTTTTTCTGGTCAATTTTGCAAGGAGCAGCCGGCTATATCCACTGTTGAAGAAGAAAGCCCTTAGTCACGCAGTCTTGGAACAAAACGCCTGACAGATTCGGAATTCCTCTCTCGACTCCTCTCTCTTTCAAACACCATAACAACAGTGACACGAGAACAGAAGCAACAAACCCGACATTATAAAAACACGCATCATGTTCATTTTCCCAGATCTTCAAACATCGCCTTTAAATCTTTAAATCACATCTTAAAATCCTTAAAATCACACCTTAAAATCCTTAAATCACATCTTTAAAACTTTAAATCACGTCTTACATATACATAAAATCATCTTACATGGAAACTCAGATCGTTATCAAAATACTTTTCGTTTTAAACATGAAGACAGCAACTTAAAGTGCGCACTTTAACAAGCCTAAAGTGTGCATTTCTAGAAATTTAAATCGCGTATTTTGAGAAACGTAAATCGTGTCCTTTGAGAAACTTGGAGTGCGTACTTCAAGAAACTAAAAATGCGTACTTTGAGAAACTTAAAGTGCGAACTTAAACAAACCTGAAGAGTGCATTTCTAGAAACTTAAATCGCGTATTCTTAGAAACTTAAATCGCGTACTTTGAGAAACTTGAAGTGCGTACTTCAAGAAACGTAAAATGCCTACTTTAAGAAACTTAAAGTACGCACTTAAACAAACCTAGAGTCCGCATTTCTAGAAACTTAAATCACGTACTTTTAGAAACTTAATGTGCGTACTTTAAGAAACTGACAGTGCGCACTTTAAAAACCCTAAACTGCGTATCTCTAGAAACGTAAAGCGCGCAGGTTTAGAAACTTAAAGTATGTACTTTACCTACTTTTAAGAACATAAAATTCGAACTTAAAGTTTCTCAAAGTGCAAAGTTTAACTTTCAGAAACCTGTGCAACCGTGAGAAATTTAAATTTGCGAATGATTCGAGCTACACAGGACACATTCATTTCAACTCTGTGGACCTTTATAAATAAATGATAATTTGAAGTTTTTATCTAAGGGTCTTTGCCCAGTAATTGATAATGATCCAAGCAAGGCTGGTCATTATTAAGGATTTATTACATGGCATTAAGATCGCCATTTTTCTTGCGGAGCAAAGCAGCCAATTTTGCAAGTGCGGGTAAACTTCCTCGTAAGTTCCATTTTGCAATATATCGGAACACAAAAACTATTCCATTTATTGTGCATGAGCTATAAAATCAATCTCTGACAAAAAAGGAAACAAAGCTCAGGAAATAATCACAAAGGCGCCGAAAGAAAAAAGTAAACTGATGCTCAAGATTGATAAAATGAAAACTTTCAGCGGAACAGTCCACTAGCAATCTTGTAGCCTCGGGTATATTACCGCGTCCGGGAATGGCGGGGGGAACATTGAGCATGAGCAGGAGCCATAATCGGGGAGGGAGACCGCAAGTCTCGGGATTCGCGCGCACCTATGATATGGGACAATTTTTCTATTTTTAGAACAAATTGCGCCATCCTGACGTCATATATCCGCGCGGATTCACGCATATGTCAGGGGCTCTCGAGTGGATGTTGTTACGTTGCGTGATCAAATGGTGAGAGTTGAGAGATTCTCTTGAGTATTTTTCACAGCGATGGCAGGGAATAAGGCAGGGAATACGAACCAGGGCGCTTATATGTAGTTTTATGCTCTGAGCTAACGGAAAAGGTGGGTTTTTCAGGGTCGAAAACAAGACTTCAATCTCGCGCTGGGAATGAATAATAAGTTCTGCTCACGCTAGTTGTAAGCTTACGCGTATGCTTAAGAATATAGCAAGAAAACTCTCTACTCTGGTATCGAGTTAATTTGTGAGTTTCTCAGACAATGTTTAATCATAACCAAAACCTGTTTTGATGGTTTCTTATTGTCTCTGCTTGTTTGGTGAGTTTGCAAAAGTTTTTGAAAGGAAAGTCTGACGCGTACAATTAGCTCATTTGCATAGTGCATGCAGCTCTTGCACTTTCAAGTCCGAGTCGGTGTTTTCAATTGTCAACAAATCTTGACAAAGATTTCTTTCGTTATCTTTTGTGCTGAGATGCTGCAACAAATTTCACGAATGCAAAAAAGGCTACTTACATCATGTGTGTTTCTTCAACATAAGCATAGTGAAGTTTTACACTGCGAAAATGAAAATAGACAAGGAGTTTTGATAACTCGATCATCTAAATCGAAATCGTTATTCCAAGTTGATTAAAGAAAGCGTCATCGTAACTTTGCTGATTGTTTCTCCTTTATTCACATATTTTCAGCTTAGCTTTTAATATGTTCTCAAACATTTATCAATTTTAAACATATTTAAAAACTATAGAGCTATTGTTTGAGTTTGATGTACGCTTTCACACGCAAGTGCGGCGAAGTACAATTTGTCATGTTTACTGACTGTACAAAACACGCATCGGCGGGCGCTCTCATTCATCGACAACAGAGAATTTACTGGATTTTTACACGAATAAAACTGAGCAGTACCTACGGACGTAAAGTTATTAAGCCTTGATGAAACATCAAGCGTTGCTTACAATTCAAGTGAAACTCAAACTAGGAATTATTTTGTTTTACTTTTCGGTCGCGATAGACTGACAAATTCCTCGCAAGCGTGTGGTAAGAGGAGCTAGGAAACTATGAAGTCCTGGAGCTCTGCGATATCTAAATATATCCAGCTAGTTTTTTGCTGTGTGATGGAAAAGCTGTTAATCTTCAACATATGTGAAATTTAAAGTGGAGTAATGTACTGCTCATGTAAAAGAAGCATCAGTCGGAACACAACTTGGTCAGCGATATATTTAAGCTTACAGCGGAACATACCTAAATTCGACACTGTCTTACTTCACTCAAACTGGAGCAGCTTACGACGAAAATACTTAAGTAAAATTCCAACAGACGTAAACGCGTTGAGTTGTGGGGCAAAAACATGAAACATTTCGGAATTTCGGACGCCATTTCCCCCGCGCGACATCCGCAAATATCCTCGCAGCATGTACGCGCGTGTGCCGCAGGTGATGGCGCAATTTGTTCTAAAAATAGAATTATTGTCCCATATCATGGGGACAACCCCAATACTTGAAATGGCGCGCGCTTACGGTCTTCGTTCCCGATTATGGCTCCTGGCATGAGTCAAAATCCCACCCAGTCCCTCCCCAAGATGAAAGTGATATGTCAAGCAAATTCTGAGAAATCTCGCAACCTCATGGAATAAAAGCGATCAGAAACCTGAGATACCTTATCTTGCCCCCCTCCCCCCCCCACCAGGGGTCGAGAGTACACAAAGTATACTTAGAGAGATTGTATGGATCGATCAAAAAATTTTCTGATTTCCTCCATTTTTTGACTCAAATTCAATTTAATTTCAAATCCATAGAAACTGCGCGCTTCAAGTGATTGAAAACCAAAACAATCAAACTATTTTGTTCTTTATTCATTGTTACTGACGCAAAACTCAACGCACTTATTTGAGTTAGAAAAGCAACGGAGTCGAGAAAACTTGGAGAGAGAAAATAACGATCAAGTCTCAGGCAGTGATAAGCCATAACCAACTATTTTGTTTTCGTTTCCTATGGCAACGATAAGCCATGGACAATTTTGCTTTTAGTTCAGTTTATAATGCCTTTTTTCAAACTATTTTTATAAAACTAGTTTTTAAATTTATTTCGCATTTATTTATTTATTTCACTGACGGGCACGATCTTCCCTTAAAATTCCTCGCGATCAACGTAACAAAACGCGGAAATTTTGTTCAATTTAACCCCACCCCACCCCTCCCATACAGTGCCAAATTCATCACCCTATAAATTTGAAACAGCGTGTGAACTCTCATTTCAACGATGCATTACAAACGCAATATTTACTTTACAAGCCGCACTTAAATTTCACGTTAATTCAGTTACATCTCAATTCATTCGTACTTATTGCATAGAGTGTCGGTTAAGTAAAGTAATTGTCTTCTTCGGATTATCACAGACTCCTTGTTGACCCTCAACATGATTTTTGCGGAAAGAGGAGCAGATAGCGAAGTATGAAAGTGCAACAATAAAATCATCGATATGAGCTCTTTCTTTTTTTTTGCAAAGGGTTAAAAAGTTTGATTAATCTCGACTGAAAATCGCGGTTGTGGTGCCATACACAGTTCACAAGAAAAAGACATTTTTCGGAGTTTTTTTTATGAGCTCATCGAGTACAGAATTCCTTCCGCTCACTTAAAATAGGTTTTAACCACTTGTTTATGATCCTTCCCATCCTTAGTGCTGAAAAGATACAGTGACTGTTAGGTCAAACTGCTTTGGCTTCTGAAAAATCTGTCACCCGAAAGGTTGAGAATTCCTATCACTAGCCCCCCATTTTGACCTTCTCTCGATCCACCACTGCATAAAATCATTGTTGAGTAATGTATCGATCAAGTAGAAAGATCAACGCCTTCACTGAGCATAATTGTGGCATTTGATTCGTTAATGTGACCAGGGACGGGGGAATTTGATAACGTTGCTCGAAATTTATAGGGTGGTGAATTTGGCACTGTATGAAAAGGGTGGGTGGGGTAGGGTGAAATTGAGCGAAATTTCCGCGTTTTCTTAACGTTGATCAAGAGGAATTCTAAGGGAGTGACATTGCTGCTGGGGTGAAAGGGTCTGCAAACGTCCTGTGCTTTATTTGAAGTGTAATGGCATTTTCAAGTCTCGTAGATTTCTGTTCTATAAGTGATTTTTCTAAGCACGTGAAGGGCCATTTGATCGCCTAATATGACCCTAAGGTGGGGTATTTGAGCACCATTTTCGGCCCGCGGGATGGGAATTTGCCCCCGAAAATTCAAAATGTAAAATGCATGCAAATGCTGCTCACATGTAAAACTTTTCCTGCCTTTTACATTCTTTTTGAGAATTACCTTTATATGCGGTATTCCTATGTGCACGTCCCGAGGGAGGAGGGGTAGTTCCTTTTTAAAGAAAGCATACCCAGTTCAAGACTAGAGTGCAAAACCACACCTTATTTATGACCGAAACGGGTCCGCACATATCTACACGGCCCATATGAGGGAGTACCCCCCCCCCGCCAATGTGCACGTTACATTTTTTCCAGGCTGACTTTTTGAATTTTGAAACAAAATTCTTTCCGCTCGCATCCCCAGCGAAGACAAACCCATGCAAAATTTTTTGAACTAAAGTGAAAGCCCAGTGGCATAAAGTTTTTGGTAGTACGGTAATTCTCGAGAGAGAAGGTTTTGGACAAAAGAGCCAATCTGAAACGAACAAGTGATAAACATTGCGTTACCCGACATCGCGGTAAATGAAAGAAACTCGCAGACTTAAAGGAAAGCTTTACTGAGAGGCTGAGTGGAGATTTTTTCCCCTCAGGTAAGGAACAATTATTTGCTCTAGGACGTATCTTCAAAGAAAGCAGTTTAATGTACTAGTCGGCCGTCCCATAGCAAGTGACACAGACTCATCCGGCTACGGTAATTTGCATATCGATGGTGGGAAGGTCATCATCATTTATACTGTTTAAAAGGCCGACTGAAGGTAGATTTTTCCTGAAACAACGGCTAAACCGAGGAAAATCTCATTTAAAATCCACAATCTGACCTGTAGTGGTGGTTGTTTTATTTCTAAGCGTTTGCGGTTCATGTATATTGGTTACAGGTGCGACCGTCGTTAATTATCCTTGTTTATCATCAAAATGGCGAATATTTGGCAAATTCGTGGAGTTCTGTGTGGCGTGCAGTGGAGAATGCGCACACATTTTATTGTATCCATTTTTACATTGATTTTAGTACTTTTGAGTTATCATAGACTTGATGCTAGATCAGGTCACACATTTGCGAAAATAGCTTTTAGGTTTTGGTACGTTACGCTTCACACATTCCGGAGTTCGGCAGGAGATATTTTAAAAAACTCATAACTCCGTCGAACGTCGACAGAATTTAATTGTTAAATCTTTAAAGTATTGAAAAAAGGTGAAACTTTTGCATGTAAAAAATTCAGCTTGTTGGAATAAAAAACTGTGTTTTTGCAGCGTCGAACATTTGTTTATGTAATAGGACTACATGCAGTCCAATTTGGAAATAACTGGATGAGGAAAATTCCGAGGACTGCCAAATTAGACGAGGCCGTAGGGCGAGTCCAATTTGGCAGTCAGAGGAATTTTTCTCGCCCAATTATTTCCAAATTGGATAAGCATGTAGTCCTATTACCCATTAATTATATGGCACCCAGAAACAGATGAACGAGGCAAATGTCAAACCTGAAGCTTTTTCACTTCGCTTCGCTCAGCACGCCACAAGTCAAACACTTTAACCCAGGTTTTTGTGCTTCTTTGAGTGTTGTTGTTATGATTATTCTCCGTCATCTCGAGTAAATCAGTAGGATCTATCTCTGGATACCTAGCTGAAGACTCACCAATCATTGGGGAGCTTTTTGATACCATGGTTGTAGCATCAAGTGATAGAGTGGTTACAACGACCCATCAAAATCTAACTGCTGGAAACTGTTTTGAGCCACCTTAATGACAACACGCCCATCATTTTAAATTAATGTCCTCCTACTGCTGCGATGGAATTAGCTGCAAAGAGTGACGACTTCTAGATCTCATTAAATTCTCTGGTTTTAATGCCTGGGTCTTAATGGCTGCAAATCGACGCCAATTTACTTCCAGTGAGAAAGTATTCCAAATAGACATTTATATTAAAAAAATAACTTGATAGAAACACAGAACTAGCACCAGCTGCTGACCTGGGTGATGGTGCGAGCAAGTACAACTTTCATTTTGATAATCGAATTAAACGAACGATTTTTCCTTTCTTTTTCTTACAGGATTTTCGAAAAGAAATAGAAAACATTTTCTCCCTGTTTCTATCGAGTTTTAAAAAAACACAGTCGTGTATAATGCTGTATTTAGGGCGTATCGACCTTTTCCAATAAAATGCGTCGTTTGCCATCACCTCTCTCTCGTGACACTGGATCAGCGGGTTGGGCGAAAGATAAATACGTCCATGTTTCGACGTGCGGAAGGACTGCTATTCTGTAGCGCGATCTCGTGATCGACTTCAAAAGTTGTTTGAAAGCGTTGACGTGGATGATTTAAATATCAGAGCTACTTTCGAATGTGTTAAACAAAAATGAAGGAAAATCAAGAAATAAAGGACTTAAAAGAGAATAGACCTTGAATCAGGCTGTTTTTTTACTCTATCAAAAAACATTGGGCCGGCCAAGCAACTCGTTTGCAAAATAAGTTATTTTCTTTTTTTTCTTTAGCTTGTTGAACTTTTTCTATATTAATGTTCTCGGATTCCCGCTAAAAAAGTACAAATGAAGTAAGCACGTTCAATTAAATATTTTTACAGAATTCTCTTACCTTCGTGTTTTTGTAGCGTTCTTTCCGCGGCGTACAGTACCTGAAGCAAGAATTGTGTCAAGATATTCACTATTATTTACCTAATGCAACTATTTCAGGTAACGAATAATAAATATATGATTTTTGCTTCTCCTTTCCAGCCTGCAGCTGTTGACATAATTTTAATTAACAGAGGTGACGAAGACATTTCTCAATGACTATTTACACGTTTTATTGAAATTACGTTTTGCAAGCCACGTAGTTTAGCTTCTTTACCGACACGGATGTTTGTCTGATGGCCGGGCTAGTTAACGGATCATCACCACGCCCTTTTGTTGACTTTTCTTTTTTACAAAATCCTATTATGTTGTTTCTTGCAATAAATATTTTTTTCAGGCTCCCTTTCAAGAAAGCAAGCTTAGGTTCCCATTTCACCCGCGTAAAAAAAATACCTTCTTTCGACCGATGGCATTCAGTTTCATTGTTTATAAAACAATCGGAAGCTTGCAGCTGACCCTTTCCTTTAAAAATTTCGCGGTCGTTCGCGAAAACGAGACGAGATAGAGGTGAAATTCCGACTCCATGCACAAGGAACATTTTCGTTTTTGGATCAACCAAGTGTATCTCAGTAACTTCAGTAATCATAGATTATAATTTTGAGAAAGCGTACTGATAGTCTTTCTGTAACCATACAGGGCAGCCGACACAAAGGCTGGCAGGATTTCCGATGCCCAAATGTCACGGAAGATGTCAATTAACAGATTTACACTGAATATGTCGAATTCAAGATTGAACATCGAATCTATTATTTCAATTGGCCTGACGGTTTTACTCTGGACTGGGCGCACGAGTTATCTACTCACATCTGAATGGCTTATAAGTAATGAGATTGAGTGGACTACATCAGAGCTTGCACTTGCACCGAATCGTGAAATAATCCCTATAATCTGGAGGTTTTCTTTTTCGTGACTATTTTGGTATATTTACAGTCTAGAAAGGCAAAAGATTCATTCTCGAGTTTGTGCAAACAAAACAAAATAAATAAATAAATAATCTGCTTTCCCAGGCTATAAGGAGGGCCTCAATGCCTCCGACAGTTGATATTTAAAAAAAATAGCTCTGACGGTTAAACTTTCGGCTGTTTGTAGGTTGACTGTCAACGTTTAGTGATAATGGATATATAAGGATAAAATTCCGCCGGAATATTGAAGCTCAATGTTTACCGTTGTCTTTTTGGCTGTTTTAATATGTCATAGATAAACAGGTCACTCTTGAATGTGAAGGAATACAGATGTATATTCAACGATGCAAGATTACGTGGTAGTCGACGGTAAGGCTAACTAAATACAGAAGTACCAAAACTTAAGGGGGTATGATACCCTAAAATATGGCGATGTTCACGAAAAATTCAATTTCTTGGAAATACAAGACTTAAGACCCTTGAGGACTTGTCAAAAAAACTCTGAAACGATCTTGCCGAATTTTCTTCGAGATGAGTGTGAAATTTAAGGAAAGTACACAGTGGTATAAGTTTTTTCACGTAGCAACGGCCATAGCAACGACTGTTTGCTATACGAACGTGACCAAAAATATAGTTTAGTTTTAACAAATATGAACGAAACTATTTAGAAAAAACTTTAAAGACATGGACAACTCTATTGGTATAATTGGTTGTGAAAAGCTTTGCCATCACAGGCTAATTCATTTCCCTTATGAAAAGGAATATTTCCCACAACTGCGGTAACTTTTTACAAAATAGAACAACCATTGCACCCCCTCCCCCGAGATCCAATCTGCACCCCCCTCCGCTATTTGTGGCTTGTTAAATGCTTAATTCTTCGTGTAAGAAACTTAAAGTGCATTTTTCTCAAAAGTTTACTTTTGTACCGACTGACTTCGCGCCAACATTTCTACTTTGCAAGGTTTTTAAGTAGAATTTCCGAAACTTGGGCTCATCAAAGACCAATAGTGTCGTGATGTTATAAATCTAAAAAATCGTAACATTTTAACGTCTGTCACGTGACATGACATGATTTGTCCACTGGGTGTGGTAGAAAATAAGGTTATTTCCAAATAAAGCCTGTAGAAAGCACTGAAAATAAGAGTTAAGAGCCAGTGCCCATAATTAAGGACCAAACAACGGCACAAGTCGAAAAATCGATTTTGCTCATTTTTTGCCCATAGATTGGCCCTAGCTAGTAAACAAACGGACCATAGTTAGTTTCTGCTAATGCAGCTTTTTTGGGGAGAAATTTGCGAAAAACGATTTTTTTCCGATTAGGCTCAAAATCTACTTCCGGTTTTGCTGAATTTTCCGAATATTTGATTGCTTCGCGCTCCGCAGAACAGCTACTTGAGAATCTTTCAATGGTCTTTACATTCAGCTCAGGTCTTCATGGTATGACTGAGCGAAAAATAAAATAAATCGAGGCTTCGTTTCAGCCTGAAACGAGATCGAACACGAACGGAAAATATTACGATGTGTTTCAAACGAATTATAGCACTAAAATATCGCCATATTTTTCTATGGGCTATAACTTTAAATGCCATAAAAACACTTTATACGGGTTAACTGTACACCCACCTGTTTGAAAATCAAAAAATATCTCTGGGCAAATGGTTTTAAGTCGCCCGCCTTGGCCTGTGCTTCTCATGAATTTTTCCCTGAACCGCCGTGAGAATGTAAACAATTGCGTGACTCTGGCGGTCACCCTGAATACATAATTCGTTTCCAACAAACTGCAGATGGCTATCTTAGAACATTTGGGTGAAAAAAGGAAAACATAATGGACCACTTTTAACTTTTATATTTTGAAAGTCATCGCTTTGGAAATTTCGTTAATTAAAAACGCCAATTAAAAGCAATTTACTCGGAGTTCGGGTGTTACTGCTATGTCGTTTTAGGCTGTCGTTCTTTCTCTGATCATTTTAATTCAGGGGCGGGGCAGAAGACTCCTGAAATTTTCGTATGGGCATCATCCAACAAAAAATGACGTCACATCCGGTTTAAACTCCGCTTCGCGGCTCGTTTCACAAAGCGAGAAAATGGCGTTTCAATTACTCATGTTTTCCCTCTATTTGTAAACCATCAGTTTCGTTTCATTTTATATTGAGTATGGAAGGATGTTGCAGACACATTACTTCGACTTTTGAAGCAAAAATTTCGGGAAAAGAGAAAAGTTTATTCTTGTTTTGAAGCAAAATATCGGAGAGCCTTCCGTCATCGTCGGACCAATTTTACACATTTTCAAAACTGGTGTTGTTCCGACTTTTGGTTCTTGTTGTTCGTGATTTAGTGATAACAATAAGTGCAATAGCCTATAATGTTAACAACAACCTGGATGAAGTATTGCTGGCCATAGTTTGCACTGTGTACTACGGGAACATAATTAACAGAAGCCGTTTAGCTCCGAAAGTCGCTGTCACCAGAGCTTTTGTTGCTCTTAGCTCACGTGTATTGGTAGAAGAGACAAGCTGGATCGCATGCTGAAGGTCAGTATCCCACATTCCTACATTTCTCGTTGAAGATTGTTGTTTTCAGTAAGATACAGTACATATGTATCGGTAGTTTGGGGTCATCAGTCTCTTTCTCTTCGGTGAGTGCTTTTAAAACGCCCAGTAAAAACTTGATTCACGGCATGGAAGCTTATGCCTCGCTGGATCGAAATTCGAGCAAGATTTTTAAGTTCTAGTCCTCTTTAAAAGTAATTAAATCAATTATTCAAATCCAAGCCATCAGAGGGAATCTGCCATTGAAGCTGCCCTAAGTTAAGGTCCTGTTTATGGACCTTCCCCTTTGAAAATCGTGGGGGTGTTCTTTGAGGCAACACAGGTCCCATTTGTATGGTCTCGGGTACCCGGGATAACCCTCCCCCTGAGGCAACTTTATCAAGTGTTTGTATGAGAAAATGCAGCCCCAGCAGGCCGAGTAAAAGTTGACCCTGCATGATTATTCGTAACTCTTATTGAATAATCAAATGTGCAACTATCCCTCTTTGTTTAAGTTTCCCTCACTCATTTGATCAGAGTGGGTTTTGCTGAGTTAATTTTCTCTTCTTTGATACAAATTACTGCTTTAAATCTTAAATCTAGGCATTACGTGACACTCACCATGCTGAGAGTTGTTCCAGTTAGGTGAGCCAAAGAAAAGTTGTTGGTTACTTTAGCTGCCAAGACGAGTCAACTTGCCCACCTGAATTGTCTCGCTCCCAAGTCTGGTTCGTCATCCTCGTGTAAACGGTTGGTTGAATTTTGCAAAGAAATAAGTGAAAAGTTAGCTCCGCCAGGGTAACTCGGGGAAAGGGTTGTCTCTGGTACACAAGAGCTATTCTATTTTATTTCCATTTTCCCTCTTCCTCTTCCAACTGATTATGCAAAATATACTGTCCAAACTCTTTATGGGTACTGATGTTTGAGAGTGTCATCTTTATCACTACTGTGGGATGTACCTCACCATACGGCCACCCCTGTTAACACAGCCACCTAGTTATTATGGCCACTCTATTCTGGCTCAAACAAAAGCTCAGTCGGTCATTTTTTTATTTATTAATTATACAGTCAGATTTTTGTGACCTGTTGGTGACCAGATTAACAGAATTCTGGCACATTGTAGGAGTAATTTATATACAATTTACAGCAAGCAACAGGCATCATTTTGTTAGTGAAGTCCCATGCATATATGTAACTCTTGATTATTTTGAGATTTTATCTTTATTATGTCATCAAGGCAATAATATTTTGATTCCTGCTCCAGCGGTAGGGGGGGGGGGGAACTCTCCTCTATGTGCTATATACAGCTGTGCAGCCCCAAAGGGTATGGTTATTCAGTCGTTTTGGTCATAAATACTCCAGGGTAAGGCTTTTGCCCTCTAGTCTTTAATTTGTTATGTTTTTTTAGAATAAGCTACCTCAATTTTCATCATTATTGATAAGACCATCAACAAAGTCCTTCAAAACTTATGTTTAGGGCAACTGTAGCGGTCGCAACAGTCATAAATGGGGTAGGGAAAATCACAGATTTTGGTCATAAATAGGTTAAGAGTTTAACTTTTTTGAAGAGGTCTGCACTGACCCCCACTCAATTTTTCTGGGATGTACAAAACACATTTTCTTAGCAGTTACTACAGTCTTGCTTTAGTAAATCAAAATAGTACTTGCTGCCAGGTGCTTTATAAAAGTATAACCCCTCCAGAAGCCTTCACAAAGTACATGTAATATCAGGTGCTAACAATTTTTTTTTGCGGCTGATTAAAATTTGGTATTAAATTGTACTGAACTGGTGCAGATTTAATATACATTATATTTTGTCACACTTAGTTCACTTATTTTAAGACTACTCAGCAGCAACTAGTACCTCTTGTATGACCATGCAGTAACAGTATATTCCAAACAAAAAAAAAAGTACATGTATATGTATTACTATCCTGCCTGGAAGAGTGTGTAGAGAGAGCACACAGTGGAGTGCCCTACTGTATGTCTTTTGTTAGGTATAATAATCTTAAATTTAGAAGACTCATATTGATCTTAGAATTCACAAAAAAGTTGATTTCTTGACAACTCTCCTTTAGCTGTGTCACTTCATAATAAATTAGCAGTTTGGTATGTTGTAGCATAGAACTTTAATTAATTAAGTTATGGCACCGGTATCACAGAGGTCATGGGTTAGAATCCAGTTCACACCTAATTTTTTTTTTCAGACTATAATTTCACCTTTGCTTAAGTTGTGTATAGTACGTTGCAATGATCAATCATGTCTTTATAAGTTGATCAATGTACATATGTCCCACTGACTTATACTTCAACATTTTATCTTAAAGTTTGTTTATTTGTTTTATTGTGTGGTTCTAGAAAATGTCCATACCCACCCCAAGGAGATTACTGGAAATTCCAGGGATGGGGAGGGTCTCAAAAGCCAAACTTTTTAAAGAAAACTATTAATAAAAATTGGAATTTTCATAGGGATGGGATGGGGAGATCTCTGTTTAATAAATACATAAATAATATGTACAGACCCATTATCTGATGTGAAGACTGTGCAACATATCCTGGCCAAAGAGTTGCCAAGGTGTAGCATCCTTGTTATCAATTTCAAGTACCAAATTAAAGAAGATCAGCATGTTAGATGGGAGAGGGGAATTTTTCAAAATATCATAGACTAAAAATATATATATTTTCCAAACTCAGTCATGTTAGTAGTGTTAGTGTCTATTTATTTATTTATTTATTTATTTATTTATTTATTTATTAATGAATACCTGTGAAGGGATAGTCATACATTCTTGCAAATATTCTGGGAGCTGTCTCCCACATACCGGTTAGATCATCCAGTCCCCCAGGAAAGTTATGAAATTTATTCTCCAAGTAAACTACTGAACCATGGGCTCCAGTGGGGACAGTGCTATTACGATGCAATTTGTAGATGTGCTACATAATATGAGCGTAACAGTTTTGTTACCATGGCAACAGACTGCATTTCAGACCTTCCCTGATATTCTAGGCTTTTCTGGCCACCTCATGTCCTTGATTAATGTTTTTCAAGCTGAAAATCACTGCATTATTGAAATTGGGTTAGAGGGGACTGGAAAAGATCGAGTTGCCAATAGGGAACATTTTTTTATAGCCATATTAGTGTGTTGCTTGTAGAACTATAAGGTTACCAAGTTTCAATGATCTCTGCTGTATATATGGTCTGCACTTGATATAATATTGGGTTTGGTGTATGACATCATCAGTCCTCTCATTTGCATATATTTTACACATTTTGAACTTAAATATCTCCAGAATTAATGCAAATATTTGTTAAGGTAAACAGCATTTGTAATCTATAGCGGAATTCTATTTGATACTCCTAAAACTTCTGAATCAAGGGATAAACATTTGATGAAGTAGCATGCCAAATCATTGAGTTGAATTTATGCTGCTGACATTAACATGTACTGTAAGGTGTTGAAGAGAATTTTGGAGGGGAATTTGGTGTGTTTATTGAATTGCCAGAGGTTGGTTGGCTGGTTTTGTTATTGCTTTGTCATTATCTTCCATGTATTTTTTTTAAAAGCAGAGTGCTTGGTGGCAAAAGCAAAACTGGTAATATTCTCACTTACCTGTGTTTCTAAAGTAATGTTTTTAGGTTTTTGGGGTCAATCTATTAGTAGTTGCACTGTCTTAAATTACAATAGAAAAGATGTGATATTAATTATGTAAGTTATACTTTGGTATCGTTCATACCAAAATTATAGTAAGTTTCTGGTTCAACGTTTGCCTCTGCATTAATTTGATTAAACTACTGTAGTTTATTTTTTAACGGAATTTAATTCTGTCAAAAGGGAGGTGGGAATCTGAGAACAATAGTGAACTAGACCAACAAATATCCAGAAATCTACCACCATTGCTTTCATGGCTGAGTGGAGATGAATCTAAGTCAGACCAAAATTAGAAAAAAATTACTGATTTATTGGAGGCTTGAAATGGGATCCTGGCTATGGGAGAGTAGGAATCAGGGCTGAGGGGGGTGGGTGGTGTGCTTGTGAATTTAAGAACCTCTCTGAAAGTGAAAACAAACTGTAGGTTTGAAAAGTTTAAAGCGGAGGTAAAAATTATACTTTAATATATCTTGTTTATTAAGGTGGTAATGAGCATAATACCCACTTAGGGTGAGTCATTGAAACAATGACATAATTTATGTTTGTCTTTTCTTAGGTGGTTACCTCCTGGCATATACACCCCACACAGGCATACAATGTTATGATTTAGATGATGCAACCTACTTTCCCATGTTTAACATACACGTAAGGGTATTGATCAGTGGACCAGTGTACAAGTGTGATTTCTCTACTGATAATGAGAATTATAATAAAGATACAAAGCCACTCTGGTGTGATTTATTTAATTATTCCTTAACAGTAAAGTGAACCAGTTAAACCAAAGGTTGCACTCTGTAAGATCAGGTGTACAAAAATTAAATAGAAAATTTCACTACATCAATTTTATTAATAAAGTATACTTCTCAGCAAAATATAGCTGGTATGTTGTTGTACTGGTAAGAATATAATTTGGAAATTTTTTATGGGAAATGTTTCCATTTAAAAATGTAGCTCAGATGCCACAACTATAGTTCTCCTTTCTGTGGTGTTTTCTTTTGTGGTAAATTGTGAAAACAAATTATGTTGACCTACATGTAAGTTAAAAAAAATATACAAGTAGTAGCTCTTCTGAAAAAAAAAAGTTAATTTGTTGTTGTTTCTTCCTGTTCATTTTTTCCTTGAACATTTTTATTTTCCTAATAAGTAGTTTAGCTAGCCATAAAAATATTTTGTTGTCTCTGAGACCATTTTCAAGATAAAAAAGTGATTTGTATATAAAATTTGAATTTTTTGGGGTGGCGGTGGGGACCTTTTCAGAATTTCCCTACAAAGGTCACAAGGTACAAGGGAAGAAGCAAAAATAGAATTTTAAGTGTTAAAACATATGTTTTCATCATCAGTTTGGGTCTCTCTGTGAAGCTGCGTAGTATACTTGAGGATCATGTTATACCCATTTTAATTCAAAATACAAATGGAAACTTGCATTGACAATCACTTAATCTCTTGGCACCGTTTTGTTTTTTAATAATTGCCTTTTTTCACAAAACAATAATTTGAACATCTTTGTTTCACAAGCTGGGAGGGGGGGCGGGGAGGGGTATTCTACAAAGTTTTAAATGGAAAGGCCTTATCTCAAGGTCCATTACCCCTTACCCTTTTGTATACATTTGTACCATTTTGATAGAAATGGCACCTCTTTTGTCGACCTTACATTGCAAAAGGGTAAATGTACCCCTTTAACAAACCTATTTAAGAATACTGCATCCCTTTTCTATTCCCTTGGAAAGAAGTTAATAAATAATATTACAGAATCTCTTCATTCTGGCTGAGGAGAGTAAATGAGAGCTTTTCAACAACATTTTAGAACCAGAAGAATGGAATCCCTAAATGACAGATTTTCCTACCCTTTCATACACCTCAACTTGTGAAATCCCTATCATTAATTTTATACCTGATGCCTGAAAAAGGTACTCATCGTGAGCTGAGCCTCCCCATATAGGTCATTACAGAGAGCCTTCCCACATACACAAGTCAGGAACTCTTGACAAGTACTGTAAGTAGATGCTGGCTTTAAGACTGGTCTGAGCCAGCTTCTTCAGTTTTTTAGCACAAACTTGTTGCTCTCCGTCAATTTCTAGTACAAAACCTTTTCTTTGCTGATCTGGTCCAAGTTCACAGACACTAGCATCACTCTCACGACACTGACTCTATCACTGTCACTCACAGTCTGATTCTTCAGTTTCACTGCACCATGCTTCTTCATCACTCATCATTGTTAGACATGAGTTCATTAGCTTGTAAAATTCACCAGCCTGGCACTGTCACTGTTGCTATTGCCTGTTCCCAGACTTCCTTTATGGCTAGGTGTAGGGGCATGAAATTTCACTACTGTTTACGAACAATTTGTTTAGATGGCATATTGAAAGTGATGAATTACTGAAAATTGTCAGTATTGCTAGTGTTCTCTCATTTCCTTAGGGATTGAAATATCTTGATGTAAGATTACAAAGAGAAAGCACACTGAAATATAATGCACAATTTTTTAGTAACCTTTCAAAATGGGTTGCCAATATGACAGGGATTAATAGATGAGGAACTTGGTCTGCAAACAGGGCAAATGAGAGGGTTTGAAGAAATTAAAGGTGCATGCTTGACCTCAGTGGGGGGGGGGGGTATTGGAACTTAGCGCTGCTGACGTCAAACACTGTTGAAACGGAAAAATAAATTTGATTATAAATGAGAAAAAACCACGACATGTCCAAATTACTTAATCGCCGTTAAAACTAATCCTCTTGCTTTTTTTTTTAAGGGGTTCACGGCCTGCCTGTAACGAAGCGTTTATCAATTATGGGATTGGTTAGGGAAAACATATCTTGTTTAAGGTTCTTAACCAATCGTAACATATTTTATGGCATCAGTTTGAGTCATGAGCAAACACACGAGTTTGTGTTAGTGTCGATCGGCAAGAAAGTTCTGCAAAGCGCGTTATGTGTGTGGGTCTATTCTTGCAGTGATACGATTAACAGCACTCAAGTACTCTCGAGTGTTTGGCAACAGTAAATTTTAAAAAAGGCGCTTCTGTTAATAAGGTTCCCCCATGTCTAGAAACCTGTCATTGTGCATTTTTCTTAGTGTGATGCCTACCTAAGAGAATAGGATATTTGAATTGAGTGCAACTTACCTAGAATTCATTATTTCCACACAAACGATGACTCCTGTGGAATTCAGCGAGGAAGAAATGGCGACATTTCGTAAAAAACACGCCTTCAAAACAGCGTGTTTTTGAATAAATAATTACCCTGACCTTCAAACAAACTGATATGACGAGGAAGAAGACAAAATTTTGTTTATCGTGGCCAAATAAAACGTTAAAAATATCCGGCCGATTGCAAAATATTACCATTTTACTTACTGAGAGAACGATTATGCCATGTTCAAATTTGATTTTGCCGCTCAGCGCTTCTTTTTACCGGATGTGACGTCATTTTTTGTTGGATGATTCAGATACACAAAAAGTGCCAGGCGTCGCAGAGTGTTCTCCCCCGCCCCTGTTTTAATTACAAGAACGAGTTCTAGAAAGAAAATCGTTCTAAGTTCATTTGTTAAGCGTAATGAAAAGTTGATATTGTTGGTTTGTAGCCTTACGTGATCTGAAGGAACGCTACAGTGATTAAATTTAGGCCTCACGGAACGGTATCCTACCCCTTGGACCCCTGATGCCCAATTTTTTGTGACATGCGCAGAGTACTTTTTTTGGGAAACTGCTGTTCGTATGGATACGCGGGCTCAACTCGCTAATGTTTACATTCAAGCTCACTCAAGCAAATTATTTTAAAATTGCAACAAAATGTCGAGCAGATGGGACGAAAAAGAGTTCACGGCAGTCATTTTTCCCGGTTAAATCAACCGTCAGTAAAGAAGAAGAAAGAAATTACCGATGAAAACGTGAAAAAAATAGCTGCAAGCAGTGTCCGAGTAGAATTGAAAAACCTGTCGAGCAAGGAAAAAATCGACAAACTCGAGCGAGACTGTAAACGCCTACAGTGTGAAAGTGCCGGCCTGAAGAGGACAATACAAACGCTACGACGAAGTATAGGTAAGTGTCTGCTCAAGTAGTCATCAAGCCGTCTATAAATCTCCTAAAAAGTGTTTCTTAAAGCTTCTGAATTACCAGTAAAAGCCGCTTTCCCACAAATACATTAAAAATTCGTGGCGATGTCAATTAATGCGAGTTTCGATGTTGTCACTAAATTTTTTAAACTCAAACTTATTTAACGTAATAATATATTACCACTACAAGGGGTCAAGGAATACTTAAAACGAAAATAGTTTTAAAAAGTTTTTAAAATGAAGCAAACTAAATGGTATGGTCATATAGGACACGGCTGTGTCAAAATACCAAACTTGAAGCGGCGATTTTAGCGATCGAGTTGGACACCGAGTTCCGACGCAGACAAAAATTTAATAACATACTCTGGACTGGATATCACCGCTTCGCAAAAAAAGGGCTCCTTCATAGCTGGGTACGCAGTAAACAAGATTTGAATCGCAGCTAAATGCTCTTTTAAAAAAGTCTGCTTGCTCGAACCATTGCAAAATGTTCAAAATTAGATAGATATTTAGGTTATTTTTAATTTTCTGTGGCCGGCCGGCTTTCGTGTATTACGCCAGTACTTCAGGTACTTTCGTAGGTTCATGTTAACAGCCTTTTAACCAAAAGCGACCGACAAATTTTAGTCTAGTCGTAAATTTTGTGAGAATGCAATTTTTCCCCAAAGGGTTTGTCTGCCTTTCGTTTTGTAAATTAGCAAGTCAACATCTCGACTCGATATAAGCGGACCGCTGAGGAAACAGCAACTTTCAGAAATCCACACAAGTACACTGTATACTTTAGTTTTTCTATCCTTAAATTTATTATTTAAAAAAAACAAAATACAAGTAAAACTTGTAAGGCCCTATTTATCATAGTAAGGAACAGTTTTTAATTATGACATTTTCATATTTACAGTATTTTTGAGAAGAATTAACAATGACCTAAGGAAAGATGTCTTGAAGTTACAAAGTGAAGCAAAGAAGCGTGAAAGAACTTTGAAGTCTACTGAATTGAAAACGAAACAAGTCGGTAACAAACTACGAGGGACAAAATCTGCTTCCACAAAGCTGAAAAGACAATTAAAGGAAAATGATGAAAATGTAAAGAAACCTAGGTATTCCCTTGTGGACACATTTTCTCATGGCAAAAATGGAACAAATCGTAGAACAGTCATGTTTATGGCCTGCATGAGATATTTACAGCATGCATGTTTGCTTTCTAGCCAAAAGACACCCATTGCATTACATCTAATTTTCAGTATTTTATTCAACTGTAGCCCCCCAACAAATGTTGTTGTCTCGCCATCCACACTGGCAGACTGGAATATCCTATTAGGGGAGGCCGATAAACTGATATTACGCAAAAGATTTGCAAGTAGCCAATATGATTTCCATGTATGGAGTGATGACTCCAACAAAGGTGGCGAAGAGCGGCACATTGTAGGTGTCCACACCTGGTGCCCAGAGATCAATGAACCCAGGGCATATGTCCTTGGTAACAGTTTGACAGCGAGTGGGTCAGGAAAACACCAGTCTGATGTAGAATATCATGTTGTTCATGATGAATATGGCATAACTAATGTTTCAGGTTTGGTTGGGGATAATGCCTCAACCCAGAAGGGGAAGGCTAATGGTTTAATAGCAAATAATTCAAGGGTTTTTGAAAAGGACATGTTCTTTGTTGGATGTTACCCCCACGTCCTGAACATTATGTTAAGAAGGATGTGCCAAGCTGGGTTTGGGGCCAAGGGTGACATGAATAACAACCATGTATTGCAACTACTTTATAAGGTATCTTGGCTTCATCATGAACAGCCAAGTCAGTACAAATCAATGTATGTATCACTAGGAATCTTAAGTAAAGAGCCACCCCTTCCCCAGTCCTTTATTGACACGAGGTGGACATACTACTATGAGACACTTCAATGGCACTTGAAGTATGGTAAAGCCTGTCTACAACTTGGAGAGAGTGTCCTGGAAAGAATGCCAAAGTCAGACAGCCACTACACAGTGTGGCAGAATGTTATCAAGTTGAGCTCCTGTCCAATGATTCAAGTGGAAATTAAGTTTCTGTACGAGTTTCTTGACAAGTTTCTTATTCCATCTCTCAATGCATCACAAGCAACAGATCAAGAACTTGGCTTCTCCAGTGGATACCTGGCACGATTATGGCCAGCAACTGTCCTTAAACATCATGAAACATTAAGTAAAATGTTGATGTCTCCATCAGCATATTTCCCTTTAACTGAGCAGCAGATGAAGATGTCACTGAAGGATCCTGCAGCCATCAACCACTTTCGTCAGGAAGTGCAGAGGCCAATGTTGCAAGAAGCACTTAAAGTTGTTAAAGACCATGGATCAGAGTGGTTGTCCTTCCCCAAGTTATTTGTAATTGGAGCTGATCCAAGATACCAAAGTTCTTTCTGGTATTCTGTTTTGAAGGCTCTTGAAATTCCTGTCATGCTGCCAACTGAAAGAGAAAAAGAAAGCAGGTCAGTGCAAAATTTCTATGTCCACGGACAAAATCTTCACACATTGGTTTGTAAGGACAGAACTGGTTTAGTTAAATGGGCAGAAATCTGGAACTTGAAGGAACCAAAACTACTGAATGATATCAAAAGAGTTGCAACATCACCACAGAGTAGTCTCATCAGTAAAGAAGCTAACCCCCACCTTTTTGAGTTCTATGCCAAACACATTTTCAGTATTCCTGTGAACAATGTAATTGCTGAAAGGCAGTTCAACCTTTCACAACTTTATCTTCAAAACAACATGTCAGAGCTGTCAAAACAAGCCTCGATAACATTTGTTGAGAACATACTTCACAGTGGAAAAAACAACAACCGCACCACTGAAGCAGCAAGAGAAGTACATGAAGAGAGAATGAAGGCATATGCAAACATGCTGACCTCAGACCTTTTGCAAGAGGCAAGAAAGAAGTTAAATATGATCCGAAAATGTGAAAACCATGGGCCACTGACTGCAAAAGATGTATATCCCAAAGCTTGGGAAGCAAGGAAATTAAATAGCAACACATCAAGCATGATCCAGTCCCTCAAAGCTGAAGGCCGCAAACTTGAACTGCAGTGGAAAGCTTCCACCAAAGGCACATCACAATTGGAAAACCAGAGGTCATTCCGCCCAACTGTCATTACAGAATTCAGAACAGCTGGAAAGGTTCCATCTCTAATGCAACTTGCAGCTACTGAGGTATGGGGTTATGGACAGGAACTTTCAACACATGACTTACCAAGAGAATGCCAGTTCTTCGTACAAAACCTGCCAAACATTGTACAGTCTTTGAACATTGATCTTCCATCCACTTTGGACATGTATACCACCCAGTTACCTATGCAAGAAGAATGAAAGTCAAATATGGGGTGGTTCTTTCTAAAAAGGTACTTTCACAAAAAGATTATTTTCAATTGTATCAATTTCATACTAAACAAATGCGCTTCAACTATGTTCTATCTGAGATTCAGATAAAGTAATTAGTTTGTGGGGAGTCTTACCCATTTGTAAAATACAAATTGTTGCAGTGTAAATAATAGTGATCATAAATATCAAAATACTTCTGAGTGATTATAATGTAATGCATGATTACTGTAGAGTTGTACAGTCAGCAGTTTACAGTGAATGTGAATATAAAAATACTTCTGAGTGATTATAATGCATGATTGCTGTAAAGTTGTACAGTCGGCAGTTTACAATGGATTTGAACATACATAATTGTTTTTCATTATCATTCATATGGGGCAGTTGTTTAAAACTAGCATGATAAGTAAGCCGCATAATTTTTACAGTAAAAATGTAAGTATTGGTAATTTTTAACGTAAAGTTTGCTTAAAATTACACAAGAGTGTAGCTTGTATAAGATAAAATAACATAAAGCAGTGTACTAATGTACATGAGGTACCATGTTGCATGAGAGAAAAAACAAGGTTGAAAGGAATCGAAAGTAGCCTAATATAGTGGAATGTAAAGCAGAGCAGTGTTTATTAAAACCTGATGTAACTGATAAAACGCACAACAGACTGAATAATTTTATTCCCTCCCAAGATATGAAAATGTTATCAACAGCGGGATGTCTAAACAAGACCACCTTTATTCAGATCATTAAAAATGAAAGTGCCTATCATGCTGGAAAAAAATCATTACTGGAATACCAAACAGTTGTTGTGGCTTACTAATCAATACTAGCAGGGGGTAACTATTTGCATTTACCTGAAAGAATGGAGCGTGAACTCACCTCTCGTAGCCTCGAATTTAACATCTCCCAAGCTGTCTCCGTGCGCGTAGTGCATTCAATATTTATTTCACTACAATATCTTGGGCGCGCGGGGAAAAAGTTGAAATAACTTCAAGAGCAATCAGTCTAGGCCTCCAGACCTTCATTATCCAGGAAACTAGAAGGCAAATCTCCAATTTCACCGTTTCGGTTTTTCGATATCACCGCCTCTGCCCGCTGAGGACGGCAAAAAAGTAAAAAAATACGTATTTCTGCCACTTACGCGACGAAAGAGAAAAAATTAAAACGGTAGAACTTTCAGCCGTGTCCCATTCTTCCTTCTTTGCACGTCTATGGGCCAAAAACTTCGCGTCGGAAGACGATATTCAGCCAAAAAGTTTACAATAATTTGACTGGAGCAAGTGTTTCCGAGAAACGGTTCAACTGCGCATGTCATAAATTTTTTCCTATTGATGTACTGCATACCATTCCGTGAGGCCTAAAATTTGCATTTGTTGATTTCGACGGATCGATTTTCGGTTAAACCTTTTTATTTGTGCCAGCACATTTAGTGCTTTTTCTCCTGCTAAAAAGTCGGAAAAAGTAAAGTAAACAAATCCTAAAAGTCATAAATAAGAGGCATCGACAGTGCGAGTGTCTCGGTAAGCTGTTAATTTGAACAATTACTGTGCTGGACGGATTGCTTTCCTGATTACCCACGTACTATACATAGTTCATTGTGCGCGAATGTTTCTGTTTCAAACAACTGAAATGCTCAGTGCTTTTTCTTTTTTTTCTTCAGTCTTAAAACTTAAGGTTAAAGTTAGGCTAAACCCTAAACTGTTTTGGCGGCCAACCTATTTTTGGCTAATTGCTTAATCAAATTATATATATATTTCATTGAAATTCGCTCCTCTGTGACCGACTTCCGCGAACAAAACAAGATGGATGTTCGCTGTTCATTTAAGACTACAATCCTGGTCAAAAGTGTTGGGACAGTTACGGCAGATGACTTCACAGGCAGCCTCTCTTAAGACCAAAACCGCGCAAGCCCGCCTACCCCCTCCCCCTGTCAATGTTGATAAAAATCTTGAAGAAAAAAAATCCTTGACAATAGCCTCAGAATAGCCTCGTTTCAAGAGTTGTTCGCCTCCTAGAACAGTATTCTCGAACAAAAGAGACGATAAGATAGATATTCACGTCTTATTCCAATAATAGCGATTTTTCAGCAATCGCGTTTGGTTCCAACACAACTGTGTAACCACTTTCTATTGTCCCTTTTTCCTTTTTTCCCACATCCAATCTAGTCTTCAGAATAGCTTCATTTTCATGCAACATTGCTAGGGGAGAGGGGGGGGGGGTCAGTTGTACTTGCTTCCATTCATCTTTTGTTCTAAAACGTTAAGGACGTAGTTGAAATCGTGGGTTTCAGCGCGCAAAAATGGGAGGTGTCCCAACAACTTATGGCCAGGATTGCAGGTTTACACTAGAGGAAATTGTTCCGGATTCGTGATGAATCCAGAATGTTTTAGTGCCGGATTGATTTTGCCATTTACACAAAAGTGGACGAAACCGAAATAAAAACCCCCCGGTTTGGTCGTGTCTCCGGAGATTTTGAATCCGGAATTTAAAGTGGGAACTTTGAATCCGAAAACTTTTGAATCCGGAGAGTTTTGTCGTGTGAACGATTTTCTCTCGAATCCAGATATTTTTCCGCCTGTGATCTTTTGAGTTTGCGGTGGAACGAAAATGGCGGATTACATGATCCAGTCGTAGTCGAGTCGTAGGCGCATTGATGGCCATTTGATGGCGGTCGCTGGGTGATTACCTCGTGCTGTTTCAGGTGTAGGTAATCACTTTTATAATGGGTAATGCCATACTCCTCAGAAACCGTGCCCAATTTATACTTTACTGCGCAGATGACGACGATGGCACGATCGAAAACCTCGACGGTTTTCGACCCTAAACCCTAAGTAAATACCTGGAGGAACCTGGCATGATGGACAACAGTACCGTGGCCAGCGAGTTGAAAGAAAACTTCAGACTGTCTCAACCTACCCCTAGCCTTATTTTCGGAGGCATTTTGTTTCTCGTTGTCGAGGCAACAAACTGCTTGTTAACCATTCCATCATGAATGTTCCCGGAGTTATCGTCGTGTATAAACGATTAAGAATCCGAATATCCTTTCACTGTAAACCCTGCTAATCCGAATACTCTAAAATTGATGAATTCGGGAACTCCGTTATTGTAAACCTAGTCCTAGATCGACCACTGTAATGTTTATTTGTCTACCAGTATTTTGATCTGCAAATTTCAGTTAATTGATCAAACAACCAAAGTAGAAAAGATGGATTTTTTTCCCAGTATGATTGCAACTTAAACGCAATTTCTTCCTCGGCTAATTCAATTCAAGAAATTCCGGGTTTTCTAGCTGAGTTTGAGCATATTGTGTAGGTACAAATTTTCTACACAGCTAGAAGAGCTGACATGCCGTCACGCAGTTAGTAGTCTATAGAAATTATGGTATTTCCACTTGACTTTATTTGTCAGTCAATGATTCAGTTGCCATAAATCATAGAGGATTGGTTAAGTGTATCTCTGAAACTGCTACTGTGTTGTAAGTTATCAGTGAAATCAATAAAATAAACAAGTGTTAAAATCATTTCCCGGAGTACTGTAGTAACGTTCTTTATCATGGATGTCGTGGGTGTCGCAATGCAAATGAAAAAACATATATATTTATACTAAGTTAAACAAAAAAAACAAAAACAAAAAACAACAAAAAAAACATTTTCCATTATTTTATCCACACAACGTTTCAAAAATTGCTTTCATCGGATTGCTGGAAACGAATATTTTACTCGAGAGTGGCTATCCGCGTCACGCAATTGCTTACATTCCAACGGCGGATTTTGGGCAAAATCTATGAGAAACACAGGCCAAGGCGGGCGACTTGAAACCATTTGCCCAGAGATATTTTTTGATATCCTAACAGGTGGGTGTATATTTAACCCGTAGAAAGTGTTTTTATGGTATTTAAAGTTATAGCCCATAGAAAAATATGGCGATGTTTTTAAGCAATAATTCTCTTGCGACATACTGTAAAATTTTGCGTTTCAGTTTTACCTCTTTTCGGGCTCAAAACTAACTTTGATTTATTTTATTTTTCGCTCAGTCATACTACCAAGACCTGAACTGAATATAAAATCCATTGAAAGATTCTCAAGTAGTTGTTCTGCGGAGCGCGAAGCAATCAAATATTCGGAAAATTCAGCAAAACCGGAAGTAGATTTTGAGCCCAGTCGGGTCGAAATCGTTTTTGGCGTATTTCTACCAAAGAAAGCTGTATTAGCAGAAACTAACTATGGTCCGTTTCTATTCTTACTAGGACCTATCTATGGACAAAATACAAGCGAAATCAATTTTTCGACCTGTGCCATTGATAGGCGATTTAGGTCCATTTTTATAGGCATTCACTCTTAACTGTCAAAACTTAGGTTCATTGCACAGAACAAAACAGAAACTTACACGATATGCTTAGTTGAAACTCAAATCTTGTTTTGTAAAAGAGCAGGAAGTGTTGGCGTCAATACTGTAAAACACTACCTCAAAAGGCTGTGGCTGGTTTCCATAGCAACCATTTTGAGTAAAACTCTAGAAATTTAATTTCTCTTCTTGAGTGCAATAGAACACAATTGATCTTTCTTCACCACATTTAAACAAACTTTTTGGTCCATTTGAGGGTACCATACCACCTTAACTATGATGGAGGATCGGGTCCGAAACGTAATGTTATATATTTGACTTTAAGGCACAATTTTATTTACAATTTATAACTTTTGAACTAAATAGTAGTGCGTTAATTTCTGAAGACAGCGACCGGTTTTAATATCGTGAACTGTGGCATATACGCCATGTGCTTACACAAGTACGTAAGTAGTTTTGTATGGGCTTATAAACAGCGGGGCTTAAATCAGGGGGAGGGTTGTTATACGTGGAATAAAAAAACGCTTTGGAAATGAGTTGAGTGTTGACTAGTTTTTCATTTAAGGTTTTTTAATTAAACTTCAAAACATAAAATCAATCAAATTCATTTCATTTTAAACTAGATATGCTGTCGGGGAGTCTTAAAGTCGGAAATAATTTTTTTGTTTACAGATTGATAGGCCTATCGGTAACCGCGACGTGGGCGTATAAGAGTTAAGGGTATATCATGCTATTACTAATTAACGCGAGTTTTGCAACCGCAAGTGTTTCTAGACAGATAACTTCATAATGAAAAATGCACCTGGTCTTACGATCGATGTTCGAGGTATGCGTTTTATCTCGTTTGAGTTGGAGCGGCAAAGCCCGTTACTCTCTTCTACCCGAAGGGTAGCGTTTCACCAGGTTTTAATCTGAAATCAAGTTGTGGCATAGGGTCTCCTCATCTTCCAGTATTAAAATCCGGCTCAAATAAAGAGTTAAAAAATGAAGTATAATAAAACATTCAAACGACAAAAATCGAATTGCCGCCTTGGTATGCTAGCGTTCATGTCTAAAAACGGGTGTGGAAATTATAAAGAAAAATAACTCATTTTAAAACCTCATAACTCTATTTCAGTAAGACAGCGCCTCTTCCCGAAAGATCGAGATATCATTGTTTTCTCTCATTTTGTAAGCCTTCTGTCCAGATATTTTTTCCGGATGAACACAGCTCCAAAAAAAAAAACACTACCAAAGGATACTGGGGATTGATAACATAACATGACCTTAGATTCAGCTGATGAAATATTTGAGGAGGACAAAATAGGTTTTTATCTTGTATGTTTGTCTGAGTTGAAGACTCACCTCTGCCGGTTTCAATCTGCCGTGTTTCACAATACCACTTTATAACCTACTTTCTATACAGAATAAAACCGCTAAGAGCTGTACAGGTTCTGCCGCGCAGGACTAAAACTACTGTTACCGTTACAGTAGAGGATAACTGTCACACTACCGTACAACCACTACACAACTGAAAACTGAGGGCCGCACAAGAGGTGTAAAAGACCGTAGCATTATCAAAAATTATGCTATTCGTGAAGTTTACTTACAACTCGTGTTTAACATCGCAATTGTGGACTAAACTTTAGCTCAGTGACGTGTACTGGAAGTCAACAAGTAGATCCATTAAATACAACTTTGCCTTTTTGACGCCGCCAGCCTACCTCCACTAGCTGCTTGATAAATTTTTGTCATGGCCATCTTTCCAGGATAAATGTTGTGATAAGAAAACGCTCAAGAAAGTTCTTTTTAGCTTGAATATTAAGCGTAACTGAAGAATTTGAGCATTGTAAATCGTTTTCAACAACTTAAGATTGTTTTGTTTTACAAAAAGCGGAAGATCACGTCTGCACGTTCAATCGCTTGAGCCTTTTACCTTGCCTACTATCTATTACAAATGTGTTGTAGAACATATTAAATTGCCTTTTCAGTTTACAGCTGCTTCCACAGTTGCAAAATATATACTAAGTTGTTTTAATGCTTAATCCCAGTAATGTTACTTTAAGACATGTCTGAGGTGGAATCATAATCCAAATATTATTGTATTCAGAACCATTCGGTCACATGGCGCTTTTGGAAGCGACTAATTCAGCTCTCTTGAGCACTGCATCGACACTGCAGGTTTCGGGTGGCTTGGTTTTAACACCACAGCAAACTAAAAAGTGGGCGGAGCAGCTCTTAAACCAAAGGAAGTTGAGTGATGTGTAATATAGAGTGATGATGATGTTAAAGAACAGCTGCATCGCGATAATAAACTCTTATTTTCAGGCTCCTTTAGGCAGTACACCAGTAATATTTTTCTGTTCAGTACTAAACCTAGAGTTATAATGCAAAAACCTAATCATAAATCGTCAAAATCATCTAGCAGGTACCGCTTTTGACTGCATGCGTTATTTTGCTTTCAAAAAAGCACACTTTTATATTTCATCATTTTTTAAACAAGCGAAAAATATATTTTTTGAAATATCTCCGGCTTTGCCGGTGAAAGATTAATCGTAGATCAATTAAAATCAGTTAATGACAAAAGGCTATGGTCTAGCTAGAAAGACCATTTTATAATGAAAAATATTCACCAATGCCGTCGTGCTAGCAATATACTTCTTGCCATTCACAAGTTGACAAACTTGCCGAGATGTCAGAACAGGCAATTACTCTCAATAAAAAGCGGGCTTTTTATGAAAAGGTCAAAGCAAAGCTGTCAATACAATCTAAGCTAAGAACCGCTTCCAGCGCTTCTGTGGAATATATTACTGATTATGGGATTTCAGGATGATGCGGTGCTGATGTCGTGCATGATCAATTCGCTCATGAAGGCACTGCGTTATGAGTCATTACTGATCTAAACTTAAACCTCCAGCTACATCTATCACTCTTGGCTATTCACAGACAGAGTTTCATCACCCTCACGTTTCTTTGCAAGCAACAACAATGAATTGAATTTAACTCAATACATTTTACGGCAACGTTGATCTCCACACAAGCCCCAAGAAACAACAAGTGAACCGTTCCTGACACTCCACGAATTTACAAATTCGTCGAAATAACAGACAAAATAGACTGTCAGTGGCTTCAATAGAAACAGTAAACAACCTTTTACCACGATCCCGCTCACGGTGTGAATGTTTAATTCTGGTTTGATGCGATGTCATGAGCTCGTTTACTTATCTAAAGCTGAAATTTCTACCTATACGACGTGTAATTAGTTTCTGTCTCAGTCGTCTGATTCACCCTCGCCTGGTCAAGTAGCAACAATGAATGCGACTCAATACGGCTTCAACTTCTACACAGAAGCGTCAGGAAATACAACGAATTTTTTCCAGGAACCAAATAGCTTGAAAAATTTTCGTCTAACGTTGATTTCGATGGTGATTTTTAGCAGCGTCGTGGGTAACTTTATGGTTTGTACAACTGTATGGAAGATATCGTATCGTAAACCTTTCTCCTACGATTTAGTAGCAAACGTAGCTGTAGCCGAGTTAATCAACTCATTGTGTATATCCATCATCGTGTTTTACGAAGAAACGGGCACCTGGACTCTTGGAAAAACAGCCTGCATCTTGACCAATCCGCTTCTTGTGCTTACCATGTGTGTGATAACCAATTCGTTGGCCATCATCGCAGTTTACCGCTACCGAGCTACGCTCAACAAAACAAGACCATCTGGTCTCGTGAAGGCGCTCATAATTGCTGGAGTGTGGCTAATGGCCCTCGCAATAACACTGCCACTTTTTGTCACGCGTAGACTAGTACGATATTCGACAGGGGACTTCGAATGCAGGTCATACTTCCCAGGGGACAAAAAATCTGACAGCCCTGGTTATAACAAATACACCATAGCGCGGCTTATTTTCACGTTCGCTGTGCCCTACTGTGTTATCCTGTCGGCTTACATAGCCTTGGCCATCAAATTGAAGTTGTTTGTTCGTAAAACAGAAAATGATCAGATCGACATGAGCTCATTTATATCTTCCGCCGCAAATGCAGCTGAACATGTGCAAGCCGATAATGCAAATGCCAGTCCAAACTCCAGTCCACGGCTGGCGGATGGAAGACCAAATATCAAGCCGGAAGCGCAAACACTTCATCTGGAAGGGAACATTAAAAATAGGCGAAGGAAAAGACAACTAACCGTCCAAAAAGCTGAAAATCAGTTATTGAGAATGATTTTTGTAATAATCTTAATATTTGTGGTTTGTTACACTCCATATCAGGTCATGTTCCTGTGGGAGTACTTCGGAGGAATCGAAAACTGGAAATTTTATTATCACCAACTCTTGCGCGATTACTTGTTTATTCTCAAATGTTTACCGAGCGCTGTTCACCCGATTTGTTACGGTGCTATGAACAGCATATTTGCCAGAGCGTTTTCAAGAATCTTCACGTGTTGGTGTTAAAAGGTTCCAGAACGAAAGGGTGGATTTTAGCTTATTAGTTGCTTATGCATAGGACCACAATAGGGGTTAGACCTGGATCAACCATTAGCAACTTGTGACAATATACGATATGTAAACAAGTTTTTTTATGAGCCACAAGCAAGTTTGAGGCCTTCCCGATGCCATGCAATTTAAGAGGTTGATGTACAGTTAGCTCTACAAAGACTCTATTTCATCATTATGAAGCGTATAAGTGTTAATCCCCCCCCCCCCCCGATGTAGATTTTATTACCACTCGGAAATTCCAGGACGATCAAGAAATATTCAATCTTGTGAAGCAAATGCTGCTCACTAGGACAGTTTGAGTCGCTTTCAACGCCTTTTTTCCTTCACGAAAATATTTACCCAACGCACTGGGAACATAATCCGCCGGAGAACTAAGCACATCTCTAAACATTGCTTAATAAGAGGGATTATCTTCACACTATCTTCTTTGAACTGATCTGTTTCCGAAACCGAGTTATCTAACTATTTCTGTGATTTATTTACTTGCACTAGGATAACAAAGTATTATTAAACATTAATCATAAACATATTCTAAACAATTATTGGACGAGGGTTTTGTGTGATATCCAGAATAATCAAGGTCGAGGTAGGGGTTATCAGCCGAAGCCGAAGGCTGAGGCTGATGACCCTTACCGAGGGTTACCATTTTATTATACATTTAACGAAAAAAAAAATGACAGTCATGTTTTTGCTTCTTCACTGACGCCAAGCAAAACAAAGCGCGCGAACTTGACATGATTTTCCTTAGGAATCATGCTCCGCGGTCATACATGAGATGATTACCCGTGACCTTGAGTGTCCTTGACATGATTATTGTATAATCTCCAGAGATGACGTCACAAGCGCTGATTTCGAAAATTCACTGTACGCTTTCGGCCAATCAGAAAATAGAAAGTGAGTTCGATGTATAATAATACTTGTTATTATACATATCGTTTCGGTAAGGGTTATCAGCCTCAGCCTTCGGCTTTGGCTGATAACCCCTACGTCGACCTTGATTATTCTGGATATCACAAAAACCTGATCCAATAATTGTTTATTATCTATTTTAAGCACCTTAACCATTTACTGTAATTTACTTGTGGTGTAATGTGTGTTATTTTGACCGTAACAACTTCATTATTTAGTCAGCATTCCACATTACTGAGTATTGAATGGAAACCCGAACAGACACACTGAAAGAGAGAGACGTCATAAATCTCCGCTAAGTAATCCTTTATGTCGTTCTTGTGTAGAATCCTTGGAACTGCTAATGGCAGTGATTGTATCGATTGAGACATATACATAGTTTCAGCTAGTTTAAATGCCTTGACCGGTTTGAACCGACCGTTAGACTTCACTAAACTGTTTGGCGTTTTCATGTACAGTGAACGTTGAATGGAACATGAACATATTACAGTCAAAATGTGTCAAGTGTTCCGTTCAAATAACGATGATGGCTTTTATTATTGATTCAGAGCGGATTTGATTGTAGGGTTGGAATTTTGGAAGTTGAACTGAATAGTGCCACAATCATTCAACCGTGGCTTCCATTCAAATATGGAATGCTTACTGGATTATGCACAGACTGATCACTTTAGTAACAGTCTGCATTACACTTCAAATGATAATCACATACACTGAATCACATGGCGTTTGGAACGCCAATATTTTTTAACAAAGTCACTTTTAAAGCAGCATTCACCATACTTACTCAGCTATCGCGAGTTGCTAAGGAAGAACTGTTCCATAAATCGATCTGAAATTGTCCAGCTGTTTCGAACTGTAGAGTCAGTTGGTTACAATTCTCCACAATTCTTCCTTCATGGTTGCCTTGATCAGGCATAGATTTGTCATCCGGCCCTTCTTCGGTTTGACGTGAGCGAAGTAGTAATGGACGCTTATATGAGCGGTAACCAGGAGGGAGCCGAGAAAGACAATAGGCTATTGTTTGGAGAACAATGGGCTCTATTGTTCTCCAAATCCAAGATGGCGCTATTTATTTTCAGCCAATCAGGAGCCGAATTAAGAATTCAAGATGGCAGCGCCCACGAAAGTCGGCCATGTTGGAAAACAGCCCAACAGCCTCGACGGAGGACTGGGATCGGTCTCACGGATTTCCATGGCGACACAAATCACGCCAGGGTCACGCCAAAAATGTCAGGCAACTTCAAAATCGATACTTACAGTGTCCTATGATCCTAAACGACAGAGGTCCGTCCGGCAAGTGGCTAGACTGAGAGACTTGGGTCCAATTCTAGCCTATATAGGGTGTGGCAAAGCATCATGGGACGATGACCTCATCGGGAACCAATCAGAATACTCACAGTGGTTGGCTTCCCCAGTCCCCATCTCTTAAGGAGAGCACTAAACCAAACATCACACAATGTCAAATGTCACGTACTTTAATAGCAAATCTTTTGCGCTAACATTAAAAGATATGACGTCATTGCCATGTTGATCGAGTAAAAAGACCAGTTTCTATTGTCATCACACAATGTTTCAAACGAACTTTAATGTCCAAAACGTTCGCGCTAAAATTACAGAAAGCTGGTCACTGTGTCTGAAATAAGATAACACTATCAAAAGAAATGGAACAGAAATAATTTGATCTAGCGTAAATGCAATCTTTGACGAGTAGCGAATAATAAGCGAAGACAAAAACTTATAGGCTAAAAGGTGCGAAGAAGAAAATACCATTGAAATGCTTCAAGTGAAAATGAATTGCTAATGGCGGTTTGCAATAAAATCTAACCTCCTTGATCTCGACTGTTCCCTTGAGAAAAGCATCATTCAAAGGAATCTTGAACAAACAAAAGGCATTTTGGGCGACCGTTGAAGAATTAACATAATTAGTCAGAGATGAAACATGGAATAAATTAAAACCGAAAAGCACATGTTTAGAAGCTGAAATCATGATAGACTGTATCTTAACCCTTGAGAAAAAAATCAAAGGAATTTCAAACAAACGTTTCGCGCTTGAAGTAAAGATTTAACTTCATTTACAAACACTGCAAATCGCTCCTAATTCAACAATTATAGTTGTCTAAGCGGGTTTCCAATAGCGCCAAAATAAATCACTTACATCAAATATAGTCCTTTCCTTCAAAGCGTCACACAACTAGCAATCGCTCAACTCCATAGCCACGAAGACAGGGAGGAACGTTACACATGTGCTGAACGTTGTCACAAGTAAAATGAATTATATCAAGACCGATTGACTTATAAACGGGTATTCATACATTCATACATACATACATACATATATTTTTGATGAGGCAGGTCTGCGTCTGGCAACCCAGAGGGCTGGTGTGGACCTGCCATAAAATATATACCTAAAAACTAAAATCTAAAATTATTAAAAATACATCGTTAGGATTCAAAAGCTACTAAAAGATAATTTAAAATGACTTAAAATTTACATTTCTATTAAAATTAAGTATAAAAAGAGTGTTTTAAAAATATAAAAATGCACTATTCTTAGATTTAATAAGGCACGCCTCTTTCTCGAACTGTATTTGGTCTAATGTTTTTGAGGCTAGTTTAAGTTTTTCTTTAAAAAGCTGAAGAGAAGTAACGTTTCTTATGAATTTTGGGACGGAATTCCACACTATAGGGCCTCGATACCTTATGCTATTTCTTCCGAGTTCACTATGATAACATGCTAGCGAGAAGTCATTCGAGCGCCTTAATTTGTAACTAGTCTCATTTGTGCGGGTTCCAAGTAGGGCCGTAAGCTGCTCCGGTAGAATATTATTATGCACCTGATACATTATCGATGCGAGCCTCCGCTTGTAGATGTAACTCAATGGCTTCCATTTAGCCCTTTTAAGGGCGTCACAATCAGGAGTTCCACTAGGGAGTTTATGGATTAGTTTTGCAGCTTTTATGTGTAAATGCTCTAGGTCATTAAATGAAGACAATGAACAGGATCCCCATACGGCAATGCAGTAGGTTATGCTTGGAACAATGCCTTTGTAATAGATTTCTTCAAGAACACAGGTAGGCAGTCCTTTCATAGACTTTAGGAATTTTAGTTTTCCACCAAATTTAGAGTGGAGCATTTTAATTTGAGGTTTCCAGTTCAAGTTGTGGTCGATTACAACACCCAAGCAGGTAGATTTGGAGGTGAAATATATGTATGAGTTGCCAAATATCAGTGGTCTCATAGGGCCGACAAATGCGTGTTTGCAGATTAACATTGCTTCCGTCTTGCCAGTGTGAACAGTCAAGTGATTTTGGTCGCACCAGCTTTTAAAATCAATTAATATTCGGTTTAACGCATCCACTATTTCTTCAACCTCCTTCCCAATGTAATACACGGTGGTGTCGTCGGCAAACATATGAATAAATCCGGTTGCGGACGAGTTGGGTAAATCATTTGCATAAATTGCAAAAAGTCTAGGACCTAGGAGGGAACCTTGAGGGACCCCAATATTGACTGGTCGCAGCCCAGATCTTACTCCATTTACAGTGGCAAATTGGCATCTATTTGAGAGGTAACTTACGATCCACTCGTGGAAACCACCTGATATTCCTGCAGCTGATAATTTGAGTTGAAGGATGTTGTGGTCGACAGTGTCAAAAGCTTTTTTGAAATCAATAAATAGTACTCCGACTTTGTGGCCAGTATCAATTGCCTTTTTCCATGTTTCAGTGAGATAGACGAGTAATGATTCAGTGGAGATTCCTTTCTTGAACCCCCATTGGTTTGAGTGGACAAGGCTATGCATCTCGAGATGATTGTCTAGAGAGTCGCAAACAATACTCTCTAAGATTTTGCTGTTTAAATTTAGCATTGTCAGAGGTCTATAGTTCGCACAATCTGACTTGGACCCCTTCTTGAAAACTGGGATTACTTCTCCAATTTTCCAGTTACTCGGGTGGAGGCCGCGTTGAATACTGTCCTTAAATATACTGAAGAGACCTTCAAAGAGGGTGTCGCCTGCCTCCGCCATTTCACGTGACGTTATTTTGTCAGGACCCCCTGTTTTTTGTTTTATCCGAGAGAGTTTCAGCTTAACTTGTTTTTCGGACAGGCCAATTTGGTTTATGGTGGGTGTTATACGATAAATGGTCTCGAATGGCTGAGCAGTCATGGCATCGTGGTCAAACTTTTCAGCAAGCTGAGTTCCAATGCTTGCAAAGTAATCATTCATAGCTTCGGCCTTGTCGAAATCGTTTGTTAGGATGTTATTATCCCTGTCATAGACTGGTGGAATTGGTTTTCTCGTGCCGATGCCTTGTGCATTCTTTACCACTTGCCAGAATTTCTTGCTATTGTCGGTGTCAGCAAATTGTTCCCTCCAGTATGAAATTTTCGCATTATCGATCAATTTCTTTACACGGTTCCTAGCGGCTTTATACGAGCTCCAGGTTGTTGGATCTTTGTTAACTTTAAAGAGCTTTAGCAGCCGGTAACGGTTGTTTTGTTCTTTCTTTATCTCGTTAGTTATCCACGGCAATTTGTTTTCTCTCTTTCTGACTTTCCTGGTTGAGATGTGGTTAGACGCGATTTCCTGGTAGATGTGTTGCCATGCCCATACTTGATCCTCTAGGTCATCAAAAATCTCGCATACACTCCAAGGGGCACATTCGATGTCGTTTTGAAATTTTTGCTGGTCGAATTTCTTGTAGTTGTTTACGGTTTTCGTTACCAATGGATTTTTCTTCTTTCTCATTCGCAAATTTGCATAGACAAAACTGTGATCAGATATTCCCAGGTGGACGACTCCAGCTGTTGTGATGCTCTCCGCATGGCTAACAATTATCAGGTCGATTAATGTTTGTGCTTTGTCAGATATTCTGGTCGGTTCTTTTATGACACATTTTTTTATGACACAATGTCGCGTGGTTAACAACCAATGAGAGGATGGGGGATAGGGGGTACGCTGTATTACGTGGTCAAGAATCAATGAGAAGACGGGGGTGATAAGGGGTTATACCGCACAGTAATGTCATTAAATTGTTATAAGCAAAACAGAGTCTAAGTCTTTATAACGTTTATTGAATAACAATAACTCCAAAGGGAGAATTGATTATAATTTTAAGTCTTGACCGTCGGTATTGCACAAAGTGTTGGGAACTAGACTCGTTTCCAGTTTCACAGAGTCTTGGTCCATGGCCCCAAAACGCACAATATTCTGGCCTAGTTTTCTTTGCTTTTGGTCATGAAGTCTTTGCCTGATCCGTTCCTTATTCTTGGCATAATAACGTCTCCAATATTCGTTGATCCGTTCCCTGTCGCTTTTACAGTATTGTCTTCGGTAATTTCTAATGTGCTCCTTGTTCTGTTGATAATAGGCTCTCTGGCTGCTGGCGAGTCGTTCCTTCTTGTTTTCATACCATCTTTTACGACACCACCACCACCACATTTACCACCACCACATCCACCACCACAGCCACCACTGCCACCACCACCACATTTACCACCACCACCACCACATTCACCACCACCACCACCACATTAACCACAACCACCACCATATGCACCATCACAACCACCACATTCACCACCACCACCTCCTATACTATTTATTATACCACCACCACATTCACCACCACCGCCGCATCCACCACATTCACCACATTCACCACATTCACCACCACAGCCACATCCACCACCTACACCACCACCACCGCAGCCACCACCACCACCTACACCACCACCTACACCACCACCACCACATTTACCACCACCACCAACACCTAAACCACCACCACCACATTTACCACCACCACATTCACCACCACAGCCACCACTGCCATCACCACCACATTTACCACCACCACCACCACATCCACCACCACCGCAGCCACCACCACCACATCCCACCACCACCACCACCACCACCACAGCCACATCCACCACCACCTACACCACCACCACATCCACCATCACCGCCACCACATTCACCACCACCACATTCATCACCACCACCGCCACATCCACCACATTCACCACCACACCCACATCCACCACCTACACCACCACCACAGCCACCACTGCCACCACCACCACATTTACCACCACCACATCCACCATCACCGCCACCACATCCACCACATTTACCACCACAGCCACATCCACCACCTACACCACCACCACGACCACTACCACCAACACCACCACCACATTTACCACCACCACCTCATCCACCACATTCACCACCACCGCCACATCCACCACCTACACCACCACCACCACATTCACCATCACCACCACCACCACCACCGCCGCCACCGCCGCCACCACCTCCACCTCCTCCTCTTCCACCTCCTTAACTCCTCCTCCTCACTTTGTCCTCCTCCACCTCCTCCTCCTCTTCCACCTCCTCTTCCTCCTCCTCTTCTTCCACCTCCTCAACTCCTCCTCCTCCCTTTCCTCGTCCTCCTCTCCCACCTTTTCATCCTCCTCCTCAAGTCCTTTGTTTTCCCTTTCTTCCAGGATCGTAACGATCAACTAAATCATTAATAATTATTTGCCAAGAATAAGGAACGGATCAGGCAAAGACTTCATGACCAAAAGCAAAGAAAACTAGGCCAGAATATTGTGCGTTTTGGGGCCATGGACCAAGACTCTGTGAAACTGGAAACGAGTCTAGTTCCCAACACTTTGTGCAATACCGACGGTCAAGACTTAAAATTATAATCAATTCTCCCTTTGGAGTTATTGTTATTCAATAAACGTTATAAAGACTTAGACTCTGTTTTGCTTATAACAATTTAATGACATTACTGTGCGGTATAACCCCTTATCACCCCCGTCTTCTCATTGATTCTTGACCACGTAATACAGCGTACCCCCTATCCCCCATCCTCTCATTGGTTGTTAACCACGCGACATTGTTTATTGTTTTGTGAATACCCGTTTATAAGTCAATCGGTCTTGATATAATTCATTTTACTTGTGACAACGTTCAGCACACGTCTTCTTTTCTAAGTGTAACGTTCCTCCCTGTCTTCGTGGCTATGGAGTTGAGCGATTGCTAGTTGTGTGACGCTTTGAAGGAAAGGACTATATTTGATGTAAGTGATTTATTTTGGCGCTATTGGAAACCCGCTTAGACAACTATAATTGTTGAATTAGGAGCGATTTGCAGTGTTTGTAAATGAAGTTAAATCTTTACTTCAAGCGCGAAACGTTTGTTTGAAATTCCTTTGATTTTTTTCTCAAGGGTTAAGATACAGTCTATCATGATTTCAGCTTCTAAACATGTGCTTTTCGGTTTTAATTTATTCCATGTTTCATCTCTGACTAATTATGTTAATTCTTCAACGGTCGCCCAAAATGCCTTTTGTTTGTTCAAGATTCCTTTGAATGATGCTTTTCTCAAGGGAACAGTCGAGATCAAGGAGGTTAGATTTTATTGCAAACCGCCATTAGCAATTCATTTTCACTTGAAGCATTTCAATGGTATTTTTTTCTTCGCACCTTTTAGCCTATAAATTTTTGTCTTCGCTTATTATTCGCTACTCGTCAAAGATTGCATTTACGCTAGATCAAATTATTTCTGTTCCATTTCTTTTGATAGTGTTATCTTATTTGAGACACAATGACCAGCTTTCTGTAATTTTAGCGCAAACGTTTTGGACATTTAAGTTCGTTGGAAACATTGTGTGATGACAATAGAAACTGGTCTTTTTACTCGATCAACATGGCAATGACGTCATATCTTTTAATGTTAGCGCAAAAGATTTGCTATTAAAGTACGTGACATTTGACATTGTGTGATGTTTGGTTTAGTGCTCTCCTTAAGAGATGGGGACTGGGGAAGCCAACCACTGTGAGTATTCTGATTGGTTCCCGATGAGGTCATCGTCCCATGATGCTTTGCCACACCCTATATAGGCTAGAATCGGACCCAAGTCTCTCAGTCTAGCCACTTGCCGGACGGACCTCTGTCGTTTAGGATCGTAGGACACTGTAAGTATCGATTTTGAAGTTGCCTGACATTTTTGGCGTGATCCTGGCGTGATTTGTGTCGCCATGGAAATCCGTGAGACCGATCCCAGTCCTCCGTCGAGGCTGTTGGGCTGTTTTCCAACATGGCCGACTTTCGTGGGCGCCGCCATCTTGAATTCTTAATTCGGCTCCTGATTGGCTGAAAATAAATAGCGCCATCTTGGATTTGGAGAACAATAGAGCCCATTGTTCTCCAAACAATAGCCTATTGTCTTTCTCGGCTCCTGACTGGTTACCGCTCATATAAGCGTCCATTACTACTGAGCGATCCCCTCTTTCACATTAGGATGCGCTTTGTCTTTAATCCAATCAAAGTTCGATACATTGATAATGTTTGCCATGATTGAAAACCAAGAATACAAGGGGATCTGAGGTTTCAGGGGGCTGTGTTTGCTGTTCAAAAACATTGGTGTCAAATTAGTTTTGTTATTTAAATTTAGCAACCATTAAACAGAAGAAGCTTTTGATTCAGAAGCCAAGGTGAGAACAGCTGCTCAAACAATTACATGGTGTTTAGTACAAGGCTGCCATAAGGAAAAAAATCGACATATTTCCACTGATTTAAATTTACTATAAATTATAGTAAGCAGCTTAAAGGAAGTGAGACATGGAGAAATGAAAGTGAGATTTGGACTGCAAAATCTAATCTAGAGACTTCCTCGAGACTTCCAATTCATCAAACTTTTTCGGCAAGTAGTGAGCAATAGGCTAGATGACACAAACAAAGCAAACTGAATAATCATGTTCATGGCCACGCATCAAGCTGACGTTTATTACATCGATGGTAGCCAATTGATGAGGACTGATACACATAGGTCCGCAATTCGTACATATGCCTACTTCGCTTTCTCGAAATGAGGGTTTCCAATTGACATAAACTTGACTAATAACCAGCCGCTATTTCTCTGGTCACAAAACTATACACAGTTTATCCAAGGTGGTCTGGAGCGAGAGCAATTACGTGCTGGGCTCCTTGGCTTGATCGCCTATTTATTTTTCAACCAGAAAACTGACGACTGGGTTCGAGTTAGGTATCGTACAGCTGGTGAACAAGTTCAAGATAAATAGGCCGTTTCCGAGTTGTCCGTTTGCCTCTGTGTCAAAATGATTCTTTCTGCGAAACCATTCATATGAAAATGAGTTGCATCTACATATTCATTTTCATGCAAATCAAACGGCCGTATAAAAGGTTTTGCAACAAGACTCGTTTTGAAACAGAGGCACAAGGTAACTTGGAAATTGCTTTTTGCAAACACCTATTTGTATTTAGCCCGAGTAAGGCATATGGCAGGCTAAAACGAGGAACGAGCCGGTACTGAGGTGCTTCAAGGAGATGAAGCTATTCAGTCTTCAACGCTTTTACTTTTCTTTAAGTACAATAACAAATAATTACTTCCAACCACTAAGGATTGCAACTATATCGAATCTATAGATACAACTAACATTTACCGGTGAATAGTAAATATCATAACACCCTAGTCATTGAAATCTTCGTGTTAAGCTTTTTGGAAAGCTATCCTTAATGGGTCTATCTAACGAGAAGAGTCAGTTGAATGACTCTAAAGGACAGCCAATTGAAAATGTTAAAAACAATATTGCAAAAATTGAAACAAAATCATCGAAATACTATAATTTCCATAATAATAAAATGAAACGTCTTCTGGAGACCCAAGTCAACCGAAGTAATAAACCCCACAGTTTCACTTTGTTCTCATATAACTTAGTGAAAAACGTTCAAGCATGAGTTTTTCAGTAGTAAACAGAGATGTTTGGGTTAAAAACGTCTTCAGCGATAGCAAATATGCCAACCGAGAACTATTGGCGTTTGGAAAATTTAAATAAGAAAAAACAATGTTTGTAAACAAATATCTTCCCTATGGTTTGAATGTAAAACTAGGACGAAGAATTATTTTGTGCCTCGACAGGAAATCATTCTGATAAAAGCTTTCCGATAAAACTTGCTCATCATTCCATAAAACACAGGATGCAAGGCGCTTGGCAAGCAGGTCAGAATAAAAACAAACCTGGTAAAAGTGAAACGATGCTGCCAGACTAAAAAGGTCTCCACTTTAAATTCATGCAAAAGGAACTGAACTTGGAAAGGAATATAGAACACAACAAAAATCAACACAATGACAAATACCATTCTCAGCAAGTCACTCTCTAGTTCAAAGTTACTTTTGTTGTTCCTCGTCAATTCATTTTGATTACGCAATAGATTGTGGGTGTTTTCGTTGTTACCTTCTTCAGAATTTCCACGGAGAGCGTTATTCATTTTTTCTGTTTTTCTCTCCACCGTTTCTGTCTTATCATTGATTGCAATGTCGACGAGCTCTATTTTTTCTTGGTTCATGTCCTCTACACACGTGGAGAGTTGAACCGCTGTAAGGGATTTACTTTGTGCGTCTCGAAGTCTCTCGATGACAAATATGTGCTCCATGAGTTTTTTGCTCACCAAAGCGTAGGATATCGCTGTCGTGTCTTTTGTATGCGTATCGACCTGTGAAGTACTTTTACGGCATAACCATTAGATTTACAATCTCAGGCAATTTATATTCTGACTGATGTGATAAGTTTCGCGTGCGCATGACATTTTGTTTTTGAATAAGTGCGTGCAACTTTACTCTTGGAGAATTAGTATGTAAGTTAGTTCGCGAAGTTCGCGAAAAAAGTTTCGTAAGAAAGCTCAGAGAATTTCGAAGCGAACGTAGATTGAGATGTGATGCGTAGAAACGGATATTAAGGCTAAAAAAAATTGTACGACGCTGTGGAACTCTGAGGTAAAGGTCAAGATTAAAACGTGGAGTTTTCAATCGCCATTATGACAAGTGGCATGGCTTGTTGTAAGCTTACGCGTATGTTTTTGCGTTTGTCCTGACTTAAGAATATAGCAAGAGAACTCTATACTCTGGTATCGAGTTAATTTGTGAGTTTCTCAGACAATGGTTAATCATAACCAAAACCTGTTTTGATGGTTTGTTATTGTCTCTGCTTGTGTGGTGAGTTTGCAAAAGTTTTTGAAAGGAAAGTCTGACGCGTACAATTAGCTCATTTGCATAGTGCAGCTCGCGCACTTTCAAGTCCGAGTCGGTGTTTTCAATTGTCAACAAATCTTGACAAAGATTTGTTTCGTTATCTTTTGTGCTGAGATGCTTCAACAAATTTCACGAACGCAAAAAAGGCTACTAACATCATGTGGGTTTCTTCAACATAAGCATAGTGAAGTTTTACACTGCGAAAATGAAAATAGACAAGGAGTTTTGATAACTCGATCAACAAAATCGAAATCGTTATTCGAAGTTGATTAAAGAAAGCGTCATTGTAACTTTGCTGATTATTTCTGCTTTATTCACATATTTCCAGCTTAGCTTTTAATATGTTCTCAAACATTTACCAATCTTAAACATATTTAAAAACTATAGAGTTATTGTTTGAGTTCGATGTACGCTTTCACACGAAAGTGCGGCATGGCGGAAGTCCAATTTGTCATGTTCACTGACTGTACAACTTGAGACGCATCGGCGGGCACTCTCATTCATCGACAACAGAGAATTTACTGGATTTGTACACAAATAAAACTGAGCAGTATCTACGGACGTAAAGTTATTGGGCCTTGATGAAACATCAAGCGTTGCTTACAATTCAGGCGAAACTCAAACTAGCAATTATTTTGTTTTACTTTTCGGTCGCGATAGACTGGCAAATTCCTCGCAAGCGTGTGGTAAGAGGAGCTAGGAAACCATGAAGTCCTGAAGCTCTGCTATATCTACATATATCCAGCTAGTTTTTTGCTGTGTAATGGAAAAGCTGTTAATCTTCAACATATGTGAGATTTAAAGTGGTGTAATGTACAGCTCATGTAAAAGAAGCATCCGTCGGAACACAACTTGGTCAGCGATATATATAGGCCTTACTTTACTCAAACTGGAGCAGCTTACGACGAAAATACTTAATTAAGCAAAATTCCAACAGTCGTAAACGCGTTAAGTTGTGGGCCAAAAACATGAAAAATTTCGGGAATTTCGGACGCCATTTCCCCCGCGCGACATCCGCAGAAATCCTCGCGGCATGTACGCGCGTGTGCCGCAGGCGATGGCGCAATTTGTTCTAAAAATAGAATTATTGTCCCATATCATGGGGCAGAAGGTGGCTGAACACAGTTTTTGATACCTGTGTTCCATTCACCTTTTTCTCTAAAACCCTTGATCTCTCGGTCACCACAAATGGCAGCAAACAAGTTAACAACACAAACTTTGGTTTTTTGATGGTTAAGCTGACATATGTGCCATTGCCATGGCAACATGAATAAAAATAAACAGGCCTTTAAAATCGGTTTTGTTTATTTGTAGAAAATCTAGTTATTAGATTTTCTTTATAATTTGCATGCAACAAGCTTGTAACGATTCTCACAATTTAACACCATTTTGCTAATAATTTAACAGAGAGATCTTTAATTATTCCTTGTTGAAGGTTCACTGGAATATCTAGAATTTCCTTTGTTAAAGTTCAATTACTTTCAATACTCCAGTTACTTATTTCCTGAAGTATTTTCCTGCCAAATTTCGTGAAATTCTAACGAGTGGTTCTCAAGAAATAGGCGTATTTCCGAGAGTGCAAATTTTCATTCAATAGCAATTTTTTTACTTACTATGCATGTGCTGCATTTAACTGGGTTCTTTCGGTAACAAAGAAGAAGCTGAGAATTCCTGGGTTCTTTGCATCGTTACCTTTTCTCACATATCTTTGTGACAAAAGACTAAAGCCATCAATACATTGTGTTCAATTGTACAGAAAAATAGTACAGATACTGCAGGTGTTGAGTAAATAAAATGATCGCTCTATTGACCGCATGTTTGTTTTTTGCAATCCTTGTGCGCACGCTGAATTGCATCAGCAAAAGCGCACGCAAAAACTGTGTTCGGCCACCTTAACTGGTAGAGCATCGCACCGGTATCGCGGAGGTCACGGGTTCGAATCCCGTTGAAGCCCTGATTTTTTTCAGGTTTCTTCTTTCCAATTGCTTAAATTGGAAAATTAACTGCGATGATCATTCTTCACTGTCATCTACAACCGCAGTTCATATATGAATTATTTCATATAAACTTCACATCATTTCACTTCTCACGGGAAGATATGAACTCAATTAACTGACCTCGCTCCCAATGTGTAGCTTCATAGCTCAGTTGGTAGAACATCGCACCGGTATCGCGGAGGTCACGGATTCGAATCCCGTTGAAGCCCTGATGTTTTTCAGGTTTCTTCTTTCCAATTGCTTAAATTGGAAAATTAACTGCGATGATCATTCTTCACTGTCATCTACAACCGCAGTTTATATATGAATTATTTCATATAAACTTCACATCATTTCACTTCTCACGGGAAGATATGAACTCAATTAACTGACCTCGCTCCCAATGTGTAGCTTCATAGCTCAGTTGGTAGAGCATCGCACCGGTATCGCGGAGGTCACGGGTTCGAATCCCGTTGAAGCCCTGATTTTTTTCAGGTTTCTTCTTTCCAATTGCTTAAATTGGAAAATTAACTGCGATGATCATTCTTCACTGTCATCTACAACCGCAGTTCATATATGAATTATTTCATATAAACTTCACATCATTTCACTTCTCACGGGAAGATATGAACTCAATTAACTGACCTCGCTCCCAATGTGTGGCTTCATAGCTCAGTTGGTAGAGCATCGCACCGGTATCGCGGAGGTCACGGATTCGAATCCCGTTGAAGCCCTGATGTTTTTCAGGTTTCTTCTTTCCAATTGCTTAAATTGGAAAATTAACTGCGATGATCATTCTTCACTGTCATCTACAACCGCAGTTTATATATGAATTATTTCATATAAACTTCACATCATTTCACTTCTCACGGGAAGATATGAACTCAATTAACTGACCTCGCTCCCAATGTGTAGCTTCATAGCTCAGTTGGTAGAGCATCGCACCGGTATCGCGGAGGTCACGGGTTCGAATCCCGTTGAAGCCCTGATTTTTTTCAGGTTTCTTCTTTCCAATTGCTTAAATTGGAAAATTAACTGCGATGATCATTCTTCACTGTCATCTACAACCGCAGTTCATATATGAATTATTTCATATAAACTTCACATCATTTCACTTCTCACGGGAAGATATGAACTCAATTAACTGACCTCGCTCCCAATGTGTGGCTTCATAGCTCAGTTGGTAGAGCATCGCACCGGTATCGCGGAGGTCACGGATTCGAATCCCGTTGAAGCCCTGATTTTTTTTTTCAGATTTCTTCTTTCCAATTGCTTAAATTGGAAAATTAACTGCGATGATCATTCTTCACTGTCATCTACAACCGCAGTTTATATATGAATTATTTCATATAAACTTCACATCATTTCACTTCTCACGGGAAGATATGAACTCAATTAACTGACCTCGCTCCCAATGTGTAGCTTCATAGCTCAGTTGGTAGAGCATCGCACCGGTATCGCGGAGGTCACGGGTTCGAATCCCGTTGAAGCCCTGATTTTTTTCAGGTTTCTTCTTTCCAATTGCTTAAATTGGAAAATTAACTGCGATGATCATTCTTCACTGTCATCTACAACCGCAGTTCATATATGAATTATTTCATATAAACTTCACATCATTTCACTTCTCACGGGAAGATATGAACTCAATTAACTGACCTCGCTCCCAATGTGTGGCTTCATAGCTCAGTTGGTAGAGCATCGCACCGGTATCGCGGAGGTCACGGATTCGAATCCCGTTGAAGCCCTGATTTTTTTTTTCAGATTTCTTCTTTCCAATTGCTTAAATTGGAAAATTAACTGCGATGATCATTCTTCACTGTCATCTACAACCGCAGTTCATATATGAATTATTTCATATAAACTTCACATCATTTCACTTCTCACGGGAAGATATGAACTCAATTAACTGACCTCGCTCCCAATGTGTAGCTTCATAGCTCAGTTGGTAGAGCATCGCACCGGTATCGCGGAGGTCACGGGTTCGAATCCCGTTGAAGCCCTGATTTTTTTTTTCAGATTTCTTCTTTCCAATTGCTTAAATTGGAAAATTAACTGCGATGATCATTCTTCACTGTCATCTACAACCGCAGTTCATATATGAATTATTTCATATAAACTTCACATCATTTCACTTCTCACGGGAAGATATGAACTCAATTAACTGACCTCGCTCCCAATGTGTAGCTTCATAGCTCAGTTGGTAGAGCATCGCACCGGTATCGCGGAGGTCACGGGTTCGAATCCCGTTGAAGCCCTGATTTTTTTCAGGTTTCTTCTTTCCAATTGCTTAAATTGGAAAATTAACTGCGATGATCATTCTTCACTGTCATCTACAACCGCAGTTCATATATGAATTATTTCATATAAACTTCACATAAAATCCTATTATGTTGTTTCTTGTAATGAATATTTTGTTCAGGCTCCCTTTCAAGAAAGCAGGCTTAGGTTCCCATTTCACCCGCGTAAAAAAATACCTTAATTCGACCAAGAGCATTCAGTTTCATTGTTTATAAAACAATCGGAAGCTTGCAGCTGACCCTTTCCTTTAAAAATTTCGCGGTCGTTCGCGAAAACGAGTCGAGATAGAGGTGAAATTCCGACTCCATGCATAAGGAACATTTTCGTTTTTGGATCAACCAAGTGTATCTCAGTAACTTCAGTAATCATAGATTATAATTTTGAGAAAGCGTACTGATAGTCTTTCTGTAACCATACAGCGCAGCCGACACAAAGGCTGGCAGAATTTCCGATGCCCAAATGTCACGGAAGATGTCAATTAACAGATTTACACTGAATATGTCGAATTCAAGATTGAACATCGAATCTATTATTTCAATTGGCCTGACGGTTTTACTCTGGACTGGGCGCACGAGTTATCTACTCGCATCTGAATGGCTTATAAGTAATGAGATTGAGTAGACTACATCAGAGCTTGCACTTGCACCGAATCGTGAAATAATCCCTATAATCTGGAGGTTTTCTTTTTCGTGACTATTTTGGTATATTTACAGTCTAGAAAGGCAAAAGATTCATTCTCGAGTTTGTGCAAACAAAACAAAATAAATAAATAAATAAAAAATCTGCTTTCCCAGGCTATAAGGAGGGCCTCAATGCCTCCGACAGTTGATATTTTAAAAAAATAGCTCTGACGGTTAAACTTTCGGCTGTTTGTAGGTTGACTGTCAACGTTTAGTGATAATGGATATATAAGGATAAAATTCCGCCGGAATATTGAAGCTCAATGTTTACCGTTGTCTTTTTGGTTGTTTTAATATGTCATAGATAAACAGGTCACTCTTGAATGTGAAGGAATACAGATGTATATTCAACGATGCAAGATTACGTGGTAGTCGACGGTAAGGCTAACTAAATACAGAAGTACCAAAACTTAAGGGGGTATGATACCCTAAAATATGGCGATGTTCATGAAAAATTCAATTTCTTGGAAATACCAGACTTAAAACCCTTGAGGACTTGTCAAAAAAACTCTGAAACGATCTTGCCGAATTTTCTTCAAGATGAGTGTGAAATTTAAGGAAAGTGCACAGTGGTATATGTTTTTTCACGTAGCAACGGCCATAGCAACGACTGTTTGCTATACGAACGTGACCAAAAATATAGTTTAGTTTTAACAAATATGAACGAAACTATTTAGAAAAAACTTTAAAGACATGGACAACTCTATTGGTATGATTGGTTGTGAAAAGCTTTGCCATCACAGGCTAATTCATTTCCCTTATGAAAAGGAATATTTCCCACAACTGCGGTAACTTTTTACAAAATAGAACAACCATTGCACCCCCTCCCCCGAGATCCAATCTGCACCCCCCTCCGCTATTTGTGGCTTGTTAAATGCTTAATTCTTCGTGTAAGAAACTTAAAGTGCATTTTTCTCAAAAGTTTACTTTTGTACCGACTGACTCCGCGCCAACATTTCTACTTTGCAAGGTTTTTAAGTAGAATTTCCGAAACTTGGGCTCATCAAGGACCAATAGTGTCGTGATGTTATAAACCTAAAAGATCGTAACATTTTAACGTCTGTCACGTGACATGAGATGATTTGTCCACTGGGTGTGGTAAAAAAATAAGGTTATTTCCAAATAGAGCCTGTAGAAAGCACTGAAAATAAGAGTTAACTGTCAAAACTTAGGTTCATTGCACAGAACAAAACAGAAACTTACACGATATGCTTATTTGACAGTCAAATCTTGTTTTGTAAAAGAGCAGGAAGTGTTGGCGTCAATACTGTAAAACACTACCTAAAAAGACTGTGGCTGGTTTCCATAGCAACCATTTTGAGTAAAACTCTAGAAATTTAATTTCTCTTCTTGAGTGCAATAGAACACAATTGATCTTTCTTCACCATATTTACAAAATCTTTTTGGTCCATTTGAGGGTACCATACCACCTTAACTATGATGGAGGATCGGGCCCGAAACGTAATGTTATATATTTGACTTTAAGGCACAATTTTATTTACAATTTATATCTTTTGAACTAAATAGTAGTGCGTTAATTTGTGAAGACAGCGACTGGTTTTAATATCGTGAACTGTGGCATATACGCCATGTGCTTACACAAGTCAGGGGGAGGGTTGTTATAAGTGCAATGAAAAAAACGCTTTGGAAATGAGCTGAGTGTTGACTAGTTTTTCATTTAAGGTTTTTTAATTAAACTTCAAAACATAAAATCAATCAAATTCATTTCAATTTAAACTAGACATACTGTCGGGGGGTCTTAAAGTTGGAAATAATTTTTTTGTTGACAGATTGATAGGCCCATCGGTAACCGCGAGGTGGGCGTATAAGAGTTAAGGGTATATCATGCTATTACTAATTAACGCGAGTTTTGCAACCGCAAGTGTTTCTAGACAGATAACTTCGTAATGAAAAATGCATCTGGTCTTATGATCGATGTTCGAGGTATGCGTTTTATCTCGTTTGAGGTGGAGCGGCAAAGCCCGTTACTCTCTTCTACCCGAAGGGTAGCGTTTCACCAGGTTTTAATCTGAAATCAAGTTGTGGCATAGGGTCTCCTCATCTTCCAGTATTAAAATCCGGCTCAAACAAAGAGTTAAAAAATGAAGTATATTAAAACATTCAAACGACAAAAATCGAATTGCCGCCTTGGTACGCTAGCGTTCATGTCTAAAAACGGGTGTGGAAATTATAAAGAAAAATAACTCATTTTAAAACCTCATAACTCTATTTCAGTAAGACAGCGCCTCTTCCCGAAAGATCGAGATATCATTGTTTTCTCTCATTTTGTAAGCCTTCTGTCCAGATATTTTTTCCGGATGAACACAGCTCCAAAAAAAAAACACTACCAAAGGATACTGGGGATTGATAACATAACATGACCTTAGATTCAGCTGATGAAATATTTGAGGAGGACAAAATAGGTTTTTATCTTGTATGTTTGTCTGAGTTGAAGACTCACCTCTGCCGGTTTCAATCTGCCGTGTTTCACAATACCACTTTATAACCTACTTTCTATACAGAATAAAAGCGCTAAGAGCTGTACAGGTTCTGCCGCGCAGGACTAAAACTGCTGTTACCGTTACAGTAGAGGATAACTGTCACACTACCGTACAACCACTACACAACTGAAAACTGAGGGCCGCACAAGAGGTGTAAAAGACCGTAGCATTATCAAAAATTATGCTATTCGTGAAGTTTACTTACAACTCGTGTTTAACATCGCAATTGTGGACTAAACTTTAGCTCAGTGACGTGTACTGGAAGTCAACAAGTAGATCCATTAAATACAACTTTGCCTTTTTGACGCCGCCAGCCTACCTCCACTAGCTGCTTGATAAATTTTTGTCATGGCCATCTTTCCAGGATAAATGTTGTGATAAGAAAACGCTCAAGAAAGTTCTTTTTAGCTTGAATATTAAGCGTAACTGAAGAATTTGAGCATTGTAAATCGTTTTCAACAACTTAAGATTGTTTTGTTTTACAAAAAGCGGAAGATCACGTCTGCACGTTCAATCGCTTGAGCCTTTTACCTTGCCTACTATCTATTACAAATGTGTTGTAGAACATATTAAATTGACTTTTCAGTTTACAGCTGCTTCCACAGTTGCAAAATATATACTAAGTTGTTTTAATGCTTAATCCCAGTGATGTTACTTTAAGACATGTCTGAGGTGGAATCATAATCCAAATATTATTGTATTCAGAACCATTCGGTCACATGGCGCTTTTGGAAGCGACTAATTCAGCTCTCTTGAGCACTGCATCGACACTGCAGGTTTCGGGTGGCTTGGTTTTAACACCACAGCAAACTAAAAAGTGGGCGGAGCAGCTCTTAAACCAAAGGAAGTTGAGTGATGTGTAATATAGAGTGATGATGATGTTAAAGAACAGCTGCATCGCGATAATAAACTCTTATTTTCAGGCTCCTTTAGGCAGTACACCAGTAATATTTTTCTGTTCAGTACTAAACCTAGAGTTATAATGCAAAAACCTAATCATAAATCGTCAAAATCATCTAGCAGGTACCGCTTTTGACTGCATGCGTTATTTTGCTTTCAAAAAAGCACACTTTTATATTTCATCATTTTTTAAACAAGCGAAAAATATATTTTTTGAAATATCTCCGGCTTTGCCGGTGAAAGATTAATCGTAGATCAATTAAAATCAGTTAATGACAAAAGGCTATAGTCTAGCTAGAAAGACCATTTTATAATGAAAAATATTCACCAATGCCGTCGTGCTAGCAATATACTTCTTGCCATTCACAAGTTGACAAACTTGCCGAGATGTCAGAACAGGCAATTACTCTCAATAAAAAGCGGACTTTTTATGAAAAGGCCAAAGCAAAGCTGTCAATACAATCTAAGCTAAGAACCGCTTCCAGCGCTTCTGTGGAATATATTACTGATTATGGGATTTCAGGATGATGCGGTGCTGATATCGTGCATGATCAATTCGCTCATGAAGGCACTGCGTTACGAGTCATTACTGATCTAACTTAAACTTAAACCTCCAGCTACATCTATCACTCTTGGCTATTCACAGACAGAGTTTCATCACCCTCACGTTTCTTTGCAAGCAACAACAATGAATTGAATTTAACTCAATACATTTTACGGTAACGTTGATCTCCACACAAGCCCCAAGAAACAACAAGTGAACCGTTCCTGACACTCCACGAATTTACAAATTCGTCGAAATAACAGACAAAATAGACTGTCAGTGGCTTCAATAGAAACAGTAAACAACCTTTTACCACGACCCGCCCACAGTGTGAATGTTTAATTCTGGTTTGATGCGATGTCATGAGCTCGTTTACTTATCTAAAGCTGAAATTTCTACCTATACGACGTGTAATTAGTTTCTGTCTCAGTCGTCTGATTCACCCTCGCCTGGTCAAGTAGCAACAATGAATGCGACTCAATACGGCTTCAACTTCTACACAGAAGCGTCAGGAAATACAACGAATTTTTTCCAGGAACCAAATAGCTTGAAAAATTTTCGTCTAACGTTGATTTCGATGGTGATTTTTAGCAGCGTCGTGGGTAACTTTATGGTTTGTACAACTGTATGGAAGATATCGTATCGTAAACTTTTCTCCTACGATTTAGTAGCAAACGTAGCTGTAGCCGAGTTAATCAACTCATTGTGTATATCCATCATCGTGTTTTACGAAGAAACGGGCACCTGGACTCTTGGAAAAACAGCCTGCATCTTGACCAATCCGCTTCTTGTGCTTACCATGTGTGTGATAACCAATTCGTTGGCCATCATCGCAGTTTACCGCTACCGAGCTACGCTCAACAAAACAAGACCATCTGGTCTCGTGAAGGCGCTCATAATTGCTGGAGTGTGGCTAATGGCCCTCGCAATAACACTGCCACTTTTTGTCACGCGTAGACTAGTACGATATTCGACAGGGGACTTCGAATGCAGGTCATACTTCCCAGGGGACAAAAAATCTGACAGCCCTGGTTATAACAAATACACCATAGTGCGGCTTATTTTCACGTTCGCTGTGCCCTACTGTGTTATCCTGTCGGCTTACACAGCCTTGGCCATCAAATTGAAGTTGTTTGTTCGTAAAACAGAAAATGATCAGATCGACATGAGCTCATTTATATCTTCCGCCGCAAATGCAGCTGAACATGTGCAAGCCGATAATGCAAATGCCAGTCCAAACTCCAGTCCACGGCTGGCGGATGGAAGACCAAATATCAAGCCGGAAGCGCAAACACTTCATCTGGAAGGGAACATTAAAAATAGGCGAAGGAAAAGACAACTAACCGTCCAAAAAGCTGAAAATCAGTTATTGAGAATGATTTTTGTAATAATCTTAACATTTGTGGTTTGTTACACTCCATATCAGGTCATGTTCCTGTGGGAGTACTTCGGAGGAATCGAAAACTGGAAATTTTATTATCACCAACTCTTGCGCGATTATTTGTTTATTCTCAAATGTTTACCGAGCGCTGTTCACCCGATTTGTTACGGTGCTATGAACAGCATATTTGCCAGAGCGTTTTCAAGAATCTTCACGTGTTGGTGTTAAAAGGTTCCAGAACGAAAGGGTGGATTTTAGCTTATTAGTTGCTTATACATAGGACCACAATAGGGGTTAGACCTGGATCAACCATTAGCAACTTGTGACAATATACGATATGTAAACAAGTTTTTTTATGAGCCACAAGCAAGTTTGAGGCCTTCCCGATGCCATGCAATTTAAGAGGTTGATGTACAGTTAGCTCTACAAAGACTCTATTTCATCATTATGAAGCGTATAAGTGTTAATCCCCCCCCCCCCCCGATGTAGATTTTATTACCACTCGCAAATTCCAGGACGATCAAGAAATATTCAATCTTGTGAAGCAAATGCTGCTCACTAGGACAGTTTGAGTCGCTTTCAACGCCTTTTTTCCTTCACGAAAATATTTACCCAACGCACTGGGAACAATCCGCCGGAGAACTGAGCACATCTCTAAACATTGCTTAATAAGAGGGATTATCTTCACACTATCTTCTGTGAATTGATATGTTTCCGAAACCGAGTTATCTAACTATTTCTGTGATTTATTTACTTGCACTAGGATAACAAAGTATTATTAAACATTAATCATAAACATATTCTAAACAATTATTGGACGAGGGTTTTGTGTGATATCCAGAATAATCAAGGTCGAGGTAGGGGTTATCAGCCGAAGCCGAAGGCTGAGGCTGATGACCCTTACCGAGGGTTACCATTTTATTATACATTTATCGAAAAAAAAAAATGGAAGTCATGTTTTTGCTTCTTCACTGACGCCAAGCAAAACAAAGCGCGCGAACTTGACATGATTTTCCTTAGGAATCATGCTCCGCGGTCATACATGAGATGATTACCCGTGACCTTGAGTGTCCTTGACATGATTATTGTATAATCTCCAGAGATGACGTCACAAGCGCTGATTTCGAAAATTCACTGTACGCTTTCGGCCAATCAGAAAATAGAAAGTGAGTTCGATGTATAATAATACTTGTTATTATACATATCGTTTCGGTAAGGGTTATCAGCCTCAGCCTTCGGCTTTGGCTGATAACCCCTACGTCGACCTTGATTATTCTGGATATCACAAAAACCTGATCCAATAATTGTTTATTATCTATTTTAAGCACCTTAACCATTTACTGTAATTTACTTATGGTGTAATGTGTGTTATTTTGACCGTAACAACTTCATTATTTAGTCAGCATTCCACATTACTGAGTATTGAATGGAAACCCGAACAGACACACTGAAAGAGAGAGACGTCATAAATCTCCGCTAAGTAATCCTTTATGTCGTGCTTGTGTAGAATCCTTGGAACTGCTAATGGCAGTGATTGTATCGATTGAGACATATACATAGTTTCAGCTAGTTTAAATGCCTTGACCGGTTTGAACCGACCGTTAGACTTCACTAAACTGTTTGGCGTTTTCATGTACAGTGAACGTTGAATGGAACATGAACATATTACAGTCAAAATGTGTCAAGTGTTCCGTCCAAATAACGATGATGGCTTTTATTATTGATTCAGAGCGGATTTGATTGTAGGGTTGGAATTTTGAAAGTTGAACTGAATAGTGCCACAATCATTCAACCGTGGCTTCCACTCAAATATGGAATGCTTACTGGATTATTCACAGACTGATCACTTTAGTAACAGTCTGCATGACATTTCAAATGATAATCACATACACTGAATCACATGGCGTTTGGAACGCCAATATTTTTTAACAGTCACTTTTAAAGCAGCATTCATCATACTTACTCAGCTATCGCGAGTTGCTAAGGGAGAACTGTTCCATAAATCGATCTGAAATTGTCCAGCTGTTTCGAACTGTACAGTCCGCAGTTAGTTACAATTCTCCACAATTTTTCCTTCATGGTTGCCTTGATCAGGCATAGATTTGTCATCCGGCCCTCCTTAGGCTTGACGTGAGCGATCCCCTGTTTCACATTAGGATGCACTTTGTCTTTAATCCAATCAAAGTTCGATACATTGATAATGTTTGCCATGATTGAAAACCAAGAATACAAGAGGATCTGAGGTTTCAGGGGGCTATGTTTGCTGCTCAAAAACATTGGTGTCAAATTAGTTTTGTTATTTAAATTTAGCAACCATTAAACAGAAGAAGCTTTTGATTCAGAAGCCAAGGTGAGAACAGCTGCTCAAACAATTACATGGTGTTTTGTACAAGGCTGCCATAAGGAAAAAATTGACATATTTCCACTGATTTAAATTTACTATAAATTATAGTTACCAGCTTAAAGGAAGTGACATGGGGAAATGAAAGTGAGATTTGGACTGCAAAATCTAATCTAGAGACTTCCTCGAGACTTCCAATTCATCAAACTTTTTCGGCAAGTAGTGAGCAATAGGCTAGATGACACAAACAAAGCAAACTGAATAATCATGTTCATGGCCACGCATCAAGCTGACGTTTATTACATCGATGGTAGCCAATTGATGAGGACTGATACACATAGGTCCGCAATTCGTACATATGCCTACTTCGCTTTCTCGAAATGAGGGTTTCCAATTGACATAAACTTGACTAATAACCAGCCGCTATTTCTCTGGTCACAAAACTATACACAGTTTATCCAAAGTGGTCTGGAGCGAGAGCAGTTACGTGCTGGGCCCCTTGGCTTGATTGCCTATTTATTTTTCAACCAGAAAACTGACGACTGGGTTCGAGTTAGGTATCGTACAGCTGGTGAACAAGTTCAAGATAAATAGGCCGTTTCCGAGTTGCCCGTTTGCCTCTGTGTCAAAACGAGTCTTTCTGCGAAACCATTCATATGAAAATGAGTTGCGTCTACATATTCATTTTCATGCAAATCAAACCGTATAAAAGGTTTTGCAACAAGACTCGTTTTGAAACAGAGGCACAAGGTAACTTGGAAATTGCTTTTTGCAAACACCTATTTGTATTTAGCCCGAGTAAGGCATATGGCAGGCTAAAACGAGGAACGAGCCGGTACTGAGGTGCTTCAAGAAGATGAAGCTGTTCAGTCTTCAACGCTTTTACTTTTCTTTAAGTACAATAACAAATAATTACTTCCAACCACTAAGGATTGCAACTATATCGAATCTATAGCTACAACTAACATTTACCGGTGAATAGTAAATATCATAACACCCTAGTCATTGAAATCTTTGTGTTAAGCTTTTTGGAAAGCTATCCTTAATGGGTCTATCTAACGAGAAGAGTCAGTTGAATGACTCTAAACGACAGCCAATTGAAAATGTTAAAAACAATATTGCAAAAATTGAAACAAAATCATCGAAATACTATAATTTCCATAATAATAAAATGAAACGTCTTCTGGAGACCCAAGTCAACCGAAGTAATAAACCCCACAGTTTCACTTTGTTCTCATATAACTTAGTGAAAAACGTTCAAGCATGAGTTTTTCAGTAGTAAACAGAGATGTTTGGGTTAAAAACGTCTTCAGCGATAGCAAATATGCCAACCGAGAACTATTGACGTTTGGAAAATTTAAATTAAAAAAAATAATGTTTGTAAACAAATATTTTCCGTATGGTTTGAATGTAAAACTAGGACGAAGAATTATTTTGTGCCTCGACAGGAAATCATTCTGATAAAAGCTTTCCGATAAAACTTGCTCATCATTCCATAAAACACAGGATGCAAGGCGCTTGGCAAGCAGGTCAGAATAAAAACAAACCTGGTAAAAGTGAAACGATGCTGCCAGACTAAAAACGCCTCCACTTTAAATTCACGCAAAAGGAACTGAACTTGGAAAGGAATGTAGCACACAACAAAAATCAACACAATGACAAATACCATTCTCAGCAAGTCACTCTCTAGTTCAAAGTTACTTTTGTTGTTTCTCGTCAATTCATTTTAATTACGCAATAGATTGTGGGTGTTTTCGTTGTTACCTTCTTCAGAATTTCCACGGAGAGCGTTATTCATTTTTTCTGTTTTTCTCTCCACCGTTTCTGTCTTATCATTGATTGCAATGTCGACGAGCTCTATTTTTTCTTGGTTCATGTCCTCTACACACGTGGAGAGTTGAACCGCTGTAAGGGATTTGCTTTGTGCGTCTCGAAGTCTCTCGATGACAAATATGTGCTCCCTGAGTTTTTTGCTCACCAAAGCGTAGGATATCGCCATTATGACAAGTGGCATGGCAAAGTTGATCACAAACAGAACGACTGTATAAGCATCTTGGTAGTGTGCATAGCCTTCTGGAAATATTTCTTCGCACGGATGAATCTCGCAGTTGTCACCGTACGAATTCACAACACGGAAAACTGATGCGGGGACCGTTAGCCCGATAGACCCCACCCATGTGACAATTATAAGACAACAGATTTTTCGAGGAGTTGGTTTGGCGACCAGTGGTTTGACGAGGAGAAGACAGCGATAAAATGAAAGAATGGCTAATGTTGTTGTGATAACCAGCACACTTGTCATTTGTAAAGGATCCAGAATCTTGCACATAACGTATCCCAGCTTCCAAGAAAATGGCGGCTCGTCGGCGTGGATTGTGAAGACCGTAGAAACCGTGCTGAGAATTTCAGCGAAAGCCAAGTTGCTGACTAAGTAATGTGCAAACGGTTTAGTTCCAGGCTGCCTCCAGACTGCTCGACACACTACAAAGTTTCCAACCAGAGAGAGCACTGCTATCAGGCTGAACAAGACTGTTCGAATAATCCGTGATACTTGAGGTTCAGGAACGTATAAAGATGAAGTGCTGTTGGTGGCACCGGCAGCTGTTTGGTTGACACTGTCCCTAAAGCATGACATGACTTCAGCGATGACTTCTTGTCTTCGGCTGAAAACCTTTTCGCCTGGTTGAAGGCTTGAACGTTAAGAAAGAAAAAAGGAGCTATTTCAGATCTTGTGGAGATTGTGTGGAGCGAACTTCGTTTTTCTTTCCGAAAAATAAATCAAGCGATCCCAGTGTGAGTAATAATTGTACCCGTTGCATTAGCTTTTTACTCTTAGCATTGGGAAGCCCACCCATTTGCGGTCATTTAATTCCCATTTCGAAATCAATTTCGCATTATAGATTAGCATAATGTCTTTGGGTAAAGGTGACAAACCAAAGAATCGATTAGAGAAAAATGTTGCAATGACCACTATAAAAACGATTAGCTGCAAACGTTATTTTACATATACTTTTTTTTACATCTCGGAATACAAACCATATAACTCAGCTTTTGATCCAGTCTTCAATCATTTGAGTTCCTAATTCAGGTGATTTAAACACGTTTAACATCACAGCCAAAAGAGTTAATTAAAATACTGCGGCCTCATGGTCGATCTCACGGAAGGACAACTGCAGGGTGTGATACGAGAAATATCTTACCATTGTTGGAGCTTGTTACACCATATGCATTAGAAGCCTGGCCAAAATAAAGTCATCTACTATCTGAAGTACTTCTTTCTGTCTGATTTTACAAGCTTTTTAGGAACAACCCTGCGAAATCTGGAACAAGGTCGGCCGTCAATGAAAGAAATCTAGAATATGGTCGGAAAAGTTCAAATAAGCCGATTAGCGGCTGGGAGAGCTGCGAAAACCTGCTTGTGTCTCATTGTGTAGACTGACTAAATTCAATGAAAGGGCGCAATGCAAAAACTTTAGACGTCTTATTGATACAGAATCTTACGTTTTAAAATGAAATAGAAACTTAAGTCACATTCGTGTTAAGAATGAGAGGACAGAAAAGTGTGTCAAGCAACAGCGACCAAGAAAAGCCAAGAATTAATTCATACTTCCTACAGCGTTTTGTTTTCTGTCATTGTCTTTTTCGAAGAAAACAGAAAATTATCTCATTTGTAAAATACTGATCTCCTGGCAACATCGTTAACAGGAGGAAAACTCATTTTCTCACCATCGATCGTTTTTTGTTTTGTTTTTACACTCTTTTTGATGTGTCCGTTATCTACAACTGGCAGACTGTTGACGACGGATTTTTGATAGACTGTGAATTACTTACCGGTGTTTTCTTTTTTCTTTATTTTTTTGAATTACAGGCGAGTTTTTCATTATCATTTTATGCCTTTAAATCGTTTCTACGTGGTTTTGTTCCGTGTTTTGCCGTGTACATGTCATATAATTTGGGACATTCGGATCCTTTTAGTCGACGAACTAATTGCAGGTTATGAATTGGTAATGATTATAATGACACCAAGCACGTAAATGGTAATATTATCTACCATTTAGAGCTTCATTGTGTAAGAAAAAAATCGCCAGGTTAATATTGGCCAGATATGCTGACGAAAAGGAAAAACAGCTTGTTACTATTTTTTGTTACCATCTCAATGCTTTATTAGGACGTGACCGGCTTCATTTGCCTTTGAATTTTACATTCTACGTCTCTTATTTAAATTCCTACTTACTAATTAAAGCAAAAAGCAAGTTTCATTACCTACTAATCTTGAATTTAGATGACTGGTTTATTGAATAGGACCAAAAATATACATCAAGCAACCAGGGAATGCTTATTGGCGGTTAACAAAAAAGGATACATATACTGACTTGTTAAACGAAACTCTAAGGTGACCATTTACCTAACATTGCAATCAAGTTATGATCTTACACTGAGTAAATACTGAAAAAAGAACCCTTCGTTTTTCTTGTAAAATGTAATCGTCTTGGTGAGTTTTTTTTTTGTTTTGTTTTTAATTTTGGCTTATTTTCACTCCGCACGTGGTCATTTTTTACTGGCTTTTACTGTGTCTCGTACAATTAGGACCAGACGTATAATTAAGCCCTGCATGGCAAGCTTAAATAAGTGTTGGTCAAATTAATTCAAGGATTATTAATGCGGAAAGTTCTAAGAGATTCCATAAACATGCGGTCTGTGTATTGAGTGCCCTAAAGGACGAAACGAAAACGTGTAACGAAAAGATGCGAACTCGATGGCAAAAGGAATACTGCTGACTAGTTTATAATGGAAAACAACTGCCGGAGTAAAGCGAATAAAAGATTTCCTAGATATGCACAAATTTCATGCAGGTGCTTTTCTGAATATCTTAATCTGTATCATTCCAAATAGATAAATGAGCTATTATCTCTTGGAAGAAGAGTTCTGTACGGACGTTTTCACCTCTTACTTCAAGCGAGATTTACGCTTGTCTCTAGTGCACCCTTCGTGTTTCCAATCGGTGATATCGCAAAAGAAAGTTTAAGTTATTAAACCGAGGCCGATTACTAGTCGATCTAAATCTTGCCTCGACTCAAAGTCAACTTAAGACTCAAAAGACTGAGCAACTCGAAATGGCTAGAGTTCTCACCATTACAGTAAATTTGAACCGTACTCTTTCGATTCCAGGCTCTCGTTGACGGACCTACGCGCGGCCTTTGTTGTGTTCAGTAAGAAATCATGTTATCAATCGTACACAAGTCCGGCGTTGATTTCTTCAACTCATATTCACCGCTGAAATGTCAGCAATTGCTTTTATAGAAGCAATATAGTGTCTACTTTTTATGTGAATACTGCTCTGTGCCAATAATTTCCCGCACAAGCGAGAAGTAAGCGATCTTACATTACTTGGCTTCACACTAGAGCTTGTAAGTATAATCTAAGCGCACTTGGAACCTACTTTGAGTGTGAAGGGGTAAAATGTACTTACTTGAACTTTACGGCTTAGTGACCATGGAAACGTTCGTAGTTCAAAGAAGCCGAAGTGCTTCGCCAAGTATGGTCCACACCGCACTTGAGAACACACTTGACCAATAGGATATGGAAGCCAATTGAAAGCGATGTGCAGCGTTGCCATAATTCTGATAATCCGACCGATAAACAACTTGCTTGAATTTAATTTTCAGAGACAGCCTAAATCATCGCTTTTTATATCATCCAACACCAAATAATAATAATAATAAAATTCCAGCAAGAAAAATATTCTTTGTTCTTTTTTATATTAGTTTTAACTTCATACGCTAATAAATCATTAATTTCTTTTCCAAAACAAGTTGGACGTACAGTGAGGCAGTCTTTAATTTATTCCAACGTGTAACCTAAACTATACCGAGGATTTTACGAGCAAAAGTCGTTGTATAAAATCAAAAAAGACCATTCTCTAGAAATGCAAAATACAAAATGCTCTTCTGTAAATTAAAAACCAGCTGCTGTTTCAAGTTTCAACCAGGTCATTTCTTTAAACCCGAACAACTCTGTTGAACATCGCACACTAAATTGCATTTTCTCGGTTAGCTAAAGCAAGAATAAAGCCCCAGGACAATTTATTTACGAAAACCGCTCGTTGTTGAGCCATTCTAGAGAAATACAGTAGCTGCCGTTTGTTCCTTTGTGTTGCTGCTATTGCTGTTTTGCTCTTTAGCAAGCCAACAGCATTTCTTCCCGATTTTACTGCCGAACAATCGCATTTGTGATATGTATGACTGATTTTACTGCGAAAGCGCTTCAAGTAATATACTTTTTCATCAGGTGTGAAGCCAAGTTTTCTAAAATGCGACTCACATTTTCAAGCGCACTTGAGTCAAGTGCTTACTTGAAACTAACTTAACTTCTAGTGTGAAGCCAAGTATTAACTTTGAATTATGTTTATATTTGTTGCAGTGACGTCTTCTCCTTCGTCAAAATGTTCCATATCCAGCATATCTATTTCTAACCTCCCAGTCAGCTCGTTGAGTACATAAACCAAGTTTACATTCCCTTTACATTTACCATCAGTTTGTCAAAACCGGTATATTGTGAGGGTAAGCGTAAGCTCAGCCCATAGGTCGGCGAATTTGGAAAATCGCCCATTATTACGATCGGTTGTCCCAATTGGTTTTTTTCCAACAAATGTTCAAGCTCCCGGGATCGCACCATCACTTGCTCCGCCAAAATAGAATTATGATATTTGAAAGTAACGACGAAGTCGCGAGAGGTCGACTTGTCTCGTTTGAAGGGTTTTAATTTGCTCTTCGCGCCACAATGAGGAGTGGCGTGACTTGCAACTGGTGTCTCAGATTACATTTGGAAGTCCTTGAATTGAATGGCGGAAAGTATCGGTACCACTCCGACCAAAACAATCGAACGTGTGTGCGTTTCTCCTGCGTCGAAAAAGCAAATTTGTTTACTCTGTACTAAAGTGATTACGAACAAAGATTTTAAACAAAGATTGACGATATCGGGTGGTCGAAAAAGACCAAAGCTTGTTTGAATCTTGAAATGATCGCCACAAAGGAGATATCCAGTGGCGAAGGTTCACTTTTGACAAACTTTTTGTACTGAAATTGCACAGACAAAAACAAAACCGTAGTTCGGAAGATTCTTGAAGTAAGAGAAAGCTTCGAATCATCGAGGAAGTCCATTGAAGCCGAGAAAGGTGGGGCAAACAATTCGGTTCTCAAGGGATATCCAGGGGACCCCTGATTGGTTGAAGCGTAGCGACCCATTTTTGGGTCGCTGAAACTGGCGGCAATCAAGCAGGAAAAGTCCTTCGTCCCGAGGGTACTGAATAAACAAGACGAAGGACTTTTCAGAAAGTCTAATTTATAGGGAACGGGAGCAAGACGGATAGGGGCGGAAGCCGGGAGATAAAGGTACGGGAAGCGGGAGAGCAGGGTACGGGAAGCGGGAGGTTCTGACCTCCTTGTCCCCCCTCCCCTTCCTAAGCATGCGTTCGATTTACTCAATTCCGGAATAAAAAACGGAATTGAAAACGGAGCTTTTCAAAAACGATGACATCACGATAATCATGTGATTTTCCTGCCCGAATTTTTCTCAAACACAAATTATCCAGTGATTGTTGCTCTTTAAAATTTCTACGTCTTATTAGTCGCCCTATTTGCAGACGACGATCGAATAGTATCCCATGATGCAATTTTCTACGTACGTGACGCAACATCGAACTTATCATGGATTTCAGCGTGAAATAACGTGGTTTTCTCCGCGGTCTATTTCTTATATTTATTGCATTAAAAGGTTAGAAAAGTGCATTATTTAAATCTTTGACACGATTATAATGTTTTGTAAGTGTTTAAGAGAGCGGCCTTATTATAGTATTCTTGTCTTTGATTGTGTTATATGACTATTCGCATCACAAAGTGTTCGTTAACCCGTAACAAGGTCATGAATATTCGCTTTTCTATGCACAGTATGTTGATGTCTTCGATTTTTGGGCACCACGCCAATAAATATAGACATAATAATGATTTTTGGCAAAGAAGTACCGAGAAGTACCTACATTTTTATGACCTTTTAAGCGATCGAAGTGGACTGAAATTTCGTAACATACCAGCGTTGCGTGTGTGAATGTCTGCTTCAAGTCTCAGTTCGTTTGGCGCTTTATTCCCGAGCTTGGTCATCTTTTAGAGTCAAAATGATTATTTTCGAAGGTGTTTTGGTTACTATTCTTTCCGAAACTGCAAAATGCTCAGCAGTGATTATAACTAGGCTTAGTAATGGAGTGTTTAACTTCGTAAATTTCAATAGTTCAATGGAGCCGTAATCAAGAGATGTCATGCAGCAAACGGCACAACACGGAACAAGCCTGCTAAGAAGCGGACAGGAGGTGTCAAAAGAAAAATCAGAAAACCCCTTTACTTCTGTTGTAGCTTATTCGTATCAGCACAGGGCGTCTTACCCCAGCGAATAATTCGTCCGTAGGCGAATTCACAACAACCACAGGGACGAGAGCTCTTCTTCGTTCGTCCATGCTTTCCACATAGCTTTTATGTATTTCTCGACAGACCAACGAGACACAAGTAAAACCCTTCCCTGTAACGGCAAAATTCTCCTTTGAAACGCAGTGAATATAAACTAACTCGGTACTCTTAAAAGCAGAAGCCACGGAATCTCATCGCGAGAGCGTGGAATAAATGATGATGTCACGTACGCAGTGATAATATAAGCCTAAACCCGATGCATCATAGGATACTATTCGATCGTCGTCTGGGCGGGGCGACGGTCGGGCGACGGGGCCTAAAATGAAGAAAAGTATGGTACACAAAATTATCATATATCAAGTACCTACCTAGAGTAAGCACTCGAGAATCCAACATGGCGACGCTATCAATTACAAAACGAGCATTTTCCATTTTTAAACGACCTTTTTTGCCTGCTGGAGAAAGTTTCAAATCGGCTAGAGCACTATCGATTACCAGCTATAAAAGGAAACTGTTCGGAGAAGAATCAGTGGAAAAGGCAACAGATGCTCACTCGAAACTTTTGACAGAAAAAGACACACTTTACGAGTTTGAATGTAAGTTTTGCCAATTTTAAAACGTCTCATCACTTATTATTAGATCAGAACATTATTGAAGCTTATGTCACAGCCCCTGATTGTTTTCTATAGACAGGAAATAATGCAGTTTCTCCAAAGCGTTGGGTAAAATAGAAACAGTGGAGTTTTACTGTAATCAAGCTTATAGCTCTAGTTAGCAATGATAAGCATTAATGGATCTATTCAAAGAGGACGGGAACCTTCGTATCTATTACATAGCTTTGGGGTCGATGCAAGTGGTGTAGACTTTTTTGTTTCTGCCCTGTACATACATTAAAAGCAAAGTATAAACTTAATTAGGGATAAACAAACAAAATGGCAGATTATCATTTTTTGTTTGGCAAAATAAGTAACTGAAGTATCATTGCCAGCCAAATCTAATCCAGCATATAAAGAGATCGTTCATGGGAAAACTGGAAGTGGCTGAACCATTAAACTAGATTTGAAGTTGCTAAATACAGTCGAACCTCGATTATCTGGACTCGTTGGGACTAGACGAAATAGTCCTGATAATAGAGAGTCTGGAAAATCGAAATATGAATATTAATGAGGAACAAAACTGTTTAAATAAAGCAACATGTAATCATGAAACAACACTTTTACAAATCGCTTGGAAAACAATATGGTCTACTGTACGTCTTGAATCACTCAACTCTGAGCCAGTCAGAACTCAATCAAGTGTTCTTCATTCATTACGACGTGTGCGAACGCTGCGTTTGTTCTTTAAGAGCAAAACAAACTTGCTTTTGACTGCTCTTTTCAATGCTATAGTTTTAAAAGGAACATTGCTACGGATCTTGATCATGACTAATAAATATTTATGACAAAATTGGGACTAGGAAAAAGTCCGGATAATCAAGAAACCCGGATAATTGAGGTACAGATAATCAAGGTACAGATAATCGAGGTTTGACTGTGTATTGGTTCAAGTTTGTTACTTTTGTGGTGCAGCAGGGGTGAACTGTGGCTGAAAAGACGTCTGAGGGGTGAACTGTGGCTGACAAGACTTCTGAGGGGTGAACTGTGGCTAAAAAGACGTCTGAGGGGTCGACTGCGGCTAAAAAGACGTCTGAGGGGTGAACTGTGGCTGAAAAGACGTCTGAGGGGTCGACTGTGGCTGAAAAGACGTCTGAAGGGTTAACTGTGGCTGAAAAGACTTCTGGGGGGTCCACTGTGGCTGAAAAGACGTCTGAGACGTAAACTGTGCGTGAAAAGACCTCTGAGGGGTAAACTGAAGCTGAAAAGACGTCTGAGGGGTGAACTATGGCGGAAAAGACTTCTGAGGAGTGAACTGTGGCTGAAAAGACTTCTGAGGGGTAAACTGTGGCTGAAACGACGTCTGAGGGGTGAACTGTGGCTGAAAAGACGTCCGAGGGGTGAACTGTGGCTGAAAAGACCTCTTAGGGTTGAACTGTGGCTGAAAAGACGTCTGAGGGGTGAAGTGTGGCTGAAAAGACGTCTGAGGGGTGAAGTGTGGCTGAAAAAACCTCTTAGGGGTGAACTGTGGCTGAAAAGACTTCTGAGGTCTGAACTGTGGCTGAAAAGACCTCTGAGGGTTGAACTCTGGCTGAAAAGACCTCTGCGGGGAGAACTGTGGCTGAAAAGACTTCTGAGTGGTGAACTGTGGCTAAAAAGAAATCTGAGCGGTCGACTGTGGCTGAAAAGAATTCTGAGGGGTGAACTGTGGCTGAAAAGACGTCTGAGGGGTCGACTGTGGCTGAAAAGACGTCTGAAGTGTGAAATGTGGCTGAAAAGACTTCTGATTGGTGAACTGTGGCTAAAAAGAAATCTGAGCGGTCGACTGTGGCTGAAAAGAATTCTGAGGGGTGAACTGTGGCTAAAAAGACGTCTGAGGGGTCGACTGTGGGTGAAAAGACGTCTGAGGGGTGGACTGTGGCTGAAAAGACCTCTGAGGGGTCGACTGTGGCTGAAAAGACGTCTGAAGGGTGAACTGTGGCTGAAAAGACTTCTGAGGGGTCCACTGTGGCTGAAAAGACGTATGAGACGTAAACTGTGCGTGAAAAGACTTCTGAGGGGTAAGCTCAAGCTGAAAAGACGTCTGAGGGGTGAACTATGGCGGAAAAGACTTCTGAGGAGTGAACTGTGGCTGAAAAGACTTCTGAGGGGTAAACTGTGGCTGAAAAGACGTCTGAGGGGTAAACTGTGGCTGAAACGACGTCTGAGGGGTGAACTGTGGCTGAAAAGACGTCCGAGGGGTGAACTGTGGCTGAAAAGACCTCTTAGGGGTGAACTGTGGCTGAAAAGACGTCTGAGGGGTGAACTGTGGCTGACAAGACTTCTGAGGGGTGAACTGTGGCTAAAAAGACGTCTGAGGGGTCGACTGTGGCTAAAAAGACGTCTGAGGGGTGAACTGTGGCTGAAAAGACGTCTGAGCGGTCGACTGTGGCTGAAAAGACGTCTGAAGGGTTAACTGTGGCTGAAAAGACTTCTGGGAGGTCCACTGTGGCTGAAAAGACGTCTGAGACGTAAACTGTGCGTGAAAAGACCTCTGAGGGGTAAACTGAAGCTGAAAAGACGTCTGAGGGGTGAACTATGGCGGAAAAGACTTCTGAGGAGTGAACTGTGGCTGAAAAGACTTCTGAGGGGTAAACTGTGGCTGAAACGACGTCTGAGGGGTGAACTGTGGCTGAAAAGACGTCCGAGGGGTGAACTGTGGCTGAAAAGACCTCTTAGGGTTGAACTGTGGCTGAAAAGACGTCTGAGGGGTGAAGTGTGGCTGAAAAGACGTCTGAGGGGTGAACTGTGGCTGAAAAGACCTCTTAGGGGTGAACTGTGGCTGAAAAGACTTCTGAGGTCTGAACTGTGGCTGAAAAGACCTCTGAGGGTTGAACTCTGGCTGAAAAGACCTCTGCGGGGAGAACTGTGGCTGAAAAGACTTCTGAGTGGTGAACTGTGGCTAAAAAGAAATCTGAGCGGTCGACTGTGGCTGAAAAGAATTCTGAGGGGTGAACTGTGGCTGAAAAGACGTCTGAGGGGTCGACTGTGGCTGAAAAGACGTCTGAAGTGTGAAATGTGGCTGAAAAGACTTCTGATTGGTTAACTGTGGCTGAAAAGACGTCTGAGAGGTAAACTGTGGCTGAAAAGACGTCTGAGGGGTAAACTTTTGCTGAAAAGACCTCTGAGGGGTGAACTGTGGCGGAAAAGACTTCTGAGGGATGAACTGTGGCTGACAAGACTTCAGAGGGTTGAATTGTGGCTGAAAAGACTTTTGAGGGGACGACTGTGGCTGAAAAGACTTGTGAGGGGTGAACTGTGACTGAAAAGACGTCTGAGGGGTCGACGGTGGCTTAAAAGACTTCTGAGGGGTGAACTGTGGCTGAAAAGACTTCTGAGGGGTAAACTGTGGCTGAAAAGACGTCTGAGGGGTGAACTGTGGCTGAAAAGGCGTCTGAGGGGTGAACTGTGGGTGACAAGACGTCTGAGGGGTGAACTGTGGCTGAAAAGACTTCTGAAGGGTGAACTGTGACTGAAAAGACGTCTGTGGGGTCGACGGTGGCTTAAAAGACGTCTGAGGGGTGAACTGTGGTTGAAAAGACCTCTGAGGGGTAAAATGTGGCTGAAAAGACGTCTGAGGAGTGAACTGTGGCTGAAAAGACTTCTGAGGGGTGAACTGCGGGTGAGAAGACGTCTGAGGGGTGAACTGTGACTGAAAAGACTTCTGAGGGGTGAACTGTGACTGAAAAGACGTCTGAGGGGTGGACGGTGGCTTAAAAGACTTCTGAGGGGTGAACTGTGGCCGAAAAGACGTCTGAGGGGTGAACTGTGGCTGAAAAGACGTCTGAGGGGTGAACTGTGGCTGAAAAGACGTCTGAGGGGTCGACTGTGGCTGAAAAGACCTCTGATTGGTGAACTGTGGCTGAAAAGACGTCTGAGGGGTGAACTGTGGCTTAAAAGACGTCTGAGGGGTCGACTGTGGCTGAAAAGACGTCTGAGGGGTGAAATGTGGCTGAGAAGACTTTTTAGTGGTGAACTGTGGCTGAAAAGACCTTTGAGGGATGAACTGTGGCTGAAAAGACGACTCAGGGGTCGACTGTGGGTGAAAAGACGTCTGAGGGGTCGGCTGTGGTCGAACGAAGAACTGGGTTTTTTGAGGGGAAATGAAACTAGTTGGGAAAACTGAGTCTGGACTACATTGGTTGGACGCAGTGGGGCCAACAAACAGCTGACTTGGGGGATATTGAGTCTGAACGGACTGGAAGAAGTTTGATGATTGTTGCGATAAAGCTTACTCTTTGGGGGACACAGTGTGGCTGTAAACCATCGTTGCTGTTGTAGCCAAGTGCGATTCGAGACACCACGTTTGAGATTGGTTTTTTGTTTCCAACAGAACGTTTTCTGGGAGCACGTTCCCCTTTACGGCCCCTTCCTTTGGGCATTCCGTGAGCAACTGCCGCGGATAAATTGATCCCGCCCGAATTACACTTCGTACTAACCAGCCAACGAAGAAAATCTTTTAGACGATCTATGGCGAAACATGCAGCCAGGGTGTGGGCACAGATTGAAAATGCGGCAAGTCCGGGACATTTTGCACATTCAGCTTTTCCGTTAGCAAACAGGTTTACCACGTGTGGATCTCTGGGATTTGACTTTGACGGAACAACGACTGTCTCATTGTTTTTGCGGCATTACAGAATGATGTTCTTTATTCAGGGAATCCGCCTTATTCACCAATGCAGATAAAACGTCATGAGGTATCCAGTCGATTCCGATACTTTGAATTTCCTGCATAACGGCATGTGCTCCACTTCGAAGGGCATTCGTGGCTTGGGTAACGCTTGACTGTTGCATTTCATCAATGTTAGCCTCGTGAATTTTTTGTAACACTGCTTTTCTCTGATCGATGCGCATTCGGCTCCATTCGCTTGGGACAACTTCTAGATACCGGAATTCTTCTCTCAATTTGTATTCCCCTCCTCCTACTGCTGCTAGCTCGACATCTTCCTTTTGGATCTTGACCAACTTCTGAACAGATGATGCAAAGGAATACTCATCAACTCTCTTCTTTCCATGCGATTCACGTGACACGAAGTCCTGCAATACATTGTTGGTTGCCTCTGAGCGGTTGGTTGTGAACTTTTCGGATGGACACGGCCAGTCCGGCTCTTTGACGAACTGGACTAATAACACAGTTCACGAAATCAGCGCTCTTGTGATTATGAAACCATTTGAAGAAATTCCGCCCATTTTGGTGTAGTGCTGACCATGGTTCTTCCAGCTGGCCGAGCTGTTTGACAAACATGTCTCTGCTCGAAGCATCTGCAAACCCAGCTTCAAAGACAGTTCCTCTCTGTCCTCCAAATATGTCAGCGACAATAGTTTCCTTTACTATGCCACTTATTCCAAATTCCTGGAGTTTGCTTTCGACGTTCGCCTTCAGGTGAAGATCACATAGCAGATTTGTGGCCCTTTCAAAGTTGTTTCTGAACGTAATGACAAGAGCCTTCTCGCCATCAGTACCAAACGCTAAGACTTTGCCTAAGCCTGGGTTTAGTGATTTCAGGGCTCCGCTAAAAACTGAATATGTCTCTGTCGTTTTCTTTTCGTGAGTGAGGACGACAGGGCCTATCACTGAAGGGTGATTGCCATCTTTTCTGTTTTCTAACAATAAGTGCTGATACGTGATGGGCATCACATTATAGTCACCTATGTCGAATGTTGGGTCCACGGTGAAGGGTTTGAACTCGACTGGATTACAGCAAAATCTTACCATATCATTCAGAGTTCTGTCGGTTGTAAGGACACACATTGGCTCTGGGGCGACTCTTACGTCTCTTATGAATGCTGATTTCCGGTCGCTTGCTTGTTTTTTACAATCGCCGAGAAGACGAAACCACGGATCATGTTGTTTTCCTGCCCCAGAAATATTCTTCACGGGAACACTCGTTTTGTCTCTGGGCTTTCGACCAAAATCCTTTACTTGCTGTCTACCTCTGGGTAGTTGTCTTATGCCAGAACAGCCGGGCAGACCCCCAAGTTCTTCTGTGACTGTTTTGTAGACCACCTCCCTTGGCTTAGATTCTTCAGAAGCCGACTTCAGGAAAGTCTCGGTACTGGTCCAGGTTCTCATGTATCCTGTCGACCGTGACTTGTAATTTCCATGTGGTCTGAACTCAATTGAGTGTTCGGCGCCTCCTTTAAAGGAATACCGAACCAAACAATATCGATGCATCATACCATCAGGCCCTATAATGTGGTATATTAATATCAGTGATGCTTCATTTATTATAGGTTAATGGCTTTTACTACTAACAGTTGGTATTTTAGTTTTAAGGTTGTCGACAGTGGACAATTTTTTACATCGCGAAAATGTTCTACTCGATAGATTTTCTTCAAACTTCTATTGCGGACAGACGAATTACTTGTTTCAGAAATGAAAAAAAAATTGGGGGTCACGGACTTCGTTTTGCCTTTAGCGCGCCCTCGATGCCGTGACGTGGCGTGTGAATTTGCGTGTGCAGTAAGGATGCGCAGAAACAATTAGCGGGAGCCGGTGTCCTTAAGAGCAAATTGAGCCCTTTCAACTCGGAATTTACTTCATTTTACTTCTCGACATTGAAGTTGACAAAAGTTGCGCGATATTGCAGCGTGACATACCCGTGATCAAAATCAAATTCTGTCCTGTCTCGGCCGATTGAGAAAAAATATAGAGATTTCCGCTTTCAAAAGCAAACGCAAATCTTTAAATATAATTTATCTCTTTCTTTTATTTTATGTGATGGACCTTTGCAACTGCACGGATAATAACAGCTCCAAAATCTTCGGACTGTTCTTTAGGGTAATCCTCTTGAAACGGCAAAATGCTTACAACCAAAATGGCTCAGGCAAGCAAATCTGTAACCTTGCATACGTGTTTGGTAACTCATCGGTTATGGAGTAATTCCGTCTCTAAACAGCTATCGCACTACAGCATAGAGCGATGCCGGTCACATGACAGTCATTGCTCTATTATAATTTCAGTTTTAAGCCAAAGGATCACATTTTTCGGGGTTTAACGGCTAACGGTTGATCCCCATTGAGACCCTCACATCGGGTAGAAACCCCCGGAAAAACCCTTTATACATAAACGTCAAAAGTAACCTACCATAAATCACATCAGTCCTCTTCCTAAAGTCATTTAGAATCCCGTCTTTCAAGCAGAAGTACTCTCTCTTAAGCGTTAGAACAACAGCTGGGCCATTCATTTCTTTACTAACGTCTTTGGAGACATTTCCACCTTTGTCAACAACAAAACGGAATTTCTTGTTACGGTTATTGAACCAGCAATCACAATCATCACACTTGAGATCCTCGATGGATTTCAATGCTTCGGTGTCTACAATGAAGGTTCTGTGGTGCTCGACATGGATAGGTTGTTGGATACAGGCGACGCTTATGGGAAGCGACGTTCCAACTGATCTAAGAAGATTTACAACTCTCAGTGGTCCAAGAACCTCTGTTTTCTTTGTATATACAGGAAGTTTGGGGTTGTCTTTATAATACTCAGTGACACGAAATGCTTCATCCCGGCTGCTACTGTCACTTTCTTCGTCACTTGAGCATTTCCATTTACTGCAAATTACAAAGGAATGACCAGAATAAAGATTAATAAGGACAGGAGAGTAAGTGAGAAGCCCCTCTTCATTCATGAAACAGTTACCTAAGGACTCCCTAGCTAATACACAAAAGGCCACCAGAGAATATTGATCATCGTTCAAGGCAAATATATTTACCCGGCGGCATTAAGCAGCTTAATATAGACATTGTTGGATGTAAATGAATGAAACACCACTGAAAGTTTCAGTTTTCGCTTTAGTATCACACAGTAAAACCGTGAATGAAACAAATAACTATCAAACCTGTCTTGTACTGACGTCCGCCGGAGAGCAAAGTGAATAGTTTTATATAAGAAACTGATTGCAAATATACCCTATTCATGCAGACTAGAATGTTTTACACTCAATGTTAATTAATGAGCTGAAATCAAAGAACGCTAAAATGACTTCTCACTTAAAAAAATGGTTTCATGGCTATTCAGAATTATTCTTGTATCTATCCGGTATCTATTCGGTTCACGAAATCTGCCTCAGTCTTTACTTGAGCTTCTTGACATTATAAACGTTGAGATAGAATACCTTGTCTTTGGTGAAGGCATCTGTTGGTCTGCTGATGTGGGAATCTGGGACCCGGTAAGATCAACGATGTCTTGAATCATTGCGACAATGTCCCCGCTGTGTAACAAAACGTATATCGTATTTATTCGAAAGCACTACTATATCTGTCCTTTTTTGGAGTAATACAGTCATTTTTTTCAACAAACTAAAATCAAATTAAAATAACTGGAAAAATATAAACAAATACATCAAAAATTAAAGTAGATATCTGGCCTAACTTACATGTAATTATGCCTTGCCTTGCAATGTCTTACATGTAAAATAATCGATACACAGTTGGCACATTAATTTACGCGATGAATGAATAAAGCTATGGAAAGTTTCAGCATCTTAGGATAAATACTCTTTTTAAGCCCGAGATTGAGCCTGATTGGTGGGTGGCATCCACTCCCTTGTTCATCCGGGGCCGGAAGTTAACAAATAAACTGCATCTGGGAGTTTCTTTTAAATATATAACATAAGGAAAAAGACAATTAAATTATTAAGTTCATGAGGTAACATATTACCTGGTTTCTGGTGAGGAAATACTTTGTACGGTGATGTAGAACTCAGGTAATGAGTAAGATCAACGACATCTTCAATATCTTCAAAGCGGCTTCCACGTGAGAGAAGCAATTATAAAAGTAGTGTTTTTTTCTTAAACAATGAGTACTAACTCAATTTCTTCACATCAAAAAATAATGCACTTTATAATTTCTGTTGTAAGGGAGAAGGCGAACACCTTTGTTTGTCTAAGGATATTCACATACACTCGTATTTCTACCGACCTGTCTAAACTGCCGTCATCTTTGTTTCTTGTTTCTTTGTTTCTTGATCCCATCACATCCGCAAATTTGTTTTCTCTAGTTGCTGGGTCGTCCCTCAAAAATTAATTGCAACGATTCCCAGTCAGTGTCAGCGACCTTTATTATTTTCTCCAATTAATCAATTAGAGCAAAATTTGCCGAATATACGTCTTTTCACGTGGATAATGAGGGCCGGGGAAGCGTCGAAGGGCAGTTGGAGAGAACGGTAGGTCCCGCTTTTTGAAAGAACAATGTATGAGCTTAGAGTTTTCAATGTTGTACCTCCCGTTAAAGCAAAAGCAATCATTCTTACCGGTTTAAGCTGGCGTCACGAGCTTTTCTCTTTCTATGACTCAGAGCGGATCCTGAAGCATTCTGAACTTCGTTCTCGTCAATCTTGGGAGAATAACTAAAAACAGTTGAGGTGAATTAGTGTCTAATTTCAATACACTTAGTGTTAGTATTAATTTATCGCGAAGGTAATCAAGCATTTGAACTTTATATTTCAAAAGCCGTTCTAGAACTGCAGCATTGGAGTTCCAATTTATGAAGCCCAATTTGCGCTCCCACCACTGACTGAAGAGGATTCCACTTACCCTCTAACCTGCTAAAAGGGTTTTGAGGGGAAACAATTCTGCGCGAAGGTAAATACATTTTGGCGAGGGAACAGGGCTGAGTTTGACCTTCGGATGAACGGAAGGTGGGGAAGCTTTCCCCAGATCCATCATCAATACCTGTTGACATCGTGCACAGGTTTTCCCAAATTGTGACATGGTATAGATCCTGTACCGTCCTCTACTTTGTTGTTGTCATGATCAGCCTTTGTACTGGTACTGCAAAAAAGGAGAAAATTGGCCTATTGTAAAGTATTACACTCCTTTTTTAGAATTTAGCAAAATAAAAATTATAGAAGATCGATTAGGATTACACGCAGGGATCTCCTTTTAATTCTACGGAAACTGAACAAATAAGTCATACTAATTAAGTTCATTCCTACTACTGCAACTATTTTATCCAGCATTGAACCTCCCTTCCCTTCCCGGGCTAGGATCATCATTTGTACCTGTCTAAGCTGAAGTCACGTGCAGACTTGATAATTGGTGTGGATCCTTCAGCAACCCCAACTTTGCTTTCATCGGTCTTAGAATCACTGTATAGATTGAATTAAGTTAGTGTCGTCAGTCATTACTGAATTAATTGATCCTTTGTTAACAAAAACATCATTTAAACGTCACAAAAACGGAAAAAAGTGTCGATTTTACTTCGCGAGAACCCAAATGTACTTTCCGCTTCTCAGACAGTTTGTTTTTAGTCCACACGAACCTGATTATATTTCTAACCACTTATCTCATAAGCAAATCGACTTTAGGCTAGGTCAATTAGTATCCTTATTGGATTACTTCCTGGAAAAAATGTTTCCCAAACAAAGGAGGCTGTTAACACATTCATGATTTCTTTTTCAAAAGTAAGAAGTACACGCAAGTTACTGTGAAAACTAAAACGGATGATAGACGCCCCGAAAGAAAACCAATGCAGGACACGTTGGCTCTTGAATGGTTTTCTTTCTCACGAAATGTTTAATTGCTTTTTTGTTCGAGCAACGCGTTTCAGGCCGAGATGCTGAATTGATATTCATCGCAATATAAGCTAACAAAATTTTGGCTTCTCATATTAGTGAGGAAAATTCATATTTTGGCGAAAAAATTGTTTTCCACCAGACCCCGCGTTTTCCACACCCCGCGTTTTCCACATTC
>NC_138156.1:16576261-16591261 GCF_964199315.1 Orbicella franksi | reverse complement strand
GAAAAATTTTGGACTCCAGATCGTAAATTTTGGTCGCCAACTTATGTTATAAACAACTTACACAAGAACACAATTTTATACGTTACTTTTCGTGCAAGGAAAGTCACAATTGAAGAGCGAAACAATTAGAAACAACATGAGTAACACTTAGTTATAAAGCTACCGTTGTTCTCAGGTGATATGTCTCTGGTCCGAAGGTGATGGTTGTCTCCATTGTCATTTTAAATGAAGCGAAGCATAAAACGTTTCAAGTCCGTGGTTTTCATTGTGAGACAAACACGGGTCCTTGCGTATTTTCCCTTTGCTACTTCTTCGAAATGCAGTTCTTTATTTTCGACTTGCTTTCCAGGAAGGATTCAAAGTTTGGATTAACCCTTTGGCTGAATCTTCATTCCCCGCGCGTGAAAAACTCACGTAATTCCTTTATCTGCCGCCATTTTCGCGGCAAATGAAAAGCACATGTTGTTGAAGTGCACCTGCGATCCCAGTTTCGGAAGAAGCCGCTGAAGCAATATGGCGCGCCTTGAACGCAGTATCGACGTGTCGAAATACATTCAAATTTTTTCGATTATCTTGTAATATTCAGACATTATTTTACTGGGAACGGAAAGGTGAGTTGTATACTAGCTACCATATCCGATTGATTTCCCAATATAAAGATTTAAAAACAAAAGTTGTGTCATGGTTTTCTTTAGTTATCGGAAAAAACGCGAGTCGCCAGCTGGCGACCAGTTCTGAAAATTTAGTTGCCAGTGCTCAATTTATGGTCGCATTGGCGACCAGTGAGTTGCAATTTCGAGCCCTGTTCCTTTTATTTTCAACTGATCTCCTCTTGGAGCTTGCATAAGCTTTTGAAAAGCTAATCTAGGTGCTAGAAGTCTGCACTCCAACTCATTTAAATCATACTATATTAGCTGTACAAGGTGGTATTTTGTTTTGAGATCCATTTAATATTATCAACACTGATTTTAGTTAGTAAATATTTTCCTGCATTAGTGTTGGAAAGTCTTAGCTTTTCAGCAGCAACAACACTGTCTATACCACAACTGGTCACAACAAGAACAAATGTACAGTGGACCTCTAGAAACAACATGAATTTTTGGTTTTCATCAGTGATGGTTAAATTAGTGGAAATACTTTTGCGATACTCTCGTTGTGTTAGCAGTCTCTTTTCCCTACGTTCAACAGATTCATTTGCAATTTTTTTTCTTTCTGATACTGACATTTGTTTGCCAGTCTCTTTTCTCTACATCCAACAGATTCATTTGCAATTTTTTTTCTTTCTGATACTGACGTTTGTTTGCCAATCTCTTTTCTCTACATCCAACAGATTCATTTGCAGTTTTTTCTTTCTGACGTTGCCTTGTCAGTCTATTTTGTCTGGATTCCAAAGATTCATTACCACTTTTTTCTTTTTGATACTTAGACTGACTCGCAAGCCTTTTTTGTCTTGATTCAACAGATTCACTTGCACGTTTCTTTCTGCTGTTTTCACGCATTTGTGCCAGCCTTTTTTGCCTAGATTCTTCACTTTCATTTGCCCTTCTCTTTTTCTCATATTCATGTTGTACAATCAGCTGTTTTTCCATTACTTGTTGACACATTTCTGCTGTTTCACCCGAACACTTTCGTTTTCTGTTAATGACTTGTTTTGGATTATTTTTAACACTCAAAGACAACTGATCATTCTTTTGGCTACTGTGAACATTTTCCAGTTCAAGTTGACAATCAGAGATAAAGACACCTTTAATTTCAAAAGGAACATCCTCTGTTTCTAAGAAAGACATTTGAAAATATGATACAAGGTTTTAAAGGCCTTCAATGCTGAGCAAAGTACATTTCCCAAATGAGTGGGGCATACCATAAAAATCCTTTGCATGGGAGTTGAAAATTTTAAAGCTTTGTTCAGAACTTTTAAACAGTGCAACTGCACTGATGCCAGCAGTTAACAAACAACAATTGTAGTTTAATCTTACTCTAGAACTTGAAAATACTTCTACCAGTGAATTTTGAAGAGTCATGAACAAACTTCCAGTTAATGAATCACTGTATTTTAATGTGTATACTTTGTTGTACAGTGAAACAATGCATGGAACATCAGTTAACAGCAAATAATCATTGGCCTGCACAGAATATCTTGTAGAAACATATAGATTATTTCCAACGGTCAAAATATTGTTCAAAGTGGAAGAAGACCATTCACTGATATGTTATATTTGATGCTTGCCAGCATTTTCACCAAAGAGTGCTTCATTTCCTTGACTGTAGTCAGCAGACACTGTTCTCATTGGGTCAATGAAATCAAATATCGTAGGACCCGGATTTTCCTCCACATCATTTGCCTGTCTTATATTAAGGCAATGGAATATAAACATTGTAGCACAAAACACTACTTGATTCCATCAAACGATCCTTAAAACGCGCTGAGGTATCTTTTGTTTTCACGAAATTGTCATGAGAGCCGATCCTTGAATGAAATTGGTGAATGGAGATCCCCATATTTTCTTCTGATCGAGTCAAAAAGCACTCTAAGTTTGGGACACTTGTGAGGCAGTCTGAGACAATTTGAGACTCTGTCGTACAACCCGCACAAATCAGTAAGACAAATATATAAATATGGCTTTTATATACGAGAGTGCAATGACTCCTTGCAATATAGCTGGCACAACTCGCTTAATACAATAAAAAAAAAAGTCAGAAAGGAAGACGACTTCTCCTTACCTTGTAAATTAATCGCACCGAGAAAACAAGTCGAAATTCGCCCAAGGCAACAGTCGAGAAGAGTAATGGCCGCCACACACAAACACACACGGCAGCCTAGAAGGGTCACCAACCATTTTTGTTTTTGTTTTGTTTTTTAATTTTTTTTTTTGTTTTTTTATTTTAATTTTGTATTTTTAACTTTTGTTTATGTTTTTCTTTTTTTGTTTTGTTTTTGTAATTTCTGTTTTAGTTTTCGTTTGCCTTTTGTTTTAATTTTGGCTTCTGTTTTGCGTTTTTTACGTTCAAAAAGGAAACAAAACCAAAAACGTTAAACAAAAGCAAACAGGAGAAAAACAGAGACAGGCCTGCACGGACTCCCAAATTTTAAAGCTAAATTGCAACAACTGTGTAGTCTCCTGCGAGCTGCCAGGATAATGCCCTCTGACAGTGTATTGAGATTTATATAGCAAGACAGTGTCTCAAAGTTCGACCAATAGGTACAGCTGTACTATGAACTAAATAGACGCAACGTGGCGAGCTTGTTAGCAATGAACGGAGCTAACAAATATATGGGCCAATCTAAGAGAAGCTAAGATATTTTGCTAGATTATACCGCGAGATAGAAGCTAAAATACAGACTTGAATAGTGTTTGTGCAAACTGCTAGAATAAGGGAACGTTCATTCATGAATTCAGCATTCAGTATTATACTATTGTTTATCCTGCTGGATTGCGTGACAAACATCAACAGCCTAACCCTCAAGGGGTGTCATGTTCCGACTGGTTAAAGCGGTGTTGATGTCACTATTTCGTTATTGAAACTAAGAGTAGATGTAATGCAACCAGGTAAAAGATAACAAAAATACGCAAACAACAATATGGCGTAATTGAGGCGGACGCAGCCCTGTGGCAGGTTTTACGCGACTTCACGATAGGTGCACAAACTAAAAGCCTCACTTATTCCCCCACTAACGTGGTAACAGAGCAAAAGTATTGAAAGAGCCTTTCTTATCTCTCCAGCACAGCACAGGCTGGATCGGACAAAATAAAGGCTAGGATACAAGATGGCAAGACACAAGCAATGCCAAAGCTTGGGGAAAGTCGCTACGCAGACTTAACCGCCACAGATGCATGCACGGCATGCATCCCCCCAAAGCAAGGCCGAAACTAAAGAAAATTGCCTGATACGCTAGCCATTTTTGGAGCGGCAGAAAGTAACACTGATTCTGGAGTGCGTATATAAATCTGGTAACAATCGGACGACCAGCGACCTGACACCTTAATTAAGCAGTCTGGTAGGCACGCAGCTGCGGCAGCGGACGCCGCTCCTCTACGAAAGTTGTGACCCTTAAGGCTCTCTTGTGGGGGTCCCGCGCTTCTTGCAGAATCCTGAAGTTCGTGCGTGACAGAGGACCGGGTGAGGTAACGACGGAAATAGAACAATGGCCCCTAACGTGGTTTCGCTAGGAGAGAGTATTGTTGCATTGCCGAGACAGGGCACAACAAAGAAGGACAACGGGCAACGATGAGGGATTGCGCTGCCCTAAAACTATCCGTTTTTGAAGACTTAAGGGTAACAAGCAAGCGCTGTTTGCAGGCCAGCCTGAGACTAGAACAAAAAGTAATGCATACCTTGGTAAGATTAAACTTAGAACTGAAACTGTGTACCTCCGGAGAGGTAAACTCGCTACACCTAAGAAAGGCGAAAAAGGCAAGGGTGAAGGCAGCCCATATCATGGAGAACTCCCTTGGCCCCAGCCAACTACGTAAGATGGGGCGAATGGATAATAGTACGCCCGGAGTGACAGGTTGTCTCCGGATACGAGGAGACCCTTGATAACGGAGAATTCCCCTTAAAATCTTTTTTAGGAGGAGTCGTCCCCTTAAAGGGTCTTTGTAACCAGAAATAATCTGGAGATTGCGAACGGCTGCTAAATAAATCTTAATTGTACCATGGCGAACTGTACGGGCCAAACAGGAAACAAAATAGATCAGGGTTCCCTCTGATGCTGGGAGAATGTCACCTGTCGGAGTTGTTAGTCTGTTCATGAGACAAAACTGAATGAAACGCTTCTCCGCGGAGGTATACATGCGGTTTGTGTTCCACAACAAGGCCCAGTTGGCATACTTAAAAGACTTCATCTTTCAGAGAGTCATGAAGGAAGGCGGGATGGTGCAGGGGGTCTGGTCGGCACCGGGAGCGAGTTCCCTGAATCGTTGAACCTGAAAACGGGACGGGGCGTCAGCTATTTCGTCGTTCACCCCGGGGACGTGACGTGCCCTAACCAGGAAATAATGCTTCATGGAAATAAGTACTGAGAAACGAACCAGATCCATGACCCTAGGGGCTTTGGAATGACCCGAGTTAATGATAGCAACAACGCCCTGGTTATCACACCAGAATTGAAGGCGTTTGCCGGAAAATTGGGGGTACCATAGTGCGCAGGCAAGAACAATAGGGAAGAGTTCTTGCCATTCAATACTTAACCCTTTGGTCTTGTTAATGAGTAAATGAGGGGGCCACATGCCCTGGAACCATTTACCATTGAAAAAACCTCCAAACCCAACTGTACTAGCTGCATCAGTATATCAGATAGCTGCAGGTCGGGGGAAGAGGTGACCCAGGAATCAAGGAAAAAAGATCGCCCGTTCCATTGGGCGAGAAATACTTTCCACATCTGTATATCCCTAGAAAATTCCTTGTTGAAACGGATATGATGAAAACGATTTTTTCCCCCCCGGGTGACGTTTATGATGCGCTGAAGGAAGATTCTACCCGGGACTACTACTTTGCAGGCGAATTGCAGAGTACCGATAACGGTATTAGGCGACAACCCTTGCAGGAGTTTGAACAATTCGCGAGAAGAATGCGCCTCCAATACATATATCACGGCCAAGATAAAGAACCACATCCTTTTCATGTCAAATCAAATTGGATGCCTCCGGTTCAACAATCCATCACCCTTGAAAGCTATTTAGAAAGTGTCCAAACACAACTTGTTGACATCAGAATCAATAAGCCCAAAAATAATTTGTCACGCAATGAGATGGCAGCTTTAAAAGAGCTCAAGAATAACTCTGCCATAAACCTCGAAAAAGCGGACAACGGAACAACAACGGTCATCATGAATAAATCAAACAAAATACAAGAGGCTGAAGTGCAACTCGAGAACAGAGAGCACTATAAACCTCTCGGAGCACCGATGGTGAACACCACACAAACAAAGGTCAACCAGATCATTGACAAACTGTATCGGGGCAAACACATCGATGACATGACAAAAAAATGGCTTTCTCAAACCACCAGCCCGCCTAGAATTCCTGTCTTCTACACGCTTACGAAAATCCACAAACCTATTCTGGTCGGAAGACCGATCACCTCAGGTTGTGACGGCCCAACTGAAAGAATATCCTCTTTTGTGGATACATTGTTACAGCCTATCGCATAAAAACAACAATCCTACATAAAGGATACAACTGATTTCATCAACTTTATAGAAAAAACAAAGATAGGCCAAGACACAATTTTAGTAACAATGGACGTTTCTAACCTGTACACAAATATACCACAAGAGGAGGGAACAGAAATAGTATGCAAAGCTTATGAGACGTTCCACAACTATGATCCTCCGATTCCCACACACTATCTAAGGGAAATGCTTGGTGTAATCCTAACAGAGAACTCATTTGAGTTCAATGGAAAAAATTATCTCCCAACCCATGGTGTCGCAATGGGCAGAAAGACAGCAGTGTCTTTTGCAAATATATTCATGGCGGAGATCGAAACAAATTTAATCCAACAAAACAATACCAAGCTAAGTGAATGGAAACGATACATTGATGACGTTTTCTCTCTTTGGGACTGTAAAAGAAATGAAGTGGATCGTTTCATTGAACAAGCTAACACATTCCACCCAACAATAAAATTCACGGCCGAAATATCGGAGAGCGAAATAACTTTCCTTCATACAGTGGTGTTCAAAGGAGAGAGATTCATAGAAAAATCCATCCTGGACATCAAAACGCACTACAAGCCGACCGAAACCTTTAATACACCCATTTTACCTCGTGCCACCCCCCGGGGGTAAAAAGAGACTTTATCAAAGACGAAGCAATAAGACTGCTTAGAACAAACTCTTCAGAAACAACATTTGAAGAGTGCCTTGCAAACTTCAAACGACGCCTCCAAGCACGCGGGTATCCGAAGAAATATATAGAAAGGTCCCTGTCAGAGGTTATCTTTGACTCAAGACAATCGGCTCACCGCAAAAAGAAAAAACGGCAGAGGGACTATTGCCTTTTGTCACTACATACCACCCTGAAGTAAAGAAACTTAACAAAATCGTGATGGAAAACTGGAGTTCCATAGAAAATCAGCCTCTGCTGAAAACAATTTTTTAAAAGCCTCCGATCATATCTTACAAAAGAGGTAAATCTAAGACATGCTTGTAAGAGCAAAACTATAATCTGAAGGCTTTTTATAATGCGACGCAACCACAAAAGCCACAGTGGGAGTCCGTGCAGGTCTGTCTCTGTTTTTTCCTGACAAAAATTTAAGAAACAAAAACGAAAACAAACACAAAAATTAACAAAACAAAGACGAAAAAAAAAAAAACGAAAATGAAAACAAAAATTAAAACAAACATTAAAAAAATAAAAATGGTAGGTGACCCTTCTGGGCTGCCGTACAAACACTAATTCCCAGGGTCATTCCCAGTGTCCTCTCTCTTCTCAATAGAAACCACGTGACAAACACTTGGCTCTCGTATACTCTCTCGTATACAAATAAATAAAGAAAGAAATATAAGGCCCTGTTAGGGTATATCCCCTGTCTGAAATTCGCCACCAGCCATGTCGGCATTTCGCAAGATTCCTATGTAGCGTGTCAGAATTTCGTCTAAGAGGGACTGTGTCGGGAAATTTGACCTTGTTCGATTAAAACGAAGTAGCCTGCAGTACAGGCGGATTAGCGAGCTCTAGCGCGATACACGAGCGCGCGCGAAGCGCGAGAACAGGGCGGCGAGAACGAGGGCGAAGTGCGAGGCGAGAAAAATCCGCCTCGCACCATTGTTTATGCTCTTCCAACCGTTCGCCTGGCGAACGGTTTTGTTGATTGGTTCCTTTAAGCCACGTAACGTCAGACGCGAGAAAAAACAAAATGTGTTTGATTCGGGTGACAAGCCTACACGGACTCCTGCGGCTTGTGACATTTCTATATTTGCCGTTCTCTCATGAATTCTAGCCTCGCAACCTTTTATTTTGCTCTTCACTTGGTTTTGAAGGGCACTTAATGTTGTGTTATCAGGATGATTTTTTTAAAAGTAGAGTAGAGCCGTTGGACTGTTAGAGGTCAGAACTCTGCATAGTTTCAGCTGTTATCTATCGCTTTGTAGAGTTTGACACCTCTGTAATTTGCCATGTGCCGAGTAGTGTGGTTTGTCTTGCCTCATTTCTATTGCAGAAATGTATGTTTATGCAGAAATGTATCTCTTTAATTATTCGCTCTGGAGGGACAAAGTCGGTGATCATCAACGTTGATTATTGGCATTCTATATTGTGATGCCGTGCCCGGTTGTTAGATTAAAACTGTGTTAAGCTATATGGGTGTTCACCACGGATCATATTTAGCTTTGTCCGGCGTCGCCAGAGACTGCTGAGATCTGTTCTGTGTCGTCAAAGTTATGTTTCTTCCATCCTAAATTTGTTCGAGCTTTTCGTCTCCTGAGCTCGATGTTCAGGTTTATACTTCCTTTGTTCGTTTTGGCACAACATGATTTAAATTTAGCTAAATTTAGATGTTCACGTCTGTTGACTGTTTTGCGTCAGAAACGATTTCTGTGAAGTAACGACTTTTGTTTCTCCTTGGCCAATTAGATTCCACGATAGAATAAAACTCGAGTGCTCCTCGCAGCAAATACCTCGCGCAGTAGTTCTAAGGCAACTTGAGCTAGACTGTGATTGGCTTAAAATTCCTACGTCACGGAAATCGTTTCCTGGCTCGGGTTCGCAAAAGTTATTTTCGGCGGAGACAAGCGACAGCCGGAAATACGTCTGCGTTCGCAGGCTAAAATAAGAAAGCCTGGGTTTCACGACCCGTCGACATCGCGCGTGAGAGAAGAAAACACATATAAAACTCTGGACGGAAATGCATCTTCACTTCGACCCAGACGTTTTAAACAATCACTGCATTCTCAGTTCCGGAATTCGTTGTCGGTCTATCTTGCCATTGGTGTTGCTTTCCCTATTTCGCTGGATTAGTCTGTCGTTCGTCGCTAATTCATAGCCCTCATGTCGCCGTTTCAATGCCATGTCGCTTGTCGGAATTTACCCCTAACAGGATCTAAAATATCGCCGGGCCTGACAAAGTGTGGGGAAATGTCACACATAATCCTTTGTTGTCCCTTATTAGCATTCGATTCGGCTCATGTGAAGTACGGCGTCTGAACTTGGCCTTACCCTCTCAGCTCCAGATACTTCAGTAACTTGCAGCCTTTTATATCAATGGAACAATCTTCATTCTTCTAAATATTCACGTACAAACTTGACCGCTACCACGCACTTTTAATCTACTCACAGCTTGGGCTTAAGACGCAGGCAGCAAGTTCACCCGTTTGAAGCTTGGTTACCCTTGATTCTGCTGGATTTGAAGAGTCTTAAGGTAACAAGTTTCATTGATTTGCTTTGTCTTATTTTAAGACCAAATTCTCTTTCCACTATCTGAACAAAACTGTGTTGGTTTTCGGATCTTACTGAAAATCGACTTAATGGGTATTCAGTCGCTTTTGCCGAATATTTCGGACAGAAATACATAACCTGGCGTTTCGTAATCACTTAGTCAAGTTGATTGTGATGAGGATTGTGATATTTCCTCGTCTTTTGACGGCCCGGCGGGCAAAAGCTTCTTACACGAAACTTTTTGAGCCACCTTTCGACAAATTATTTTGCCAGGACAAACAAAATGTAGAACATTATTGTCAGCTGTTCGTTATGTGCCGATAACAAATACTAAGAGCTAGACATCCAGTGACGTCAGCAACGGATAGTTTGAAGTTAATAATACGGCGTACCTGTACAAACTAATACTGTTGAGCCACGACTCTGATCATACGATACGACAATGTGCGGAAAATAGAGACACCGAGAAAAGGTTTGTGTGTTTCAGATGTTAACTATATTGCTAAAAAGTTAGAAAATAGTTCCACTAATTGCCAGTGATTAGTAATAGTAATTGGACCGAGTGGAGTACAATTCAGGGAGTAATCGCGCGAGTATTTCTAAATCTTGAATAAAATCTTAAATAAATCGTAAATAACGAACACGATTACCCCCTAAATTGCACGACATGAGGTCCAATTACTAATTATTATATGGCTTTGGCTTGTGGCCGATATAACGCGCGCTCTGATTGGCTAAGAGCGAAATCTGAGCGGTCATTATGCAGCCGTAATGCCCACGGGCCGATTACGGATTATGCAAATTAGGAAGAGCCCGATGAAAGCCGATTAAAAACAGTAAGAGAAGTAAATTTAATTCCGAGTAGCTAGAAGTTTTGGGATTTTTCCTTAATAAAATTTATATAGAAGTCGTTTTTCACTTACCAGTCGGTAACCTTGGCGGGCACTAGTGAAAAACAATCAAAGTTTGCCGAGTCTTAAGTAAAGCTAAAGTCGCTAAGTGAAAAACACCATCGGCTGGTCTGTCATGCATCCTGAGCAGAACACCACGAGGAAACTTATAAGTTATCATCTTAGTCACACCAATTACCGAAATTAAGCAACTCCGTCACGGTTCTCATCAAATAGATTCCCTCTCTTTAACACAAGCAAGTGTAAATCAGCTTCCAGGATCATCAGATGTCAACAATCGGACGGTTTCTGTCGGTAGCAGTGTTCCTGATAACTGCAGGAAGTTTTAGACGTTCATTAAGCTTGAAAAGTTAATCCATAAATCCCAGAATGAAGAAGGCGAAGATATGTCGTCGAAAGCGAATGCGAAGATCGAGTTATTTTAAGCAGTGCTTTCTGAAGGATTAGTATTTTACTTCACCGAAAGACCGTTGGTTTGGACTATTTTGAAGCACTTTCTGTCTTTTCCATGTGCGTTGACGTTTCGCCAAAAAAGTCAGAAAAACTCCCTCATCAAGTTGTGGCACCACGATACTAAAATACCTTTTTGAGGCTGGGACAATCATTTTTCCCTTAAAGAAATGTGTACTTTTAACGGAAGACGTAATACAGTGGTGAAGTTCACTGACTGTGCAGTTTTGCCCTGGGTTTGAGACGATGAATGAATCGGTAACGCGCGCATCGCCGGATTTAAATTGACGACTTCCGCTCGAATAATTTTTTCTTTTCTTCAATTCATGAGCCATATAATAAACAACTTAATAACCTCGACCGTTCGGTCGTTACGGGAAAATCTCAAACCTCGGCCTACCGTATTGACCTCGCTATCGCTCGTTTAATACGGCAAGGCCTCAGTTTGAGATTTTCCTGTAACGACCTCACTCTCGGTTATTAAGTAGTTATGAATCGTATCCATAACAAATTTCCGATTCAAAATGTCTTTTGAGAACTTGTTTTGAGCGAAAACGTCTGTAGCGAATTTCATAAGTTTTGAAAACTGTAGGAAACGTTGCGAAGGAAGCGTTACTGACGTGCGAAACATGTGGGTATCCAATTACAGGTATCCAGTTACAAAAAGTTCAAATTGGGATACCTGTAATTGGACGCCCACGTGATTGCGCTCCGATTACGTGACAAATAGGCGCGCGGGGAACCAATCACAATCGAGAATTTTGTTATAGATACGACTACAGACGATAGAAAGTTTGTTTGTAAAAATAACTGGACGTATTTTTAATATATCATTTTTTTTTCAGTGAGTTGAAAAAAGAAAACAATTTAGCACATGGTAAACAGCAATATTAGTTCATGTCACACGTTTATTTCAGTTAGAACTGGATTTTTACCAGGTTTCAAACTGCAAATGAATTTGTTTGAATTGCAGCTGTAGTAAAGGATTACAATTCCCCAATGATGTCATTTGTTGATTTAATCTACGTACCTGCCCAGACAAATTCTTGTTTCCTTTGCACGCCAACTATTTCATCTTTCGTTCATATTCCTGAAATAAACTCTAACATTCCAGAATGGCAGAACAAAGAACTTCATTTTGAACAAATTATTTCGCAAAATTTAAAAAAGATCAATGTGGCTCTCGGCCACATATAATTATTGGAATTTGTATTTCAAAATTTATGACATTTTGAACCATACTGTGCTTGCATATGACTTGACTTTGTTTTAGGCTAGTGTTACAGACTTTCTAAGAATATATCGTGTTATTTACATTATCGAGTGCTGACCGTAAGCAGGGTTATTCAGGCTAATCGAAGTGAAAGTCCGCTCTCCAGTTAGCCTGAATAGCACTCAGGTTAGCTTAAATAAGGCTCCGTTTAGCCTGTTTACGATTTGCTCTCAATGATGAAAATGGTAACACGATTCCGCTAAAAAGTCTACAGTCTCCAGTCTGCATTTTATCCCCTATCTGCGGACAGCAGTCCGCTGTCTTCATTTTACACTGACCGATCTTTTGGCCTTTTTACCCTGAACAGGGTGTGTCTGTTCTAAACTGGCGGCACAATTGCTCCAGTTCGTTGTTTCTCAGCAATCAGTTATTTAGCACGTCACCAAATCAACATCAGATAATTCTCTAGATAGAACAATACTTGAATTTGCAGCCAGCAGTTTCCTTTAATTACACTCAATTGTTCTCACTAAGCGAGGTTCTAAAATAGACGGTCAGTTGTCCTACAAAAAATAGGGTCAGGGTTTCAAACCAAACCAACACCCCTTCATGCATACCAAACACAGCCAAAGCACTCCCCCGCGAGCAGAGGAGGTTAATAAGTAGTTAATTATCAAATGGCATACTAAAAGCTGTTTGGCTGTTTCCTTTGTCCTGTCTGGCGGCCAACTCAATCGTTATTTGACACTGTGAATTCACTGTTCTTCTGAAATTGTGGCTCATCAGGGTAATAGGACTCACTCTAAGAGTTCCTAGTCACTCATTGTTTTCAGCGGCTTCAATTTTCAGGAAAAAAAACCCAGGCAATGATTTTTTAAAATTACCTTCTGCATGTTTTTACAGGCCCATAATCGGCCTGTGGGCATTACAGGTCAATAATTCCCTACAATTAGCCAATCATAACACGCATTATATTGGCTACAAACACAAACCATATAATAATTAGCAGTAATCTCTGGGTCCATACTCAAATAACTAAAATTACAACTAACTGGATGACTATGGCTCCTGGCCAAAGGAGCTCAGTCACAGTGTTTTGTTCTTTTTTTTGGCCACGTACAAAATCTCCTTTAAATGGAAGGAAACCTGAAAATAATAGTTTACTAAGATAGAAAAACATCAAGGAGATAGTAATGAACCATTAATTAATAAGGATGGTCAAGGATGGCGAAGATTGACACGGATTGCAAACGACAAATTTGAAAAATTGAGGCTAAACTTTCCAAAATGTGCAAACCGTAACTGAGCTCCTTTAAGTATGTTTCAGGGCTCGAAAAAAATTGAATTCTAGACAAGCAGCTCTCAAATTTTGCTTGCCCTGGGGAAGTCTTAGTTGACGTTTTTTTAAATTTAGCTGACAGACAATTTGCCTGGGCCCTTGGGCATGTGACAATGAAAAGTTACTTGCCCAGCAGGAAAATCTACTTGTCCCGAACAAACGGACAGCACTCTTTTGAAGCCCTGATGTTTGATCCACTTCACTTTACTTTTATTGACATCTGAACCTCTCACCACACTTCAACCAAACGTAACAAATTTATTTAGTTTCAAATTACATTTACTTATCCTGAGTCTCCTGAACATTTGCCTAGCAAGCCTAGTGCAGCAGTTCAAACTCACACAGGCATCTTCCATCTCTCTTAGTCAGGACTGTTAGCTTCATAGTTCTCTACTCAACATTAGTGTATCAATCAGTTGGCTTTATTTATGTGGGTTGTTAGTAACATACATTAACACAAGTTTTAATAATTTCCATGTTACACATCCGCTTTGTCTAAAACAACTGTGAATTACAATACACAGGTTTTTTAACCCTCAGAAAGTAATGGGAACATGTCAAAGTAACAGCTACAATACCAGAAAATAAGAGCCCCTTTTGCCTGCTAAATCCAAAAGTAACGAGGGCTGCTACTTTCGAAATTCTACGGTAATACATGTGCCTTGAGAGACCTGAGTTTGATATCAGTAGTTGATACTGGGGTGTGGAATTTGACACTACATGAGAGGGGTAGGGGGAGTTGAACTAGACACAACACCATTCTTTGTTAAACCTTGTGAAGCCCGGCTGTGAGTGTGCAGACATGACAGAGGGAGACCGGCGAAAATGAAACAATTTATGAGTCGAACGTCCTTTTCAACGCTTCCCCAAATATGCAAGAGTTAAGCTTATGTTTATCCGTTGTGATCATTTAAAATGGTTCTCTATTCAGCTACCAAAAGATAGTAGCAGATGAACGGATAAAAATATTTTTGAAGTGGGTACGTGTAGCTCTCACTGAGTAACCGGCGCTTTCACGATGACCGGCAATTTTAATATAACAAAGGGACCTACCTTTCTGAAAACGTCTAGTTTCAAAGTTAGTTTCCTCACTCATGTCTCCATACTCTCATAGTGAAATTACACGAACAATGCAATGCCATTCTCCGAGCCGCGCGGGTTGTTATGTCGTATGACTTCTGCAAATAAAAGATTGCTGGAATGGACTTTTGTCTCAAGAAATTTGGAGGGTAATTTGGTTGTCAGCTCGTCGTTACGAATAAATGAATGATCGAATGAATAACTTTATGACCGTGTCAAAACTTTTAGCGTACTGTAAACAGTAAGCTAATTGTGGACACGTATATTCAAACAATAGAGCACTTTTTCCTTGTTGAGGACGGTGCCTACTTTTGCTAGTGCGCACACGTTCTGCGCATCACGCAAGGCAGGTTTAAGCGCCACGCGCGCGCTGGGGTTGACACTGACGCAATCAACTACGCTACAAAGTACACGACTAAAAATGAAAGCAAAATTTTCCCACTGTTACCAAATCAAGTTTAATAAACCTGTACTTAAACCAGGAACACCAGAATAGCAGCATATCGCTAACCACTAACTGTTAACGTCTTCCAGCTGAAAAACTAGCTGTATCTGTCGAAAATTATACTGAAATCCAATTGTAAACATGTACTTGCAGATGGCCGAGTGCGCTCGCAAAACAAGTTCGAG
>NC_138156.1:16468761-16571261 GCF_964199315.1 Orbicella franksi | reverse complement strand
GTTAGGATCAACGCTATCGAAGTCATCGTGAGTAGTGATAAGTTAAGATGGTGAATTTTAAGCTCGGTAATGAAATGTGAAGGTGAATTAATCAACATGACACGAACCGGCACCTGTCATATATGAACTCAGTTAAATGACCTTGTTCTCCATGAGTTCTCGTAGCTCAGTGGATAGAGCACCCGCCCGGTGTTCGGGAGGTCATGGGTTCTATTCCTCTCGGGGACTCAGAATTTTTCTTTGTCCCACGCTCGTGTCATGTTTATTAATTCAACTTCACATTTCGTTACCGAGCTTAAAATTCACCATCTTTATTAACTTATCAATTAACTTATTGTAACGTCAGGTTCACAGCGACTGTTGAAAGGCCGAATTGTCACTTGCTAGACAACTTGTCGCGATGAGACTAGCGTGTGTGGGAGATGCTTTACTAATCGAATAAAGCCAGAGATCACGGAAAATCAGCTGTGATTGACGGTGATTTAATTGACGATAATCGAACATAAACTGAAATATGATGTAATGAATAAACTAATTACCAGATAATAGAAGATTACAAGATGACAAGAGTCACGAAACAATAATAGCAACATTCCAATCATAACTGCGATATGACAATACTTCCAGTCAAACTTCTCAGTAAAGATATAATTAAAATCATCAGTGATCCCAAGCAGATACGCATACTGCTAACTGTCCTAATACAATAAATGATAACACTCTAAAACTTGAAAGCAATAAAATTGTACGATGCGATAAAAACGTGCTTGCGTGAGCGCCACTGAAAGCGATGTGGGAATTTACTAGCAAGGAAAGGACTTAACTGAATTACCAGAGATTCTTATAGGAAAGTTGCTAAATAGAAACCTAAGCTAGGGGGAGTGTGAACTATAAAGATCTATCGCTAGAAACAAGGTGAAATAAAAACTTTGGAAACTGGGGCTCTGCCACGTGTTGGACTTAGTACAATAGGCTGCTGTATAAAAAAAAACCGAGACTAAAGGTACTTAAGGTTAAAAAACGTCAAAACTTGAAACTTATACTAAAAAGCAAGCATAGAAAATAGTTTGTACTTACACATCGGTTCCCGCTTGCACTCTAAATAGTCAAGGCTAGCTTAAAACTTAATTTACTTGAAAACACGTACTGTGCACGCACGATAACTGAAACTTGAACTACTGGCGGGAATATGCCGCTAACACTATCTATATACGTCCACGTGTAAAAACTGATGACGTCATTGCTAAGCAACAAATTGGCGAATCAGAAAGAGTTAAGATTACTCACTTAATTAGAGAAGCCTCGATATAGTGTTTATTACACTTATCATTAACTTTTGTTGGACAATTTGCACATTTTTACATCAGAACAAATAAAGGAAGGGAGCAACAACAAAAAAATTGTTTCTTTAATTGAGCAACTTTTGAGCAACGTTCGTTACAAAAAGCAACTTTTGACTTTTTTGAGCAACTTTTGAGCAACATTTTGACAAATTGCGGTCAACTTTTTGGGAAATCTCGAGCAACTTGTGGAAAGCCCTAGGAGTACCCACGGGGGGTCAAAGTTTCGAGAGGCTCCGCACTGTTTGCAGGCAGTTCTTTCCCTTTCCAGACAATTGGTCTCACGGCTTCGTTAAAGGTAAAAATTACTCCTCCCACCAATACCGCGTTAAGATATTGCAACATATCACATTAGCATGTAAAGCATTGTGTAGCAATGTATCGTTTCCTCTGAGCTTAATGAGCACGTATTGTGAAATCTACTACAAATAACGGTTTCCAATTATTTATCGATGTATTATAGATATAAAGTTCGAGCCTTAGAAAGATCACTCGGATTGAATTGTCATTTGACATTGCAGTTGTGTGTGTCGGCGCATCCTTTTCTCAATAATTTCAAGTTTTTTAAAGTCCAGAAACCTTAAACGTCCTTCTTTTAGTCTACTCAGGAATTTAATTATCAATTTGCACCAAAATGTTCCTCCACAACTTTGCGGGCAGCCGGAAAAAACATCGCCATTTCGTAGAAGACCTCCAACCACTGCACACCAATGGCTGATAGTGTACAATTACTCAGCAAATCAGATTGCAGTATTTGCATTAGTTTTCAAATAGAATTCTACTAATTAACCAAAAAATCTTATTATATGGCTTAGGAAAGTACTTCATTGACATTGGCTGAGAGCCGAATATTTTTTTGTTAATTTTCTTTAATTTTCTCAGTCATACAATAAATGAGTAGTCGTATGAAAGCACAGGAATTTAAGGATTACACTACGAGTGGTATTTGAAAATTCTTTCAAATTGCACTCGCCTAAACGCTATTGCAATTTTAAGAGAATTTTCAAATATCACTCACTGAAAGGCTGGTTTTCACCAGTAGAGCATTAGGGTATGGAAGCATAGGCTGTTAAGTAGAGCCATTTGTTTGATAATTTTCCTAACAGTAGGCGCTAATTATTAACGTCTTACTGAGCATGCGAATGTCGCTTACGCCTGTATAAAAATAAAATATATATATATAACCTTTATTTACCCTTGGCAATGTTTAGTGGGGCCGAGCAAACAACCGAAACAAATAATTCAAACTGAACATAACATTGTTATGCATCAGTCAATTCCAGCAGTGCACATCCCTCCCCCCCGGGCAACCGCGGGGCATTTGCTCACGTTGTCAGTCCCGGGGGTGGGGCATCCGCAATTTTATCGTGGCCCGGTGGCTGGGCATTTGCTTACCCCGGGGCGACCCCCAGGCATTCGACACACGTGTTTTGAAAGTGCCATGGATGAGTTCATTGTGAAAGACGAGGCCTTTGTCGAACAATGGCTTGTCCGTCAGGGACTAGAGAAACTTGCAGATGTTTTTAAAGGTATGTTTTCTCAATTTTAGATATTTCTTCATTACTTGTAAGCGTATAAATATAAGCGACAAGGAGAGCTATATTTTGTTTATCACAAAACAATCACTGACGTGAACAAAACTATTTCGCATTTCGCATTCAAAACTAGCCTAGCATTTTTTAAATCATGAAAGTGGAGTTAAAATACTTAAGGTTTGCGAATTCAAATGGTGCGATCTTCAAGACAGATCTTGCGAGCTTAAAATGCAATGCATCATCATTTAAAATGTCTTGATTCTTCACCGAAAAAGTAGCCTGCGAATACAGGCGCCTATTATCGCTCGCGACTGGGGGCACGTCCGACGCAATCCCAGCTATCCCCTAGCAAACTGTTAAAAACAAATAAAATTATAAAGAAATAAATATAATCAGAATCAACTAAGACGTACTGTTGTCCTTGAAGTCTTACCGTTGCATTAAAATACTGAACAGTTGACCGTTTTATCCACTGATTAATTAAAAAACTGCAGAGTAGTTGGAAGGCGACGATCCCGGGGGCGGGGAATTTGCCCACTTTTTTAAAAAAAATGCTAATGCCCGGGGGTTAGCCCGGGGGGGGGGGATGGGCACTGCTGGAATTGACTGATGCATTAAGAATCCCAATTGCTGGTTTTCAGTGTCACGCAATTCAAAATAGATCAAAATAAAAAACAAAACCGGTCAATAGATAAAGTCCAGAATCTGGGAAATGAAAGAAAGTAAATATGGAAAGACTCTCGCCAAAATTCTGGTCACAACAATTTTTCTTATGCGAGATATGAGGAGAAATGTTTTACCCAAATTTATAGAGATTTGTATGGAGACGCCATGCTGGCGCCCATCCGTATGGGCACCAACATGGCGGCCGGAAACAAACGGAAACATCTGTCACTGAGTTTTGCTACAAACGCGTGAATTTATCCCGCGAGGAACTCTAAAACATTAAAACAATACTTTTTCTAAGACATGAACTGTTAAGATAGCCAAGTTCCCCGAAATAAGTCACTTTTTTAACCGTCATGACAGCTCTCCAGGCCGTCATGTAAATGCCGCGTCACACAAAAGCTTAGAAATTCAAGTGTAGTGCATCACAAAACCAAGAACCCATTCGGAGCGACAATTTGTAGGAATATTAATTTTCAGCTGCTCTTATACATCATTTAAGTAAAATCCCAGGAAGATCAATAGTTTTGTAGTTCGGATTTTAGTGACGTCATGTGAAAACCAGCTATTGGCCGGAGGCAAACCAGTTGGCTATTTACAAGCGTGGCCGATGATTTGAACTCAGGGCTACTGAGAAACAAATCCAGGCAGTGGTCAGAGCGGGACTCGAACCCGGGACAGCTGGATTACCAGTCCGACACGCTGACCACTTGGCCACGCTGCCTCCTTCTTCTGCTCTGATGATTTTTCCCAAACATTTGTACAACTTTTAAATCCATTTATTTTCTGCAAAATATTAGCATAAAAGCTTATTTCAGTGTTTGAAAGTAATTTATGAAATATCTGGTAAGGCTACTTTTCACTCGGTACTTAGCTCTTATTAACCGAGCAGGAGGTCTGTATGAGAGAATCTTGACCGAGGTCGTGAGTACAGACCGAACGCAGTGAGGTCTGTACACACGACCGAGGTCAAGATTCTCCCATACAGACCGACTTAGCTCGGTTAATAAGATGTTTATTATATGGCAAAGAAGAAAACTTTAATTCGTTTAATGTAACTGGTTTGTACTAGCTGACATTTTGCTTGCGAACGGTGATGAGCTTAACTTAAACCTGCCGAAATTTGCTCGTCCTCTCTACTTTTTTTTGTCATCAGGCTTTTCGGTACTTCCATAAATGATTGAAAAGAAAAGAAAAGAAAATGGTGAACATTTTTGTATTTTAGTTTGCTACTTTTCCAACGCAAAATGAAACCGGTCTAGATGCCGGTCTAGATAGGAAAATCTAGACCGCGGTCAGTATCGATTTCAGCCAATCAAATTCGTGAATTCGGTAGTTCCCAGTCCATGTGAGACAGCCATATAATAAAAGATGTTGATAATTAGCTCCTTTTGTTAGGAAAAGCGCCAGTTAACCGCAGCTTGTGCCTATTGTGCTGTTTTGGCTTATGTTTATGCACTAGTGAAGACAAGCCTTAAGGTGGTATGGTACCCTCAATATGGACCAAAAAGTTTGTTTAAATATGGTGAAGAAAGATCAATTGTGTGCTATTGCACTCAAGAAGAGAAATTAAATTTCTAGAGTTTTACTCAAAATGGTTGCTATGGAAACCAGCCACAGCCTTTTGAAGTAGTGTTTTATAGTACTGACGCCAACACTTCCTGCTCTTTTACAAAACAAGAATTGACTGTCAAATAAGCATATCATGTAAGTTTCTGTTTTTGTTCTGTGATATAAACCTAAGTTTTGACAGTTTACTCTTATTTTCAGTGCTTTTTACAGCTTTATTTGGAATTAACCTTATTTTCTACCACACCCAGTGGACAAATCATCTCATGTCACGTGACAGACCTTAAAATTTTACGATTTTTTTGGTTTATATCATCACGACACTATTGGTCTTTGATGAGTCCAAGTTTCAGAAATTCTACTTAAAAACCTTGGAAAGTAGAAATGTTGGCGCGAAGTCAGTCGGTACAAAAGTAAACTTTTGAGAAAAATGCACTTTAAGTTTTTTACACGAAGTATTAAGCGTTTAACGAGCCACAAATAGTGGGGGGGGGGGGGGGTGCAGATTGGATCTCGGGGGAGATGGTGCAATGGTTGTTCTATTTTGTAAAAAGTTACCGCAGTTGTGGGAAATATTCCTTGTCATAAGGGAAATGAATAAGCCTGTGATGGCAAAGCGTTTCACAAATAATTATACCAATCGAGTTGTGCATGTCTTAAAAGTTTTTTCTAAATAGTTTCGTTCATATAAGTTAAAAATAATCTATATTTTTGGTCACGTTCTTATAGTAAACAGTCGTTGCTATGGCCGTTGCCACGTGAAAAAACTTATACCACTGTGTACTTTCCTTAAATTTCACACTCATCTGGAAGGAAATTCGGCAAGATCGTTTCAAAATGTTTTTGACAAGTCCTCAAGGGTCTTAAGTCTTGTATTTCCAAGAAATTGAATTTTTCATGAACATCGCCATATTTTAGGGTACCATACCACCTTAACATTACAAAATTATCTCGGTCATAATCTTTATTACATTGTTACACATCATATCGTTACTTGTCCTTGGCAAAGTTTTTGATGAATTTTTAGCAACTTTTGAGACATCTATTTGATTAGTTTTTGATAGCTTTTATTTGAACCAATCAGCGTCCACAGTCTTTTAGTCTTCTTGGAGGCGAAGTTGTCAAGTTCTACTGCGGTTTATATTTTAATTTTCCCAGTCAGTGAAATTAAGGTCGTCAGAAAGTTGCCAAAACGTTGGCTGAGACAGTAATATGGATCATTTTAGCTGTTGTTGGACTTCCAAGATGGCTTATTGCAAAACAAAATATGCGAAGCCACATGAGGTGTTTCTTATCTACGATTTCAGAAAAGCAGAAATACATTGAGAAATACACCTGCATGAAAGCAGAGTGAGGTTGCCAAGCCTGGGAGAATTTTGAATAACAATCATTATTTGGACCAGACCCTTTGTTGGCTCAGCTGTTTCCTCATGTTGTTGTATGTAAAGCATATACACCTTTTGCTGTTCATTTACAGAAAATAAACATTTATTTGTGTCCAAGTTTCTTTCATTATGATCATTAAACTTTCATTAACACCAATATGACCTTCATTTGCGCGTAAGGAACGTTCAAGAAAAACATTTACATATGCATTAACATTCAAAATCATCAAAAGAAAAACAATACCTTCATTTGACATTCATTGACTGTAAATGTATTTTCATTTTGGTCGAAAAAAAATTCGTTGTCACGAAACGACAATCATTTACACTTTACGACATTCAGTATTCAACAAAAGACTTTCAATAACACAATTTGCATGAGAACTAACATTCAATTGCATTATTATGCAACCATATCCATGAAGGTAACAATCTTAAATGCGGTGAGACATACATTACCGTGTTTTCAACTAACGTTAAGAGAACAGGAGTACCCAACGACAGTTTTGAAGAAAATCCACCGCACGGTCCGCTTAACATTACCCGAGTGTCGCTACGTCAATCTTGTTTAATATTTAACTTCCCTGGGAAAAAAATACCCGCTCTTCACCGCCAGCAAGCAGGTTTTCGAAGTTCTCGGACTCCCAGCCAGCGCTCGACGTTGAGGTCGTCAACGAGCCAGCATGCTTTAAATTTGTCACCTAGCTAGCCAGCATAAGAAAAGTTTGCCAAAAGTTTGCCAGCATGTTCGGATATACCATTTTTTGCCAGTCAGCGAGCGAATAATTTCAATATACCATAGCGAGGTACATTTCCTTAAAACTATTAATACACCTTTTGCTGTTCATTTACAGAAAACAAACATTCATTTGTGTCCAAATTTCTTTCATTATGGTCATTAAACTCTCATTAACACCAATATGACCTTCATGAAGGTAACAATCTTAAATGCGGTGAGACATACATTACCGTGTTTTCACCTAACGTTAAGAGAAAACAATCGCTCATTAGCGTAATTCTTTTGAACAGAGATATCTCGCCCAATTTTCCTCGAAAATTTGATTATAGAACAAGGGACCATATGTACTTTTTTCAAATCATAATTTCACAATCCTCCCCTTGCAGATATAAATTCGGCCACTTACGAAACTTTTTGCGTACAACTCAGAGGGCGCACTACAGTATTCGTGTGACATACATGTGCATGTAGTGACAGTTCGATTTGTCCAGAAATGCCACGAAGAAATAGAATCGCATTTGAACACTGCGAAAGGATAGTCAGGGCTTTTGAAGATGTCAATGAAGACTATTTACTATTTACTAGTGTGGCAATTGAAGGATAAATCGTTCAGCGAATTTGATATTCTATCTTTCAAAAATAAATGTTATTATGGCTGTAATGTTTGTCTCGCCGCATTAAAGATTGTTACCTTCATGGATATGGTTGCATAGTAATGCAATTGAATGTTAGTTCTCATGCAAATTGTGTTATTGAAAGTCTTTTGTTGAAAACTGAATGTCGTAAAGTGTAAATGATTGTCGTTTCGTGACAACGAATTTTTTTTCGACCAAAATGAAAATACATTTACAGTCAATGAATGTCAAATGAAGGTATTGTTTTTCTTTTGATGATTTTGAATGTTAATGCATATGTAAATGTTTTTCTTGAACGTTCCTTACGCGCAAATGAAGGTCATATTGGTGTTAATGAGAGTTTAATGATCATAATGAAAGAAACTTGGAAACAAATGAATGTTTATTTTCTGTAAATGAACAGCAAAAGGTGTATAACAACGGATTTGGTATTGCGTACCATGAACGCAAATAGTACGTTAATGGTTTCATTTTTACATTTGACTGGAAAGTTTTTGTAACACTTAAGAGATTACACTTACCAAACAACAGTAAACAAAAGGGAAAGATAAAATGTGCTTAAAGTGTCCTGATTATCCTTCAGGGATCCAAGCTTCACTCTGAAAATAAATCGTTAATTCCCTCCAAAAGAAGCGTGAAGTATAAACAATGTCCATTCAGTTAACAGACGTAATCTAGATATTGATGAAGATCTATCATTGTTATTATAAGCACAACAAGCAACCTATCAATCAGTTTCAAACGCTTACATACGACAAACTTTCACATTCATTTCATTTCCCACAGTTATTGTTCCAAAAATTCAACGAACATCCATGCAAAGAAAAATTTTTTAGCTTATGAAGTAAAAGCAAGACAAGATTACAAAGCCCTCACTAGGCTTTGGCTACCCAGTGTCTGTCATTTTAAATTTCAAATGAACCTACGATACAAACAGACGTCAGTTACCTTTGTCAATATGACATTTCGTTGGCGAGAGGTTCAATACAGAACCCGGAAGGATTTGCAGCAAAAGCAATCGTCGGTTGTTCGTCAGGCGATCACCGCAAAAGACTCACGACAGAAGCCGGAAGGATTCGCAACAAAAGCAATCGTCGGTTGTTCGTCAGGCGATCACCGCAAAAGACTCACGACAGAAGCCGCAAGGATTCGCAGCAAAAGCAATCGTCGGTTGTTCGTCAGGCGATCACCGCAAAAGACTCACGACAGAAGCCGCAAGGATTCGCAGCAAAAGCAATCGTCGGTTGTTCGTCAGGCGATCACCGCAAAAGACTCACGACAGAAGCCGCAAGGATTCGCAGCAAAAGCAATCGTCGGTTGTTCGTCAGGCGATCACCGCAAAAGACTCACGACAGAAGCCGCAAGGATTCGCAGCAAAAGCAATCGTTGGTTCTTCGTCAGGCGATCACCGCAAAAGACTCACGACAGAAGCCGCAAGGATTCGCAGCAAAAGCAATCGTTACTTGTTCGTCAGGCGATCACCGCAAAAGACTCACTACAGAAGCCGCAAGGATTCGCAGCAAAAGCAATCGTCGGTTGTTCTTCAGGCGATCACCGCAAAAGACTCACGACAGAAGCCGCAAGGATTCGCAGCAAAAGCAATCGTTACTTGTTCGTCAGGCAATCAGTGCAAAAGACTCACGACAGAAGCCGCAAGGATTCGCAGCAAAAGCAATCGTTGGTTGTTCGTCAGGCGATCACCGCAAAAGACTCACGACAGAAGCCGCAAGGATTCGCAGCAAAAGCAATCGTTACTTGTTCGTCAGGCGATCACCGCAAAAGACTCACTACAGAAGCCGCAAGGATTCGCAGCAAAAGCAATCGTCGGTTGTTCTTCAGGCGATCACCGCAAAAGACTCACGACAGAAGCCGCAAGGATTCGCAGCAAAAGCAATCGTTACTTGTTCGTCAGGCAATCAGTGCAAAAGACTCACGACAGAAGCCGCAAGGATTCGCAGCAAAAGCAATCGTTGGTTGTTCGTCAGGCGATCACCGCAAAAGACTCACGACAGAAGCCGCAAGGATTCGCAGCAAAAGCAATCGTTACTTGTTCGTCAGGCAATCAGTGCAAAAGACTCACGACAGAAGCCGCAAGGATTCGCAGCAAAAGCAATCGTCGGTTGTTCGTCAGGCGATCACCGCAAAAGACTCACGACAGAAGCCGCAAGGATTCGCAGCAAAAGCAATCGTTAGTTGTTCGTCCAGACGTGCGCTCTTTGGTCAAAAAATTTTAAACTGGCAGAAGTGTTCATTTTGATATACAGTTCATCGATAGATCATTCATTTCACGACTCTAGTTAATTCAGGGCACTAGCTTGCAGAATGAAACCGTTGCCTCAACTGGTAGGTCAACGATGAGTTCAAATGAAAGCTGCTTTGGATCGCGTTTATTACCGGAAATTCACTTGCTTGGCGCAGTCAAACACATCGCGCGTTACGCCTGTCAAATTGTACTTTGGCAATATTTTCCGGACACTTGCTTAGTAGTTAGCTTTTCACAATTCTAAAGCAGTGTTTTCAAAATGACAAACGATCGCGAGTTCTGTAATCCTTCGCTGATTTCTGTCTTCTTTAGGCTTCGAAAGATCCTTCGGTTCCTGGTACGGAAATTCAATTATTACATGGTTACACGCAGAACCTACAGGTCCGACCAGTTAGCCTTGTGAAACACTACCAAAGGCGACAAATGATATATTTTTGCTCAAAGAAAGCCGCACAGAAAGACGAAAGTTGTTTCCTTCTCAACTACAAACTGAAGGAAAGTTTAAGAAGGTAAAATCTTGAGTTTTGTTAAATGACAAAGATTTTAATAACATAGACAATTTTAACATTTTACTTATTATGCCAAATAAAATACATTTCATGATTTAACTACCATTTCCGGTGAGCAACGCGCGATAGTCCCTTGTACCCAATAAGACTGAAAAAGAGGGCAAACAATTGACCCTTGTCGTCCGGCAACTTTCGGAAAATTCCATCACGCAAAGTTGCAATGATTTAAAGCAATACAAAAGTACTATGAGCGAGGCGTTGATTGTATGGCACAATGATCCCTTTATCTTAACTCAGAGAGGATAGTTGTATGTCCAACATTGCAGTCCGAGCTAGCGCATATAAACAAATATGCCTACCCTTTATCCACAAGGCAGCTGCTTTGTCTCTTTGGTAAGTCCTTTTCTCAGCGGAACTTAGATCTGGCAGAGGTCTCTTTTCTTTTTTTCTCTCCAGCCTTTGAAATGACTCAGAATGACTGCAAATGTAAATTAACTCCCGGCAATCTTGAATCATGATCACCGATACATTAATAAGTTTAGGGTCTCAAAATGAAAGCATTTCTCTCAAAGAGACAGCGAACAGTGCGGAATGAGTTCACCAAAAGCATTTCTCTCAAAGAGACAGCGAACAGTGTGGAATGAATTCACCCGACGGCCATTTCTGGTGAACAACGCGCGATAGTCCCTTGTTTTCCATAGGACAAACATTAACTCGTTATGCTAGTACTGAACCACGATTAAGGCATTTAATGTACCCAATAAGACTGAAAAAGAGGGGAAACCATTGTCCCTCGTCTTCCGGGAACTTTCGGGAAATTTTCGATTAAGCAAATTTGCAGATTTATAGCAACCCAAAAATGCTATGAGCGAAACGATGAGTGTATGGTACAATGAGATCACTTTACTTGAATACTTTAGCATCAAGAGAGAAAAGCTGACCACCGATGGAGACGACTAGCGCATATAAACACAACATTATGCCTACCCTTTATCCAGCTGCTTTGTTTGTCTGCGCCAAGTCCCTTTCACAGCAGATCTCGTTTCTTTCCTTTTCCAGCGGAGCCCTCGAAATAACTCAGAATGACTGCAAACGAGGAATGTAAATGAACACCTTAGAGTCTAGGTTCTCATGCCGCCGATACCTTTTTAAATTTAGTTGTCTATAAATCAAAGAATTAATGCAAAACATACAGCGAAGAGTGTCACTGATTCCAGTACAATGTACCATCACTGCCCCGTGTGCAAGCAAGAGAATTATAGGAATGAATTTACTAACCTGCTAGTTGCTTTCCACCGTTTCTTTATAACTGCCGACTGCTTGCAGCACAATAGCGCCAGCAGCGGTTTTCTGAAGTGACGGCTTCTTCAGGCCTTTGGAACGACAAACGAGCGGAGATCCTGTTCCATTGAAAAGAACGTTTTTAACGGATTTGGCCATTCGAGATACTAGTGTTATTACGTCATTGAAAATGACAGCTGCTGATGTTATGCAACTTTTACTGGTTGATGAAAAAGATAAACCGCAATAATCTGACAATGGAGCCATCATTTTCGGGCATGGCATCGCGCGCGCGTTGATTTGCATTATTTTTGTAGCGCGTGGCGCTGGGAGTAAGTACGACCGCTTGCGGTTTATCTTCTCACGGCGGAAGGCTTTAGACTTAAGAGCTCACTCACGCGTTTTTTATGTCCCAGGACGGAAGCAGTTTAATTGATTGCTTTTTCGAAGAAGTCACAGCCAGGAAAAACAAACAAGTCACGTTTTTTCCGGTTAGGGACAGTGCTTTAAATCAGTTTTTAGCAAGCGAGACGCTGAACGAAAATCCCAGCCAGTAAATGATCTAATGCTAATATTTCCCAGCCAGCGTAACTACAGCCTGTCGAGCGGGTTTTCTGTCGAGCGGCTCCGTCGGGTACTCCTGAGAGAAAGCAATCGCTCATTAGCGTAACTCTTTTGAACAGAGATATCTCGCCCAATTTTCCTCGAAAATTTGATTATAGAACAAGGGACCATAGGTACTTTTTTCAAATCATTATTTCACAATCCTCCCCTTGCAGATATAAATTCGGCCACTTACGAAACTTTTTGCGTACAACTCAGAGGGCGCACTACAGTATCCGTGTGACATACATGTACATGTAGTGACAGTTCGATTTGTCCAGAAATACCACGAAGAAATAGAATCGCATTTGAACACCTCGAAAGGATAGTCAGGGCTTTTGAAGATGTCAACGAAGACTATTTACTATTTACTAGTGAGGCAATTGAAGGATAAATCGTTCCGCGAATTTGATATTCTATCTTTCAAAAATAAATGTTATTATGGCTGTAATGTTTGTCTCGCCGCATTAAAGATAGTTACCTTCATGGATATGGTTGCATAATAATGCAATTGAATGTTAGTTCTCATGCAAATTGTGTTATTGAAAGTCTTTTGTTGAATACTGAATGTCGTAAATTGTAAATGATTGTCGTTTCGTGACAACGAATTTTTTTTCGACCAAAATGAAAATACATTTACAGTCAATGAATGTCAAATGAAGGTATTGTTTTTCTTTTGATGATTTTGAATGTTAATGCGTATGTAAATGTTTTTCTTGAACGTTCCTTACGCGCAAATGAAGGTCATATTGGTGTTAATGAGAGTTTAATGATCATAATGAAAGAAACTTGGACACAAATGAATGTTTATTTTTTGTAAATGAACAGCAAAAGGTGTAATAGAAGAAACTTCTGTGTAAACCAAACTTAATTACCCGTTCCCAGTGGGGAAGCTTAAGAGTTGGACAACATCACGCATCGCAGGTCAGCCACAAGACCAATAAGGAGTAAAAACAGCATCTTCAATTTCACGAGGGAAACTAGATTATCTCTGCTAATCCTAGATAACACCTGACGATAGGCAGCTTCAACCTATGAAAGTTCGCGCCAAAGAAGCCATGCAGTGACACATTGAGACTGAAGGAAATTACAAACTTGATAATCTTGACGAAGGTAGGCGTTTTTGTTCCATAAATCTCTCGAACTTCCAGTTCTTAAAAATTCCTTGTTGTATTCTTGGCAAGATTTTGCCATGGGCCATGATAGATACAACTCGTTCGTGTTTCTTGATCGAGAGTAAGACATACTAATTACATAATTATTTCACACCGGACAAATGTTTATATCCGCGGCTTGCTGTTTAACGTGTCCATTCATTCATCTAACCACAATAATTAATATTTTTTGAATAGCAAAACGCGTACATTTGCTTTACGTATAGTGCTTTCTGGCTTGTAGACCGCTCAATTTGTAGATTTTCGGTCGTCAGCGAACTACACAACATGCACAGTTGTGAAAGTAAGGTGCTTGTTTGGTTTAATGGCGGTTTTGTGAAATTTTTTTTTTTGTGAAAAAAAATAAAGCGGAAAAAAGAGAAGAAAAGAAAACTTTTATAAGTCAATTTGCCATGAAATATTGTAAGAAAAGCACAGGAGGGAAATTCAATCATTTTCTTGTCATAACAAACAAGTTGCCAAAGTAACGGTATAAACTGAAAAAAAATTGAATAACAAAACAGAAAATGCATAAGTCTCGATTCATGTAAAGACTTTTGTAATGCTCGACGTTTGATCGTAGCCTTTTTGATTTTTCTGATAAAGCTTATCTCCGGTTTGAATGCCTCATCGGGCCTGAATATTTACACACCCCGGTCTTCTTTGCAGCCGCTACATCGGTCGTTGTGTAGCGCTTCTTTCCATAGAACAAACCGATTCGTTCACCGGGTAGGTCATTACCCCTCCAAGAAGGCTAAACAACTTAATAAATTAATTCTTTTCTTTTTTCTTGCTTCTTTTTTTAAATTTCGAATACTTTCATAGCCTCATTTCAAATTGGCTAGCAAATATGCTACACAACTCACATTACAAGTGAATACATGAAATATCATATATTTCAACTGCGGAGAAAGATATGAAGACGTGATTGATCATTGCAGTTACACACAAGTTAAGCAGTTGTGAAATTAAGCCTGAAAAAAATTCGGGCTTGAACGGGATTCGAACCCATGACTTATGCGATACCGGTATCTTTCTCGGCAGTTCAAATATATGATATTCCATATATTCACTTGTAGTCTTCACTATCTACGGGACTTCACAACGTGACCGGCTCCCAGTTGGCTTGATAGCTCAGTTGGTAGAGCACTGCACCGGTATCGTATCCCGTTCAAGCCGGATTTTTTTTTCAGGCCTAATATCACAACTGCTTAACTTGTGTACAACTGCGATGATCAATCATGTCTTCACACATCTCACATTCTAATATCTTGTCTGTAATCATGGTTAAACTCGATAAAAACGAGAGGTAGCATCGAGAAATGTTGAATAATGCTGGTAGCTATTATGAGCCACCTCATAAAGTTCTCTTTTTTTTGTTTGCATCGTAAAATAAAATTAAAATTTTGGGTCGGGCTATTTGACTTGTTTGGCAAATGAACTTGTTTGGAGAGTAATTATCCAGAATGCGTTCCCCTTGCTATGGATGCAAAGCTCCTCAGTTTTCCTCAAGCTTCTTCGGTTTTGGAAAACTGTTCCCAAAACAGAACACGTGCATTATTAATATTGTTTATGCCATGAAAAAAAGACGGAAAAGTGGACAAATTCTGCCAGCCATTGCTAGATCTCCAAAGGAAAATGTTACGAAAATTACGTAGACAGCTAGACTTAAAACAGGAAGCTACGGCTAGGGTAAGTACATCAAAAGAAAACTGGAGTAAACCAATTTTCGCGCCATTAATGTGGTGCTTGCCCGTCATGTCTCACGCAAACAATCATTCCCAAAACAATTCAAACTCCGTAAAATCTCACCACATTTTTTCACCAAATTTGCCATAGGAGTAGAAAACTCTTTCAACTCTCTTCGCGGTGTTTGGAAATGTGGTCAAACAGGGTCTTTCGTGTTTGATATATTACTTACAGGACGATAATCTTTATAAATAGTGTAATTTTGATAAGCTTCTGTGAAATATTAGTAAGTCTCAGTCATGTTTTGTCTCGCCATTGATGTGTAACCAAGATGTTTTTCTAGAGAAAAGTCGCTAATATTTTACGAGAAAATTAACTCAGTCCAAAATTTTAAAATAAGCAGCTTGGCAAGTAAGATGGCCCGACCTTATATGTCGAACTTTAAAACATGAAGGTACCACTTTTGAAGAAAATGACTTATTTTATAGCTTTATGACACTATGCGCCATTGTCACTTCCTCTTAGGTGCTTATGACTTTTTTGGGAGATAATTTATGCTAATTGTGCGCATAACTTAAACGTTATTGAACAATAGCTGTAGAGTAATAATACGTGGACGGTCCATTATTACAAAATGCACTTGTAGCAAACATCTCACTGAAATTCAGTGACAACTAATAAAAGCGTGGCCATTAAGACCCATTAACCGACTTCGGTGTTTTCAAAGCCAAGAAGAAGAACAATTCAGGTGCTCTTGTTTTCTTAGTGTTTAACTTAGGTCAAAGTCTTGCTTATCCAGTAATTATTTCTCGTCGTGAAAGTTTCATAACTAAAACGTTAGGAAATTTAAATAGTGAAATTTTTTTTTCAGGGCTCGGTTTTGAAAATTTGACAATTTAAAATGCTCAATCGAGAATTTCTAAGGTGAAGACGGGCATCAGCCGGACCTTGACAGTGCGTAGAAAACACACCGTTAAATTTCAATCGGCTCGATTCACTGGAACTAACATGTCTTTGGACTTGAAGCATTGCGGGCAAACTGAAATCATCAATATGACCAAAGAGCTAAACAGAACTGGTCTGAATAGGTTTTTATAAATAGAAAACTCTGACAGTAAGTACTTCAGCAATACAGTTTTGACTGCACGTTTTACAGCTGTATTAAGGTATCATGATAGGTGGATTGACAGCGTTTGGAAATCGCGCTCTTACGCTGGCGCTTTGAAAGAAAACCCCCTCAACTTATACATTTTCTGAAAGCGTAATAGCTATAGAATACAATCATATCTTTGAAATTTTCGAAAAAGTTATTGTCGCAGTGATATTAAAAGAAATACCCAGAAACACTGCTTTGCTTAAACTGGTTCGCCTCCGCGCGTGAATTATCGGGGCGACGCGATTTACATCGGAAATGTTTTCTCACACATCACCCTCAAAAAGGGTGTCTGCGATTTTCCAGATGTGGTGTGGGTTTTGTTCTACACCCTCCTAAACTTTAATATTTTCAATGCGGACGTTTCCTACTAAAGAGGCCATAACTTTGAAACGGAAGCGAAATTAAACAAAGCCCGACACTCCTTTTCGAAGGAGGTATTCTGGAACATACCTGCCGATTTTCAGCCAATTCCATCGGAAGATGCGCGTAAACGAACTAAACATGTTCATCATTATATGCAGTTTTATATTTATCGAGAAAAAGACGAAAAACCTTTTATGAAATTGGTATGAATAGGTGTTAAAAATCCCTTCCGCACTGCCAGATGTCGGCATGGGTCAGTTTACCACAGCAATGGGTTATGACAACTTGAAATAAACCGGCAGAAGACTACAATTCTGGCGTGAAAACCCGTCGCGGTGAAATCGTCCGAGAAGCGACAAACTACAAGTTTAACTGCCGTGATTTCGTCGGCGGCATTTGTATTACGTTGCTTGAGTTTAGGCTTCTTCGTTCTCCCGACATGTTTTGAAACCATGCCTCTTGAAGCCAAAAAGAGGATATCTCGAGGTCTAAATTGTCTACATTTACATCTGCGCTTGACTCTCTTGTTGTGGAAGTTTCGGAATCGCGTCCGTTCTACAGCAATTTCGTGTGACTAGCACTTGTTGTATTTTGTCCTTAAGCTTCATTGGCGGGATTAGTGTCCTCGAGTTCCTTCACCAATTCTTCTTGGTTACAGTGCGACCCACGGTCGCTCAGAGCCAAAGATCTTGTTCGACGCTGAACCTGTGGGTTCCACCAGATTTTCGTCTCTTCGGTTTCTTCGAAGACGAAAATGGGTAAGACGTTTTTGACCTGACATAAAGAAAATTTGACAAGAACGAAAGCTAACTTGCGATGAAACAACCAGATCGAGATTAGTTGGCGTGCACAAATGAAACATCACACCGTAATTCGCATTACATGTGACAACTGACGGTAAATTTTTATTAGAGGTGTCAACGCGCCGTAGGGGGTTAATGATATTTAAAAATAGTTTTTTTTTCTTTATCTTCATAAAAAGTCTTTTTCCCCATTCTTTTTGCAAAATATCTATCTCAGTCTTTTCAGTTTGAACAGCCAAAAAAAGATTTCTTGCATTTTTCGTAAAAATCCACTGACCATGATACCTTAACATTTGTATCTCTATCCACGAGATTTGACCACTCTGCCAATTATAATTCATCGACAAAAAGAATAGGAAAAAACCGCAGCAGTAACTGGAGAGCATGCTAAATGTCTCGACTCGGATATCGCCTTCCGTTAATTAGTAATATACCCACTATGTCGGTTCAACCTCTTGGTCAGTTTTATTTATGAGAACACAAAATTTAAGGCAGCTGAAACAACAATAGATTTTTTTTCTTTTATCATGCAACTGACAACCTGATAATTTTTACATTTGAAGACAATAACATTGTTGAACATGCAAATTAGTGAACAGTTCCGGGCTCGGCTCTTGCTAGATATCATCTTGTTTTAAAGAAACATTAGACAACCAAGAAAAACTATATACATGTATAATTCATAAACAGATTTAGATCAGTCTCAAACTAAGGGAGTTGTACATTGTGTGCAGTCAATTTAACGGTTTATGAACTCATAATGTTTGTCCACAGCTTGAAATTTCCTCGCGTCTAGAATGGCCTCACACTCCGTAAGTGTTCTAGTGTTATGAAAACGTGAAATTTTAAATTACTCCGTTGATGTTCACGGCGAATCAGAAGTCAGCTGGTGGCTGAAAAATGTACCATGACACCTTAATACAACTGTAGAACGTGCAGTCAAAAGTGTATTGCTGAAGTACTTACTGTCAGAGTTTCTATTTATAAAAACCTATTCAGACCAGTTCTGTTTAGCTCTTTGGTCATATTGATGATTTCAGAATAAGAATAATTTCAGAATAAGAATAATTTTCTAAACATCACGCAAATTTTGGAAATTCACAGAAACCCTTCTTTTTTTCATGGAGAATTGAACCAGTTAAAACTTCCGTTCATAGAAAACTGACAGCACGGCTATGAATACTAAAAGAGACTGAAAATTCATTTACAATAGCTGGGCTATACCTAACTTAAAACAATAAACACTGACTAAAACAACTTACAATCGAAACGTTGGAAATTAATGGTACTTTCACAAAGGACACATACGTATTTTCCTTTAATGAAATCAGTAATAAATGTATTCTATCCGGCGTTGTGTCGAGAAAGTTGCTCAGTACAGCTACCGACGATTAGGCTGCTTGCTGGGCAAAATTGGCGCGATTGAAAAAAAATCGAAACCGATTTAGTAGCTATTTGAATTCATTTACTTTGTTTACATAGAAAGTTGGTTGGTCACTGAAGCCAGATCGACAAAGCATAGACTTCTCAGGCGGAACAACAACTCTGCATCCTGTTGCTTCAGTCTTGGCGGCTTCTACAACTAATTACGAGCGATCTGAGTCATAAACTTTAATTGGTGTGATACATTTTGTGGTTCTCAGCGATCAGTTGTGCCGAAAATAACAGCACGAAAACAAGGAAGAGGAACAGTTGAGCTTACACGAGGCGATTGAGAGTGGCCAGTGCATGAGCGAGGTTGTCAAACAAGTGAACGATTCATAATTTTCGACTAACATTCACTAGCTCGTTTGAACCATGAATGCAACGGTAAAAACAGAACAGAACAATACAGACAACTTCATTGATGAACCATTAGCATCGTTCTATGTTCGTGTTGTCTTGTTTGCCTTCATTATGCTAGGGAGTGTACTTGGAAATGCCGTGGTGTGTAAATCCATTTTGTCGTTACCTACTCGTCAACTTCTATTTTCTTATTACTTGGTGACCAATCTCGCTGTCGCTGAAACCATCAGCTCACTTTGTTTCCCGTTCTACTTCGTTTATGACTGGTTGAATCATTGGCCTTTTGGTGACGTCGCCTGTAAGCTGGTGTTTCCCATTCAAATGACGGCCATGTTTGTGGAGACTTATACGCTAGCTTTCATTGCGGCTTACAGATATCGAGTGATAGTCTCCAGTTGCCACCAGTTAGCCTCTCGTTCGCTAGCCAAAGTGTTGCTAGTACTTGGTTTGTTGTGGGTTGCCGCTTTGATAGTTGTGCTGCCAGTTGGAGTGATGCACGCCGAGATCAAGCTTCCGTCTGGACAAAACCACTGTAGAGCCCTGTTCCCTGGTGATACATCGCAAGATGCCTCAAGACACACTAAATACTCTATTGCTCGTCTCATCGTGAGTTTTGTTGTTCCGTATCTCATCATCTCGATATCCTACATTGCTGTGGCTGTCAAGATCAAAACCCACGTGACTGAGTTAAATGCAACGCGCACAAATGGTGTAACCAGAGAGGATCTACCGCCTCAAAATGGACATGCTCGATTCATCGAACTAGAAACAATGGAAGGGAATGCTTGGGTGCAGAACGAAAACGGAAAGAAAACCAAAGCAAAACGTCAAACTGGTAAAGTTGGATGTCCAAGGCACGCCTTGCCTCCCGTCCAAGCCGTCCGAACAAGAGATGATTGCAGTAGTGTCATGAACTTCGAAGTGGACATTCTCAGAATGATCTATTTGATCATACTTACTTTTATTGTTTGTTATATTCCTATCCAGGTTGTGTTTATCTACGAACAAGTAAAGGGCGGGCTATCTGATTGGCCATATTACATTATTGTAAGGAGGTATGCGTTCCTTCTGACTTGTCTTCCTGGGGCATTTCATCCTATTCTATATGGAACAATGAGTAAATTTTACGCTAAAGCGTTTGCTACACTGGTGTCGTGCCATACGAAGTGAGCTGCCTTAGACATGCGTTTACACTTGATCCCGGCAAATTAAACCTTGCACATATATCTTTTAGACCTTGGAGTAAATTGCCAGCTACGAACTCGCGCAGAAACAATACTTAATTGCAAACAGTGAAGAAGGAAATTCAAAGTCTACCCTTGTTCCAAACGCTTAACGTAAAAAAGATACAAAATATTAAAAAACAATAAACTGCAAGGCTGATACTACTATTAGATCTCTTGTAGATCCTACGTTGGCAGCGTTTATCGTATGCGGTCCCTTGCAGTTTCTGGTTTTTCATTTATGTATCTTCGGACCGTACGTCTTTCAGATCCGATACGCTAAGTTTTTAAAACATGGTGCTTGCCATGCGGTTCAATGTTTAGGCTGGCCTTGTCCAGCCACATTTATTTTTTGCCTTTCGAGGCACCAATCGTGACACTTTGTCTCCTTGCGACCTGAAACACGTGATGTGGCAACGCATGTTTCGGGGCGCAAGTGAGTTCAAAGTACAGAACTTGATATAGTGAACGGGTCATTTTGCAATTTATGTGCGTTGGCTATTGGGCTGGCGTTACCTATCCTCGTTACACAGTGCTGACGAGTCCCAAGAGGGACGAAATAGCTGTCCACTGTTGCGATCCTGCTTTATCGGTTCTTGCCATGTTGGTGTCTCGAAACGTTTTTCACGTAGTATCAGCCTTGCAGTCTATTGTTTGTCTTTACATATTTTTTTGGCTAATCAGATCTCTTGTAGATCCTACGTTGGCAGCGTTTATCGTATGCGGTCCCTTGTAGTTTCTGGTTTCTCAAAATATTAACGCATGGTAATAGACCTTATCAGAAGTTGATGTTGCTAAAGGTGTCAGAGAGGTAATGCAAGAACTGTTTTTTTTCCCCGACGGCCCTGGGGCGAGAGGTCTTTTGAGCATGAATGCGAGGCCCATTTTTTCCGGAGAAAATGCTGATAGGCTGCATAACTTAAACTTTATCAGTGCCAACATCAATCAAAGACTGGTTGAACTGAATGAATGAATAACTTTTATTCACGAATTCTAACGTACTTACAGCTCACAAATTAGTTTTAAATGTGAAGAGAGGATGCGAGTCAGTGACACGATTATACTGAAATGCTAAGTTGACCTCAAAAAGGTATTAGATATCCCCAGTTCTACTGAATAATCATCCTGGTTGTATCGCCGACTTACTTCACCTGTGTTAGATTTGTAACAATCGTTAAAGAAAGAGAAAAACATTTTCCATGTCTCTATCGAGTAACAGGAACACGAATAGAGTGAAAGTTAAGGATAACCCGTGAAGAAATGCAGAGGGAACACGAACCTTAGGTGAGCGTTCCTACAGCTTTTCCGAGTTCTCGCAGACTTTCACTAGTCTACACCAGACCTGAGACTTGTCCACATATTTCATTTTAGAGAGAATTCCAATACCTTGAAATTTTTTCCGTCTAAAATCATTTAAATGTGCTTCCCAATTCAGCTTGAATATCTGATTTACGGTGGTATGGTACCCTCAAATGGACCAAAAAGTTTGTTTAAATATGGTGAAGAAAGATCAATTGTGTGCTATTGCACTCAAGAAGAGAAATTAAAGTGCACCTAACCCCAAAATTTTTTTTTCGCTAAAACAAATCTAGACTTTATTTGAAGCATTTGGGCGAAGAAATTTTTGAATTTGGTTGAGTCTTCGATTTTCTATGCCCTTTCAAAGTCGCGATTAAGTGTTTCACGACCGCGTTTTAGGGAGTCTGGGGCGGCGGTAGCTGATGACGTCTACCCAGGAACCAAACACAATAGCGCCTCAGTCAACTCTCTGTATTTGCTCGAGAAAATAGAACGCAAAACTAATCGTTCCGATGTATTTTGGGACTAAAACGTCCAAGTTTTGTCTCAGAATCATTTCTTTTTCGACACTGGAGTCAGAGTTAAGTTTCGATTCGGAAGGCTCCGAAATAAACTTCGATCGAGCACGTTCGACAACTGTGAACTCACTGCTTAGAGCTTTTAGAGCAATTTACAATATTTCAAGCGACGATGGGGAAGACGTCTTTGCGGACGAGCTGCCTGTATATTAGGAATGGAAAGCTAGATACGAAGTGGAGGAGCAGGCAAACGAAAAGCAGGAAAGAAAACTCAAGGACTGCTTTGGATGGTAATTTCGTCAACTAAACATAAGATCAGGGGCACCCAACGGATCGTTTCGGTAAATTATCTGTTCGGAAGGCCTTTAATCCCCTCTGATTTTCTTGAGAGAATTGGCACCTCGAACTTTCGTGATATGAGAAATTTAATGTCTGTTGTTTTCGGACTGTTGAAAATGTCGTTTTGAGTACCGAAAAAAGGTCAGCTATCGTTTTCGGAAAGGCGATAAGACCTAAGGTTTTCGGGAAATGGACAAAAAAGCCCTAATAAATTCGACAATACTCAAGTTCCCCTAGAATATCCGAACAGATAAGATTTTTTTAGTGCAACCTAAAATTAACCTACAGAGCTTTAAAAGTACTCCAGATAGCCTAAAACAGCATCTAACAGCATTAGAGAGAAAACGGTCGTTGGGTGCCCCTGATAAGATTCCCACGCGTGTTTATAGCCCGTTTACATTTGTCCTTACCGAGAATGTATTTTGTCAAGATTCTGTTAAATCCAGTTTGTGTTTTACTTTCAGTTGAATGCTTCATGTTTATAAGAGCGACGTACGTGTTGCAGTTTTCGAGACTTGATGAACTGCAAAACATTGGCTTCGATCGATTGAAAATCATATTGTTTGGACCTGTATTTTTGAAGCTGCGGGAAGCAAGGCGGAAGGAAACATTTCATACAATTACCGATTTCACATTGTCACACGTTTTAAGTCGTAACTCCAAATAACCAATGTAAATTGTTCTCAAAGTTTGCAGTGAAATTCGTCGGATAAGCGAAAAGGATGTGTTCCCTGAGCGGTCCGCACATAATGCTACGCGGTCATATTTTCGACGCTATTGCACAGAATCTTTGTCGCACTGCTGATTTCCAAACCTTCGAAAAACTCTGTGAGTCTAACAATTTTGTTATCATGTAATTCTAGAGGATTAATCTTCGACTTTCATCTAAATCGAAAGAGAAATAAGTGTTGGTTAGCGGCGTACAGTTGCGATCTATTTACATATCAGTATAACGCTTCTTGATCATGACCGGATCACACAACTTTGCCGGTTATGCTATAAATACTGCGGGATTGGAAGATATAGGTAGTAGGTAGTATTTCTACAAATTGCTGGTTAGCTTTAAGCAGAAAATTTATGAAAATAGCGTTCGAAAGTCTGCGGAACAAATTCCAGTGAGAGTTCTTCAATGGTTCTCACAGATTCAGTTCGCTTGTTTCGGTTCGACAAAATCAACCATCGTTTACGTCTTTATTGCACCATTAGCCGATCATCGTCAGTAAATTGTACAGTATATCTTTCTTTAAATCTGGAATATTGCTGCAACAGCCGATAGCACCTATGGAAGGCGTTTCTGCGCACTTTTCGAATGTGTGTTGCACCATCCTGAAGGAAATGAGAGGAAATGAGATATCCAACCTTCCTGGGTAGACGTCACAAGAGCCGCTGGACCCATTCTCCTCAAACTCGGTCGTGAAACAAAATGGCGGTGTTTTGGAGCTATTTTCGAGATTTCGTCGTGGCACAGAAAATCGAGGATTTAACGGAATTCAAAAATTTTTTCGCAGAACTATTTCAAATAATAAGTAGATTCGTTCTAGCGAAAAAAAATTTTTGGGGTTAGGTGCACTTTAAATTTCTAGAGTTTTACTCAAAATGGTTGCTATGGAAACCAGCCACAGCCTTTTGAGGTAGTGTTTTACAGTACTGACGCCAACACTTCCTGCTCTTTTGCAAAACAAGATTTGAGTGTCAAATAAGCATATCGTGTAAGTTTCTGTTTTGTTCTGTGCAATGAACCTAAGTTTTGACAGTTAACTCTTATTTTCAGTGCTTTTTACAGGCTTTATTTAGAAATAACCTTATTTTTTACCACACCCGGTGGACAAATCATCTCATGTCAAGTGACAGACGTTAAAATGTTACGATGTTTTGGTTTATAACATCACGACACTATTGGTCTTTGATGAGCCCAAGTTTCGGGAATTCTACGTAAATTCCTCGCAAAGTAGAAATGTTGGCGCGAAGTCAGTCGGTACAAAAGTAAACTTTTGAGAAAAATGCACTTTAAGTTTCTTACATAAAGTATTAAGCATTTAACGAGCCACAAATAGCGGGGGGGTGTGCAGATTGGATCTCGGGGGAGGGGTGCAATGGTTGTTCTATTTCGTAAAAAGTTACCGCAGTTGTGGGAAATATTCTTTTTCATAAGGGAAATGAATTAGCCTGTGATGGCAAAGCTTTTCACAACTAATCATACCAATCGAGTTGTTCATGTCTTCAAAGTTTTTTCTAAAAAGTTTCGTCCATGTTTGTTAAAACTAAACCATATTTTTGGTCACGTTCTTATAGCAAACAGTCGTTGTTATGGCCGTTGCTACGTGACAAAACTTATACCACTGTGTACTTTCCTTAAATTTCACACTCATTTCGAAGAAAATTCAGCAAGATCGTTTCAGAGTTTTTTTGACAAGTCCAGTGGACATCTTGAGTGTTTGTAGGGCCTTTGGGCTTGCACTAGTCTATGACAGAACAAATGGCAAATGGCAAATGCCATGCTGTTACGCCGCAAAATGTAATTTTAACGCAAAATGTAATAATATCAACGCAAAATGTAATAAAGTTATCAACGCGAAATGTAATAACTTTCCAACGCAAAATGTAATAACTTTTTTAACGCAAAGTGTAATAACGCAAATTGTAATAACTCCTAAATTGTAAGTATGTTCAACTTAGTCAAAAATTAGTAACAGTATCGTCATTCTGACTTTTCGGAACCTAAGTTATAAATAACCTGTATACTAGGTCTACTAGTTTTATTATGAATTCTACACACCCTCGAATCAAAATACACGTTGGTTGAACGAGGAAGGAGTGTGCGTGAGGGAGCAGGAGGACCTTGTTTGTGTGAAGCTTTATGAAATTATCCGCAAATGCATGTTCTTTTTTCTCATACAAAGCTATGGCTGATTGATTTTGCCATTGATTGATTGCCATGAGAATGTTAAAGAAACTTTGGCTTCCCAGTGAGAGGCTTACCTTAATTTAAATAACACATGATTGAAAGTCAGTGTAAATTGCCGTGAATCTCTCTGCAAGCAGTTGGTAAAGGGGTAGATATAAAAAGAAAAGTGCAAAAGAAAATTAAAACTCAAAGATGTACAAAACAAGAGTACAATACGCAAATTACAGCGCTTAAAAACACCCGAGGCCTTGTCCTCGACTGAGTATAATACGCAACACAGTGTAAAAGTATATTATAGTACTCTTGAGCGATCTCACTTCCATTTGGGAAGCCCAAGCTTAAAAATAGCCTTAACAAAGAAACACACTCTAGCTTCTCGCTCTACCGGATCGAAAATCCCTTACACCTCACTGGCCCTCTCGCTTCAGGGAGGACCAATAGGAAAGCTACAACTTCGATCCTAACCACAGCCTATCCTGATATAAAAAGATCACCAAACAACTATTCGAGCGGGAACGGAATTGAGAAACTTCTCTACCTTTTCCTGAGTAACATTGAATTTAAAGAAATTCAAAAATTCGTGAAGAATCGAAACCGGGCGGTCCTGCTGAAGCAACTATGATGTCAGACAACGAATTACTGCTAAGTACATCTGGTGACGAGGATGTCGACTACACAGCCCCCAAAACGCTTTCTTACTGTCCTCCAACGGACACCGAAGAACACATTGCGGAGGACAAACAAAATGATCCTTACGGTAAAAGCATCTATACTAAACCTCCGATTATATCATATAAGAGAGACAAATCTCTAAAAGATACGCTCGTTAGAGCGAAAATTTAATTGAAGGCTAAAATGCATCACTATCGCAATTCACGAGGGGAGTCCGTGTAGGCCTGTCATATCTTTTGTTTTGAACATACTTGCAATTCAGGAGTTATTACATTTTGCGTTAAAAAAGTTATTACATTTCGCGTTGACAACTTTATTACATTTTGCGTTAGTATTACATTTTGCGGCGATTGTTGTTACATTTTGCGTCATTTTGCGGCGATTATTACATTTTGCAGCGTAACACGTGCCAAATTTATCATATATCATTTTAAGCAAAACAAAGTTCTCTTTATAGTGATAGTGATTTATGACTATCGCGTAATTGCTACACTGCCCCCCACTAAGTTATTGCGTAATGAATGTAAAATTCCTCAATATTACATAAAACGAAGGTAAATTTAGCCCTTTGTCTAGGAATATCATTGTTGGAGACACTTAATGACCTTGTGAGGTAAATAAGGCACCCAATATGACCTGATTTACCATTACAGGCTCATTCATTTCCCTTATGAAAAGGAACATTTCCCACAACTACGGAAGCTCTTACAAAATAGATGAAAAAATTGGGTCAGGTTTAGGGGTACGGTTAGGGTAAGGGTTACCTCACTTAGGGTTAGGATTAGCTTTTAGGGTTAGGGTTAGGGTTACCTCACTTAGGGTTAAGGTTAGGGTTTAGGGTTAGGGTTAGGGCGAGGGCTAGGGTTATGTTAGGGTCAGCATATCAGTTAAGAAATAGAAATATATGTTTGTTTTAAAGGAAGAAATAAAAGCACTTGACGTTTATTTTGCTAAGTAGCTATAAAAAAATGTTTGCTATAGTGAAGAACTGGCAGCTAGAAGTTATTCACGTCATTTAAGGTAGCCAAACATAGGATTTTACACTTCGAGAACGAAACAGTACTATTTGTTTATAAATACGTTAGAAAAACTACAGGCATAAGATGCTGGATGCTTGAACGCGATAACAAGTCTTCACTTTTATAATAAAGTGATAAATATATGATCATTTAGCCTAAAAAGCTGCACCCGTAATAGTTTTACGTTGTTAAGCAACACCAATAGAGTTTACGCTCCATTGCCTGGTGACGTGACTAGTTATTATTTCGAAACTTTGTACCCTGTTTGAGCGGAAAAAACAACTGATAGTGAGTAAAACTAGTAATTTTTCAATTTCTTTTACAAAGACTATTCTGTATTAAATCAGTGCAATGTTAGGAAATAGGTCACGTGACAATATTAAAGTATTCATAAAATCTTTTAAAAACGGGTTAGTTAATGTTGTATCATATTTCAACGTTTCCTTTACCTAAGCAACACGTCGACAGCAAATTGGCGCGGCGTAAAAGTTCTTTTGCAAATTAGCTTATTTACCAAAATGTGTTTTGTGACGTCATGACCACGAAACATGCCATCCGACACTGAACATCACTTTATACCCTTGATATGATAAAATATAAGTTATTCTTTCCAAAACACCTAGCACAGTAGTTTTCTTTTTTGATAAAATGGGCTTTTGGAAACATTTATGTTCTCTGCTGGGGGTCTTGGAATAGCCTCAAACACCAGTTTCTGTACGTTTGTGCAAAATTATCTCCCAGAAAGATGGTTCAGAATAAGAATTTCACTCTGGAACTGATTTTGGGTCAATGGTTAAGCACAATGAACTATAGAAACTCACATTTAAACATCGAGAAGGTGAACCAAATAAGGTAGAAAAAGTGATGATTCGGATTTCCAAGTCCAGTCCACATTCTCAAGTCCTAGAATTACTATAGTCCAGCAGCGTTAATTCTAATCATCAACCCGGCTACCTTGGTTTAAAATTTGTTCATTATTTTGTCTTCTCCTTGTTTTCTTCATGGGCAGAAAACCCTTCTTCGGCTATTTTCAACTCTGAGAAACCTACAGAATTTCGAAGTTCAGAATTTTGCTACGTCGAAAATTACTTCGCCAACGAGTTCGTGTAGGTCGCTATTTTGCATTGTTTGGGATAATTATCTCAATCCCGGGGAAAGCTTTTAGACAGAGCGATTCAAGGGGTCATTCTTTTCCTCAAATATGCTATAGTCTTTTCTTCGCTTGTTCTAGTTCCTGGCTAACAGCAGCCTTTATTGTCAGATACATCTTGCAATGCATTATGGGTAACTATACTGTTGTGACACGGAATGCACCTTCCCGGCAAATCAAGACCAGGTCAAACATTCACACTTTCATAGACCCGGTGCCTACTACTTACCATGTAACTCGTCAAAATACCTTTTTTGTGCCCTTGAAGTGACCTGCTTTTAGACCTGCTCTGTTTTGGCCTGACACGGTCGCAAACCAAGTTTCCATCTTTTAGCACTAAACACCACTCTTGGAATCGCGAACTGCCGCAAACATTCAGTCCTTCGAACGCTGCATGTCAAATTACCGATCGCCAGACTTAAAAGATGTCCTTTGACCACCAAAACAGCTATTTAGAAGACATTCTGTCACTTACACGTTAATAAGCTTTCGTTACGCGGCAGAATCGAACTTCTTCAATCGATATATCGACATCGAGGCTACTACGTCATGTGTGTCTATTTCTCAGACCCAGTCTGCTCAGGCTCAGGTATGCGAGTTACAATATGGAGCCTTGACTTAGCCATTCGCGATTTTACTTTCTTCAAACACTGCTTCTAGTGTAAGAACAGGTCATTAAAAAAAGTATCTTACTTGCTTATTTTCTTGATTCGGGTAAACGAAATTTTTATATCCGTGATCTTCTATTTTTTCCGTTCGCGAACCGTGCCAGAAACCCCCCCCCCCCCCCCCCTGTGCGACCCTCCGAGAAGCGCGAGTGTACTAGCAGTAATATTTTATATTCACTGCATCCTAATTGTCTTTCTTTTTTTAATAGCTAATTGGCTAGGTTTTATCACCAATAGCAGACATAAATGGTACTGTTTCATGCCATCATGTCTCGGTGTGACTGCATGAGTGAATGAAAATCTCCAAAATGTTATCAAGACTGTATTGTCATGTGGTTACCCTTATTATGTAAATTAGCATTACCCGAGGCAGGATTGTGCCATGGTGTTTCTCCTTTGCATTGTTAAATGGGATCCTATCCGATATTCTATGGTGCTTTCGGGCATGTTGGTAAATAAAGCCTACGCTCTCCAAAAAAGTCAGGGGTAAAAATGTTGTACATAAATATTGTCGACATTATGTCGTCTTCAGTTGGATACTACGTCACAAGATTATTTCAAAATACATGTAATACAATAAGACTAGATGTTATCATGTTTCTAAATGCTTGAAAATCAAGTAACCGTAAAAATCCAGCTTAGCTAGTATAGAGGGACCGGGTGCTTACCAGGGGCAACTAATCGTCACTCTAAACAACAAAGCACATATTCTCATCCTAAATATGCTTAATTTAAGGTGGCTCAAAACAGTTTCCAACACTTTCGAACATTTAAGAAGGCTCTGAACCCCATGGGCAGAATTTCTTTAAACTTTGCCAAAAGTTGCGTCTTATCATGCTTATCAAAAGTTGATAATATTAAAAAAATTTCACCGTGCCGTTTTTGAATTATAAGCCCCTAAAGCTGTAATTAAGGGTGTTTTTAGGAGGTCATACTGTTGCTTTGATAACCTATTATGTCACGAAAATGATAACAACGTGTTCACAAATGATTGGGCAGTTTTTCGATACTGTGATTGTAGCAACAAGTGATAAAGAGTGGTTATAACGACCCATAAAAATATAAGTGCTGGAAACTGTTTTGAGCCACCTTAAGTTATTTATCTAACAAATAAAGAAGCCTAAGCCGTGTATTACACTGTGATAAAACACGAAGGGCATTTTTCGAGATAAAACATGGGTTTTTGACCAATTACTCTGATTATTATACATTGAACTCACTATCTCTTTTCTGATTGGTCGAAAGCGTAGTGAATTTTCGAAATCAGCGCCTGTGGCGTCATCTCTGCAGATTATACAATAATCATTTCAAAGACACTCAAGGTCACGGGTAATCATGTCAAGTTCGCGCGCTTTGTGTTGCTTGCCGTCAGTGAAGAAGCAAAAACACGACCTCCATTTTTTTCGTTCAATGTATAATAAAACAATTATTAGATAAGGTCTTTGTGATATCCAGAATAATCAAGGTCGAGGTAAGGGTTATCAGCCTCAGCCATCGGCTTCGGCTGATAACCCCTACCTCGACCTTGATTATTCTGGATATCACAAAAAGCTCATCCAATAATTGCTTATAAAACATGGATTTTTGACCAATCAGTGCGCGCGCAGGGTTCTATCTGTATTATAAGTAGAAATAAACTTCACATACCGTAACACAGTTTTGTCTTTGTGTCTTTTGTGCAATTCAGGTGCAAACTGTATCCATTTTAGTCGGGTTTGTGTCTTTTTCGATGTTGGTAAATCGTTACTCGTCGTAACCCCCTCATTAAGCCCTTTATGAAAGGAAACGACAACTGACGACATAAAAAGCAACAAACTCGTCTAGCACAGAAACAGTTTGCGCCTAACTTGCAGTCGCGTACGCTACGTAAGATCAAATCCGCTATTGAATCAGCAGTCACATACTGAGCTTGGGCTGGCTGTGACTACGTAAGTTATAACCTCTACTAACTTAACTTTAAACATGAGCATAGGGGTGTTCATCCTCACTGATCAGTGCACAGGGTCTGGCCTGTGCTGGACCCCACAGCTCCTCTAACCTGCCGGCTCCTTGTCTACCATTTTCTCTGAGTACTTGTCCTTACAAGTTCAACCTCCGACGTCGTATCTTGTGACTTGTGTTGTCAATCTCTGATATTTAATTTAGTCTTATCCTCTGCTTTCTTCTGATCCTAAGTATCCGTCTCTGGCATTGTCATTAGAGCGTGTTCGGCTTTCGTGCTCCGTAATCTTTCATTTTTTTTGCAGCCATGTAGAAGAACAGGTCGAACTTACCTCTGAGACAGGCATGGATTGGTTCTTCCTCCACTCATATTTATCTGTCAGTGAGGTTTCTGAAAGTTTTCGAAAATACATATAGAATGACCAGAAAGAAAGCGTTTTCAAGGGTGTTTATTAGCACCCTCTCCCCCTCGTGGAGGGCCGGCTGGCCTAAAACCTATCGGCTAGAGCAGGTAACTGTAAAATCATACTAATGAGACAATCTCAGATAGTGCAGACTGCAATTGATAGCTCTGGCACGGTAGTCCCGTAAGTACTTACCCCTGCTCGGTTCACTTCCGGTTTGTATCTACCATGGTAGTCTGCTAGGGCTTTTCCCCTTAGCAGTGAGTACCTTTCAAGGTTGTATTTTCATTCAAGGTCCGAAAATTACGTACAATTACTGTTTTTCACGACAGCTTTTAAATTTTACTCTGGTGTTTTACGATGATTTTCGTTCATGTTAAATTCAATAATACTTTGAACAAACGTGACAATTTAGCTCTTCGCGCCAACTTTGTAGCTCGATACTCTTGTTTTCCTCGCAAAGGTATGTAACATGAAACTCTTGTTTTCTCCAAACCACGGAAGATGAGCTTGTTTTGGGGGATAAATGAACGAAAGTTAAATATCTGACGAAGAACTGGAAGAGAAACAATTTTGTTTTTTTTCTCGAAACACAAATTTTCTAATCACAGATTAACAAGAACTAATTTAATTATCAGATAGTCACGGAATACCACTTTCTTTTTCTGCTGCCACCTTTGTTGTTATCAATAAAACGATTCAAAATTAATACACAGCAATATCGACTGATATGAGCGGGAAGCGTTTCAATGAGAAGTATTGAAGGTAAATAGCGCTACTTGGCCGATATTATCCTGCATCGATGAACGAGTCTCCCCAAAGACTGATTAAATTAATAATATTTGAGCACTTTCCTGGTTTCTTTTGTCAAAAATTTACAATTTGCAGAATATTAAAGTCACTAACTCGGGAACTTTTTGGTCTCTCTTACAGACGCAGTTAAGGCAAGAAATAAATAAGCCGCTAATGTTCTTAAGAGAATAGTACCACAAGGAGAGCAAGGGGTTACTTGAGACAAATATATAGCTTTGCGATGTTGACTCCCAACCACAGGCCGCCCAAGCTCACAATGCGAGGAAGTTTTTTTTTTTAATCTTTATGCGAACGTTCAGCGCGCGAAACGTGACACGGTTACCACCGACATCTACTATTACATAACCACCGAGTTTGGTTACGCGAAACGTGACCTTGCAGTATGTGGTGGTGTTGTGTTACAACGGTTTGAATTTATAAAGGTTTCTATGTGGAAAAACGGTAATCGACATTATAGCTGAAATTTTGGTATTTTTGCAATAAAAATGACTCACCTCAATGCCTTGTTGTCTTTTCTATTGTCATCTCGCTTCTCAGCTCGATCCGAAGCCTTTTAAGCAAGTTGTCGCTTTGTGGTTTTCCTCTACTAAGAACCTTTCTTAGTAGAGGAAAACCACAAAGCGACAACTTGCTTAAAAGGCTTCGGATCGAGCTGAGAAGCGAGATGACAATAGAAAAGACAACAAGGCATTGAGGTGAGTCATTTTTATTGCAAAAATACCAAAATTTCAGCTATAATGTCGATTACCGTTTTTCCACATAGAAACCTTTATAAATTCAAACCGTTGTAACACAACACCACCACATACTGCAAGGCGAAGGTCACGTTTCGCGTAACCAAACTCGGTGGTTATGTAATAGTAGATGTCGGCGGTAAATATGTCACGTTTCACGCGCTGAACGTTCGTATAAACATTAAAAAAATAAATAAATAATAACTCCTCGCATCGTGAGCTTGGGCCGCCTGTGTCCCAACTGACAAAGAAATAACACGTTTTACGTAGGGTATACGTGTACCTTTCCCAGCTCACCCCCACCATTTCCTTGTCTCTAGACTAATTAATTAATTGAGATTAATTAATTAAACAAACATTAAAGTTAACACCTTAGCGAATTAGTGACTTAGCCCTTAGCGGCAGGCAGCCCCGAAAACCGTCCCAATAGTGCATTCTGCATTGATAAAAGGAGGAAAAGCAAGATGCGAGAAAAAAATGTGATAGGAATTCCCGACGAAACTATAATGAAAAATGGAATTCGGCAGTTTCGAGTAGAGGTGAAGCAGAACTCGAAACAAAATTGAAAAATAAATAATTAACGTACTCTTCCAGGCTTATCGAAAATGTCTTGAGATTCGTAACAGTTCTGCATTGGTTAAAGGGGCGCTATCTTTGAATAGGAAAAACTTAAAGAAACATTTTCATTGTTAGAAATGTAAAATATAATGGTTTAGTTTAGTTTTGTTCAAAAATTTATATATAAGCACACTGAAGACATAAATGGCGCGCTGGGTAATGGTCTAGGCACGTTCAAAGTTGTGACGTGAAGTCTCCAGACTTTTTCAAGTTTTGTCTTGGAAAATCTGGCTAAGAAAAGATTAAAATAGTTCTGCCTAGAACAATCCTCCGTAGAAAAAAAGATGGCGAGTGGTACATTTGCCCATAGTTCTTAGCTCACGAAAACCTTAACAACGTCCATAAAAACGTACAGAAACGCTATAAAATCTTCAAACATAGGCTACTCAATGTCCTTAGTACAGGGACAAATATTGTAAAAATTTGGTTTTCTTTGTCATGGTCTCTTGCTTTGTGCCCTATAGGTTGTGTTGGGTTCGAAAGGTATTGTGGTAAAATGTACGGCCGCCATATTATTTCCTACGGTGGATTGACATCTTTATCTTGGAGCTTTAGGAGTATTTTATTTCCTAGTGAAGGTACTCAGTCATGATTTGAATCTGTCTTTTAAAATACCCTTTTTCTTTGGCCATCGTACCTTAATAAGAAATAACACACAAACTGCGGTGACAAACATGACAATAAAACGCATTTTGGAAAACAAAATTCATTGACTGAACGTTTCGAATGTTTCGACATACATCCTCAGAAGTGACCGTTTGGAATAGTAGTAACAACCAAATTTAAATTAAAGATAAGTAAGAGAAAAAATTGCATAGGATTAAAAGTGAACCGAAGCATTAAGTTTTCTTGTACGAAAATGTCTGTGCCTGCCCATGTTACGTTTTGTGTAGTATGAGATTAGTTAAATTCATAACGGAAGGACAAACACTATGAACAGAAAACTTCAACGAAAAGTTACAAAACCGAAATAAAAATTCTAGCTTAATCGGGCTTTGAGCAACCCCTCCCTTTCTTAGAAAGACTGAATTCAAGCTTGCAGAAGTTTGTTGACTGAACAAAACTTTGAACAGAGAACGCAATTTTTTACGAGCACTGCTTCCAGGTAACAACATTCACAATCCTTTACATAATATGTAGAATAATAATTATTATTATTGAGATTTAGGCCATCCTAGAAGCGTAGCTCCTGGGCCAGGTTGTTCAGAGCCCGATTAAGCTAACCCAGGATAAGGTAGAATTTAGATTTGGGTTTTGTAACTTTGCGGTGAGCGGGTTTTCTGTATATTGTTTGGTCTTCTGTTTGACTAACAATAGACGGATTGAAACCGACCAATGATGACTGATTACAAACTTAACACGAGTCTTTCAGCCAATACCATCATGGCTAAACTGACCAATTACGTTCAACGGACCAGACTTATAACATCATCGACTGACAAACATCATTCACTTGACTCTGAAGATGACTTCCGCTCAGGTTGTCGAAACGTCAGTCACCGACAACAGTTCTTTTAAGAACTACCCTCACCCGGACGATCACACTATACGAACTACTGATACTCTTGGGTTCAAACCATTTACTATATTAAACCTTTTGTTTGGTGATGTTCTCGCAGCCGTCGTCGTCGTGGTTTGCTTAAGCTCCGTAATAGCGGTTTAGCGTTAGTAAACGAATGGTTAGATCATCTATATAAAGACTAGCATTACATTTAGCTTGCACTAGCGATGTTTCTTGTTTATAAACATTGACGTCATTCTTAGACATGCGCACTTTAGTGGTTGGCAAAAAGCCGGCTTCGTTTTGTTTTCATGGCTTTTAAGTGCGATTCCGAGTACGTAAAAAGTCTCGCGATATCATTTTAAATTAAGCGACAGCAAAGGTGCAAGTAGCCTTCCCGACCCATACAATTTGAAAGGATGGACAAATCATCCCAGTTCTTGGCCAGATTTAACATTTGGGGATCTATACACGTATTTAATCGAAACGCCGGGAATTTAGTCTCCTCCGCAGCCGTTTTTTGGGATGTTACGCAACGCTCCCCCACGGCTGCGGAGGAGACTACCGGGAATTTACACGAAGGAGAGTCTAAAGGCCTTCAAGTCGCTTGAAGCTTAGCAGTTAGTCATCAGTGGTCACGTTAAACCATTGTGGTGTTATTTATTTGGAGACAATATCCCTTACTGCTTCATTAACGGGAAAGTAATTCTGTCCCAGAGAATTAAAGATCAGCCGCACGATGCGGACTCGTGAGGACTCGGACGGCGTCCAATCCTTCCTACGAACTGCGTTGATCCAAGCGGTCCGCTTTGGTTCACTTTCAGGAAATCTAAAAAAATTTATTCCCGATGCATTTGTGAACCGATTTGTACAATTTATCACGCAGCAGCTCACCGGCATTTTCTCCACGAACCCTTTTCTTAGGCAGTAAATTTAGAAGGAAACATCAAGCCACGTCGTGTTTTCGCTAGTCCCCTCCGCAGCCGTTTTTGGGGGTGTCAGCGTTGCGTGACATCCTAAAAAACGGCTGCGGAGGAGACTATGTTTTTGCCAGCCATAGAAATAAACAACCCCACGTGACCTAGGCGTGACGTCACAGGAAACATCGCTACACAGGTGTTTTGTAAATTGTTTTTCCGTTACGCCCCCGATGGTGAGACACCGAATACCGTCTTCGGTTCGTTCTGGTTGTATTTTTGGATTCAACACCACTGTTGGACTCAAGTTCTGAATGATTTACTGGTCTCCGACTTTTGTATCCCCCTTGAAATGGTTCCCGCCAGTAGTTATACAGCTACGACGAATTTTTCCCGCCGAAAAACGTTGGATGTCATTTAGATGGCCATTCAGCTCTGTTCAGATTTGGAGGGCAGAACCTGGAATTAGACTTCCGATTCTGCAGTACAGTCCATCCGAAAACACTGATTTTATAACGGGAAAACCTTGATGTACACGCCTCGAGGCATGAATTTGTCAAACAGCAACAGAAACCTTGGAACAGCGAAGAAAACTACTCTGGATACTGCAAGTCAGAGGTTTGTCACGGAAGGGATAGTAGATTGCCATTAAACCTCCCCACCCCCAAAAAGGTGCATAATACGAAAAAACTGTCAACCTTATGGAGCATAAAGTGTCGACACCAATGTTTGGTTAACTTCGTGCGCATATCATCTACAAATGACAACAGAGGCAGTGGCAGTTTACAGCAATTTACTTCGGTTTTCCTGCATAAATACATGGCATAACCTACTCTAGCTAGGATATTATGAACTGACACGATTGATCCTGATAAACTGTTTGAGTTTCTAATGTAGAACCATGGTAATTTTTTCTCCTCGAATGATTTACATTAATGGCTTACTTAGCATGGTATTCCTACCTATATTTAGGCTAATTGAATTATTCTTGAAATAACGAATACTGGCCACAGACAGCTGAATAATTAATTAATGTCGACCCGAAAATAGAGATTACATACTCGTGGATTATTATTGGCTAAGAATATTGAACAGTTGTGAATAAAGTTTTCAGTTTATCCCCCCCCCCTCCCCCCACGGCATTGCGTAGAACTAATGCTCTTGGAACATGATGTGCTAGCGACCATTTTCAGAACTTGGTTTCGTAAATTGTTATCAAACAGTATTCAGTAATCTCCGAAAAAATCCGAATTTATCGTTATTTTTTGCACTAGAATCTCGTTCCAAATTAAGGCGGATAAATGAATCCTGGTTGGTTGGAGGCGGCCCATCACTTCGACATTACAGCTGAGCCACCTAACATTCTAACCGTTTGTAGATGCATACATTTGCATTACCTTCTTGTTGTTGTTTCTGGACCCCTTGCGCACTCTGTCAATGGTTTCAATCCGGTCCCCCATTCATAGCACTCTAGCGTCTGGGGCTTTACGAGACGTATTTCTTGGTTTATTTTGCCATTTTGACATGAGCGGTTAACCTACCAGAATAAGGCTCCAAAATGTTTGACTCAAAAGCTCTCTGACAATAATATAGTAATATAGCTCCCTAATAAATAGCTTATATTCAATTTTTACGTCACAATATCATATTTTAAGTTTCATTACTTACTTATGCACCTAAACATTTTTCGACAAAAAAGTGATCTATCACGTACTCAGCGATTGCAAAAAGTAGGGAGGCGCGGAGGCCTCATGGTTAGTGCGCTCGTCTCCGGATCGAGCAGGCCGGGTACGAGCCCTGGCCGGGGACATTGTGTTGTGTTCTTGGGCTAGAAACTTTACTCTCACAGTGCCTCTCTCCATCAAGGTGTATAAAAGGGTACTGGCGAATTTAATGCTGGGGGTAACCCTGCGATGGACTAGCATCCCATCCAGGGGGGAGTAGAAATATTCCTAGTCTCTTCATGCTACAGTAACCGGGATAAGCTTCGGTCTGTTGGGCCACTTGGCTGGTATAGCAGACGTTACTTACCTACCATTACAAAAAGTAGCAATTCCTCCAATGATAATCTCGCTCTCCCTCCCCTAAGTTAAGCCCGCTCTGTAAATAAAAGGCAAAAAGCCCTAAGGCTTGTTTAGGATTTGTACGGCGTGTCTATATCTACTGAGGGCCGGCTGTTATATATTAAAATTACTGCTTTTCGTTTTACCACAGAGAAATGAACAGGACTTGCTTTAAAGGTCTCACAACCAGTAGTCTAGACATCTTGGTTTGTGTTTCGTCTGCAGGCTACCATTCTAATAAACGCTTTATGATAAAACTTGCTCATCATGCCGTAACAGACTGGATGCAGAGCGCTTGGCAACAAAGTCAGAGTAAAAACAATACTGATAAACGTGAAACGATGAGGCCAGTTTAAAAACGCCTCCACTTTAAATTCATGCAAAAGGTACTGAACTTGAAAAGGAATGTAGCACACAACAAAAATCAGCACAATGACAAATACCATTCTCAGTACATCGTTCTCGAGTTCAAATGTTTTGTTGTTGGATGGCGGTGTTCCGTTGTTTGTTTCTTGTGAATCCGGTTTGTCGCCTTGTTCTTCCAGATTTTGATAAGTCGGACTTCCCTTTCGTTGATGATATTTTACCTTTTCTTTCTTGCCGTCAACTGCAATGTCCATCAAGTCGATATCCTCGTGGTTTTCTCCTCCTGTTTGGCTCAACAAGCTGCCTCCTTGCTCGTCGGTACACAAGGACTGGCGGGTAACGGACGAAAGCGCCTTGTTCTGCTCGTCTCGAAGCTTCGCAATGACAAAGATGTGTTCCCTGATTTTCTTGCTCACCAAAGCGTAAGATGTCGCCATTATGACAAGTGGCAGGGCAAAGTTGATCACAAACAGAACGACTGAATAAGCATCTTGGTAGTGTGCATAGCCTTCTGGAAATATTTCTTCGCACGCATGAATCTCGCAGTTGTCACCGTACGAATTCACAACACGGAAAACTAATGTGGGAACCGATATCCCAATAGACCCCACCCATGTGACAATTATAAGACAGCAGATTTGTCGAGGAGTTGGTTTGGCGACCAGTGGCTTGACAAGGAGAAGACAGCGATAAACGGAAAGAATGGCTAATGTTGTTGTGATAACCAGCACACTGGTAATTTGTAAAGGAGGCAAAATCTTGCACATGGCGTATCCCAGCTTCCAAGAAAATGGCGGCTCGTCGGCGTGGATTGTGAAGACCGTAGAAACTGTGCTGAGAATTTCAGCGAAAGCCAAGTTGCTGACTAAGTAGTGTGCAAACGGTTTTGTTCCGGGTTGCCTCCAGACTGCTCGACACACTACATAGTTTCCAACCAAAGAGAACACTACTATCAGGCTGAACAAGACTGTTCGAATAATCCGTGATACTTGAGGTTCAGGAACGTATAAAGATGAAGTGCTGTTGGTGGCACCGGCAGCTGTTTGGTTGATACTGTCCCTAAAGCATGACATGTTCAAAAGAATCGTCGGTTTGTTCCCTCAAAGAGGATTTTACGTTTCCAATTCTCCTCCAAACTGTATGTCTTGTGGTGACGGGGTCAACACTGGACACAGACTGAAATTGGCACGTTTTTGTGGAAATCTGTAATGCAAATAGTTTTCTTTTAAATGAATGGATCTTTTTCTCCTTTAGGTACTCGAGTATCATTAAACGGTGCCCTTTGAAAAAAAAACCGGATGCATTAATTCTGACCACAGTAAAATGGCTCATTTGCATTCTATTAAGTAACGATTTAAGAATTTTCATAGGTTTGCTCTATTGAAATAAAGAATTTGATCTTAGAAAAATGGTCACATTATCACCAGGGAGGATTGATTTACTTTCCGCTGTAATGCTACAGTTTTCCTGGAAATCATTTTGTGCCTCTTATCGTCACGAAAATGTGGAAACCTTAAAACCTGCTCAGCCGGATACATTTGATCTTTGCCTCTAGCAAAAAGGTGGTTCATTTGCATCCTATTAAATAACCATTATACTTTTATTGTTTTGCCTCGACGAGAAAAGAATATCTTGACCAAAAATAAATTCGGTGACACGCTAAAATGTATGTGCCATGAATGATACAGCAATATTTAACCCTTTGATTTTATTTTGTTCCATTTATTTTCCAGGACTAGGAGCTTTCTGTCGATAAAAGGAACATGTTCATCTTATTTCACATCGTTCCATGAAAATAATTTTCAAGCAATTGGCAAGCAATTAAAGCTCAGTTTGAAAGTCATTCATTAAACTTTCTTGAATTTTCTCCTTCATTTAGTGGGGGCGTGATATCTAAAATGCAGCTTTCCGGCCATTGCTGGCTAAGAATGCGTCATTTAAAATAAAAAATAGTGTCGCTCTTCCTTTAAAACATTTCCAAAATCACCACACATACTGCTCTACAAAGGCACGCCTTTACACCGGAGGCCTGGAAGGGTAAAATAAGAGAATCTAAAATGAATTAATTATTCTATTTAAAAGGCATTGCCAGTAACAGGCTCAGTTTAAACGAAAGTGTAAGCTAAAAAGTACTGTAGTTCTGTTGAAGAGTGTCTGTTTCAAAGCCTAAAGAAATTTACGGAAATAATTTGCTATTTTCCTCCCACGTTGCCTTCCTGTCCCCCTGACGGGTTGAATCGAGAAAAATGGTTTTCAAACTGGTGTGTCTGCTGTTTAGTCTTCAGAACCACGTTAATTTAATATCAATTTTTGCCATCCAAAACCGGCAAAGTAAGTGCGCTTTAAAAGAAATTTTTATGACTTTTGTGGCTTTTATAATGTATGGGACATGTGCTAATATCAGGAACAGTGAGGAATAATGCGTAGACAGTGGTTTGCTTTAAACGCGATAATCAGAATAAAAAAAGTCACAAGAAATATAATTTGTAGTCAGACTGAATCCATTGCATATCATGAATGTTTTAGTAAAAAAACAAAAAAAAACAAAATGGGTCGTACTAAATGTCAATATTTCTATGTTTTGGAGACCTTTTATCTACTTGGCGTCATCTGACAAAGAGCCGTAAGCTGTAAGCAAAGCGGGAAGGAAGAGACCAGAGGAAATGAGTGCGTTGTTTAAAACCTTCTCTTCACGCAAAGTTCAGGCCAGGCTCCACCCTCTTTAATTGTTAAGACAGCTTTGCTTGAATTGATGCATTTACTAGTCATTGTTAAATTCATATCTTTCACCTTAATGCATTTTTATGCTTCTAACTTTACCTCTATACGAAACAACTTTTTCTCAGTTCCTTTCATTTTTAGAATAAGGATCTGTTTTTCTTTTCATGCTGCGAACTCCTTTAACATAGCATCAAAGCTGTCCCTTAATATATTTTTTGGAAAATAATTAGTTTTGTGGGGTGGAAGACCACCCTAAATTATCCTATTTAAATGAATTTAAACTGAGCAATATTTAAACTATACTAAACCTCCTGTTGTGATCTACAGAGGAAGTCTTAAAGAGGCTGACATCATTTATGAACACGTGTTGTATTCACCAGTCTGCCTTGATAAACGAACACTCCCTTTTGAAAGCCGTTTTTGCAGGTGGAGGTATTTCTGTAGGTCTTTTGTTATCGAAACATTCCAGTCGGTAGAATTTTTTTTTTTTTTTACTTCTATTATTTTACCAATTGAAGATCAAACTATCTTGTCTTGAATAAAGCTGGAGTGGAAAAGCACCCATTTGGTGATAATATTAATCTAAATACTTTTCCACTTTCTCGATTGTTTTATGTTCCTTTTAGACCTTCTCGCCTTCTCTGGTCAATTTTGCAAGGAGCAGCCGGCTATATCCACTGTTGAAGAAGAAAGCCCTTAGTCACGCAGTCTTGGAACAAAACGCCTGACAGATTCCTCTCTCGACTCCTCTCTCTTTCAAACACCAGAACAACAGTGACACGAGAACAGAAGCAACAAACCCGACATTATAAAAACACGCATCATGTTCATTTTCCCAGATCTTCAAACATCGCCTTTAAATCTTTAAATCACATCTTAAAATCCTTAAAATCACACCTTAAAATCCTTAAATCACATCTTTAAAACTTTAAATCACGTCTTACATATACATAAAATCATCTTATATGGAAACTCAGATCGTTATCAAAATACTTTTCGTTTTAAACATGAAGACAGCAACTTAAAGTGCGCACTTTAACAAGCCTAAAGTGTGCATTTCTAGAAATTTAAATCGCGTATTTTGAGAAACGTAAATCGTGTCCTTTGAGAAACTTGGAGTGCGTACTTCCAGAAACTTAAAATGCGTACTTTAAGAAACTTAAAGTGCGAACTTAAACAAACCTGAAGAGTGCATTTCTAGAAACTTAAATCGCGTATTCTTAGAAACTTAAATCGCGTACTTTGAGAAACTTGAAGTGCGTACTTCAAGAAACTTAAAATGCCTACTTTAAGAAACTTAATGTACGCACTTAAACAAACCTAGAGTCCGCATTTCTAGAAACTTAAATCGCGTACTTTTAGAAACTTAATGTGCGTACGTTAAGAAACTGACAGTGCGCACTTTAAAAACCCTAAACTGCGTATCTCTAGAAACATAAAGCGCGCAGGTTTAGAAACTTAAAGTATGTACTTCACCTACTTTTAAGAACATAAAATTCGCACTTAAAGTTTCTCAAAGTGCAAAGTTTAACTTTCAGAAACCTGTGCAACCGTTTTTATATAAGGGTCTTTGCCCAGTAATTGATTATGATCCAAGCAAGGCTGGTCATTATTAAGGATATATTACATGGCATTAAGATCGCCATTTTTCTTGCGGAGCAAAGCAGCCAATTTTGCAAGTGCGGGTAAACTTCCGGGTAAGTTCCATTTTGCAATATATCGGAACACAAAAACTATTGCATTTATTGTGCATGAGCTATAAAATCAATCTCTGACAAAAAATGAAAAAAAGCTCAGGAAATAATCACAAAGGCGCCGAAAGAAAAAAGTAAACTGATGCTCAAGATTGATAAAATGAAAACTTTCAGCGGAATAGTCTACTAGCAATCTTGTAGCCTCGGGTATATTACCGCGTCCAGGAATGGCGGGGGGGACATTGAGCATGAGTCAAAATCCCACCCAGTCCCTCCCCAAGATGAAAGTGATATGTCAAGCAAATTCTGAGAAATCTCGCAACCTCATGGAATAAAAGCGATCAGAAACCTGAGATACCTTATCTTGCCCCCCCTCCACCCCCCCCCCCCACCACCAGGGGTTGAGAGTACACAAAGTATACTTAGAGAGATTGTATGGATCGATCAAAAAAGTATCTGATTTCCTCCATTTTTTCACTCAAATTCAATTTAATTTCAAATCCATAGAAACTGCGCGCTTCAAGTGATTGAAAACCAAAACAATCAAACTATTTTGTTCTTTATTCATTGTTACTGACGCAAAACTCAACGCACTTATTTGAGTTAGAAAAGCAACGGAGTCGAGAAAACTTGAAGAGAGAAAATAACGATCAAGTCTCAGGCAGTGATAAGCCATGACCAACTATTTTGTTTTCGTTTCCTATGGCAACGATAAGCCATGAACAATTTTGCTTTTAGTTTAGTTTATAATGCCTTTTTTCAAACTATTTTCATAAAACTAGTTTTTAAATTTATTTCGCATTTATTTATTTATTTCACTGACGGGCACGATCTTCCCTTAAAATTCCTCGCGATCAACGTAACAAAACGCGGAAATTTTGTTCAATTTAACCCCACCCCACCCCTCCCATACAGTGCCAAATTCATCACCCTATAAATTTGAGACAGTGTGAACTCTCATTTCAACGATGCATTACAAACGCAATATTTACTTTACAAGCCGCACTTTAATTTCACGTTAATTCAGTTACATCTCAATTCATTCGTACTTATTGCATAGAGTGTCGGTTAAGTAAAGTAATTGTCTTCTTCGGATTATCACAGACTCCTTGTTGACCCTCAACATGATTTTTGCGGAAAGAGGAGCAGATAGCGAAGTATGAAAGTGCAACAATAAAATCATCGATATGAGCTCTTTTTTTTTGCAAAGGGTTAAAAAGTTTGATTAATCTCGACTGAAAATCGCGGTTGTGGTGCCGTACACAGTTCACAAGAAAAAGACATTTTTCGGAGTTTTTGTTATTAGAGCTCATCGAGTACAGAATTCCTTCCGCTCACTTAAAATAGGTTTTAACCACTTGTTTATGATCCTTCCCATCCTTAGTGCTGAAAAGATACAATGACTGTTAGGTCAAACTGCTTTGGCTTCTGAAAAATCTGTCACCCGAAAGGTTGAGAATTCCTATCACTAGCCCCCCATTTTGACCTTCTCTCGATCCACCACTGCATAAAATCATTGTTGAGTAATGTATCGATCAAGTAGAAAGATCAACACCTTCACTGAGCATAATTGTGGCTTCGTTAATGTGACCAGGGACGGGGGAATTTGATAACGTTGCTCAAAATTTATAGGGTGGTGAATTTGGCACTGTAAGGAAAGGGTGGGTGGGGTGGGGTGAAATTGAGCGAAATTTCCGCGTTTTCTTAACGTTGATCAAGGGGAATTCTAAGGGAGTGACATTGCTGCTGGGGTGAAAGGGCCTGCAAACGCCCTGTGCTTTATTTGAAGTGTAATGGCATTTTCAAGTCACGTAGATTTCTGTTCTATAAGTGATTTTTCTAAGCACGTGAAGGGTCATTTGATCGTCTAATATGACCCTAAGGTGGGGTATTTGAGCACCATTTTTGGCCCGCGGGATGGGAATTTGCCCCCGAAAATTCAAAATGTAAAATGTATGCAAATGCTGCTCACATGTAAAACTTTTCCTGCCTTTTACATTCTTTTTGAGAATTACCTTTATATGCGGTATTCCTATGTGCACGCCCCGAGGGAGGAGGGGTAGTTCCTTTTTAAAGAAAGCATACCCAGTTCAAGACTAGAGTGCAAAACCACACCTTATTTATGACCGAAACGGGTCCGCACATATCTACACGGCCCATATAAGGGAGTACCCCCCCCCCCCGCCAATGTGCACGTTACATTTTCTCCAGGCTGACATTTTGAATTTTGAAACAAAATTCTTTCCGCTCGCACCCCCAGCGAAGATAAACCCATGCAAAATTTTTTGAACTAAAGTGAAAGCCCAGTGGCATAAATTTTTTGGTAGTACGGTAATTCTCGAGAGAGAAGGTTTTGGACAAAAGAGCCAATCTGAAACGAACAAGTGATAAACATTGCGTTACCCGACATCGCGGTAAATGAAAGAAACTCGCAGACTTAAAGGAAAGCTTTACTGAGAGGCTGAGTGGAGATTTTTTCCCCTCAGGTAAGGAACAATTATTTGCTCTAGGACGTATCTTCAAAGAAAGCAGTTTAATGTACTAGTCGGCCGTCCCATAGCAAATGACACGGACTCATCCGGCTACGGTAATTTGCATATCGATGGTGGGAAGGTCATCATCATTTATACTGTTTAAAAGGCCGACTGAAGGTAGATTTTTCCTGAAACAACGGCTAAACCGAGGAAAATCTCATTTAAAATCCACAATCTGACCTGTAGTGGTGGTTGTTTTATTTCTAAGCGTTTGCGGTTCATGTATATTGGTTACAGGTGCGACCGTCGTTAATTATCCTTGTTTATCATCAAAATGGCGAATATTTGGCAAATTCGTGGAGTTCTGTGCGGCGTGCAGTGGAGAATGCGCACACATTTTATTGTATCCATTTTTACATTGATTTTAGTACTTTTGAGTTATCATAGACTTGATCCTAGATCAGGTCACACATTTGCGAAAATAGCTTTTAGCTTTTGGAACGTTACGCTTCACACATTCCGGAGTTCGGCAGGAGATATTTTAAAAAACTCATAACTCCGTCGAACGTTGACAGAATTTAATTGTTAAATCTTTAAAGTATTGAAAAAAGGTGAAACTTTTGCATGTAAAAAATTCAGCTTGTTGGAATAAAAAACTGTGTTTTTGCAGCGTCGGACATTTGTTTATGTAATAGGACTACATGCAGTCCAATTTGGAAATGACTGGATGAGGAAAATTCCGAGGACTGCCAAATTAGACGAGGCTGTAGGGCGAGTCCAATTTGGCAGTCAGAGGGATTTTTCTCGCCCAATTATTTCCAAATTGGATAAGCATGTAGTCCTATTACCCATTAATTATATGGCACCCAGAAACAGATGAACGAGGCAAATATCAAACCTCAAGCTTTCTCACTTCGCTTCGCTCAGCACGCCACAAGTCAAACACTTTAACCCAGGTTTTTGTGCTTCTTTGAGTGTTGTTGTTCAGATTATTCTCCGTCATCTCGAGTAAATCAGTAGGATCTATCTCTGGATACCTAGCTGAAGACTCACCAATCATTGGAGAGCTTTTTGATACCATGGTTGTAGCATCAAGTGATAGAGTGGTTACAACGACCCATCAAAATCTAACTGCTGGAAACTGTTTTGAGCCACCTTAATGACAACACGCCCATTATTTTAAATTAATGTCCTCCTACTGCTGCGATGGAATTAGCTGCAAAGAGTGACGACTTCTAGATCTCATTAAATTCTCTGGTTTTAATGCCTGGGTCTTAATGGCTGCAAATCGACGCCAATTTACTTCCAGTGAGAAAGTATTCCAAATAGACATTTATATTAAAAAAATAACTTGATAGAAACACAGAACTAGCACCAGCTGCTGACCTGGATGATGGTGCGAGCAAGTACAACTTTCATTTTGATAGTCGAATTAAACGAACGATTTTTCCTTTCTTTTTCTTACAGGATTTTCGAAAAGAAATAGAAAACATTTTCTCCCTGTTTCTATCGAGTTTTAAAAAAAACACAGTCGTGTATAACGCTGTATTTACGGCGTATCGACCTTTTCCAATAAAATGCGTCGTTTGCCATCACCTCTCTCTCGTGACACTGGATCAGCGGGTTGGGCGAAAGATAAACACGTCCATGTTTCGACGTGCGGAAGGACTGCTATTCTGTAGCGCGATCTCGTGATCGACTTCAAAAGTTGTTTGAAAGCGTTGACGTGGATGATTTAAATATCAGAGCTACTTTCGAATGTATTAAACAAAAATGAAGGAAAATCAAGAAATAAAGGACTTAAAAGAGAATAGACCTTGAATCAGGCTGTTTTTTTACTCTATCAAAAAACATTGGGTCGGCCAAGCAACTCGTTTGCAAAATAAGTTATTTTCTTATTTCTTTTTTAGCTTGTTGAACTTTTTCTATATTAATGTTCTCGGATTCCCGCTAAAAAAGTACAAATGAAGTAAGCACGTTCAATTAAATATTTTTACAGAATTCTCTTACCTTCGTGTTTTTGTAGCGTTCTTTCCGCGGCGTACAGTACCTGAAGCAAGAATTGTGTCAAGATATTCACTATTATTTACCTAATGCAACTATTTCAGGTAACGAATAATAAATATATGATTTTTGCTTCTCCTTTCCAGCCTGAAGCTGTTGACATAATTTTAATTAACAGAGGTGACGAAGACATTTCTCAATGACTATTTACACGTTTTATTGAAATTACGTTTTGCAAGCCACGTAGTTTAGCTTCTTTACCGACACGGATGTTTGTCTGATGGCCGGGCTAGTTAACGAATCATCACCGCGCCCTTTTGTTGACTTTTCTTTTTTACAAAATCCTATTATGTTGTTTCTTGCAATAAATATTTTGTTCAGGCTCCCTTTCAAGAAAGCAAGCTTAGGTTCCCATTTCACCCGCGTAAAAAAATACCTTCTTTCGACCGATGGCATTCAGTTTCATTGTTTACAAAACAATCGGAAGCTTGCAGCTGACCCTATCCTTTAAAAATTTCGCGGTCGTTCGCGAAAACGAGACGAGATAGAGGTGAAATTCCGACTCCATGCATAAGGAACATTTTCGTTTTTGGATCAACCAGGTGTATCTCAGTAACTTCAGTAATCATAGATTATAATTTTGAGAAAGCGTACTGATAGTCTTTCTGTAACCATACAGCGCAGCCGAAACAAAGGCTGGCAGAATTTCCGATGCCCAAATGTCACGGAAGATGTCAATTAACAGATTTACACTGAATATGTCGAATTCAAGATTGAACATCGAATCTATTATTTCAATTGGCCTGACGGTTTTACTCTGGACTGGGCGCACGAGTTATCTACTCGCATCTGAATGGCTTATAAGTAATGAGATTGAGTGGACTACATCAGAGCTTGCACTTGCACCGAATCGTGAAATAATCCCTATAATCTGGAGGTTTTCTTTTTCGTGACTATTTTGGTATATTTACAGTCTAGAAAGGCAAAAGATTCATTCTCGAGTTTGTGCAAACAAAACAAAATAAATAAATAAAAAATCTGCTTTCCCAGGCTATAAGGAGGGCCTCAATGCCTCCGACGGTTGATATTAAAAAAAAATAGCTCTGACGGTTAAACTTTCGACTGTTTGTAGGTTGACTGTCAACGTTTAGTGATAATGGGTATATAAGGATAAAATTCCGCCGGAATATTGAAGCTCAATGTTTACCGTTGTCTTTTTGGCTGTTTTAATATGTCATAGATAAACGGGTCACTCTTGAATGTGAAGGAATACAGATGTATATTCAACGATGCAAGATTACGTGGTAGTCGATGGTAAGGCTAACTAAAAACAGAAGTACCAAAACTTAAGGGGGTATGATACCCTAAAATATGGCGATGTTCATGAAAAATTCAATTTCTTGGAAATACCAGACTTAAGACCCTTGAGGACTTGTCAAAAAAACTCTGAAACGATCTTGCCGAATTTTCTTCGAGATGAGTGTGAAATTTAAGGAAGGTACACAGTGGTATAAGTTTTTTCACGTAGCAACGGCCATAGCAACGACTGTTTGCTATACGAACGTGACCAAAAATATAGTTTAGTTTTAACAAATATGAACGAAACTATTTAGAAAAAACTTTAAAGACATGGACAACTCTATTGGTATGATTGGTTGTGAAAAGCTTTGCCATCACAGGCTAATTCATTTCCCTTATGAAAAGGAATATTTCCCACAACTGCGGTAACTTTTTACAAAATAGAACAACCATTGCACCCCCTCCCCCGAGATCCAATCTGCACACCCCCCCTCGCTATTTGTGGCTTGTTATATGCTTAATTCTTCGTGTAAGAAACTTAACGTGCATTTTTCTCAAAAGTTTACTTTTGTACCGACTGACTTCGCGCCAACATTTCTACTTTGCAAGGTTTTTAAGTAGAATTTCCGAAACTTGGGCTCATCAAAGACCAATAGTGTCGTGATGTTATAAACCTAAAAGATCGTAACATTTTAACGTCTGTCACGTGACATGAGATGATTTGTCCACTGGGTGTGGTAAAAAGTAAGGTTATTTCTAAATAAAGCTTGTAGAAAGCACTGAAAATAAGAGTTAACTGTCAAAACTTAGGTTCATTGCACAGAACAAAACAGAAACTTACACGATATGCTTATTTGACAGTCAAATCTTGTTTTGTAAAAGAGCAGGAAGTGTTGGCGTCAATACTGTAAAACACTACCTCAAAAGGCTGTGGCTGGTTTCCATAGCAACCATTTTGAGTAAAACTCTAGAAATTTAATTTCTCTTCTTGAGTGCAATAGCACACAATTGATCTTTCTTCACCATATTTAAACAAACTTTTTGGTCCATTTGAGGGTACCATACCACCTTAAATATGATGGAGGATCGGGCCCGAAACGTAATGTTATATATTTGACTTTAAGGCACAATTTTATTTACAATTTATAACTTTTGAACTAAATGGTAGTGCGTTAATTTGTGAAGACAGCGACCGGTTTTAATATTGTGAACTGTGGCATATACGCCCTGTGCTTACACAAGTACGTAAGTAGTTTTGTATGGGCTTATAAACAGCGGGGCCTAAATCAGGGGGAGGGTTGTTATAAGTGGAATGAAAAAAACGCTTTGGAAATGAGCTGAGTGTTGACTAGTTTTTCATTTAAGGTTTTTTAATTAAACTTCAAAACATAAAATCAATCAAATTCATTTCATTTTAAACTAGACATGCTGTCGGGGGGTCTTAAAGTCGGAAATAATTTTTTTGTTTACAGATTGATAGGTCTATCGGTAACCGCGAGGTGGGCGTATAAGAGTTAAGGGTATATCATGCTATTACTAATTAGCGCGAGTTTTGCAACCGCAAGTGTTTCTAGACAGATAACTTCATAATGAAAAATGCACCTGGTCTTATGATCGATGTTCGAGGTATGCGTTTTATCTCGTTTGAGGTGGAGCGGCAAAGCCCGTTACTCTCTTCTACCCGAAGGGTAGCGTTTTACCATGTTTTAATTTGAAATGAAGTTGTGGCATAGGGTCTCCTCATCTTCCAGTGTTAAAATCCGGCTCAAACAAAGAGTTAAAAAACGAAGTATATTAAAACATTCAAACGACAAAAATCGAATTGCCGCCTTGGTATGCTAGCGTTCATGTCTAAAAACGGGTGTGGAAATTATAAAGAAAAATAACTCATTTTAAAACCTCATAACTCTATTTCAGTAAGACAGCGCCTCTTCCCGAAAGATCGAGATATCATTGTTTTCTCTCATTTTGTAAGCCTTCTGTCCACATATTTTTTCCGGATGAACACAGCTCCCAAAAAAAAAACACTACCAAAGGATACTGGGGATTGATAACATAACATGACCTTAGATTCAGCTGATTAAATATTTGAGGAGGACAAAATAGGTTTTTATCTTGCATGTTTGTCTGAGTTGAAGACTCACCTCTGCCGGTTTCAATCTGCCGTGTTTCACAATACCACTTTATAACCTACTTTCTATACAGAATAAAACCGCTAAGAGCTGTACAGGTTCTGCCGCGCAGGACTAAAACTGCTGTTACCGTTACAGTAGAGGATAACTGTCACACTACCGTACAACCACTGCACAACTGAAAACTGAGGGCCGCACAAGAGGCGTAAAAGGCCGTAGCATTATCAAAAATTATGCTATTCGTGAAGTTTACTTACAACTCGTGTTTAACATCGCAATTGTGGACTAAACTTTAGCTCAGTGACGTGTACTGGAAGTCAACAAGTAGATCCATTAAATACAACTTTGCCTTTTTGACGCCGCCAGCCTACGTCCACTAGCTGCTTGATAAATTTTTGTCATGGCCATCTCTCCAGGATAAATGTTGTGATAAAAAAACGCTCAAGAAAGTTCTTTTTAGCTTGAATATTAAGCGTAACTGAAGAATATGAGCATTGGAAATCATTTTCAACAACTTAAGATTGTTTTGTTTTACAAAAAGCGGAAGATCACGTCTGCACGTTCAATTGCCTGCGCCTTTTACCTTGCCTACTATCTATTACAAATGTGTTTTACAACATATTAAATTGCCTTTTCAGTTTACAGCTGCTTCCACAGTTGCAAAATATATACTAAGTTGTTTTAATGCTTAATCCCAGTGGATGTTACTTTAAGACATGTCTGAGGTGGAATCATAATCCAAATATTATTGTATTCAGAACCATTCGGTCACATGGCCCTTTTGGAAGCGACTAATTCAGCTCTCGTGGGCACTGCATCGACACTGCAGGTTTCGGGTGGCTTGGTTTTAACACCACAGCAAACTAAAAAGTGGGCGGAGAAGCTCTTAAACCAAAGGAAGTTGAGTGATGTGTAATATAGAGTGATGATGTTGTTAAAGAATAGCTGCATCGCGATAATAAACTCTTATTTTCAGGCTCCTTTAGACAGTACACCAGTAATATTTTTCTGTTCAGTACTGAACCTAGAGTTATAATGCAAAAAACTAATCATAAATCGAAAAATATATCTTTTTAAATATCTCCGGCTTTGCCGGTGAAAGAGTAATCTTAGATCAATTAAAATCAGTTAATGACAAAAGGCTATAGTCTAGCTAGAAAGACCATTATGTAATGAAAAATATTCACCAATGCCGTCGTGCTAGCAATATACTTCTTGCCATTCACAAGTTGACAAACTTGCCGAAATGTCAGAGCAGGTAATTACTCTCAGTAAAAAGCGGGCTTTTTATGAAAAGGCCAAAGCAAAGCTGTCAATACAATCTAAGCTAAGAACCGCTTCCTGCGCTTCTGTGGAATATATTACTGATTATGGTATTTTAGGATGATGCGGTGCTGATTTCGTGCATGATCAATTCGCTCATGAAGGCACTGCGTTACGAGCCATTACTGATCTAAACTTAAACCTCCAGCTACAGCTATCACTCTTGGCTATTCACAGACAGAGTTTCATCACCCTCACGTTTCTTTGCAAGCAACAACAATGAATTGAATTTGACTCAATACATTTTACGGCAACGTTGATCTCCACACAAGCCCCAAGAAACAACAAGTGAACCGTTCCTGACACTCCACGAATTTACAAATTCGTCGAAATAACAGACAAAATAGACTGTCAGTGGCTTCAATAGAAACAGTAAACAACCTTTTACCACGACCCGCCCACAGTGTGAATGTTTAATTCTGGTTTGATGCGATGTCATGAGCTCGTTTACTTATCTAAAGCTGAAATTTCTACCCTATGACGTGTAATTAGTTTCTGTCTCAGTCGTCTGATTCACCCTCGCCTGGTCAAGTAGCAACAATGAATGCGACTCAATACGGCTTCAACTTCTACACAGAAGCGTCAGGAAATACAACGAAAGTCTTCCAGGAACCAAATGGCTTGAAAAATTTTCGTCTAACGTTGATTGCGATGGTGATTTTTAGCAGCGTCGTAGGTAACTTTATGGTTTGTAAAACTGTATGGAAGATATCGTATCGTAAACCTTTCTCCTACGATTTAGTAGCAAACGTAGCTGTAGCCGAGTTAATCAACTCATTGTGTATATCCATCATCGTGTTTTACGAAGAAAAGGGCACCTGGACTCTTGGAAAAACAGCCTGCGTCTTGACCAATCCGCTTCTTGTGCTTACCATGTGTGTGATAACCAATTCGTTGGCTATCATCGCGGTTTACCGCTACCGAGCTACACTCAACAAAACAAGACCATCTGGTCTCGTGAAGGCGCTCATAATTGCTGGAGTATGGCTAATGGCCCTCACAATAACACTGCCACTTTTTGTCACACGTAGACTAGTACGATATTCGACAGGGGACTTCGAATGCCGGTCATACTTCCCTGGGGACAAAAAATCTGACACCCCTGGTTATAACAAATACACCATAGTGCGGCTTATTTTCACGTTCGCTGTGCCCTACTGTGTTATCCTGTCGGCTTACATAGCCTTGGCCATCAAATTGAAGTTGTTTGTTCGTAAAAAAGAAAATAATCAGATCGACATGAGCTCATTTATATCTTCCGCCGCAAATGCAGCTGAACATGTGCAAGCCGATAATGCAAATGCCAGTCCAAACTCCAGTCCACGGCTGGCGGATGGAAGACCAAATATCAAGCCGGAAGCGCAAACACTTCATCTGGAAGGGAACAGTAAAAATAAGCGAAGGAAAAGACAACTAACCGTCCAAAAAGCTGAAAATCAGTTATTGAGAATGATTTTTGTAATAATCTTAATATTTGTGGTTTGTTACACTCCATATCAGGTCATGTTCCTGTGGGAGTACTTCGGAGGAATCGAAAACTGGAAATTTTATTATCACCAACTCTTGCGCGATTACTTGTTTATTCTCAAATGTTTACCGAGCGCTGTTCACCCGATTTGTTACGGTGCTATGAACAGCATATTTGCCAGAGCGTTTTCAAGAATCTTCACGTGTTGGTGTTAAAAGGTTCCAGAACGAAAGGGTGGATTTTAGCTTATTAGTTGCTTATGCATAGGACCACAATAGGGGTTAGACCTGAATCAACCATTAGCAACTTGTGACAATATACGACATGTAGACAAGTTTTATGAGCCACAAGCAAGTTTGAGGCCTTCCCGATGCCATGCAATTTAAGAGGTTGATGTACAGTTAGCTCTACAAAGACTCTATTTCATCATTATGAAGCGTATAAGTGTTAATCCCCCCCACCCCCCATGTAGATTTTATTACCACTCCGAAATTCCAGGACGGTCAAGAAATATTCAATCTTGTGAAGCAAATGCTGCTCACTAGGACAGTTTGAGTCGCTTTCAACGCCTTTTTTCCTTCACGAAAATATTTACCCAACGCACTGGGAACAATCCGCCGGAGAACTGAGCACATCTCTAAACATTGCTTAATAAGAGGGATTATCTTCACACTATCTTCTGTGAATTGATATGTTTCCGAAACCGAGTTATCTAACTATTTCTGTGATTTATTTACTTGCACTAGCATGACAAAGTATTATTAAACATTAATCATAAACATATTCTAAACAATTATTGGACGAGGGTTTTGTGTGATATCCAGAATAATCAAGGTCGAGGTAGGGGTTATCAGCCGAAGCCGAAGGCTGAGGCTGATGACCCTTACCGAGGGTTACCATTTTATTATACATTTATCGAAAAAAAAAAATGGAAGTCATGTTTTTGCTTCTTCACTGACGCCAAGCAAAACAAAGCGCGCGAACTTGACATGATTTTCCTTAGGAATCATGCTCCGCGGTCATACATGAGATGATTACCCGTGACCTTGAGTGTCCTTGACATGATTATTGTATAATCTCCAGAGATGACGTCACAAGCGCTGATTTCGAAAATTCACTGTACGCTTTCGGCCAATCAGAAAATAGAAAGTGAGTTCGATGTATAATAATACTTGTTATTATACATATCGTTTCGGTAAGGGTTATCAGCCTCAGCCTTCGGCTTTGGCTGATAACCCCTACCTCGACCTTGATTATTCTGGATATCACAAAAACCTGATCCAATAATTGTTTATTATCTATTTTAAGCACCTTAACCATTTACTGTAATTTACTTGTGGTGTAATGTGTGTTATTTTGACCGTAACAACTTCATTATTTAGTCAGGATTCCACATTACTGAGTATTGAATGGAAACCCGAACAGACACACTGAAAGAGAGAGACGTCATAAATCTCCGCTAAGTAATCCTTTATGTCGTACTTGTGTAGAATCCTTGGAACTGCTAATGGCAGTGATTGTATCGATTGAGACATATACATAGTTTCAGCTAGTTTAAATGCCTTGACCGGTTTGAACCGACCCTTAGACTTCACTAAACTGTTTGGCGTTTTCATGTACAGTGAACGTTGAATGGAACATGAACATATTACAGTCAAAATGTGTGAAGTGTTCCGTCCAAATAACGATGATGGCTTTTATTATTGATTCAGAGCGGATTTGATTGTAGGGTTGGAATTTTGGAAGTTGAACTGAATAGTGCCACAATCATTCAACCGTGGCTTCCACTCAAATATGGAATGCTTACTGGATTATGCACAGACTGATCACTTTAGTAACAGTCTGCATTACATTTCAAATGATAATCACATACACTGAATCACATGGCGTTTGGAACGCCAATATTTTTTAACAAAGTCACTTTTAAAGCAGCATTGATCATACTTACTCAGCTATAGCGAGTTGCTAAGGGAGAACTGTTCCATAAATCGATCTGAAATTGTCCAGCTGTTTCGAACTGTACAGTCAGTTAGTTACAATTCTCCACAATTCTTCCTTCATGGTTGCCTTGATTAGATTTGTCATCCGGCCCTCCTTCGGTTTGACGTGAGCGATCCCCTGTTTCATTAGGATGCGCTTTGTCTTTAATCCAATCAAAGTTCGATACATTGATAATGTTTGCCATGATTGAAAACCAAGAATACAAGGGGATCTGAGGTTTCAGGGGGCTATGTTTGCTGCTCAAAAACATTGGTGTCAAATTAGTTTTGTTATTTAAATTTAGCAGCCATTAAACAGAAGAAGCTTTTGATTCAGAAGCCAAGGTGAGAACAGCTGCTCAAACAATTACATGGTGTTTAGTATAAGGCTGCCATAAGGAAAAAATTTAAATTTACTATAACTTATAGTTACCAGCTTAAAGGAAGTGAGACACGGAGAAATGAAAGTGAGATTTGGGCTGCAAAATCTAATCTAGAGACTTCCTCGAGACTTCCAATTCATCAAACTTTTTCGGCAAGTAGTGAGCAATAGGCTAGATGACACAAACAAAGCAAACTGAATAATCATGTTCATGGCCACGCATCAAGCTGACGTTTATTACATCGATGGTAGCCAATTGATGAGGACTGATACACATAGGTCCGCAATTCGTACATATGCCTACTTCGCTTTCTCGAAATGAGGGTTTCTAATGCACATAAACTTGACTAATAACAAGCCGCTATTTCTCTGGTCACAAAACTATACACAGTTTATCCAAGGTGGTCTGGAGCGAGAGCAATTACGTGCTGGGCTCCTTGGCTTGATCGCCTATCTAGTTTTCAACCAGAAAACTGACGACTGGGTTCGAGTTAGGTATCGTACAACTGGTGAACAAGTTCAAGATAAATAGACCGTTTCCGAGTTGCCCGTTTGCCTCTGTGTCAAAACGAGTCTTTCTGCGAAACCATTCATATGAAAATGAGTTGCGTCTACATATTCATTTTCATGTAAATCAAACCGTATAAAAGGTTTTGCAACAAGACTCGTTTTGAAACAGAGGCACAAGGTAACTTGGAAATTGCTTTTTGCAAACACCTATTTGTATTTAGCCCGAGTAAGGCATATGGCAGGCTAAAACGAGGAACGAGCCGGTACTGAGGGGCTTCAAGAAGATGAAGCTATTCAGTCTTCAACGCTTTTACTTTTCTTTAAGTACAATAACAAATAATTGCTTCCAACCACTAAGGATTGCAACTGTATCGAATCTATAGCTACAACTAACATTTACCGGTGAATAGTAAATATCATAACACCCTAGTGATTGAAATCTTTGTGTTAAGCTTTTTGGAAAGCTATCCTTAATGGTCTATCTAACGAGAAGAGTCAGTTGAATGACTCTAAACGACAGCTAATTGAAAATGTTAAAAACAATATTGCAAAAATTGAAACAAAATCATCGAAATACTATAATTTCCATAATAATAATATGAAACGTCTCCTGGAGACCCAAGTCAACCGAAGTAATAAACCCCACAGTTTCACTTTGTTCTCATATAACCTCATGAAAAACGTTCAAGCATGAGCTTTTCAGTAGTAAACAAAGATGTTTGGGTTAAAAACGTCAACGCCAACCGAGAACTATTCAGGGCGTTTGGAAAATTTAAATTTAAAAAATCAATGTTTGTAAACAAATATCTTCCCTATGGTTTGAATGTAAAACTAGGACGAAGAATTATTTTGTGCCTCGACAGGAAATCATTCTGATAAAAGCTTTCCGATAAAACTTGCTCATCATTCCATAAAACACAGGATGCAAGGCGCTTGGCAAGCAGGTCAGAATAAAAACAAACCTGGTAAAAGTGAAACGATGCTGCCAGACTAAAAACGTCGCCACTTTAAATTCATGCAAAAGGAACTGAACTTGAAAAGGAATGTAGCACACAACAAAAATCAACACAATGACAAATACCATTCTCAGCAAGTCACTCTCTAGTTCAAAGTTACTTTTGTTGTTCCTCGTCAATTCATTTTGATTACGCAATAGATTGTGGGTGTTTTCGTTGTTACCTTCTTCAGAATTTCCACGGAGAGCGTTATTCATTTTTTCTGTTTTTCTCTCCACCGTTTCTGTCTTATCATTGATTGCAATATTGACGAGCTCTATTTTTTCTTGGTTCATGTCCTCTACACACGTGGAGAGTTGAACCGCTGTAAGGGATTTGCTTTGTGCGTCTCGAAGTCTCTCGATGACAAATATGTGCTCCCTGAGTTTTTTGCTCACCAACGCGTAAGATATCGCCATTATGACAAGTGGCATGGCAAAGTTGATCACAAACAGAACGACTGTATAAGCATCTTGGTAGTGTGCATAGCCTTCTGGAAATATTTCTTCGCACGCGTGAATCTCGCAGTTGTCACCGTACGAATTCACAACACGGAAAACTGATGCGGGGACCGTTAGCCCGATAGACCCCACCCATGTGACAATTATAAGACAACAGATTTTTCGAGGAGTTGGTTTGGCGACCAGTGGTTTGACGAGGAGAAGACAGCGATAAAATGAAAGAATGGCTAATGTTGTTGTGATAACCAGCACACTTGTCATTTGTAAAGGATCCAAAATCTTGCACATAACGTATCCTAGCTTCCAAGAAAATGGCGGCTCGTCGGCGTGGATTGTGAAGACCGTAGAGACCGTGCTGAGAATTTCAGCGAAAGCCAAGTTGCTGACTAAGTAATGTGCAAACGGTTTAGTTCCAGGCTGCCTCCAGACTGCTCGACACACTACAAAGTTTCCAACCAGAGAGAGCACTGCTATCAGGCTGAACAAGACTGTTCGAATAATCCGTGATACTTGAGGTTCGGGAACGTATAAAGATGAAGTGCTGTTGGTGGCACCGGCAGCTGTTTGGTTGACACTGTCCCTAAAGCATGACATGACTTCAGCGATGACTTCTTGTCTTCGGCTGAAAACCTTTTCGCCTGGTTGAAGGCTTGAACGTTAAGAAAGAAAAAAGGAGCTATTTCAGATCTTGTGGAGATTGTGTGGAGCGAACTTCGTTTTTCTTTCCGAAAAATAAATCAAGCGATCCCAGTGAGTAATAATTGTACCCGTTGCATTAGCTTTTTACTCTTAGCATTGGGAAGCCCACCCATTTGCGGTCATTTAATTCCCATTTCGAAATCAATTTCGCATTATAGATTAGCATAATGTCTTTGGGTAAAGGTGACAAACCAAAGAATCGATTAGAGAAAAATGTTGCAATGACCACTATAAAAAAGATTAGCTGCAAACGTTATTTTACATATACTTTTTTTGACATCTCGGAATACAAACCATATAACTCAGCTTTGGATCCAGTCTTCAATCATTTGAGTCCCTAATTCAGGTGATTTAAACACGTTTAACATCACAGCCAAAAGAGTTAATTAAAATACTGCGGCCTCATGGTCGATCTCACGGAAGGACAACTGCAGGGTGTGATACGAGAAATATCTTACCATTGTTGGAGCTTGTTACACCATATGCATTAGAAGCCTGGCCAAAATAAAGTCATCTACTATCTGAAGTACTTCTTTCTGTCTGGGAAATCTGGAACAAGGTCGGCCGTCAATGAAAGAAATCTAGAATATGGTCGGAAAAGTTCAAATAAGCCGACTAGCGGCTGGGAGAGCTGCGAAAACCTGCTTGTGTCTCATTGTGTAGACTGACTAAATTCAATGAAAGGGCGCAATGCAAAAACTTTAGACGTCTTATTGATACAGAATCTTACGTTTTAAAATGAAATAGAAACTTAAGTCGCATTTGTGTCAAGAATGAGAGGACAGAAAAGTGTGTCAAGCAACAGCGACCAAGAAAAGCCAAGAATTAATTCATACTTCCTACAGCGTTTTGTTTTCTGTCATTGTCTTTTTCGAGGAAAACAGAAAATTATCTCATTTGTAAAATACTGATCTCCTGGCAACATCGTTAACAGGAGGAAAACTCATTTTCTCACCATCGATCGTTTTTTGTTTTGTTTTTACACTCTTTTTGATGTGTCCGTTATCTACAACTGGCAGACTGTTGACGACGGATTTTTGATAGACTGTGAATTACTTACCGGTGTTTTCTTTTTTCTTTATTTTTTTGAATTACAGGCGAGTTTTTCATTATCATTTTATGCCTTTAAATCGTTTCTACGTGGTTTTGTTCCGTGTTTTGCCGTGTACATGTCATATAATTTGGGACATTCGGGTCCTTTTAGTCGACGAACTAATTGCAGGTTATGAATTGGTAATGATTATAATGACACCAAGCACGTAAATGGTAATATTATCTACCATTTAGAGCTTCATTGTGTAAGAAAAAAATCGCCAGGTTAATATTGGCCAGATATGCTGACGAAAAGGAAAAACAGCTTGTTACTATTTTTTGTTACCATCTCAATGCTTTATTAGGACGTGACCGGCTTCATTTGCCTTTGAATTTTACATTCTACGTCTCTTATTTAAATTCCTACTTACTAATTAAAGCAAAAAGCAAGTTTTATTACCTACTAATCTTGAATTTAGATGACTGGTTTATTGAATAGGACCAAAAATATACATCAAGCAACCAGGGAATGCTTATTGGCGGTTAACAAAAAAGGATACATATACTGACTTGTTAAACGAAACTCTAAGGTGACCATTTACCTAACATTGCAATCAAGTTATGATCTTACACTGAGTAAATACTGAAAAAAGAACCCTTCGTTTTTCTTGTAAAATGTAATCGTCTTGGTGAGTTTTTTTTTTTTTTTTAATTTTGGCTTATTTTCACTCCGCATGTGGTCATTTTTTACTGGCTTTTACTGTGTCTCGTACAATTAGGACCAGACGTATAATTAAGCCCTGCATGGCAAGCTTAAATAAGTGTTGGTCAAATTAATTCAAGGATTATTAATGCGGAAAGTTCTAAGAGATTCCATAAACATGCGGTCTGTGTATTGAGTGCCCTAAAGGACGAAACGAAAACGTGTAACGAAAAGATGCGAACTCGATGGCAAAAGGAATACTGCTGACTAGTTTATAATGGAAAACAACTGCCGGAGTAAAGCGAATAAAAGATTTCCTAGATATGCACAAATTTCATGCAGGTGCTTTTCTGAATATCTTAATCTGTATCATTCCAAATAAATAAATGAGCTATTATCTCTTGGAAGAAGAGTTCTGTACGGACGTTTTCACCTCTTATTTCAAGCGAGTTTTACGTTTGTCTCTAGTGCACCTTTCGTGTTTCCAATCGGTGATATCGCAAAAGAAAGTTTAAGTTATTAAACCGAGGCCGATTACTAGTCGATCTAAATCTTGCCTCGACTCAAAGTCAACTTAAGACTCAAAAGACTGAGCAACTCGAAATGGCTAGAGTTCTCACCATTACAGTAAATTTGAACCGTACTCTTTCGATTCCAGGCTCTCGTTGACGGACCTACGCGCGGTCTTTGTTGTGTTCAGTAAGAAATCATGTTATCAATCGTACACAAGTCCGGCGTTGATTTCTTCAACTCATATTCACCGCTGAAATGTCAGCAATTGCTTTTATAGAAGCAATATAGTGTCTACTTTTTATGTGAATACTGCTCTGTGCCAATAATTTCCCGCACAAGCGAGAAGTAAGCGATCTTACATTACTTGGCTTCACACTGGAGCTTGTAAGTATAATCTAAGCGCACTTGGAACCTACTTTGAGTGTGAAGGGGTAAAATGTACTTACTTGAACTTTACGGCTTAGTGACCATGGAAACGTTCGTAGTTCAAAGAAGCCGAAGTGCTTCGCCAAGTATGGTCCACACCGCACTTGAGAACACACTTGACCAATAGGATATGGAAGCCAATTGAAAGCGATGTGTAGCGTTGCCATAATTCTGATAATCCGACCGATAAACGACTTGCTTGAATTTAATTTTCAGAGACAGCCTAAATCATCGCTTTTTATATCATCCAACACCAAATAATAATAATAATAAAATTCCAGCAAGAAAAATATTCTTTGTTCTTTTTTATATTAGTTTTAACTTCATACGCTAATAAATCATTAATTTCTTTTCCAAAACAAGTTGGACGTACGGTGAGGCAGTCTTTTATTTATTCCAACGTGTAACCTAAACTATACCGAGGATTTTACGAGCAAAAGTCGTTGTATAAAATCAAAAAAGACCATTCTCTAGAAATGCAAAATACAAAATGCTCTTCTGTAAATTAAAAACCAGCTGCTGTTTCAAGTTTCAACCAGGTCATTTCTTTAAACCCGAACAACTCTGTTGAACATCGCACACTAAATTGCATTTTCTCGGTTAGCTAAAGCAAGAATAAAGCCCCAGGACAATTTATTTACGAAAACCGCTTGTTGTTGAGCCATTCTAGAGAAATACAGTAGCTGCCGTTTGTTCCTTTGTGTTGCTGCTATTGCTGTTTTGCTCTTTAGCAAGCCAACAGCATTTCTTCCCGATTTTACTGCCGAACAATTGCATTTGTGATATGTATGACTGATTTTACTGCGAAAGCGCTTCAAGTAATATACTTTTTCATCAGGTGTGAAGCCAAGTTTTCTAAAATGCGACTCACATTTTCAAGCGCACTTGAGTCAAGTGCTTACTTGAAACTAACTTAACTTCTAGTGTGAAGCCAAGTATTAACTTTGAATTATGTTTATATTTGTTGCGGTGACGTCTTCTCCTTCGTCAAAATGTTCCATATCCAGCATATCTATTTCTAACCTCCCAGTCAGCTCGTTGAGTACATAAACCAAGTTTACATTCCCTTTACATTTACCATCAGTTTGTCAACACCGGTATATTGTGAGGGTAAGCGTAAGCTCAGCCCATAGGTCGGCGAATTTGGAAAATCGCCCATTATTACGATCGGTTGTCCCAATTGATTTTTTTCCAACAAATGTTCAAGCTCCCGGGATCGCACCATCACTTGCTCCGCCAAAATAGAATTATGATATTTGAAAGTAACGACGAAGTCGCGAGAGGTCGACTTGTCTCGTTTGAAGGGTTTTAATTTGCTCTTCGCGCCACAATGAGGAGTGGCGTGACTTGCAACTGGTGTCTCAGATTACATTTGGAAGTCCTTGAATTGAATGGCGGAAAGTATCGGTACCACTCTGACCAAAACAATCGAACGTGTGTGCGTTTCTCCTGCGTCGAAAAAGCAAATTTGTTTACTCTGTACTAAAGTGATTACGAACAAAGATTTTAAACAAAGATTGACGATATCGGGTGGTCGAAAAAGACCAAAGCTTGTTTCAATCTTGAAATGATCGCCAGAAAGGAGATATCCAGTGGCGAAGGTTCACTTTTGACAAACTTTTTGTGCTGAAATTGCACAGACAAAAACAAAACCGTAGTTCGGAAGATTCTTGAAGTAAGAGAAAGCTTCGAATCATCGAGGAAGTCCATTGAAGCCGAGAAAGGTGGGGCAAACAATTCGGTTCTCAAGGGATATCCAGGGGACCCCTGATTGGTTGAAGCGTAGCGACCCATTTTTGGGTCGCTGAAACTGGCGGCAATCAAGCAGGAAAAGTCCTTCGTCCCGAGGGTACTGAATAAACAAGACGAAGGACTTTTCAGAAAGTCTAATTTATAGGGAACGGGAGCAAGACGGATAGGGGCGGAAGCCGGGAGATAAAGGTACGGGAAGCGGGAGGTTCTGACCTCCTTGTCCCCCTCCCCTTCCTAAGCATGCGTTCGATTTACTCAATTCCGGAATAAAAAACGGAATTGAAAACGGAGCTTTTCAAAAACGATGACATCACGATAATCATGTGATTTTCCTGCCCGAATTTTTCTCAAACACAAATTATCCAGTGATTGTTGCTCTTTAAAATTCCTACGTCTTATTAGTCGCCCTGTTTGGGCGGGGCGACGGTCGGGCCACGAGGCCTAAACTGAAGAAAAGTATGGTACACAATAATTATCATATATCAAGTACCTACCCGGAGTAAGCTCTCGAGAATCCAACATGGCGACGCTATCAATTACAAAACGAGCATTTTCCATTTTTAAACGACCTTTCTTACCTGCTGGAGAAAGTTTCAAATCGGCCAGAGCACTATCGATTACCAGCTATAAAAGGAAACTGTTCGGAGAAGAATCAGTGGAAAAGGCAACAGATGCTCACTCGAAACTTTTGACAGAAAAAGACACACTTTACGAGTTTGAATGTAAGTTTTGCCAATTTTAAAACGTCTCATCGCTTATTATTAGATCAGAACATTATTGAAGCTTATGTCACAGCCTCTGCTTGTTTTCTATAGACAGGAAATAATGCAGTTTCTCCAAAGCGTTGGGTAAAAATAGAAACAGTGGAGTTTTACTGTAATCAAGCTTATAGCTCTAATTAGCAATGATAAGCTGAATATTAATGGATCTATTCAAAGAGGACGAGAACCTTCGTATCTATTACATAGCTTTGGGGTCGATGCAAGTGGTGTAGACTTTTTTGTTTCTGCCCTGTACATACATTAAAAGCAAAGTATAAACTTAATTAGGGATAAACAAACAAAATGGCAGATTATCATTTTTTGTTTGGCAAAATAAGTAACTGAAGTATCATTGCCAGCCAAATCTAATCCAGCATATAAAGAGATCGTTCATGGGAAAACTGGAAGTGGCTGAACCATTAAACTAGATTTGAAGTTGCTAAATACAGTCGAACCTCGATTATCTGGACTCGTTGGGACTAGACGAAATAGTCCTGATAATAGAGAGTCCGGAAAATCGAAAATATGAATATTAATGAGGAACAAAACTGTTTAAATAAAGCAGCATGTAATCATGAAACAACACTTTTACAAATCGCTTGGAAAACAATATGGTCTACTGTACATCTTGAATCACTCAACTCTGAGCCAGTCAGAACTCATTCGAGTGTTCTTCATTCATTACGACTTGTGCGAGTGCTGCTTTTGTTCTTTAAGAGCAAAACAAACTCGCTTTTGACTGCTCTTTTCAATGCTATAGTTTTAAAAAGAACATTGCTACGGATCGTGATCATGACTAATAAATATTCATGACAAAATTGGGACTAGGAAAAAGTCTGGATAATCAAGAAATCCGGATGATCGAGGTACAGATAATCAAGGTACAGATAGTCGAGGTTCGACTGTGTATTGGTTCAAGTTTGTTACTTTTGTGGTGCAGCAGGTGTTACAACAACTTGAACTGAGTCAAATAGTGACTTGTCAGCAACCACCTCTCCTCGGCAACCAGTTTTCCAAAATACCAAAAGTTTCCAAGTCAAATCAATATATTTGGAACCTCTTGTAAGCGATCACCTCTCGTAAGTGAGCGCGACCACTTTTAGAGCGAAAAGTAGGAAATTTTCCTTTGTTTTTAACCTTAACCTTAAGTGACCACTTGACAGATAATGATGCGAAAAATGGAAAATAAGGTGTTGTAACATATTCTAATGAGAAAAAAATTTGACCCATTATGGTCTAAGCTCTTGTGAGCAATCACCTCCCATAAGCGACCACTTAGGCTTGACATTTTGGGTGGTCGCTTATGGGAGGTTCGACTGCATGTAACAAAATAAATTTTTTCACTGAAGGTTCGGAGAGCAAACTGAGGGTAAAATGTAGACCGCACACTTTTTAACTGTGTTGTATGACCATTTCCCTTAGTGAGAGCTAACTGTGAACAGGCTATATGGAGCATTATTCATGTTAACCTGAGTGATGTTCATACTATTCAGGCTAACAGGAGTGCAGTTTCACTCCAATTATCCGGATTTCTCGATTATCCGGACTTTTTCCTAGTCCCAATTTTGTCATGAATATTTATTGGCTTAGCCAATTGCGATCATCATTTTTCCCCGGGTCTGCAGTTAGCAGTCTTCATTTTACACTGACCGATTTGCAAATATGTACCAAGCTAAGATAATGTCGAAGTAAATATTCACCCATGTTGTTCGCTGACCGTAATAATTGTTTTAGCATAATTTTCAAAGGTAATATCATGAACTGTTTTGTCTTCTTTCTAGTCAATGATGTAAAGCCAGAATGTATTGAAGATTATGTTGCTCTGGTGTGAGTATCTCAATTTGTGATGGTGCCATTACAGTACATTACATTAGACAGGCCTTCTGATATTATGCGATGGTGCGATTTCGCACAATCGACCTCAAATCGCATCCGATCGCACAATTCACGAAAAATCGCATAATTTACAAAAGAACGCACAATATTCATAAAATAAAACATAAATCAACAAGTTTCTTAGGAATTCCTGCATAAATATGCCAATTTAAGATGATTTACTTTGGAAAAAGCCTAAGAAACCTTTGTCACCTTCGATTTTGTAAACATTCGAAGCTGCAAGGCGTTATTTTACATGTTGGGGACCTGGTACGAGTCTTATTCTGAAAGAGTCGCCAATTGGTGAAACACAAACATGCCCTTTGCTCAGATTAGCCAATCTGAATGGCTGATATATACACATTCGGACTCGATGGAGTTTATACGTTCGATTGGAAATATGGTTTGTTGTTTAGCTGGAAATGGTTCGACATTTTTAACCAAATGGCTTGTTTTACTGGCTACGTTATCTGTGTAGATGTTTGGTCGTGGTATGTTTTCGTCACCTTGCAAACTTTAACCAGCGAGATTTTTGAAACGTTGAAGAAAATTTTATTTATGACAAAATTTCCTGCAGTCAACTTGTACAGTATGGGGCCCAGTTCTCGGCCACAAAAAACGTAAACTTGTATTTCTTACCTTGGAATAGCCTTAAGGACTTAAAATTTCACGCACAACTAGCTTCAGTATTCAGTTTACACATGTTGAGCTACCGACTGCTCAATGGTGTTTTCTCCCGAGTAATAACGAAAATGGAGGCTTCGTTCGTGGGCCCAGTTATCGGCCAGTGGGCCCAGTTCTCGGCCAGTGGGCCCAGTTCTCGGCCAGTGGGCCCAGTTCTCGGCCACAAAAGAGTGCGCGCGATTCCTCAGAATAAACAACGCTTTATTACCATTTTTTGTTGTAAATCACTTATAAGGCTTGTGTTTTGATATTTCGATCATAAATTATCCTTAAAGAGCTTTGTTTCATGTTAGAAAAGAAAGTTTTTTGCACACCTAGTTTTTCTGTTACGTGCAGTCAAGCGAGGCTCAAAAAGAGTTGGGTATTTAAAACGGGGTTAAGTCAGAGCTCATAGTTTTCAACATGACACCCCGTTACAGCTTTATTTTTACAACTGACTCGACATGAATACTCGACGCAAAACTATGAGCGCTTTTAGTGTTGAAAGCGAGGAGGGTGGCTGAGAATAGGCAAATACACAAAAGTACTAAGGAAATATTAAGGAGTCAATTTAGGTCAAAGAATTAAAAAGGCCAGGAAAAGTTTATATTTAACAGATAGCTTTATCACTCTAGGGGTGAACTGTGGCTGAAAAGACGTCTGAGGGGTGAACTGTGGCTGAAAAGACGTCTCAGGGGTCGACTGTGGCTGAAAAGACTTCTGAGGGGTGAACTGTGGCTGAAAAGACGTCTGAGAGGTGAACTGTGGCTGAAAAGACGTCTGAGGGGTGAACTGTGGCTCAAAAGACCTCTGACGGGTGAACTGTGGGTGAAAAGACGTCTGAGGGGTGAACTGTGGCTGAAAAGACGTCTGAGGGGTGAACTGTGGCTGAAAAGACGTCTGAGGGGTGAACTGTGGCTGAAAAGACTTCTGAGGGGTGAACTGTGGCTGAAAAGACGTCTGAGAGGTGAACTGTGGCTGAAAAGACGTCTGAGGAGTGAACTGTGGCTCAAAAGACTTTTGAGGGGACGACTGTGGCTGAAAAGACGTCTGAGGGGTGAACTGTGGCTGAAAAGACGTGTGAGGGGTGAACTGTGGCTGAAAAGACTTCTGAGGGGTGAACTGTGACTGAAAAGACGTCTGAGAGGTGAACTGTGGCTGAAAAGACGTCTGAGGAGTGAACTGTGGCTCAAAAGACTTTTGAGGGGACGACTGTGGCTGAAAAGACGTCTGAGGGGTGAACTGTGGCTGAAAAGACTTCTGAGGGGTGAACTGTGGCTGAAAAGACTTCTGAGGGGTGAACTGTGGCTGAAAAGACTTCTGAGGGGTGAACTGTGGCTGAAAAGACGTCTGAGAGGTGAACTGTGGCTGAAAAGACGTCTGAGGAGTGAACTGTGGCTCAGAAGACTTCTGAGGGGTGAACTGTGGCTGAAAAGACGTGTGAGGGGTGAACTGTGGCTGAAAAGACGTCTGAGGAGTGAACTGTGGCTCAGAAGACTTCTGAGGGGTGAACTGTGGCTGAAAAGACGTGTGAGGGGTGAACTGTGGCTGAAAAGACTTCTGAGGGGTGAACTATGGTTGAAAAGACGTCTGAGGGGTGAACTGTGGGTGAAAAGACGTCTGAGGGGTCGAATGTGGCTGAAAAGACTTCTGAAGGGTGAACTGTGGCTGAAACGACTTCTGAGAGGTGAACTGTGGCTGAAAAGAGTTCTGAGGGGTGAACTGTGGCTGAAAAGACTTCTGAGGCGCGAACTGTTGCTGAAAAGACGTCTGAGGGGTCGACTGTGGCTGAAAAGACTTGTGAGGGGTGAACTGTGGCTGAAAAGACTTGTGAGGGGTGAACTGTGGCTAAAAAGACGTCTGAGTGGTCCACTGTGGCTGAAAAGACGTCTGAAGGGTGAATTGTGGCTGAAAAGACGTGTGAGGGGGTGAACTGTGGCTGAAAAGACGTCTGAGGGGTCCACTGTGGCTGAAAAGACGTCTGAGGGGTGAACTGTGGGTGAAAAGACGTCTGAGGGGTCGACTGTGGCTGAAAAGACTTCTGAGGGGTGAAATGTGGCTGAAAAGACGTCTGAGAGGTCGACTGTGGCTGAAAAGATGTCTGAGGGGTGAACTGTGGCTGAGAAGACGTCTGAGGGGTGAACTGTGGCTGAAAAGACGACTCAGGGGTCGACTGTTGCTGAAAAGACGTGTGAGGGGTCGGCTGTGGTCGAACGAAGAACTGGGTTTTTTGAGGGGAAATGAAACTAGTTGAGTCTGAACGGACTGGAAGAAGTTTGATGATTGCTGCGATAAAGCTTGCCCTTTGGGGGACACAGAGTGTGGCTGAAAACCATCGTTGCTGTTGTAGCCAAGTGCGACTCGAGACACCACTTTTGAGATTGGTTTTTTGTTTCCAACAGAACGTTTTCTGGGAGCACGTTCCCCTTTACGGCCCCTTCCTTTGGGCATTCCGTAAGCAACTGCCGCGGATAAATTGATCCCGCCCGAATTACACTTCGTACTAACCAGCCAACGAAGAAAACCTTTTAGACGATCTATGGCCAAACATGCAGCCAGGGTGTGGGCACAGATTGAAAATGCGTCAAATCCGGGACATTTTGCACATTCAGCTTTTCCGTTAGCAAACAGGTTTACCACGTGTGGATCTCTGGGATTTGACTTTGACGGAACAACGACTGTCTCATTGTTTTTCCGGCATTACAGAATGATGTTCTTTATTCAGGGAATCCGCCTTATTCACCATTGCAGATAAAACGTCATGAGGTATCCAGTCGATTCCGATACTTTGAATTTCCTGCATAACGGCATGTGCTCCGCTTCGAAGGGCATTCGTGGCTTGGGTAACGCTTGACTGTTGCATTTCATCAATGTTAGCCTCGTGAATTTTTTGTAACACTGCTTTTCTCTGATCGACGCGCATTCGGCTCCATTCGCTTGGGACAACTTCTAGATACCGGAATTCCTCTCTCAATTTGTATTCCCCTCCTCCTACTGCTGCTAGCTCGATATCTTCCTTTTGGATCTTGACCAACTTCTGAACAGATGATGCAAAGGAATACTCATCCACTCTCTTCTTTCCATGCGATTCACGTGACACGAAGTCCTGCAATACATTGTCGGTTGCCTCTGAGCGGTTGGTTGTGAACTTTTCGGATGGACACGGCCAGTCCGGCTCTTTGACGAACTGGACTAATAACACAGTTCACGAAATCAGCGCTCTTGTGATTATGAAACCATTTGAAGAAATTCCGCCCATTTTGGTGTAGTGCTGACCATGGTTCTTCCAGCTGGCCGAGCTGTTTGACAAACATGTCTCTGCTCGAAGCATCTGCAAGCCCAGCTTCAAAGACAGTTCCTCTCTGTCTTCCAAATATGTCAGCGACAATAGTTGCCTTTACTATGCCACTTATTCCAAATTCCTGGAGTTTGCTTTCGACGTTCGCCTTCAGGTGAAGATCACATAGCAGATTTGTGGCCCTTTCAAAGTTGTTTCTGAACGCAATGACAAGAGCCTTCTCGCCATCAGTACCAAACGCTAAGACTTTGCCTAAGCCTGGGTTTAGTTATTTCAGGACTCCGCTAAAAACTGAATATGTCTCTGTCGTTTTCTTTTCATGAGTGAGGACGACAGGGCCTATCATTGAAGGGTGCTTGCCATCTTTTCTGTTTTCTAACAATAAGTGCTGATACGTGATGGGCATCACATTATATTCACCTATGTCGAATGTTGCGTCCACGGTGAAGGGTTTGAACTCGACTGGATTACAGCAAAATCTTACCATATCATTCAGAGTTCTGTCGGTTGTAAGGACACACATTGGCTCTGGGGCGACTCTTACGTCTCTTATGAATGCTGATTTCCGGTCGCTTGCTTGGTTTTTACAATCGCCGAGAAGACGAAACCACGGATCATGTTGTTTTCCTACCCCAGAAATATTCTTCACGGGAACACTCGTTTTGTCTCTGGGCTTTCGACCAAAATCCTTCACTTGCTGTCTACCTCTGGGTAGTTGTCTTATGCCAGAACAGCCGGGCAGACCCCCAAGTTCTTCTGTGACTGTTTTGTAGACCACCTCCTTTGGCTTAGATTCTTCAGAAGCCGACTTCAGGAAAGTCTTGGTACTGGTCCAGGTTCTCATGTATCCTGTCGACCGTGACTTGCAATTTCCATGTGGTCTGAGCTCAATTGAGTGTTCGGCGCCTCCTTTAAAGGAATACTGAACCAAACAATATCGATGCATCATACCATCAGGCCCTATAATGTGGTATATTAATATCAGTGATGCTTCATTTATTATAGGTTAGTGGCTTTTACTACTAACAGTTGGTATTTTAGTTTTAAGGTTGTCGACAGTGGACAATTTTGTACATCGCGAAAATGTTCTACTCGATAGATTTTCTTCAAACTTCTATTGCGGACAGACGAATTACTTGTTTCAGAAATGAAAAAAAATTGGGGGTCACGGACTTCGTTTTGCCTTAAGCGCGCCCTCGATGCCGTGACCTGGCGTCTGAATTTGCGTGTGCAGTAAGGATGCGCAGAAACAATTAGCGCGAGCCGGTGTCCTTAAGAGCAAATTGAGCCCTTTCAACTCGGAATTTACTTCATTTTACTTCTCGACATTGAAGTTGACAAAAGTTGCGCGATATTGTAGCGTGACATACCCGTGATCAAAATCAAATTCTGTCCTGTCTCGGCCGATTGAGAAAAAATATAGAGATTTCCGCTTTCAAAAGCAAACGCAAATCTTTAAATATAATTTATCTCTTTCTTTTATTTTATGTGATGGGCCTTTGCAACTGCACGGATAATAACAGCTCCAAAATCTTCGGACTGTTCTTTAGGGTAATCCTCTTGAAACGGCAAAATGCGTACAACCAAAATGGCTCAGGCAAGCAAATCTGTAACCTTGCATACGTGTTTGGTAACTCATCGGTTATGGAGTAATTCCGTCTCTAAACAGCTATCGCACTACAGCATAGAGCGATGCCGGTCACATGACAGTCATTGCTCTATTATAATTTCAGTTTTAAGCCAAAGGATCATATTTTTCGGGGTTTAACGGCTAACGGTTGATCCCCATTGAGACCCTCACATCGGGTAGAAACCCCCGGACAAACCCTTTATACATAAACGTCAAAAGTAACCTACCATAAATCACATCAGTCCTCTTCCTAAAGTCATTTAGAATCCCGTCTTTCAAGCAGAAGTACTCTCTCTTAAGCGTTAGAACAACAGCTGGGCCATTCATTTCTTTACTAACGTCTTTGGAGACATTTCCACCTTTGTCAACAACAAAACGGAATTTCTTGTTACGGTTATTGAACCAGCAATCACAATCATCACACTTGAGATCCTCGATGGATTTCAATGCTTCGGTGTCTACAATGAAGGTTCTGTGGTGCTCGACATGGATAGATTGTTGGATACAGGCGACGCTTATGGGAAGCGACGTTCCAACTGATCTAAGAAGATTTACAACCCTCAGTGGTCCAAGAACCTCTGTTTTCTTTGTATATACAGGAAGTTTGGGGTTGTCTTATAATACTCAGTGACACGAAATGCTTCATCCCCGCTGCTACCGTCACTTTCTTCGTCACTTGAGCATTTCCATTTACTGCAAATTACAAAGGAATGACCAGAATAAAGATTAATAAGGGCAGGAGAGTAAGTGAGAAGCCCTTCTTCATTCATGAAACAGTTACCTAAGGACTCCCTAGCTAATACACAAAAGGCCACCAGAGAATATCGATCATCGTTCAAAGCAAATACATTTGCCCGGCGGCATTAAGCAGCTTAATATAGACATTGTTGGATGTAAATGAATGAGACACCACTGAAAGTTTCAGTTTTCGCTTTAGTATCCCACAGTAAAACCGTGAATGAAACAAATAACTATCAAACCTGTCTTGTACTGACGTCCGCCGGAGAGCAAAGTGAATAGTTTTATATAAACTGATTGCAAATATACCCTATTCATGCAGACTAGAATATTTTACACTCAATGTTAATTAATGAGCTGAAATCAAACAACGCTAAAATGACTTCTCACTTAAAAGAATGGTTTCATGGCTATTCAGAGTTATTCTTGTATCTATCCGGTATCTATTCGGTTCACGAAATCTGCCTCAGTCTTTACTTGAGCTTCTTGACATTATAAACGTTGAGATAGAATACCTTGTCTTTGGTGAAGGCATCTGTTGGTCTGCTGATGTGGGAATCTGGGACCCGGTAAGATCAACGATGTCTTGAATCATTGCGACAATGTCCCCGCTGTGTAACAAAACGTATATCGTATTTATTCGAAAGCACTACTATATCTGTCCTTTTTTGGAGTAATACAGTCATTTTCTTCAACAAACTAAAATCAAAATAAAATAACTGGAAAAATATAAACAAATACATCAAAAATTAAAATAGATATCTGGCCTAACTTACATGTAATTATGCCTTGCCTTGCAATGTCTTACATGTAAAATAATGAATACACAGTTGGCACATTAATTTACGCGATGAATGAATAAAGCTATGGAAAGTTTCAGCATCTTAGGATAAATGCTCTTTTTAAGCCCGAGATTGAGCCTGATTGGTGGGTGGCATCCACTCCCTTGTTCATCCGGGGCCGGAAGTTAACAAATAAACTGCATCTGGGAGTTTCTTTTAAATATATAACATAAGGAAAAAGACAATTAAATTATTAAGTTCATGAGGTAACATATTACCTGGTTTCTGGTGAGGAAATACTTTGTACGGTGATGTAGAACTCAGGTAATGAGTAAGATCAACGACATCTTTAATATCTTCAAAGCGGCTTCCGCGTGAGAGAAGCAATTATAAAAGTATTGTTTTTTTCTTAAACAATGAGTACTAACTCAATTTCTTCACATCAAAAAATAATACACTTTATAATTTCTGTTGTAAGGGAGAAGGCGAACACCTTTGTTTGTCTAAGGATATTCAGATACACTCGTATTTCTACCGACCTGTCTAAACTGCCGTCATCTTTGTTTCTTGTTTCTTTGTTTCTTGATCCCATCACATCCGCAAATTTGTTTTCTCTAGTTGCTGGGTCGTCCCTCAAAAATTAATTGCAACGATTCCCAGTCAGTGTCAGCGACCTTTATTATTTTCTCCAATTAATCAATTAGAGCAAAATTTGCCGAATATACGTCTTTTCAAATGGATAATGAGGGCCGGGGACGCGTCGAAGGGCAGTTGGACAGAACGGTAGGTCCCGCTTTTTGAAAGAACAATGTATGAGCTTAGAGTTTTCAATGTTGTACCTCCCGTTAAAGCAAAAGCAATCATTCTTACCTGTTCAAGCTGGCGTCACGAGCTTTTCTCTTTCTATGACTTAGAGCGGATCCTGAAGCATTCTGAACTTCGTTCTCGTCAATCTTGGGAGAATAACTAAAAACAGTTGAGGTGAATTAGTGTCTAATTTCAATATACTTAGTGTTAGTATTAATTTATCGCGAAGGTAATCAAGCATCTGAACTTTATATTTCAAAAGCCGCTCCAGAACTGCAGCATTGGAGTTCCAATTTATGAAGCCCGATTTGCGCTCCCACCACTGACTGAAGAGGATTCCACTTACCCTCTAACCTGCTAAAAGGGTTTTGAGGGGAAACAATTCTGCGCGAAGGTAAATACATTTTGGCGAGGGAACAGGGCTGAGTTTGACCTTCGGATGAACGGAGGGTGGGGAAGCTTTCCCGAGATCCATCATCAATACCTGTTGACATCGTGCACAGGTTTTCCCAAATTGTGACATGGTATAGATCCTGTACCGTCCTCTACTTTGTTGTTGTCATGATCAGCCTTTGTATTGGTACTGCAAAAAAGGAGAAAATTGGCCTATTGTATAGTATTACACTCCTTTTTTAGAATTTAGCAAAATAAAAATTATAGAAGGTCGATTAGGATAACACGCAGGGATCTCCTTTTAATTCTACGGAAACTGAACAAATAAGTCATACTAATTAAGTTCATTCCTACTACTGCAACTATTTTATTCAGCATTGAACCTCCCTTCCCTTCCCCGGCTAGGATCATCATTTGTACCTGTCTAAGCTGAAGTCACGTGCAGACTTGACAATTGGTGTGGATCCTTCAGCAACCCCAACTTTGCTTTCATCGGTCTTAGAATCACTGTATAGATTGAATTAAGTTAGTGTCGTCAGTCATTACTGAATTAATTGATCCTTTGTTAACAAAAACATCATTTAACGCCAGTAGTCTAAATGGACACACACTAGGCCCCGACGAACTGTAAGCTTTATCTTTAATGCAAGCAAAATCTCCCCGTAACGAGAACTAGATACAACCAAGATGGCGGACGAATGAAGGCTGATCGCGCGGACTTTTATGCAACAATGAACGCCGGTGACCGACCGACTACAGCGGAGTGCCGCTGGACAACCAGCCTACTGGTCTGGCTTCTTTTTTCCTTCTTAAAAAAATAAGCATGCAAACAAAGAAACACTAGGCGATAAGTCGGTATGAAATACACACACAGGTTATGTACGAGAAATGTACTGTATGAAGAGCAGTCTTAAAGTCTCGGACCAGATAAGAGGAAAAACAAAAAACTAAACAAATGCTGAGAGACAGCTAAATGTCTAGAATTGTCCGGCAACGGCTAAAGGATTAGGATCGACCGGGCTACTTCAACTCTACTACATAGTCCTGAAGACGTTGCGGGAGACGCCGTTGCCGAGTTGGACGTTTGTTCACTGCAGGGCTAACACTTGGAGAGGGGGCAGGTATAACCTCGACGTCATCCGGCGAACCGGGTTGGCTATCCCCACCGTATCTCGGGACATCTTCTGCCGGGACAAAAGCGGAAGGTGGGGACGATAACTCGATAGGGATCCCTGGGGCAGGTGGAGGTAACGGGAGGCTTTCTGGGGAAGGTTCCTCGTCGTTAGGAAGTCCTCGATCATCAATAGGAGGGCTCTGGTCGACACCGATGTCAAGATCGCAGTCGCTGGACTCTTCTTCACTGGGGCGCCAGGGCGTGTGTACTCGGATGGGAGCGACCTTATAGCACTCATTCTTCTTCACACGGTACGAAACGTTTCGTAGCTGTGACCCAACAAACTTGGGAACATTGCACCACTCACCGTCCACTAAGACAACGAGATATCGGTCACGACTTTGGGACTTATTACGATTACAGTAGAGGTAAACTAAGTCACCAACAGTTATTGAAGGAGAGCTGCGCAAGTCACTACGCGGGGCTTTTGACGTTTCACTGTGGGGATGGTTTACCAGTCTTTGTAGATGCTGCTCGCGTATTAGCACCTGATCTGTTAGGGGAATCTGAGAGTTGGTAAACTGATCTCTCTGAGTCCACATTTCCCTAGAGGATAGGCCGTGGCAGCGGATTCTTGAGTTCAGGTGGGCAGTGGCTACGGACACAGTCCTAGGAGAGACGGGGCCACCTTCCGGTTGCAACCGCTGGAGTTAGTGTTCCAACTCTTGGATTGCTTTTTCGGCGACAGGGTTCTTGTTCTGATTCTTCACGCGACCTATCTCAAGGCTAATCTTGTGTTGCAATAGGACTTGGTTATTCACGAGAGCTCTGAAGGCGGGCGCTGGGTCACACCGAATGACAGCATTAGGCCCATCAAGGGGTCGCAGGCCGACGCATAATTGGATTAACCCATCGCGTAAGGTCCCATGCTTCTCGTCTACCACGAGGAGGGTCGAAGTATAGGAGGTAACGCACTCTCGGAGCACCAAAATAAGTTGGCGAGACTGCTTCAGGATATCGGCTGCGAAGGAGACACCCACTGCTGCTGGAGGATCAGAAGTTGACTGTTCTATAACAGCGTGGGGGACGTGGCGAAGTGCAGCGCAAGGATGGCAACCAAGAGAAACGCGTTCTATGGCCTTGTCTAGGTCAAGGGCGTAAAAGTAGCGGCTGACAACTTTCTTAAGCTGGAGACACGATGGATGAGACAACCTGAGGTGTAGGGCGGTTAGTAAACCATCTAAGACCTGTCTGGGCACTACGATACAATCACGCGAAGGAGCCAAAGGCTCAGTCTTTTTCACGACTAAGAGGCCATCACTAGAGATAGAGGCGACAGACAAGTACCTTTTCACGTCCTTAATGTTAGTAAGCTTCTTGGACGGACGAGTCCCTTGTATTAGGTGGGCATGCGTTCGACGTAAGTCCGCGCACTCAGATTGGATAGACAACCAAGTTTTTCGACTTGTGAAAAGGAGGTTCTTCTGACCAGATAGGACGTCCTGGGCAGATAGGTGTCGGACGACAGATTCCTCAGCTTGGGTGATGAATTTGCACACCTGACAAGAAGGATCAAAGCAGTCCGGTGCATTGCGGCTTGCAAAGTCAGAAGGTAGGATCGCAGCACCGGCAACATGCCTCACGTTGGCTTGGAAGCGGCTGACAGTTGACAAATAAGTCGACACTCGCGGGCTAGCAGAAAACTCTCCCCTGCACATTTTCTCGAAGGCCTGGACACAAGGCTTACTGTCGGTGAGCACGCAGGCCTTGTGTTTAGATTGTATTAAGTAGGGGCTAAAGTGTTTTGTTGCAACACCAATCGCAAGTGCTGCCACTTCGCACGGTAACCAGGATAATTGGTGACTACGCAACTTTGCACTAAAGAAACCAGCGAGGGCTAGCTTGTCACCCCGCGAGATGTAGAGAGTGGCGGCGATGCCGGGTCTCTTGACAGCAGCGTCGGTCACGATCCATAACTGGTCATCTGGCTTCGGGAGAGTAATTGTTTGGCTAGACGCCACGGCAGCTTGAGCAGACTTGAAGGTTTCAGTAAGATGTTCGGACCAGACAATGTCATCCTGGGACTGTTTCCCGGCTACAGCCTCGTCAAGGGGGGCCAATAGAGCAGAACAATGTGGAACAACACGAACAAGGACCTTGACCGCACCGATAAAGGACTTCATGCCGCCAACTTTATTGGGAGGACTGCAGGAGGACAGTGTTGAGACGCGATGAGGGCTGGCGCGAAGTCCAACCCAAGATGGAAGTAGTTTTGGGGTTGATGATGGTCTTCGACGCCGAAAGGCGCAGGCTAGCTTTATGGAGAGCTTGGAGAACAGAAGACCAATTTCGGAGCAACTCGTCTGGGCTGTTGCCCCCACAATACAGATCATCTGCTATCTTGGCTACGATACCAGCCTGGAGGAGGTCACCCAAGACGCGACACATGAGCTCTTCAAGTGCGGTTTCCGAGCCAGGTATACCCATGGCCGACCGGGCATAGACGCGTACGCCCCGGAATGGGGTAGCGACTCCGCAGTACTTCATGGACTCACGGGCGAGAGGGATCTGATAGAAGGCTCTGGTTAGGTCTGAGACGATGATGTGTCTCCACTGGGCTATGCAGCGTAGGGTAGAATCCACGTCCGGGAGCAGGGAAGGCTGGGGTTTGCTATAACGACCTACGTCTGCGAAGTCAGTGACGAGACGAAAGCCACCCGACGACTTTTTGACCAGGAACGACGGGTTAAGATACTCGACAGAAACATCAACGTTCGGGGCGACGGAACACGCCAAGATTTTCCAATTCATCGAACTTCTGCTGGAGCTCGACAAGTTTATCGCGACCGCACAGGGGGAGGCGACCTTTACGCTGAGGAGGCTTTACCGGGCCCATATTTACTTTTGCCTGAAGGGGACCAAAGGCGCCATTGTAGCCGGTAATTGCTGGATCAAAGACGGAGTCGTACTGGACCAAAAGGTTACGGAACCTTGTTGTGATGTCTGGAGGGAGGAGGTTGTTGGGGTCTAGTGCCACGCCCTGGGAGTACTTTGACTCTGAAACTGGGACTGAACACACCTTGTGGTACGGAAGGTTGTCAACTGGGTTGGAAGACTGATCTTGAGTAGACGGACAGAACACAGGGTGGACCTGGCAAAAGTGTTCATTTCGTTTCAGGACATAAGGCCTATCTGAGAGGTTAGGAATACGCACTCTACCAGCGACGCTTGTGATGAGACAGGGAGGCGGCCACATGTCGACGACTTTGGCCGAACGGGCGTTAGTGGCGTCAAATCGAGGCTCTAGAGCGTACTCAGCATCAGGTAGGGAATCTTCCGGGAGAAATATTTCTATAAAGTCGCCAGGCCAGACAGTGGTAGAAGAAGAGGGTGCAGGCAGCACTTGTGCACGGCGGACAGCATTGTGAGTTGGAGGATGGTTGACAGATCCGTAGGTGAAGATGGTACCATCCCCGAGGATGACCTGGCATTTGGCAGGACGAATGGTTATGTCATTCGCTTCCATGAAGGGAATACCAGCCAAGATATCTACGTCCAGATTCTCCACAACAAGACCTTCAAATTGAAACGAATGACTCCCACGGGTGAGGCTCAGGCGAGTTTCCCCCAGGACTTTCAAAGGAGAGGAGCCATCCGCTTGATGAGCTGACTGTGAACTGTGCCAAATCCCTGCACCGAGCCTCTGTACAGCGGAGAGCCTGATCATGTTACCTGTGGCGCCGCTGTCAATGATGACTCTAGCCTGATGATGGCCGAAAAACGTGTCAATGTACGGGGACTGACGTACGAGGACCCTCCTGGATGCATCAGACGTAAATGGATCACTCTGCTCAACCAGATTCTGATGACGCGGCGGGTCAACATTACTTGACAAAAGGTCTAACTCAACGCTGTCGTCATCCAGGATTGAAACAATCTGACGAGCTTTCAGAAGGTACAAACGGTCCTGTTCAGGAAGGAACCCACATTCGCTTAAAAAGTGGCTGTGAGAAGCGCGGCCAGCTTGTTTACAGAGGGGGCATTCTTTCGCCTTTTGAGAGGAGCGTCCCGGGAACCTCGCAGACGACTTACTGTAGGTCGGTGTACCCCTCCGAAAAGAGGACTTCTGAGTGGCAAATGAGGCTCCAATACGCATGACTTTTGTGTCTTCAGCAGAACGGATTTCATCAAGGAGTGAGTCCAGCGCCTGGGAGATCTCAGGCTTTAAGGACGCCAAAGTACGAGACCGAAGTTCAGTTCCATATCGTTGTTTAACAAGTTTAGGTAAAGCAGGGTTAATCAATCTCAGCCACATTAAAATAACAAAATTCTCTAACGTCGGTGACAATTCCTCTTCCTCCTCAAGAACAGAACCGTGGTGGAGCAGGGTGTGAGGTTTAATTAAACTGTCCTCCACAAAAGCCATAAGACGCTGGAAAAGATCTTCCGGGCGCTCATCGAGGTTCAAATGAATGTCATCCAGGTCTAAAAAGTGACCCCCAGTAGTCTGGAATCCGAAATGAAGTCTAATTGTCTGCCATATGTCCCCAATACAAGTAGAATTCTTGACAATCGTATTACGAGAGATAATTGGGCAATAATTTGCAATCTGGCCTAGCATGAGTTCGAGCATGTTTACCTTTTGGGTAGCAGTTCGCCTTCGAGCAGCTGGAACCGACTCCCCATCATCAGTGTAACCGCGTAACGGGCTCGCCCTAGTCTTTTTCAGCCACGACGACCCTTCGACCAAAAATGGCGCGAAATTGGCGTCCAGAGACAAGGTGTAGAGAAGATTTTGTTTCCAACTCTCGAAGGAGGTTAAAGTTTCGTTCTTTGAGAGGCACCACTGCTTAGGGGCTCTGTTAGAAGACATCGCAGCTTACGGAACAAGATGATATCGACAACCGACTCTTGGTTGCTCGGGAATCCCGACGAATCTGTCGATAAAGTGCGTTGGATCTGACGGGAACGTGACGATTCGAATCTTTATCGCTGCCACCACGCCAGTAGTCTAAATGGACACACACTAGGCCCCGACGAACTGTAAGCTTTATCTTTAATGCAAGCGAAATCTCCCCGTAACGAGAACTAGATACAACCAAGATGGCGGACGAATGAAGGCTGATCGCGCGGGCTTTTATACAACAATGAACGCCGCTGACCGACCGACTACAGCGGAGTGCCGCTGGACAACCAGCCTACTGGCGTAAACGTCACAAAAACGGAAAAAAGTGTCGATTTTACTTCGCGAGAACCCAAATGTGCTTTCCGCTTCTCAGACGGTCTGTTTTTAGTCCACACGAACCTGATTATATTTCTAACTACTCTTCTCATAAGCAAATCGACTTTAGGCTAGGTCAATTGGTATCCTTATTGGATTACTTCCTGGAAAAAATGTTTCCCAAACAAAGGAGGCTGTTAACACATTTATTTCTTTTTCAAAAGTAAGAAGTACACGCAAGTTACTGTGAAAACTAAAACAGATGATAGACGCCCCGAAAGAAAACCAATGCACGACACGTTGGCTCTTGAATGGTTTTCTTTCTCACGAAATGTTTAATTGCTTTTTTGATCGAGCAACGCGTTTCAGGCCGAGATGCTGAATTGATATTCATCGCAATATAAGCTAACAAAATTTTGGCTTCTCATATTAGTGAGGAAAATTCATATTTTGGCGAAAACATTGTTTTCCACCAGACCCCGCGTTTTCCAGACACTGCGTTTTCCACACTCCGCGTTTTCCACATCCCGCGTTTTCCACAGCCCGGGACCCCGTACCCCGGGACCCCGTACCCCGTACCCTGGCACCCCGGCCCCGCATTTTCCACCTAGCCGCTGCGTTTCCCCGTTTTGGTGTCACATTTGTGCATGCAAATGTATGCATGCATACATTTACCACGGTCTTCGGCGCTCCGTCCGCCATATTGGATTCTTCAAGAAGATGGCGTTCTTTCGCAAACGTTGTTCTTTTTCACCAATTTGATACGGTGTGAAAGTACCTATCAGTACTTAAGTTCGTTGTTAAGATTCTGAACTGGCATGTGAGCATGCATGAACAGCAAGAAAGTGTTTCTGGAGAGGTAAGCCATTGTTTATCTCGATCGCCATCTGACAATATGACAAGTCTCAAATTTATTAGTGTTTTGGAGATTCAAGGACATATTACGACGAATGATTTACTAAGAACGTGCTCTGTATACTTATTCTTTTGGTTAAAACATACTTCCTGTTCGTGTAAATGGATGTGTTCAACAAAACGGGCAGGTAATAGGCCACGTTCGATATATCAATATTCTAGCATGTGTCCGAGGATTTCTGGACAAAATTTTCAAATTTCTTGTGTCCCTGAAATCCCAAAAGATACTCGGTTGCAAAGAAATTATTTTAAAAGAAAAATAAATGCTATAACTTGACGTTTCGGCGTTATCTTGTCGCCATTATCAAATGCAGTTTAAAGTCGTTCAGTTCAGTTATGGTTATATACTAGCTTAGGTGTTAACAAGGAATCCATCAAAAGTTCGAGTAACAAGTGGACTAATACTTTGTACCGAGATTATTGGAAACTTCTGTGTGACTCTTTTAAATATCTTCTCAAAAGAAATCATTTCTAACAACACCAAATGTAGAAAATAAATTTTGAAGTAATATATGAAACACTTGAAAGTACTGGTGAAATGAAACTGATGATGATATTTTACCCGTCTTATACCTGACAATTCCTCTGAACTTTGAAATTTACTTGCTCGAGTTCCCATGAGTGTTTTTGGTGTTATTTCATGGACTGTAATATACTTAAAGTTATTCTGGTACAAGCTTTGTGTCCATTAAAAACTGAAATTGTTCGAGTCAAGAAGAATGTGACGAACAATGTCAGGTAATAAAACACTCGTGTGCTTAAGTTTGTTTTCCTTTTTGTTTTTCTGCTTCTTGGTTAGTCTAGTACACCTTGTATTTTGTACGGATTATTGAAAAATTACATGATCAGCAACATGTGTAAGGATATATATATATATATATATATATATATATATATATATATATATATATATATATATATATATATATCAACACGAACGTACAGATATCAAAACCGCGGCGGAGAGCTAATCTATCGCTTCCTAAAGGCCTGCATCGTCCTAAACGGACTGAACAAGAGCTTCCTACATCGAGAATCGATTGCTCACTAGCTCGCTAGCTGGTAATGGCTTAGATACTACCACTTGTGTAGTATTTGGGGCGGCTTTTTAAGCTTACCCTCCATCCTAGTCTTCAGCACTGCACTGATGAGGCCCAGAAGGCCGAAACAGTACTGTCTGCAGTTAGATATAGCTCGCTGGCATACAAAGCTCTGCTTTCATGTCCAGTTTGAGCACTCTACTGGGATGAGTCGTTACTGTTGCAATTGCGCATGTTCACTAGCTCGCTAGTTTGAGCACTCTGGTAAAGGCTTAGATACTACCACTTGTGTAGTATTTGGGGCGGCTTTTTAAGCTTACCCTCCATCCTAGTCTTCAGCACTGCACTGATGAGGCCCAGAAGGCCGAAACAGTCCTGTCTGCCGGTAGTTATATATATATATATATATATATATATATATATATATATATATATATATATATATATATATATATGTCTGAATTTATGAAAACCGTGTTAAAGACTCTGCACCAAAATAGCGGGCATGTTTTTGAAAAAACGGTTGGAAAATGTACATAAATATGGCCATGTCGCACCGAGAGTGCTATCTACCTCGTGTACTCTTAATAGAGTCCATACCATGCCTATACAAGCCTTTAAAGTCGCTGCAAATGAGTTGAACGAGCCAAACAAAACTAAATTAGAGCTTAAATTGATCATTTGGTTCGCCACGGCACTAATTTAGACAGGCTTAACCTCTGCGATTTCACCTAAATGACCTCACTATGTCTTTACTGTGGGTTAAATTAGCCAGTCACGCTAACAAGAGCATGGTAAGCAGTGGAATCGGTTATTTACCTCTATATTTCAGCCAAAAAGTAGCCGTTACGTGACATTTCATTTCAATATCTGACCGGATTCGCAAAAACAGCCATAGAATCTGACTTGTCACTGATAATCTAACTTGCTACAATTCTGTCCTAGAGCTAGCTTTCCAGGAGGCTTATCGTAGCTCAAATAGCAGCAAATAACTCTCCTGTATGCCTTTTGAGGCCAGGAAGACTAAATTCACCGTCTTTTCGTTGAATCATGAATTGTACAATTCAATTAAGAGTGCTTTTAACATGAAATTGGAGTCTAAATCAACACGAACGTACAGATATCAAAACCGCGGCGGAGAGCTAATCTATCGCTTTCTAAAGGCCTGCATCGTCCTAAACGGACTGAACAAGAGCTTCCTACATCGAGAATCGATTGAACTTCAGACAAACTTGGCCATAGTTAGCAGTAAGCGAACACTCAACATGTTGTCGTTACGTCAATTATCGCCCGGAAGCCACGCAAATAAATTTCTTCCGCGCTAGCGAATCACAGACAGTTCTGATACTTAGCTAAGCCGAGAACGCCTAAAATTGATAAAACAAGGAAATTCTACTCACGATCAGCGCTTGAACTCATGTTCTTCTCTCTCCTCGTGGCCATGTTTTGCTCGCAAATAGCAATGTCCCGGATGTACTTCAATTTTGTCGAGCGCGGAATGGCACCTGATCCAGATTTCAACAGATTTTAGCTACATCAAAGTTCAAAGCAAATGACGCCAACAGCAGCTAGAAATGTCTAGTCCATTGTACGTCTAAGCCCTAAATTGATGTGGCTAAAGAGTTTCGCTGTCTAAAGCAAGCACAACATTATCACCACAGGGCAAACGGCCTTCTGTTACGGGACTAAATGTGACCCGTACAGTTTACACATCTCCTCAGGCCCGCCTCACGTACGATAATGGACGACGCTTACTAGCAAATCGTTAGACTTGGGCCTTCATTGGACTTAATGATGTCCTCAGGCAGACTTCCTTTAGACGGCAAATACAGAACGCTAATCGGTCGCTCCTTGTCAGAGTCACCGCGCGAACTGAATTCAGACGAGTGTAGCCTGGGCTAAAATTCACGCAAATTGCAAAGGGGTTGGGGGGTGGAGGGGGGGGTGGTGGTGGTCGATAAATGATGAAAAAAAATACCTAAATAAATGAAACATGCGGCAGGGAGTTTCTACATTCCATGCTAGGTAAGATTTACAAGTTGCTGTCATAGCGAAAGCAGAAAAAAAAAAATGAAAAAAAAACCAACTAACTCAAAAAACACTTGATTCAGTCTTTAACACCGTTTTCATAAATCCAGACATATATATATATATATATATATATATATATATATATATATATATATATATATATATAACAATATTTTAATTAAGTTGACAGTTACTTGTGATAATACATTGTTCGTGGCTAGTCTTATGCAGCTCGTTTCGTCCCGGCCAAGGGACTAATCAGTGACCTTTCTGCTTGGCAAACTCATTGGGCATCGAGCCCAAAGTCCCGTTTGCTAACAAAATGATGACAGCAATCTCACCTGATATCGCATAAAGATTCTCGCATAAGAATATTTTAATTTTCGGAAATATAGCATTGCATGATATAACTTACAAAAAACACCAGGTGCCTACGGAGGAGTACTGTTATTTTATCAAGTTTCAAGTATACTTTAAAATCAAATTACAAATATAGTAAAAATAAGGCAAAGTTGATATTTGTTACAATGGCCCAGTACTGGAATATATTCATAACAACCAATATAAACAAGTCTAACACTTGAACAAAAAATGCCCAAAGAGATTTGGTTCAGAATTGCTATGAAAAAGATATTTCTTCCAATTCGCAATTCTGTTCGTTTGTTTAAAATTCTCTATCTATAATTTTTCGAATCAGCTTGCTTTGTTATTCGCCTGACGATATCCTTGTAATGAAGATGGCATATTGCGTTACAGCATTTATCTTCTCTCCTGCATCTTAATTATCTATATCTTAGATCTTTGATGCACTTCTTTTCAAATTAGCATTTCTCCCGTATTATTTCTAGTTGTCAGATGGCAAACGTTTTCAAATTGCTTGTGTGACTATGTACGCATTGCGTATCCATTTTATATGACTTGTATTCTCTTGCGCATGAGTATAGGCTACTTGGAGCCTCTTGTTATTATTATTAACACAACAAAAGTATTGTTTAAAAAAGAGGGACAATTCTTTGTATTATATTACGTGTATTTTGATGTGTTGTTTCTTTTGTTCTCTATAAATTTACGTTGTACTGTGGAATATAATTGCTGACCATATGGTCTTTTGTTACTTAACATCATGAAATGAGGCCCACACTGCTTTATGATCTGTGAAATATGTTTCTAAAACACCTGTCTGTATATCTACAAATTAAGTGAGATATGTTTAACAAATAAAGAAGCCCCGACTGTGCTCTGTTCTGTTGTAAAGCACGCGGGAAGCGGTAGAGCAGGAAAGAAGTGTAGGGGAAAACACGAGACGTAGTCGAGTGTTTTTCCCTACTTCTTGAGTGCTCTACCGCTTCCTTATTGCTTTACAACAGAACAGAGCACAGTCGAGGCTTCTTTATTTGTTTTATGATAAAGAATCAGATAATTTCCCCACGCATTCGGCTGAATTTTCAAACCAAACTTTATTTTCCAAAGGAGCAAAAGTGGCGTCAGCCGTGCACTGTTCTCTGATAAAGCACGCTAAAATAAGCCAATCACAACCCTTGTTAGAATTGTTCAAATAATTTGATTGGCTAACGAAGCGACAGCTGTCAATCACAAACTGGACTTCAGCTAAGCTTTCAGTTTCGAGAAGTTTGAGCGGCTTTCGAGAGAAGAACGATGCCTTCAAAGTTCGCTTTTAAGTTAATTTTTAAATACGGATCTCAAGGCAGGTAAAGGTTTATAGTCCAGAGGAATCCGGCCGTATTGTGGCCCATGAAAACGAGCACTTTTCCAGTGGAAATTACGAAACGCGGAGCTCAAAGCCTGTGGATGAAAATGCGAAATGCCGGGTTGAATTTGAAAGGAGCTACAGTTATTTACGGCTTGTAGCCGCATGCAGCAAGATTGCCCGAACTAGCGTAAAAGTTATCAAGACTTAACGGCTCCCACTGGTTCTACTTCGAGCACAGAAGAGAATATCAGAGCAAGTTTTGCACTGACCACTCGTCGGTTTACTTCGCTGAGATGACCGGAGAACGAGCGTTACTACACTACATGTAAGTGTTGTTTGAGCAAATGAGCATTTTTAATTGTAAATTTACAAAAATAAAGCTTCTCATCATAAACAGAGACAGTTCAATTGTTTTCTGTCGTTGTTTTACTTCTTAGTATAATTTCTGCCTTCGTAATAAAATTAATGTCTTTATCGAAGCACTGTTTAGGTTGAGAATTGGTGTATTTCGCTACAGCTGTACATGTTTTGTCGGCGGGAATCTAGCAAAACTTGTTATTTAGTACAGTTTTAACACTAGTGTTGCTAACAATGGTCTCTGTGAGCCATATTTACTGCAGAAAAATAGCTCGCTTCCAGTGCGTTTGTCTGAGTCACAGGGGATGTTTAATTTGGGTCAAATTTGTCAAAATTCCGAAGCAAAAATTTGGAAGCCAACTTACCGTCATCAACCCGTGCTCTGTTCTCTGATAAAGCACGCTGTCTCAGCCAATCAGAGCGCGCGTTATATGGAAACTTTATTATAATTGTACATATGTGATCAAGTACTGTTTTGTGGTCAGTTGTACAACTTGACATCCACTGTTTCTAATGCTTGCCCCTTACTAGTAAATTATGTCAAGGTCCTCTCTCTGTTTCAATGAGCCAGTTGATATTGAAGTCTCCAACAATGATAATATTATCTAGTGAAATGCCGTTTAATACTTCAGAGATTGCTCGACAAAGGTGTCTTACAGGTACCTTTGGTGAGCGATATATGCCTAGTATTGTTCAATCCTTGTGGCTGGTAATCTCAATTACAGTAACCTCAATACCATGTATGTTGTGACAGTAGGGATACCCAGATAGGTACCGGATTCTGTTATACACAGCTGTACTACAATAAGGTCTTGATGCATTATTGGAAACAGGATTATCAGTTCAGAAGAGAGAATAACCAGCCATGCCATACAACCCATTATTATCTTGAGAACTAAATCTTGTTTCTGCAAAAATGTTAACATGAGCACTTGAATAATTTAAGTCTGTGAAGAGACCTTGTATTAAGAAAACACAGTTTAAGAAGGGATGGTGTTATGTCATATAGAGGGGATATGCAAAGCTTGAGTTTTGCAATTGTTCTTAATCTCTCCATTTCCCTCTTAACATATGTATTAACAGCAATCTTGCTTTCACACTTCACTGGTTTCTTTGTCTACAGTCTTTTCAGTATTACATATATCACTTATACGTTCATTACAGCTAGCTTGAGAATTATCTTCACTCTCAGTTTCATTTTGCAAGTTTATATTACAGCTTGCCACCCTGTCTTCACTAAAGGATATTTCTTGTTCTCTATAAAGGTTACTGTTGTCAGCCAGTCAGTTTGCTGTTTGTAAAATTTTTATATGGTCTTACATTTAAAGACTGTGCTGAAGCTTTATATTGCAATCGCCTTTTTAGTTGAACTTTTATTGTTCCACTCTCTTGGGGTAACCGTGGTAAAATGTTAACAGTACTATTAACATCTGCTGGTACATTGACAACATTTCCTCGGGGTTTGAAATAATTTTTTTCGTTCGGAAGCCAGTTGGTGACTAACGGAAAAATTTTGGACTCCAGATCGTAAATTTTGGTTGCCAACTTATGTTATAAACAACTTACACAAGAACACAATTTTATACGTTACTTTTCATGCAAGGAAAGTCACAATTGAAGAGCGAAACAATTAGAAACAACATGAGTAACACTTAGTTATAAAGCTACAGTTGTTCTCAGGTGATATGTCTCTGGTCCGAAGGTGATGGTTGTCTCCATTGTCATTTTAAATGAAGCAAAGCATAAAACGTTTCAAGTCCGTGGTTTTCATTGTGAGACAAACACGGGTCCTTGCGTATTTTCCCTTTGCTACTTCTTCGAAATGCCGTTCTTTATTTTCGACTTGCTTTCCAGGAAGGATTCAAAGTTTGGATTAACCCTTTGGCTGAATCTTCATTCCCCGCACGTAAAAAACTCACGTAATTCCTTTATCTGCCGCCATTTTCGCGGCAAATGAAAAGCACATGTTGTTGAAGTGCACCTGCGATCCCAGTTTCGGAAGAAGCCGCTGAAGCAATATGGCGCGCCTTGAACGCAGTATCGACGTGTCGAAATACATTCAAATTTTTTCGATTATCTTGTAATATTCAGACATTATTTTATTGGGAACGGAAAGGTGAGTTGTATACTAGCTACCATATCCGATTGATTTCCTAATATAAAGCTTTAAAAACAAAAGTTGTGTCATGGTTTTCTTTAGTTATCGCACAAAACGCGAGTCGCCAGCTGGCGACCAGTTCTGAAAATTTAGTTGCCAGTGCTCAATTTATGGTCGCATTGGCGACCAGTGAGTTGCAATTTCGAGCCCTGTTCCTTTTATTTTCAACTGATTTCCTCTTGGAGCTTGCATAAGCTTTTGAAAAGCTAATCTAGGTGCTAGAAGTCTGCACTCCAACTCATTTAAATCATACTATATTAGCTGCACAGGGTGGTATTTTGTTTTGAGATTTTTGTCACAAGACTGACAGATCCATTTAATATTATCAACACTGATTTTAGTTAGGAAATATTTTCCTTCATTAGTGTTGGAAAGTCTTAGCTTTTCAGCAGCAACAACACTGTCTATACCACAACTAGTCACAACAAGAACAAATGTACAGTGGACCTCTAGAAACAAAAGCATGAATTTTTGGATTTCATCAGTAATGGTTAAATTAGTGGAAATACTTTTGCGATACTCTCGTTGTGTTAGCAGTCCCTTTTCCCTACGTTCAACAGATTCATTTGCAATTTTTTTTCTTTCTGATACTGACATTTGTTTGCCAATCTCTTTTCTCTACATCCAACAGATTCATTTGCAATTTTTTTCTTTTTGATACTGACGTTTGTTTGCCAATCTCTTTTCTCTACATCCAACAGATTCATTTGCAGTTTTTTCTTTCTGACGTTGCCTTGTCAGTCTCTTTTGTCTGGATTCCAAAGATTCATTACCATTTTTTTCTTTTTGATACTTACACTGACTCGCAAGCCTTTTTTGTCTTGATTCAACAGATTCACTTGCACGTTTCTTTCTGCTGTTTTCACGCATTTGTGCCAGCCTTTTTTGCCTAGATTCTTCACTTTCATTTGCCCTTCTCTTTTTCTCATATTCATGTTGTACAATCAGCTGTTTTTCCATTACTTGTTGACACATTTCTGCTGTTTCACCCGAACACTTTCGTTTTCTGTTAATGACTTGTTTTGGATTATTTTTAACACTCAAAGACAACTGATCATTCTTTTGGCTACTGTGAACATTTTCCAGTTCAAGTTGACAATCAGAGATAAAGACACCTTTAATTTCAAAAGGAACATCCTCTGTTTCTAAGAAAGACATTTGAAAATATGATACAAGGTTTTAAAGGCCTTCAATGCTGAGCAAAGTACATTTCCCAAATGAGTGGGGCATACCATAAAAATCCTTTGCATGAGAGTCGAAAATTTTAAAGCTTTGTTCAGAACTTTTAAACAGTCCAACTGCACTGATGCCAGCAGTTAACAAACAACAATTGTAGTTTAATCTTACTCTAGAACTTGAAAATACTTCTACCAGTGAATTTTGAAGAGTCATGAACAAACTTCCAGTTAATGAATCACTGTATTTTAATGTGTATACTTTGTTGTACAGTGAAACAATGCATGGAACATCAGTTAACAGCAAATAATCATTGGCCTGCACAGAATATCTTGTAGAAACATATAGATTATTTCCAACGGTCAAAATATTGTTCAAAGTGGAAGAAGACCATTCACTGATATGTTCTATTTGATGCTTGCCAGCATTTTCACCAAAGAATGCTTCATTTCCTTGACTGTAGTCAGCAGACACTGTTCTCATCGCGTCAATGAGATCAAATATCGTAGGACCCGGATTTTCCTCCACATCATTTGCCTGTCTTATATTAAGGCAATGGAATATAAACATTGTAGCACATTATTTGTGTAAACCAAAACACTACTTGATTCCATCAAACGATCCTTAAAACGCGCTGAGGTATCTTTTGTTTTCACGAAATTGTCATGAGAGCCGATCCTTGAACGAAATTAGTGAATGGAGATCCCCATATTTTCTTCTGATCGAGTCAAAAAGCACTCTAAGTTTGGGACACTTGTGAGGCAGTCTGAGACAATTTGAGACTCTGTCGTACAACCCGCACAAATCAGTAAGACAAATATATAAATATGGCTTTTATATACGAGAGTGCAATGACTCCTTGCAATATAGCTGGCACAACTCACTTAATACAATAAAAAAAAGTCAGAAATGAAGAGGACTTCTCGTTACCTTGCAAATTAATCGCACCGAGAAAACAAGTCGAAATTCGCCAAAGGCAACAGTCGAGAAGAGTAATGGCCGCCACACACAAACACACGGTAGCCCAGAAGGGTCACCAACCATTTTTGTTTTTGTTTTGTTTTTAATTTTGTTTTTTTGTTTTTTTATTTTAATTTTGTATTTTTAAGTTTTGTTTATGTTTTTCTTTTTTTTATTTTGTTTTTGTAATTTCTGTTTTAGTTTTCGTTTGCCTTTTGTTTTAATTTTGGCTTCTGTTTTGCGTTTTTTGCGTTCAAAAAGGAAACAAAACCAAAAACGTTAAACAAAAGCAAACAGGAGAAAAACAGAGACAGGCCTCCACGGACTCCCAAATTTTAAAGCTAAATTGCTACAACTGTGTACTCTCGTGCAAGCTGCCAGGATAATGCCCTCTGACAGTGTATTGAGATTTATATATCAAGACAGTGTCTCAAAGTTCGACCAATAGGTACAGCTGTACTATCAACTAAATAGACGCAACGTGGCGAGCTTGTTAGCAATGAACGGAGCTAACAAATATATGGGCCAATCTAAGAGAAGCTAAGATATTTTGCTAGATTATACCGCGAGATAGAAGCTAAAATACAGACTTGAATAGTGTTTGTGCAAACTGCTAGAATAAGGGAACGTTCATTCATGAATTGAGCATTCAGTATTATACTATTGTTTATCCTGTTGAATTGCGTGACAAACGTCAACAGCCTAACCCTCAAGGGGTGTCATGTACCGACCGGTTAAAGCGGTGTTGATGTCACTATTTCGTTATTGAAACTAAGAGTAGATGTAATGCAACCAGGTAAAAGATAACAAAAATACGCAAACAACAATATGGCGTAATTGAGGCGGACGCAGCCCTGTGGCAGGGTTTACGCGACTTCACGATAGGTGCACAAACTAAAAGCCTCACTTATTCCCCCGCTAACGTGGGAACAGAGCAAAAGTATTGAAAGAGCCTTTCTTATCTCTCCAGCACAGCACAGGCCGGATCGGACAAAATAAAGGCTAGGATACAAGATGGCAAGACACAAGCAATGCCAAAGCTTGGGGGAAGTCGCTACGCAGACTTAACCGCCACAGATGCATGCACGGCATGCATCCCCCCAAAGCAAGGCCGAAACTAAAGAAAATTGCCTGATACGCTAGCCATTTTTGGAGCGGCAGAAAGTAACACTGATTCTGGAGTGCGTATATAAATCTGGTAACAATCGGACGACCAGCGACCTGACACCTTAATTAACCAGTCTGGTAGGCACGCAGCTGCGGCAGCGGACGCCGCTCCTCTACGAAAGCTGTGACCCTTAAGGCTCTCTTGTGGGGGTCCCGCGCTTCTTGCAGAATCCTGAAGTTCGTGCGTGACAGAGGACCGGGTGAGGTAACGACGGAAATAGAACAATGGCCCCTAACGTGGTTTCGCTAGGAGAGAGTATTGTTGCATTGCCGAGACAGGGCACAACAAAGAAGGACAACGGGCAACGATGAGGGATTGCCCTGCCCTAAAACTATCCGTTTTTGAAGGCTTAAGGGTAACAAGCAAGCGCTGTTTGCAGGCCAGCCTGAGACTAGAACAAAAAGTAACGCATGCCTTGGTAAGATTAAACTTAGAACTGAAACTGTGTACCTCCGGAGAGGTAAACTCGCTACACCTAAGAAAGGCGAAAAAGGCAAGGGTGAAGGCAGCCCATATCATGGAGAACTCCCTTGGCCCCAGCCAACTACGTAAGATGGGGCGAATGGATAATAGTACGCCCGGAGTGACAGGTTGTCTCCGGATACGAGGAGACCCTTGATAACGGAGAATTCCCCTTAAAATCTTTTTTAGGAGGAGTCGTCCCCTTAAAGGGTCTTTGTAACCAGAAATAATCTGGAGATTGCGAACGGCTGCTAAATAAGTCTTAATTGTACCATGGCGAACTGTACGGGCCAAATAGGAAGAAAAATAGATCAGGGTTCCCTCTGATGCTTGGAGAATGTTACCTGTCGGAGTTGTTAGTCTGTTCATGAGACAAAACTGAATGAAACGCTTCTCCCCAGAGGTATACATGCGGTTTGTGTTCCACAACAAGGCCCAGTTGGCATACTTAAAAGACTTCATCTTTCAGAGAGTCATGAAGGAAGGCGGGATGGTGCAGGGGGTCTGGTCGGCACCGGAAGCGAGTTCCCTGAATCGTTGAACCTGAAAACGGGACAGGGCGTCAGCTATTTCGTCGTTCACCCCGGGGACGTGACGTGCCCTAACCAGGAAATAATGCTTCATGGAAATAAGTACTGAGAAACGAACCAGATCCATGACCCTAGGGGCTTTGGAATGACCCGAGTTAATGATAGCAACAACGCTCTGGTTATCACACCAGAATTGAAGGCGTTTGCCGGAAAATTGGGGGTACCATAGTGCGCAGGCAAGAACAATAGGGAAGAGTTCTTGCCGTTCAATACTTAACCCTTTGGTCTTGTTAATGAGTAAATGAGGGGGCCACATGCCCTGGAACCATTTACCATTGAAAAAACCTCCAAACCCAACTGTACTAGCTGCATCAGTATATCAGATAGCTGCAAGTCGGGGGAAGAGGTGACCCAGGAATCAAGGAAAAAAGATCGCCCGTTCCATTGGGCGAGAAATACTTTCCACATCTGAATATCCCTAGAAAATTCCTTGTTGAAACGGATATGATGAAAACGATTTTTTTTTCCCCGGGTGAGGTTTATGATGCGCTGAAGGAAGGTTCTACCCGGGACTACTACTTTGCAGGCGATTTGCAGAGTACCGATAACGGATATTAGGCGACAACTCTTGCAGGAGTTTGAACAATTCACGAGAAGAATGCGCCTCCAATACATATATCACGGCCAAGATAAAGAACCACATCCTTTTCATGTCAAATCAAATTGGATGCCTCCGGTTCAACAATCCATCACCCTTGAAAGCTATTTAGAAAGTGTCAAAACACAACTTGTTGACATCAGAATCAATAAGCCCAAAAATAATTTGTCACGCAATGAGATGGCAGCTTTAAAAGAGCTCAAGAATAACTCTGCCATAAACCTCGAAAAAGCGGACAAAGGAACAACAACGGTCATCATGAATAAATCAAACAAAATACAAGAGGCTGAAGTGCAACTCGAGAACAGAGAGCACTATAAACCTCTCGGAGCACCGATGGTGAACACCACACAAACAAAGGTCAACCATATCATTGACAAACTGCATCGGGGCAAACACATCGATGACATGACAAAAAAATGGCTTTCTCAAACCACCAGCCCGCCTAGAATTCCTGTCTTCTACACGCTTACGAAAATTCACAAACCTATTCTGGTCGGAAGACCGATCACCTCAGTTTGTGACGGCCCAACTGAAAGAATATCCTCTTTTGTGGATACATTGCTACAGCCTATCGCACAAAAAACAACAATCCTACATAAAGGATACAACTGATTTCATCAACTTTATAGAAAAAACAAAGATAGGCCAAGACACAATTTTAGTAACAATGGACGTTTCTAGCCTGTACACAAATATACCACAAGAGGAGGGAACAGAAATAGTATGCAAAGCTTATGAGACGTTCCACAACTATGATCCTCCGATTCCCACACACTATCTAAGGGAAATGCTTGGTGTAATCCTAACAGAGAACTCATTTGAGTTCAATGGAAAAAATTATCTCCCAACCCATGGTGTCGCAATGGGCACAAAGACAGCAGTGTCTTTTGCAAATATATTCATGGCGGAGATCGAAACAAATTTAATCGAACAAAACAATACCAAGCTAAGTGAATGGAAACGTTACATTGATGACGTTTTCTCTCTTTGGGACTGTAAAAGAAATGAAGTGGATCGTTTCATTGAACAAGCTGACACATTCCACCCAACAATAAAATTCACGGCCGAAATATCAGAGAGCGAAATAACTTTCCTTCATACAGTGGTGTTCAAAGGAGAGAGATTCATAGAAAAATCCATCCTGGACATCAAAACGCACTACAAGCCGACCGAAACGTTTAATACACCCATTTTACCTCGTGTCACCCCCCGGGGGTAAAAAGAGACTTTATCAAAGACGAAGCAATAAGACTGCTTAGAACAAACTCTTCAAAAACAACATTTGAAGAGTGCCTTGCAAACTTCAAACGACGCCTCGAAGCACGCGGGTATCCGAAGAAATATATAGAAAGGTCCCTGTCAGAGGTTATCTTTGACTCAAGACAATCGGCTCTTAAACCGCAAAAAGAAAAAACGGCAGAGAGACTATTGCCTTTTGTCACTACATACCACCCTGAAGTAAAGAAACTTAACAAAATCGTGATGGAAAACTGGAGTTCCATAGAAAATCAGCCTCTGCTGAAAACAATTTTTTAAAAGCCTCCGATCATATCTTACAAAAGAGGTAAATCTAAGACGTGCTTGTAAGAGCAAAACTATAATCTGAAGGCTTTTTATAATGCGACGCAACCACAAAAGCCACAGTGGGAGTTCGTGCAGGTCTGTCTCTGTTTTTTCCTGACAAAAATTTAAGAAACAAAAACGAAAACAAACACAAAAATTAACAAAACAAAGACGAAAAAAAAAAAAAACAAAAATTAAAAGACAGAAAAAACCAAAAACGGAAACAAAAATTTAAAAAAAAAAACGAAAATGAAAACGAAAATTAAAACAAATATTAAAAAAATAAAAATGGTAGGTGACCCTTCTGGGCTGCCGTACAAACACTAATTCCCAGGGTCATTCCCAGTGTCCTCTCTCTTCTCAATAGAAACCACGTGACAAACACTTGGCTCTCGTATACTCTCTCGTATACAAATAAATAAAGAAAGAAATATAAGGCCCTGTTAGGGTATATCCCCTGTCTGAAATTCGCCACCAGCCATGTCGGCATTTCGCAAGATTCCTATGTAGCGTGTCAGAATTTCGTCTAAGAGGGACTGTGTCGGGAAATTTGACCTTGTTCGATTAAAACGAAGTAGCCTGCAGTACAGGCGGATTAGCGAGCTCTAGCGCGATACACGAGCGCGCGCGAAGCGCGAGAACAGGGCGGCGAGAACGAGGGCGAAGTGCGAGGCGAGAAAAATCCGCCTCGCACCATTGTTTATGCTCTTCCAACCGTTCGCCTGGCGAACGGTTTTGTTGATTGGTTCCTTTAAGCCAGGTGACGTCAGACGCGAGAAAAAACAAAATGTGTTTGATTCGGGTGACAAGCCTACACGGACTCCTGCGGCTTGTGACATTTCTATATTTGCCGTTCTCTCATGAATTCCAGCCTCGCAACCTTTTATTTTGCTCTTCACTTGGTTTTGAAGGGCACTTAATGTTGTGTTATCAGGATGATTTTTTTAAAAGTAGGGTAGAGCCGTTGGACTGTTAGAGGTCAGAACTCTGCATAGTTTCAGCTGTTATCTATCGCTTTGTAGAGTTTGACACCTCTGTAATTTGCCATGTGCCGAGTAGTGTGGTTTGTCTCGCCTCATTTCTATTGCAGAAATGTATGTTTATGCAGAAATGTATCTCTTTAATTATTCGCTCTGGAGGGACAAAGTCGGTGATCATCAACGTTGATTATTGGCATTCTATATTGTGATGCCGTGCCCGGTTGTTAGATTAAAACTGTGTTAAGCTATATGGGTGTTCACCACGGATCATATTTAGCTTTGTCCGGCGTCGCCAGAGACTGCTGAGATCTGTTCTGTGTCGTCAAAGTTATGTTTCTTCCATCCTAAATTTGTTCGAGCTTTTCGTCTCCTGAGCTCGATGTTCAGGTTTACACTTCCTTTGTTCGTTTTGGCACAACATGATTTAAATTTAGCTAAATTTAGATGTTCACGTCTGTTGACTGTTTTGCGTCAGAAACGATTTCTGTGAAGTAGCGACTTTTGTTTCTCCTTGGCCAATTAGATTCCACGATAGAATAAAACTCGAGTGTTCCTCGCAGCAAATACCTCGCGCAGTAGTTCTAAGGCAACTTGAGCTAGACTGTGATTGGCTTAAAATTCCTACGTCACAGAAATCGTTTCCTGGCTCGGGTTCGCAGAAGTTATTTTCGGCGGAGACAAGCGACAGCCGGAAATACGTCTGCGTTCGCAGGCTAAAATAAGAAAGCCTGGGTTTCACGACCCGTCGACATCGCGCGTGAGAGAAGAAAACACATATAAAACTCTGGACGGAAATGCATCTTCACTTCGACCCAGACGTTTTAAACAATCACTGCATTCTCAGTTCCGGAATTCGTTGTCGGTCTATCTTGCCATTGGTGTCGCTTTCCCTATTTCGCTGGATTAGTCTGTCGTTCGTCGCTAATTCATAGCCCTCATGTCGCCGTTTCAATGCCATGTCGCTTGTCGGAATTTACCCCTAACAGGATCTAAAATATCGCCGGGCCTGACAAAGTGTGGGGAAATGTCACACAAAAATCCTTTGTTGTCCCTCATTAGCATTCGATTCGGCTCATGTGAAGTACGGCGTCTGAACTTTGCCTTAGCCTCTCAGCTCCAGATACTTCAGTAACTTGCAGCCTTTTATATCAATGGAACAATCTTCATTCTTCTAAATATTCACGTACAAACTTGACCGCTACCACGCACTTTTAATCTACTCACAGCTTGGGCTTAAGACGCAGGCAGCAAGTTCACCCGTTTGAAGCTTGGTTACCCTTGATTCTGCTGGATTTGAAGAGTCTTAAGGTAACAAGTTTCATTGATTTGCTTTGTCTTATTTTAAGACCAAATTCTGTTTCCACTATGTGAACGAAACTGTGTTGGTTTTCGGATCTTACTGAAAATCGACTTAGTAGGTATTCAGTCGCTTTTGCCGAATATTTCGGACAGAAATACATAACCTGGCGTTTCGTAATCACTTAGTCAAGTTGATTGTAATGAGGATTGTGATATTTCCTCGTCTTTTGACGGCCCGGCGGGCAAAAGCTTCTTACACGAAACTTTTTGAGCCACCTTTCGACAAATTATTTTGCCAGGACAAACAAAATGTAGAACATTATTGTCAGCTGTTCGTTATGTGCCGATAACAAATACTAAGAGCTAGACATCCAGTGACGTCAGCAACGGATAGTTTGAAGTTAATAATACGGCGTACCTGTACAAACTAATACTGTTGAGCCACGACTCTGATCATACGATACGACAATGTGCGGAAAATAGAGACACCGAGGAAAGGTTTGTGTGTTTCAGATGTTAACTATATTGCTAAAAAGTTAGAAAATAGTTCCACTAATTGCCAGTGATTAGTAATAGTAATTGGACCGAGTGGAGTACAATTCAGGGAGTAATCGCGCGAGTATTTCTAAATCTTGAATAAAATCTTAAATAAATCGTAAATAACGAACACGATTACCCTCTAAATTGCACGACATGAGGTCCAATTACCAATTATTATATGGTTTTGGCTTGTGGCCGATATAACGCGCGCTCTGATTGGCTAAGAGCGAAATCTGAGCGGTCATTATGCAGCCGTAATGCCCACGGGCCGATTACGGATTATGCAAATTAGGAAGAGCCCGATGAAAGCCGATTAAAAACAGTAAGAGAAGTAAATTTAATTCCGAGTAGCTAGAAGTTTTGGGATTTTTCCTTAATAAAATTTATATAGAAGTCGTTTTTCACTTACCAGTCGGTAACCTTGGCGAGCACTAGTGAAAAACAATCAAAGTTTGCCGAGTCTTAAGTAAAGCTAAAATCGCTAAGTGAAAAACACCATCGGCTGGTCTGTCATGCATCCTGAGCAGAACACCACGAGGAAACTTATAAGTTTTCATCTTAGTCACACCAATTACCGAAATTAAGCAACTCCGTCACGGTTCTCATCAAATAGATTCCCTCTCTTTAACACAAGCAAGTGTAAATCAGCTTCCAGGATCATCAGATGTCAACAATCGGGCGGTTTCTGTCGGTAGCAGTGTTCCTGATAACTGCAGGAAGTTTTAGACGTTCATTAAGCTTAAAAAGTTAATCCATGAATGCCAGAATGAAGAAGGCGAAGATATGTCGTCGAAAGCGAATGCGAAGATCGACTTATTTTAAGCAGTGCTTTCTGAAGGATTAGTATTTTGCTTCACCGAAAGACCGTTGGTTTGGACTATTTTGAAGCACTTTCTGTCTTTTCCATGTGCGTTGACGTTTCGCCACAAAAGTCAGAAAAACTCCCCCATCAAGTCGTGGCACCACGATACTAAAATACCTTTTTGAGGCTGGGACAATCATTTTTCCCGTAAAGAAATGTGTACTTTTAACGGAAGACGTAATACAGTGGTGAAGTTCACTGACTGTGCAGTTTTGCCCTGGGTTTGAGACGATGAATGAATCGGTAACGCGCGCATCGCCGGATGTAAATTGACGACTTCCGCTCGAATAATTTTTTCTTTTCTTCAATTCATGAGCCATATAATAAACAACTTAATAACCTCGACCGTTCGGTCGTTACGGGAAAATCTCAAACCTCGGCCTACCGTATTGACCTCGCTATCGCTCGTTTAATACGGCAAGGCCTCAGTTTGAGATTTTCCTGTAACGACCTCACTCTCGGTTATTAAGTAGTTATGAATCGTATCCATAACAAATTTCCGATTCAAAATGTCTTTTGAGAACTTGTTTTGAGCGAAAACGTCTGTAGCGAATTTCATAAGTTTTGAAAACTGTAGGAAACGTTGCGAAGGAAGCGTTACTGACGTGCGAAACATGTGGGTATCCAATTACAGGTATCCAGTTACAAAAAGTTCAAATTGGGATACCTGTAATTGGACGCCCACGTGATTGCGCTCCGATTACGTGACAAATAGGCGCGCGGGGAACCAATCACAATCGAGAATTTTGTTATAGATACGACTACAGACGATAGAAAGTTTGTTTGTAAAAATAACTGGACGTATTTTTAATATATCATTTTTTTTTCAGTGAGTTGAAAAAAGAAAACAATTTAGCACATGGTAAACAGCAATATTAGTTCATGTCACACGTTTATTTCAGTTAGAACTGGATTTTTACCAGGTTTCAAACTGCAAATGAATTTGTTTGAATTGCAGCTGTAGTAAAGGATTACAATTCCCCAATGATGTCATTTGTTGATTTAATCTACGTACCTGCCCAGACAAATTCTTGTTTCCTTTGCACGCCAACTATTTCATCTTTCGTTCATATTCCTGAAATAAACTCTAACATTCCAGAATGGCAGAACAAAGGACTTCAGTTTGAGCAAATTATTTCGGAAAATTAAAAAAAAATCAATGTGGCTCTCGGCCACATATAATTATTGGAACCGGTATTTCAAAATTTATGACATTTTGAACCATACTGTGCCTGCATATGACTTGACTTTGTTTTAGGCTAGTGTTACAGACTTTCTAAGAATATATCGTGTTATTTACATTATCGAGTGCTGACCGTAAGCAGGGTTATTCAGGCTAATCGAAGTGAAAGTCCGCTCTCCAGTTAGCCTGAATAGCACTCAGGTAAGCTTAAATAAGGCTCCGTTTAGCCTGATTACGATTTGCTCTCAATGATGAAAATGGTAACACGATTCCGCTAAAAAGTCTACAGTCTCCAGTCTGCATTTTATCCCCTATCTGCGGACAGCAGTCCGCTGTCTTCATTTTACACTGACCGATCTTTTTGGCCTTTTTACCCTGAACAGGGTGTGTCTGTTCTAAACTGGCGGCACAATTGCTCCAGTTCGTTGTTTCTCAGCAATCAGTTATTTAGCACGTCACCAAATCAACATCAGATAATTCTCTAGATAGAACAATACTTGAATTTGCAGCCAGCAGTTTCCTTTAATTACACTCAATTGTTCCCACTAAGCGAGGTTCTAAAATAGACGGTCAGTTGTCCTACAAAAAATAGGGTCAGGGTTTCAAACCAAACCAACACCCCTTCATGCATACCAAACACAGCCAAAGCACTCCCCCGCGAGCAGAGGAGGTTAATAAGTAGTTAATTATCAAATGGCATACTAAAAGCTGTTTGGCCGTTTCCTTTGTCCTGCCTGGCGGCCAACTCAATCGTTATTTGACACTGTGAATTCACTGTTCTTCTGAAATTGTGGCTCATCAGGGTAATAGGACTCACTCTAAGAGTTCCTAGTCACTCATTGTTTTCAGCGGCTTCAATTTTCAGGAAAAAAAACCCAGGCAATGATTTTTTAAAATTACCTTCTGCATGTTTTTACAGGCCCATAATCGGCCTGTGGGCGTTACAGGTCAATAATTCCCTACAATTAGCCAATCATAACACGCATTATATTGGCTACAAACACAAACCATATAATAATTACCAGTAATCTCTGGGTCCATACTCAAATAACTAAAATTACAACTAACTGGATGACTATGGCTCCTGGCCAAAGGAGCTCAGTCACAGTGTTTTGTTCTTTTTTTTGGCCACGTACAAAATCTCCTTTAAATGGAAGGAAACCTGAAAATAATAGTTTACTAAGATAGAAAAACATCAAGGAGATAGTAATGAACCATTAATTAACAAGGATGGTCAAGGATGGCGAAGATTGACACGGATTGCAAACGACAAATTTAAAAAATTGAGGCTAAACTTTCCAAAATGTGCAAACTGTAACTGAGCTCCTTTAAGTATGTTTCAGGGCTCGAAAAAAATTGAATTCTAGACAAGCAGCTCTCAAATTTTGCTTGCCCTGGGGAAGTCTTAAATGACGTTTTTTTAAATTTAGCTGACAGACAATTTGCCTGGGCCCTTGGGCATGTGACAATGAAAAGTTACTTGCCCAGCAGGAAAATCTACTCGTCCCGAACAAACGGACAGCACTCTTTTGAAGCCCTGATGTTTGATCCACTTCACTTTACTTTTATTGACATCTGAACCTCTCACCACACTTCAACCAAACGTAACAAATTTATTTAGTTTCAAATTACATTTACTTATCCTGAGTCTCCTGAACATTTGCCTAGCAAGCCTAGTGCAGCAGTTCAAACTCACACAGGCATCTTCCATCTCTCTTAGTCAGGACTGTTAGCTTCATAGTTCTCTACTCAACATTAGTGTATCAATCAGTTGGCTTTATTTATGTGGGTTGTTAGTAACATACATTAACACAAGTTTTAATAATTTCCATGTTACACATCCGCTTTGTCTAAAACAACTGTGAATTACAATACACAGGTTTTTTAACCCTCAGAAAGTAATGGGAACATGTCAAAGTAACAGCTACAATACCAGAAAATAAGAGCCCCTTTTGCCTGCTAAATCCAAAAGTAACGAGGGCTGCTACTTTCGAAATTCTACGGTAATACATGTGCCTTGAGAGACCTGAGTTTGATATCAGTAGTTGATACTGGGGTGTGGAATTTGACACTACATGAGAGGGGTAGGGAGAGTTGAACTAGACACAACACCATTCTTTGTTAAACCTTGTGGAGCCCGGCTGTGAGTGTGCAGACATGACAGAGGGAGACGAAAATGAAACAATTTATGAGTCGAACGTCCTTTTCAACGCTTCCCCAAATATCCAAGAGTTAAGCTTATGTTTATCCGTTGTGATCATTTAAAATGGTTCTCTATTCAGCTACCAAAAGATAGTAGCAGATGAACGGATAAAAATATTTTTGAAGTGGGTACGTGTAGCTCTCACTGAGTAACCGGCGCTTTCACGATGACCGGAAATTTTAATATAACAAAGGGACCTACCTTTCTGAAAACGTCTAGTTTCAAAG
>NC_138156.1:16463761-16466261 GCF_964199315.1 Orbicella franksi | reverse complement strand
ATTTGCGGTGTTTACGCGCGCGCACTGGTTTTTCAATATTTTCAAGTTTTTAAAGTCATGAATCCGTTTATGTCCTTCTTTTAGTCTTCTCAGGAATTTAATTATCCTTTTACATCTAAACTTTCTTCCAAAACCTCGGAAAAGCGATAAAAACGTCGCATTTCGTGGACGAGCGACAGCTGCTGCACTCTAATGGCTAATAGTATACGAGTAGCTAAGCCAATCAGACTGCAGCATTTGCATCAGTATACTACTAAATTATATTACTAGAATTCTACTAGTAATAGGACAGGTCAGTTTGAAGATGTTCCGGCGAAGGAGTGGGCCTAGTGCTGAGCCTTGAGGACAGCCTTACTTTTTTTTCTGATCCAAGGCTAATTCTGTTTTTTCATCGTAACAAATCTGTAGCGCAATCCGAAAAGCGGCATGTTTTCAGTTTATTGATGCGTACTTTGGAATGCAGTGGGTCTAACGCTTTCGACATGCCAGTGGAGACAATTTCTGCAACGTATTGGTTTCTGTCAATTGCCCTTTTCCAAGATTCCACAAGTTTCGGATGTGTTGTTTCGCAGCTTTGGTTTCGTCGTTAGGCATTCGTTTTCATGCTTAGGCACGGCTCAACGAAAGACGTTATTTGCTTGCTTATCAACTTTTCGAAGACGTTTTCAACCGTAGGGAGCACAAGTTAATATTACTAGGGCTTTTCATAAGTTGCTCGGCAAACTTTTTGGCACCTTGGTACGCGTATTTCGAGCAACTTTTTTCATTTCGAGCAACTTTTTGCACTCTGAAAAATTCCTAATTTTCTACGAATTCTGAGAAATCGGAGCAGCTTTCAGTGCTTAAATTGGCCTTGCTCCCATATTTCACAATGTTTTAGTAGACAATTTATGAATTTCCTGTGAAATAGGAGCCACTCCCCGCATGCAGCCGGGCTGCTAGCAAGGTCAGTGGTTTTTTTAAAAGAAAATTCAAAATGGCAGGCTAACGTTCACAATCGACTGACTCGAGTGTCTCAGGTTAAGAATTTTTACAAGATTAATATTAATAAATTGATGCGTAGTCTTTAATTATACAATGCTTGGTTTTAACTGAGAACAAAGTTATTTAGCAATGCTGGTTACGCCGCAAAATTGCGCAAAAATGCTTAGACATCTTACTTTTATGAAGGTGAATTAATCAACATGACACGAGCGTGGGACAAAAAAAAATTCTGAGTCCCCGACAGGAATCAAACCCATGACCTCCCGAACACCGGGCGGGTGCTCTATCCACTGAGCTACGAGAACTCATGGAGAGCAAGGTCATTTAACTGAGTTCATATATGACAGGTGTCCTGCATACTGTTAGGATCAACGCTATCGAAGTCATCGTGAGTAGTGATAAGTTAAGATGGTGAATTTTAAGCTCGGTAATGAAATGTGAAGGTGAATTAATCAACATGACACGAACCGGCACCTGTCATATATGAACTCAGTTAAATGACCTTGTTCTCCACGAGTTCTCGTAGCTCAGTGGATAGAGCACCCGCCCGGTGTTCGGGAGGTCATGGGTACTATTCCTCTCGGGGACTCAGAATTTTTCTTTGTCCCACGCTCGTGTCATGTTTATTAATTCACCTTCACATTTCGTTACCGAGCTTAAAATTCACCATCTTTATTAACTTATCAATTAACTTATTGTAACGTCAGGTTCACAGCGACTGTTGAAAGGCCGAATTGTCACTTGCTAGACAAGTTGTCGCCATGAGACTAGCGTGTGTGGGAGATGCTTTACTAATCGAATAAAGCCAGAGATCACGGAAAATTAACTGTGATTGACGGTGATTTAATTGACGATAATCGAACGTAAACTGAAATATGATGTAATGAATAAACTAATTACCAGATAATAGAAGATTACAAGATGACAAGAGTCACGAAACAATAATAGCAAACATTCCAATCATAACTGCGATATGACAATACTTCCAGTCAAACTTCTCAGTAAAGATATAATTAAAATCATCAGTGATCCCAAGCAGATACGCATACTGCTTACTGTCCTAATACAATAAATGATAACACTCTAAAACTTGAAAGCAATAAAATTGTATGATGCGATAAAAACGTGCTTGCGTGAGCGCCACTGAAAGCGATGTGGGAATTTACTAGTAAGGAAAGGACTTAACTGAATTACCAGAGATTCTTATAGGAAAGTTGCTAAATAGAAACCTAAGCTAGGGGGAGTGTGAACTATAAAGATCTATCGCTAGAAACAAGGTGAAATAAAGACTTTGAAAACTGGGGCTCTGCCACGTGTTGGACTTAGTACAATAGACTGTTGTATAAAAAAAAACCCGAGACTAAAGGTACTTAAGGTTAAAAAACGTCAAAACTTGAAACTTATACTAAAAAGCAAGCATAGAAAATAGTTTGTACTTACACATCGGTTCCCGCTTGCACTCTAAATGGTCAAGGGTAGCTTAAGACTTAATTTACTTGAAAACACGTACTGTGCA
>NC_138156.1:16446261-16458761 GCF_964199315.1 Orbicella franksi | reverse complement strand
AACTTTTGAGACATCTATTTGATTAGTTTTTGATAGCTTTTATTTGAACCAATCAGCGTTCACAGTCTTTTAGTCTTCTTGGAGGCGAAGTTGTCAAGTTCTACTGCGGCTTTTATTTTAATTTTCCCAGTTGAAATTAAGGTCGTCAGAAAGTTGCCAAAACGTTGGCTGAGACAGTAATATGGATCATTTTAGCTGTTGTTGGACTTTCAAGATGGCTTATTGCAAAACAAAATATGCGAAGCCACATGAGGTGTTTCTTATCTACGATTTCAGAAAAGCAGAAATACATTGAGAAATGTACCTGCATGAAAGCAGAGTGAGGTTGCCAAGCCTGGGAGAATTTTGAATAACAATCATCATTTGGACCAGACCCTTTGTTGGCTCAGCTGTTTCCTTATGTTGTTGTATGTAAAACATATAATAGAAGAAACTTCTGTATAAACCAAACTTAATTACCCGTTCCCAGTGGGGAAGCTTAAGAGTTGGACAACATCACGCATCGCAGGTCAACCACAAGACCAATAAGGAGTAAAAACAGCATCTTCAATTTCACGAGGGAAACTAGATTATCTCTGCTAATCCTAGATAACACCTGACGATAGGGAGCTTCAACCTATGAAAGTTCGCGCCAAAGAAGCCATGCAGTGACACATTGAGACTGAAGGAAACTACAAACTTGATAATCTTGACGAAGGTAGGCGTTTTTGTTCCATAAATCTCTCGAACTTCCTGTTCTTAAAAATTCCTTGTTGTATTCTTGGCAAGATTCTGCCACGGGCCATGATAGATACAACTCGTTCATGTTTCTTGATCGAGAGTAAGACATACTAATTACATAATTATTTCACACCGGACAAATGTTTATATCCGCGGCTTGCTGTTTAACGTGTCCATTCATTCATCTAACCACAATAATTAATATTTTTGGAACAGCAAAACGGGTACATTTGCTTTACGTATAGTGCTTTCTGGCTTGTAGACCGCTCAATTTGAAGATTTTCGGTCGTCAGCGAACTACACAACATGCACAGTTGTGAAAGTAAGGTGCTTGTTTGGTTTAGTAACGGTTTTGTGAAATTTCCTGTCGTAAATGCTCCAAAAAAAATAAAGCGGAAAAAAGAGAAGAAAAGAAAACTTTTATAAGTCAATTTGCCATGAAATACTGTAAGAAAAACATAGGAGGGAAATTCAATCATTTTCTTGTCATAACAAACAAGTTGCCAAAGTAACGGTATAAACTGAAAAAAAATTGAATAACAAAACAGAAAATGTATAAGTCTCGATTCATGTTAAGACTTTTGTAATGCTCGACGTTTGATCGTAGCCTTTTCGATTTTTCTGATAAAGCTTATCTCCGGTTTGAATGCCTCATCGGGCCTGAACATTTGCACACCCCGGTCTTCTTTGCAGCTGCTACATCGGTCGTTGTGCAGCGCTTCTTTCCACAGAACAAACCGATTCGTTCACCGGGTAGGTCATTACCCCTCCAAGAAGGCTAAACAACTTAATAAATTAATTCTTTTCTTTTTTCTTGCTTCTTTTTTTAAATTTCGAATACTTTCATAGCCTCATTTCAAATTGGCTAACAAATATGCTACACAACTCACATTACAAGTGAATACATGAAATATCATATATTTCAACTGCGGAGAAAGATATGAAGACATGATTGATGATTGCAGTTACACACAAGTTAAGCAGTTGTGAAATTAAGCCTGAAAAAAATTCGGGCTTGAACGGGATTCGAACCCATGACTTATGCGATACCGGTATCTTTCTCGGCAGTTCAAATATATGATATTCCATATATTCACTTGTATTCTTCACTATCTACGGGACTTCACAACGTGACCGGCTCCCAGTTGGCTTGATAGCTCAGTTGGTAGAGCACTGCACCGGTATCGTATCCCGTTCAAGCCGGATTTTTTTTCAGGCCTAATATCACAACTGCTTAACTTGTGTACAACTGCGATGATCAATCATGTCTTCACACATCTCACATTCTAATATCTTGTCTGTAATCATGGTTACACTCGATAAAAACGAGAGGTAGCATCGAGAAATGTTGAATAATGCTGGTAGCTATTATTAGCCACCTCATAAAGTTCTCTTTTTTTTGGTTTGCATCGTAAAATAAAATTAAAATTTTGGGGCGGGCTATTTGACTTGTTTGGTAAATGAACTTGTTTGGAGAGTAATTATCCAGAATGCCTTCCCCTTGCTATGGATACAAAACTCCTTAGTTTTCTTCAAGCTTCTTCGGTTTTGGAAAATTGTTCCCAAAACAGAACACGTGCATTATTAATATTGTTTATGCCATGAAAAAAAGACGGAAAAGTGGACAAATTCTGCCAGCCATTGCTAGATCTCCAAAGGAAAATGTTACGAAAATTACGTAGACAGCTAAACTTAAAACAGGAAGCTATGGCTAGGGTAAGTACATCGAAAGAAAACTGGAGTAAACCAATTTTCGCGCCATTAATGTGGTGCTTGCCCGTCATGTCTCACGCAAACAATCGTTCCCAAAACAATTCAAACTCCGTAAACTCTCACGACATTTTTTCACCAAATTTGCCATAGGAGTAGAAAACTCTTTCAACTCTCTTCTCGGTGTTTGGAAATGTGGTCAAACACGGTCTTTTGTGTTTGATATATTACTTACAGGACGATAATCTTTATAAATAGTGTAATTTTGATAAGCTTCTGTGAAATATTAGTAAGTCTCAGTCATGTTTTGTCTCGCCATTGATGTGTAACCAAGATGTTTTTCTAGAGAAAAGTCGCTAATATTTTACGAGAAAATTAACTCAGTCCAAAATTTTAAAATAAGCAGCTTGGCAAGTAAGATGGCCCGACCTTATATGTCGAACTTTCAAACATGAAGGTACCACTTTTGAAGAAAATAACTTATTTTATAGCTTTATGACACTATGCGCCATTGTCACTTCCTCTTAGGTGCTTATGACTTTTTTTTGGGAGATAATTTATGCTAATTGTGCGCATAACTTAAACGTTATTGAACAATAGCTGTAAAGTAATAATACGTGGACGGTCCATTATTACAAAATGCACTTGTAGCAAACATCTCACTGAAATTCAGTGACAACTAATAAAAGCGTGGCCATTAAGACCCATTAACCGACTTCGGTGTTTTCAAAGCCAAGAAGAAGAACAATTCAGGTGCTCTTGTTTTCTTAGTGTTTAACTTAGGTCAAAGTCTTGCTTATCCAGTAATTATTTCTCGTTGTGAAACTTTCATAACTAAAACGTTAGGAAATTGAAATAGTGAAATTTTTTTTTCAGGGCTCGGTTTTGAAAATTTGACAATTTAAAATGCTCAATCGAGAATTTCTAAGGTGAAGACGGGCATCAGCCGGACCTTGACAGTGCGTAGAAAACACACCGTTAAATTTCAATCGGCTCGATTACTGGAACTAACATGTCTTTGGACTTGAAGCATTGCGGGCAAACTGAAATCATCAATATGACCAAAGAGCTAAACAGAACTGGTCTGAATAGGTTTTTATAAATAGAAAACTCTGACAGTAAGTACTTCAGCAATACAGTTTTGACTGCACGTTTTACAGCTGTATTAAGGTATCATGATAGGTGGATTGACAGCGTTTGGAAATCGCGCTCTTACGCTGGCGCTTTGAAAGAAAACCCCCTCAACTTATACATTTTCTGAAAGCGTAATAGATATAGAATACAATCATATATTTGAAATTTTCGAAAAAGTTATTGTCGCAGTGATATTAAAAGAAATACCCAGAAACACTGCTATGCTTAAACTGGTTCGCCTCCGCGCGTGAATTATCGGGGCGACGCGATTTACATCGGAAATGTTTTCTCACACATCACCCTCAAAAAGGGTGTCTGCGATTTTCCAGATGTGGTGTGGGTTTTGTTCTACACCCTCCTAAACTTTGATATTTTCAATGCGGACGTTTCCTACTAAAGAGGCCATAACTTTGAAACGGAAGCGAAATTAAACAAAGCCCGACACTCCTTTTCGAAGGAGGTATTCTGGAACATACCTGCCGATTTTCAGCCAATTCCATCGGAAGATGCGCGTAAACGAACTAAACATGTTCATCATTATATGCAGTTTTATATTTATCGAGAAAAAGACGAAAAACCTTTTATGAAATTGGTATGAATAGGTGTTAAAAATCCCTTCCGCACTGCCAGATGTCGGCATGGGTCAGTTTACCACAGCAATGGGTTATGACAACTTGAAATAAACCGGCAGAAGACTACAATTCTGGCGTGAAAACCCGTCGCGGTGAAATCGTCCGAGAAGCGACAAACTACAAGTTTAACTGCCGTGATTTCGTCGGCGGCATTTGTATTACGTTGCTTGAGTTTAGGCTTCTTCGTTCTCCCGACATGTTTTGAAACCATGCCTCTTGAAGCCAAAAAGAGGATATCTCGAGGTCTAAATTGTCTACATTTACATCTGCGCTTGACTCTCTTGTTGTGGAAGTTTCGGAATCGCGTCCGTTCTACAGCAATTTCGTGTGACTAGCACTTGTTGTATTTTGTCCTTAAGCTTCATTGGCGGGATTAGTGTCCTCGAGTTCCTTCACCAATTCTTCTTGGTTACAGTGCGACCCACGGTCGCTCAGAGCCAAAGATCTTGTTCGACGCTGAACCTGTGGGTTCCACCAGATTTTCGTCTCTTCGGTTTCTTCGAAGACGAAAATGGGTAAGACGTTTTTGACCTGACATAAAGAAAATTTGACAAGAACGAAAGCTAACTTGCGATGAAACAACCAGATCGAGATTAGTTGGCGTGCACAAATGAAACATCACACCGTAATTCGCATTACATGTGACAACTGACGGTAAATTTTTATTAGAGGTGTCAACGCGCCGTAGGGGGTTAATGATATTTAAAAATAGTTTTTTTTTCTTTATCTTCATAAAAAGCCTTTTTCCCCATTCTTTTTGCAAAATATCTATCTCAGTCTTTTCAGTTTGAACAGCCAAAAAAAGATTTCTCGCATTTTTCGTAAAAATCCACTGACCATGATACCTTAACATTTGTATCTCTATCCACGAGATTTGACCACTCTGCCAATTATAATTCATCGACAAAAAGAATAGAAAAAAACCGCAGCAGTAACTGGAGAGCATGCTAAATGTCTCGACTCGGATATCGCCTTCCGTTAATTAGTAATATACCCACTATGTCGGTTCAACCTCTTGGTCAGTTTTATTTATGAGAACACAAAATTTAAGGCAGCTGAAACAAAAATAGATTTTTTTTCTTTTATCATGCAACTGACAACCTGATAATTTTTACATTTGAAGACAATAACATTGTTGAACATGCAAATTAGTGAACAGTTCCGGGCTCGGCTCTTGCTAGATATCATCTTGTTTTAAAGAAACATTAGACAACCAAGGAAAACTATATACATGTATAATTCATAAACAGATTTAGATCAGTCTCAAACTAAGGGAGTTGTACATTGTGTGCAGTCAATTTAACGGTTTATGAACTCATAATGTTTGTCCACAGCTTGAAATTTCCTCGCGTCTAGAATGGCCTCACACTCCGTAAGTGTTCTAGTGTTATGAAAACGTGAAATTTTAAATTACTCCGTTGATGTTCACGGCGAATCAGAAGTCAGCTGGTGGCTGAAAAATGTACCATGACACCTTAATACAACTGTAGAACGTGCAGTCAAAAGTGTATTGCTGAAGTACTTACTGTCAGAGTTTCTATTTATAAAAACCTATTCAGACCAGTTCTGTTTAGCTCTTTGGTCATATTGATGATTTCAGAATAAGAATAATTTCAGAATAAGAATAATTTTCTAAACATCACGCAAATTTTGGAAAATCACAGAAACCCTTCTTTTTTTCATCGAGAATTGAACCAGTTAAAACTTCCGTTCATAGAAAACTGACAGCACGGCTATGAATACTAAAAGAGACTGAAAATTCATTTACAATAGCTGGGCTATACCTAACTTAAAACAATAAACACTGACTAAAACAACTTACAATCGAAACGTTGGAAATTAATAGTACTTTCACAAAGGACACATACGTATTTTCCTTTAATGAAATCAGTAATAAATGTATTCTATCCGGCGTTGTGTCGAGGAAGTTGCTCAGTACAGCTACCGACGATTAGGCTGCTTGCTGGGCAAAATTGGCGCGATTGAAAAAAAATCGAAACCGATTTAGAAGCTATTTGAATTCATTTACTTTGTTTACATAGAAAGTTGGTTGGTCACTGAAGCCAGATCGACAAAGCATAGACTTCTCAGGCGGAACAACAACTCTGCATCCTGTTGCTTCAGTCTTGGCGGCTTCTACAACTAATTACGAGCGATCTGAGTCATAAACTTTAATTGGTGTGATACATTTTGTGGTTCTCAGCGATCAGTTGTGCCGAAAATAACAGCACGAAAACAAGGAAGAGGAACAGTTGAGCTTACACGAGGCGATTGAGAGTGGCCAGTGCATGAGCGAGGTTGTCAAACAAGTGAACGATTCATAATTTTCGACTAACATTCACTAGCTCGTTTGAACCATGAATGCAACGGTAAAAACAGAACAGAACAGAACAGACAACTTCATTGATGAACCATTAGCATCGTTCTATGTTCGTGTTGTCTTGTTTGCCTTCATTATGCTAGGGAGGGTACTTGGAAATGCCGTGGTGTGTAAATCCATTTTGTCGTTACCTACTCGTCAACTTCTATTTTCTTATTACTTGGTGACTAATGTTTCCCGTTCTACTTCGTTTATGACTGGTTGAATCATTGGCCTTTTGGTGACGTAGCCTGTAAGCTGGTGTTTCCCATTCAAATGACGGCCATGTTTGTGGAGACTTATACGCTAGCTTTCATTGCGGCTTACAGATATCGAGTGATAGTCTCCAGTTGCCACCAGTTAGCCTCTCGTTCGCTAGCCAAAGTGTTGCTAGTACTTGGTTTGTTGTGGGTTGCCGCTTTGATAGTTGTGCTGCCAGTTGGAGTGATGCACGCCGAGATCAAGCTCCCGTCTGGACAAAACCACAGTAGAGCCCTGTTCCCTGGTGATACATCGCAAGATGCCTCAAGACACACTAAATACTCTATTGCTCGTTTCATCGTGAGTTTTGTTGTTCCGTATCTCATTATCTCGATATCGTACGTTGCTGTGGCTGTCAAGATCAAAACCCACGTGACTGAGTTAAATGCAACGCGCACAAATGGTGTAACCGGAGAGGATCTACCGCCTCAAAATGGACATGCCCGATTCATCGAACTAGAAACAATGGAAGGGAATGCTTGGGTGCAGAACGAAAACGGAAAGAAAACCAAAGCAAAACGTCAAACTGGTAAAGTTGGATGTCCAAGGCACGCCTTGCCTCCCGTCCAAGCCGTCCGAACAAGAGATGATTGCAGTAGTGTCATGAACTTCGAAGTGGACATTCTCAGAATGATCTATTTGATCATACTTACTTTTATTGTTTGTTATATTCCTATCCAGGTTGTGTTTATCTACGAACAAGTAAAGGGCGGGCTATCTGATTGGCCATATTACATTATTGTAAGGAGGTATGCGTTCCTTCTGACTTGTCTTCCTGGGGCATTTCATCCTATTCTATATGGAACAATGAGTAAATTTTACGCTAAAGCGTTTGCTACACTGGTGTCGTGCCATACGAAGTGAGCTGCCTTAGACATGCGTTTACACTTGATCCCGGCAAATTAAACCTTGCACATATATCTTTTAGACCTTGGAGTAAATTGCCAGCTACGAACTCGCGCAGAAACAATACTTAATTGCAAACAGTGAAGAAGGAAATTCAAAGTCTACCCTTGTTCCAAACGCTTAACGTAAAAAAGATACAAAATATTAAAAAACAATAAACTGCAAGGCTGATACTACTATTAGATCTCTTGTAGATCCTACGTTGGCAGCGTTTATCGTATGCGGTCCCTTGCAGTTTCTGGTTTTTCATTTATGTATCTTCGGACCGTACGTCTTTCAGATCCGATACGCTAAGTTTTTAAAACATGGTGCTTGCCATGCGGTTCAATGTTTAGGCTGGCCTTGTCCAGCCACATTTATTTTTTGCCTTTCGAGGCACCAATCGTGACACTTTGTCTCCTTGCGACCTGAAACACGTGATGTGGCAACGCATGTTTCGGGGCGCAAGTGAGTTCAAAGTACAGAACTTGATATAGTGAACGGGTCATTTTGCAATTTATGTGCGTTGGCTATTGGGCTGGCGTTACCTATCCTCGTTACACAGTGCTGACGAGTCCCAAGAGGGACGAAATAGCTGTCCACTGTTGCGATCCTGCTTTATCGGTTCTTGCCATGTTGGTGTCTCGAAACGTTTTTCACGTAGTATCAGCCTTGCAGTCTATTGTTTGTCTTTACATATTTTTTTGGCTAATCAGATCTCTTGTAGATCCTACGTTGGCAGCGTTTATCGTATGCGGTCCCTTGTAGTTTCTGGTTTCTCAAAATATTAACGCATGGTAATAGACCTTATCAGAAGTTGATGTTGCTAAAGGTGTCAGAGAGGTAATGCAAGAACTGTTTTTTTTCCCCGACGGCCCTGGGGCGAGAGGTCTTTTGAGCATGAATGCGAGGCCCATTTTTTGCGAAGAAAATGCTGATAGGCTGCATAACTTAAACTTTATCAGTGCCAACATCAATCAAAGACTGGTTGAACTGAATGAATGAATAACGTTTATTCACGAATTCTAACGTACTTACAGCTCACAAATTAGTTTTAAATGTGAAGAGAGGATGCGAGTCAGTGACACGATTATACTGAAATGCTAAGTTGACCTCAAAAAGGTATTAGATATCCCCAGTTCTACTGAATAATCATCCTGGTTGTATCGCCGACTTACTTCACCTGTGTTAGATTTGTAACAATCGTTAAAGAAAGAGAAAAACATTTTCCATGTCTCTATCGAGTAACAGGAACACGAATAGAGTGAAAGTTAAGGATAACCCGTGAAGAAATGCAGAGGGAACACGAACCTTAGGTGAGCGTTCCTACAGCTTTTCCGAGTTCTCGCAGACTTTCACTAGTCTACACCAGACCTGAGGCTTGTCCACATATTTCATTTTAGAGAGAATTCCAATACCTTGAAATTTTTTCCGTCTAAAATCATTTAAATGTGCTTCCCAATTCAGCTTGAATATCTGATTTACGGTGGTATGGTACCCTCAAATGGACCAAAAAGTTTGCTTAAATATGGTGAAGAAAGACCAATTGTGTGCTATTGCACTCAAGAAGAGAAATTAAATTTCTAGAGTTTTACTCAAAATGGTTGCTATGGAACATGGAGCTACAGCCTTTTGAGGTAGTGTTTTACAGTACTGACGCCAACACTTCCTGCTCTTTTGCAAAACAAGATTTGAGTGTCAAATAAGCATATCGTGTAAGTTTCTGTTTTGTTCTGTGCAATGAACCTAAGTTTTGACAGTTAACTCTTATTTTCAGTGCTTTTTACAGGCTTTATTTAGAAATAACCTTATTTTTTACCACACCCAGTGGACAAATCATCTCATGTCAAGTGACAGACGTTAAAATGTTACGATTTTTTGGTTTATAACATCACGACACTATTGGTCTTTGATGAGCCCAAGTTTCGGGAATTCTACGTAAATTCCTTGCAAAGTAGAAATGTTGGCGCGAAGTCAGTCAGTACAAAAGTAAACTTTTGAGAAAAATGCACTTTAAGTTTCTTACATAAAGTATTAAGCATTTAACGAGCCACAAATAGCGGGGGGGGTGGGCAGATTGGATCTCGGGGGAGGGGTGCAATGGTTGTTCTATTTCGTAAAAAGTTACCGCAGTTGTGGGAAATATTCTTTTTCATAAGGGAAATGAATTAGCCTGTGATGGCAAAGCTTTTCACAACTAATCATACCAATCGAGTTGTTCATGTCTTCAAAGTTTTTTCTAAAAAGTTTCGTTCATGTTTGTTAAAACTAAACCATATTTTTGGTCACGTTCTTATAGCAAACAGTCGTTGTTATGGCCGTTGCTACGTGACAAAACTTATACCACTGTGTACTTTCCTTAAATTTCACACTCATCTCGAAGAAAATTCAGCAAGATCGTTTCAGAGTTTTTTTGACAAGTCCAGTGGACATTTTGAGTGTTTGTAGGGCCTTTGGGTTTGCACTAGTCTATGACAGAACAATTTTTTTTAATTTTTTTAACGCGAAATGTAATAACTTTCCAACGCAAAATGTAACAACTATTTTAACGCAAAGTGTAATAACGCAAATTGTAATAAGTCCTAAATTGCAAGTATGTTCAACTTAGTCAAAAATTAGTAACAGTATCGTCATTCTGACTTTTCGGAACCTAAGTTATAAATAACCTGTATGCTAGGTCTACTAGTTTTATTATGAATTCTACACACCCTCGAATCAAAATACACGTTGGTTGAACGAGGAAGGAGTGTGCGTGAGGGAGCAGGAGGACCTTGTTTGTGTGAAGCTTTATGAAATTATCCGCAAATGAATGTTCCTTTTTCTCATACAAAGCTATGGCTGACTGATTTTGCCATTGATTGATTGCCATGAGAATGTTAAAAAAACTTTGGCTTCCCAGTGAGGGGCTTACCTTAATTTAAATAACACATGATTGAAAGTCAGCGTAAATTGCCGTGAATCTCTCTGCAAGCAGTTGGTAAAGGGGTAGATATAAAGAGAAAAGTGCAAAAGAAAAATTAAAACCCAAAGATGTACAAAACAAGAGTACAATACGCAAATTACAGCGCTTAAAAACACCCGAGGCCTTGCCCTCGACTGAGTATAATACGCAACACAGCGTAAAAATGTATTATAGTACTCTTGAGCGATCTCACTTCTATTTGGGAAGCCCAAGCTTAAAAATAGCCTTAACAAAGAAACACACTCTAGCTTCTCGCTCTACCGGATCGAAAATCCCTTACACCTCACTGACCCTCTCACTTCAGGGAGGACCAATAGGAAAGCTACAACTTCGATCCTAACCACAGCCTATCCTGATATAAAAAGATCACCAAACAATTATTCGAGCGAGAACGGAATTGAGAAACTTCTCTACCTTTTCCTGAGTAACATTGAATTTAAAGTTGTCACGCTCCAAACAGCAGCTGAAGAAATTCGTGAAGAATCGAAACCGGGCGGTCCTGCTAAAGCAACTATGATGTCAGACAACGAATTACTGCTAAGTACATCTGGTGACGAGGATGTCGACTACACAGCCCCAGAAACGCCTTCTTAATGTCCTCCAACGGACACCGAAAAACACACGGCGGAGGACAAACAAAATGATGCTTACGTAAAAGCATATATACTAAACCTCCGATAATATCATATAAGAGAGACAAATCTCTAAAAGATACGCTCGTTAGAGCGAAAATTTAATTGAAGGCTAAAATGCATCGCTATCGCAATTCACGAGGGGAGTCCGTGTAGGCCTGTCATATCTTTTGCTTTGAACATACTTCCAATTCAGGAGTTATTACATTTTGCGTTAAAAAAGTTATTACATTTTGCGTTGGAAAGTTATTACATTTCGCGTTGATAACTTTATTACATTTTGCGTTGATGTTATTACATTTTGCGTTAGTATTACATTTTGCGGCGATTGTTATTACATTTTGCGTCATTTTGCGGCGATTATTACATTTTGCAGCGTAACACGTGCCAAATTTACCAGATATTATTTTAAGCAAAACAAAGCTCTCTTTATAGTGATAGTGTTTTATGACTATCACGTGATTGCTACACTGCCCCCCACTAAGTTATTGCGTAATGAATGTAAAATTCCTCAATATTACATAAAACGAAGGGAAATTTAGCCCTTTGTCTAGGAATATCATTGTTGGAGACACTTAATGACCTTGTGAGGTAAATAAGGCACCCAATATGACCTGATTTACCATTACAGGCTCATTCATTTCCCTTATGAAAAGGAACATCTCCCACAACTACGGAAGCTCTTACAAAATAGATGAAAAAATTGGGTCAGGTTTAGGGGTACGGTTACGGTAAGGGTTACCTCACTTAGGGTTAGGATTAGCTTTTAGGGTTAGGGTTAGGGTTACCTCACATAGGGTTAGGGTTAGGGTTTAGGGTTAGGGTTAGGGCGAGGGCTAGGGTTATGTTAGGGTCAGCATATCAGTTAAGAAATAGAAATATATGTTTGTTTTAAAGGAAAAAATGAAAGCACTTGACGTTTATTTTGGTAAGTAGCTATAAAAAAATGTTTGCTATAGTGAAGAACTGGCAGCTAGAAGTTATTCACGTCATTTAAAGTAGCCAAACATAGGATTTTACACTTCGAGAACGAAACAGTACTATTTGTTTATAAATACGTTAGAAAAACTACAGGCATAAGATGCTGGATGCTTGAACGCGATAACAAGTCTCCACTTTTATAATAAAGTGATAAATATATGATCATTTAGCCTAAAAAGCTGCACTCGTAATAATTTTACGTTGTTAAGCAACACCAATAGAGT
>NC_138156.1:16438761-16441261 GCF_964199315.1 Orbicella franksi | reverse complement strand
GAAGAAATGGAAGAGAAACAATTTTGTTTTTTTTCTCGAAACGCAAATTTTCTTATCACAGATGAACAAGAACTAATTTAATTATCAGATAGTCACGGATACCACTTTCTTTTTCTGCTGCCACCTTTGTTGTTAACAATAAAACAATTCAAAATTAATACACAGCAATATCGATTGATACGACTGGGAAGCGTTTCAATGAGAAGTATTTAAGGTAAATAGCGCTACTTGGCCGATATTATCCTGCATCGATGAACGAGTCTCCCCAAAGACTGATTAAATAAATAATATTTGAGCACTTTCCTGGTTTCTTTTGTCAAAAATTTACAATTTGCAGAATATTAAAGCCACTAACTCGGGAACTTTTTGGTCTCTCTTACAGACGCAGTTAAGGCAAGAAATAAATAAGCCGCTAATGTTCTTAAGAGAATAGTACCACAAGGAGAGCAAGGGGTTACTTGAGACAAATATATACAGCTTTGCGATGTTGACTCCCAACCACAGGCAGCCCAAGCTCACAATGCGAGGAGTTTTTTTTTTTTTTTTTAATCTTTATGCGAACGTTCAGCGCGCGAAACGTGACACGGTTACCACCGACATCAGGGACTTTAAGCAGCGGGAACGCGGACGGCGACGGGGACGCCGAAACCTGTGAGAAGGCTGGGGAGAGAACGCCGTTGTGGCGGGAATTCACAAACATTAAGCAGCACCGTCGGAAACCGCGGTTTCCGTACTATCAAGCTTATTGACATTATCGATATTCGTCCTCTGTTTATCAGGATGAACTAGGATCACTTCATTGAAAGAAGTTCGCAATCAACTCTTAATAATCCACGATGAAGGTGTGTTAAACGATCAGGAACTTCTACTCTTGCACGATTGAAACCGGTCGAATGATCTCGATCAACCTCATGATTCCTTTCCTGATTTTAACTTCGATGTTTTGAAGACGACGAGTGCCGGTCCGAATTTCGCTTCCACAAACGCAACTTGCCCCTTCTCGCTGAGTTGTACAATGAAGTAAACGAACTTATCATCAGTAGATATTTAATCAGACTGGTGCGACAAATCAGCGTGCCGACTGATAAAGATCTAAGTAAACCACTGATCTTACGACTGAAAATGGAGACAGCTACGGAAGTTTTAATGGTGTCTACCCTTTTAAATGTCTTAGAATTTCACCATGATGAGCCATTTGACATTTGAGTACTTCTCGAAAGGAAAAATTTCGATTGAAATTCGTGTAAGTTGTCTTTATTTACATTAGCTTTCAAAAAGATATTTCACGGCACTCACATGTTCGCCGACTGGCTTGAGTTCGCTTCAGATTTCTCGACGTTTCTTTAAAATGAAATATCTCACATAACAAGAGAAAACAAGCATTAAAGTTCCTCGAAATTAGTAACACGGGTTATTTAGCGTTGATACAGCAGAGGAAACGAAAGCAAAAACTCACGTTTTCAGACAACGCGAAATGAGCTTCACTCACGTCGGGCCCGAACGCAGAATGTCAACTTGTTTCCCGCCAGTCATGCGCAGTGCACCTTTTGGCTTTTCCCTGATCTTATGGCGTTCCCGTCGGCGTCCGCGTTATCTTTGCTTGAAGTCCCTATCTACTATTACATAACGACCGAGTTTGGTTACGTGAAACGTGACCTTCGCCTTGCAGTATGTGGTGGTGTTGTGTTACAACGGTTTGAATTTATAAAGGTTTGTATGGGGAAAAACAGTAATCGACATTGTAGCTGAAATTTTGGTATTTTTGCAATAAAAATGACTCACCTCAATGCCTTGTTGTCTTTTCTATTGTCATCTCGCTTCTCAGCTCGATCAGTAGAGGAAAACCACAAAGCGACAACTTGCTTAAAAGGCTTCGGATCGAGCTGAAAAGCGAGATGACAATAGAGAAGACAACAAGGCATTATGGTAAGACATTTTTATTGCAAAAATATCATAATTTCAGCTATAATGTCGATTAACGTTTTTCCCCATACAAACCTTTATAAATTCAAACTGTTGTAACACAACACCACCATATGCTGCAAGGCGAAGGTCACGTTTCGCGTAACCAAACTCGGTGGTTATGTAATAGTAGATGTCGGCGGTAAATTTGTCACGTTTCACGCGCTGAACGTTCGTATAAAGATTAAAAAAATAAATAAATAATAACTCCTCGCATCGTGAGCTTGGGCCGCCTGTGTCCCAACTGACAAAGAAATAACACGTTTTACGTGGGGTACACGTGTACCCAGCTCACCCCCACCATTTCCTTGTCTCTAGACTAATTAATTAATTGAAATTAATTAATTAAACAAACATTTAAGTTAACACCTTAGCGAATTAGTGCCTTAGCCCTTAGCGGCAGGCAGCCCCGAAAACCGTCGCAATAGTGCATTCTGCATTAATAACAGGAGGAAAAGCAAGATGCGAGAAAAAATGTGATAGGAATTCCCGACGAAACTATAATGAAAAATGGAATTCGGCAGTTTCGAGTAGAGGT
>NC_138156.1:16386261-16433761 GCF_964199315.1 Orbicella franksi | reverse complement strand
CAAAACGGAAGGACAAACACTATAAACAGAAAACTTCAACGAAAAGTTACAAAACCGAAATAAAAATTCTAGCTTAATCGGGCTTTGAGCAACCCCTCCCTTTCTTAGAAAGACTGAATTCAAGCTTGCAGAAGTTTGTTGACTGAACAAAACTTTGAACAGAGAACGCGATTTTTTACGAGCACTGCTTCTAGGTAACAACATTCACAATCCTTTACATAGTATGTAGAATAATAATAATTATTATTGAGATTTAGGCCATCCTAGAACGTAGCTCCTGGGCCAGGTTGTTCAGAGCCCGATTAAGCTAACCCAGGATAAGGTAGAATTTAGATTTGGGTTTTGTAACTTTGCGGTGAGCGGGTTTTCTGTATATTGTTTGGTCTTCTGTTTGACTAACAATAGACGGATTGAAACTGACCAATGATGACTGATTACAAACTTAACACGAGTCTTTCAGCCAATACCATCATGGCTAAACTGACCAATTACGTTCAACGGACCAGACTTATAACATCATCGACTGACAAACATCATTCACTTGACTCTGAAAATGACTTCCGCTGATGTTGTCGAAACGTCAATCACCGACAACAGTTCTTTTAAGAACTACCCTCACCCGGACGATCACACTATACGAACTACTGATACTCTTAGGTTCAAACCATTTATTATATTAAACCTTTTGTTTGGTGATGTTCTCGCAGCCGTCGTCGTCGTGGATTGCTTAAGCTCCGTAATAGCAGTTTAGCGTTAGTAAACGAAAGGTTAGATCATCTATATAAAGACTAGCATTACATTTAGCTTGCACTAGCGATGTTTCTTGTTTATAAACATTGACGTCATTCTTAGACATGCGCACTTTAGTGGTTGGCAAAGAGCCGGCTTCGTTTTGTTTTCATGGCTTTTAAGTGCGATTCCGAGTACGTAGAAAGTCTCGCGATATCATTTTAAATTAAGCGACAGCAAAGGTGCAAGTAGCCTTCCCGACCCATACAATTTGAAAGGATGGACAAATCATCCCAGTTCTTGGCCAGATTTAACATTTGGGGATCTGTACACGTATTTAATCGAAACGCCGGGAATTTAGTCTCCTCCGCAGCCGTTTTTTGGGATATTACGCAACGCTCCCCCACGGCTGCGGAGGAGACTACCTGGAATTTACACGGAGGAGAGTCTAAAGGCCTTCAAGTCGCTTGAAGCTTAGCAGTTAGTCATCAGTGGCCACGTTAAACCATTGTGGTGTCATTCATTTGGAGACAATATCCCTTACTGCTTCATTAACGGGAAAGTAATTCTGTCCCAGAGAATTAAAGATCAGCCGCACGATGCGGACTCGTGAGGACTCGGACGGCGTCCAATCCTTCCAACGAACTGCGTTGATCCAAGCGGTCCGCTTTGGCTCACTTTCAGGAAATCTAAAAAAATTTATTCCCGATGCATTTGTGAACCGATTTGTACAATTTATCACGCAGCAGCTCAACGGCATTTTCTCCACGAACCCTTTTCTTAGGCAGTAAATTTAGAAGGAAACATCAAGTCACATCGTGTTTTCGCTAGTCCCCTCCGCAGCCGTTTTTGGGGATGTCAGCGTTGCGTGACATCCCAAAAAACGGCTGCGGAGGAGACTATGTTTTTGCCAGCCATAGAAATAAACAACCCCACGTGACCTAGGCGTGACGTCACAGGAAGCATCGCTACACAGGTGTTTTGTAAATTGTTTTTCCGTTACGCCCCCGATGGTGAGACACCGAATACCGTCTTCGGTTCGTTCTGGTTGTATTTTTGGATTCAACACCACTGTTGGACCCAAGTTCTGAATGTTTTACTGATCTCCGACTTTTGTATCCCCCTTGAAATGGTTCCCGGCATTAGTTATACAGCTACGACGAATTTTTCCCGCCGAAAAACGTTGGATGTCATTCAGATGGCCATTCAGCCCTGTTCAGATTTGGAGGGCAGAACCTGGAATTAGACTTCCGATTCTGCAGTACAGTCCATCCGAAAACACTGATTTTATAACGGGAAAACCTTGATGTACACGCCTCGAGGCATGAATTTGTCAAACAGCAACAGAAACCTTGGAACAGCGAAGAAAACTACTCTGGATACTGCAAGTCAGAGGTTTGTCACGGAAGGGGTAGTAGATTGCCATTAACCCCCCCCCCCTCCACCCCCAAAAAGGTGCATAATACGAAAAAACCGTGTCAACCTTATGGAGCACGAAGTGTCGACACCAATGTTTGGTTAACTTCGTGCGGATATCATCTACAAATGACAACAGAGGCAGTGGTAGTTTACAGCAATTTACTTCGGTTTTCCTGCATAAATACATGGCATAACCTGCTCTAGCTAGGATATTATGAACTGACACGATTGATCCTGATAAACTGTTTGAGTTTCTAATGTAGAACCATGGTAATTTTTTCTCCTCGAATGATTTACATTAATGGCTTACTTAACCATGACTTAAGCATAGTATTCCTACCTATATTTAGGCTAATTGAATTATTCTTGAAATAACGAATACTGGCCACAGACAGCTGAATAATTAATTAATGTCGACCCGAAAATAGAGATTACATACTCGTGGATTATTATTGGCTAAGAATATTGAATAGTTGTGAATAAAGTTTTCAGTTTATCCCCCGCCCCCCCCCCCCCCCGGCATTGCGTAGAACTGATGCTCTTGGAACATGATGTGCTAGCGACCATTTTCAGAACTTGGTTGCGTAAATTGTTATCAAACAGTATTCAGTAATCTCCGAAAAAATCCGAATTTATCGTTATTTTTTGCACTAGGGTCTCGTTCCAAATTATTAAAGGCGGAGACTACCTGGAATTTACACGGAGGAGAGTCTAAAGGCCTTCAAGTCGCTTGAAGCTTAGCAGTTAGTCATCAGTGGCCACGTTAAACCATTGTGGTGTCATTCATTTGGAGACAATATCCCTTACTGCTTCATTAACGGGAAAGTAATTCTGTCCCAGAGAATTAAAGATCAGCCGCACGATGCGGACTCGTGAGGACTCGGACGGCGTCCAATCCTTCCAACGAACTGCGTTGATCCAAGCGGTCCGCTTTGGCTCACTTTCAGGAAATCTAAAAAAATTTATTCCCGATGCATTTGTGAACCGATTTGTACAATTTATCACGCAGCAGCTCAACGGCATTTTCTCCACGAACCCTTTTCTTAGGCAGTAAATTTAGAAGGAAACATCAAGTCACATCGTGTTTTCGCTAGTCCCCTCCGCAGCCGTTTTTGGGGATGTCAGCGTTGCGTGACATCCCAAAAAACGGCTGCGGAGGAGACTATGTTTTTGCCAGCCATAGAAATAAACAACCCCACGTGACCTAGGCGTGACGTCACAGGAAGCATCGCTACACAGGTGTTTTGTAAATTGTTTTTCCGTTACGCCCCCGATGGTGAGACACCGAATACCGTCTTCGGTTCGTTCTGGTTGTATTTTTGGATTCAACACCACTGTTGGACCCAAGTTCTGAATGTTTTACTGATCTCCGACTTTTGTATCCCCCTTGAAATGGTTCCCGGCATTAGTTATACAGCTACGACGAATTTTTCCCGCCGAAAAACGTTGGATGTCATTCAGATGGCCATTCAGCCCTGTTCAGATTTGGAGGGCAGAACCTGGAATTAGACTTCCGATTCTGCAGTACAGTCCATCCGAAAACACTGATTTTATAACGGGAAAACCTTGATGTACACGCCTCGAGGCATGAATTTGTCAAACAGCAACAGAAACCTTGGAACAGCGAAGAAAACTACTCTGGATACTGCAAGTCAGAGGTTTGTCACGGAAGGGGTAGTAGATTGCCATTAACCCCCCCCCCCCTCCACCCCCAAAAAGGTGCATAATACGAAAAAACCGTGTCAACCTTATGGAGCACGAAGTGTCGACACCAATGTTTGGTTAACTTCGTGCGGATATCATCTACAAATGACAACAGAGGCAGTGGTAGTTTACAGCAATTTACTTCGGTTTTCCTGCATAAATACATGGCATAACCTGCTCTAGCTAGGATATGATGAACTGACACGATTGATCCTGATAAACTGTTTGAGTTTCTAATGTAGAACCATGGTAATTTTTTCTCCTCGAATGATTTACATTAATGGCTTACTTAACCATGACTTAAGCATAGTATTCCTACCTATATTTAGGCTAATTGAATTATTCTTGAAATAACGAATACTGGCCACAGACAGCTGAATAATTAATTAATGTCGACCCGAAAATAGAGATTACATACTCGTGGATTATTATTGGCTAAGAATATTGACTAGTTGTGAATAAAGTTTTCAGTTTATCCCCCGCCCCCCCCCCCCGGCATTGCGTAGAACTGATGCTCTTGGAACATGATGTGCTAGCGACCATTTTCAGAACTTGGTTGCGTAAATTGTTATCAAACAGTATTCAGTAATCTCCGAAAAAATCCGAATTTATCGTTATTTTTTGCACTAGGGTCTCGTTCCAAATTATTAAAGGCGGATAAATGAATCCTGGTTGGTTGGAGGCGGCCCATCACCTCGACATTACAGCTGAGCCACCTAACATTCTAACCGTTTGTAGATGCATACATTTGCATTACCTTCTTCTTGTTGTTTCTGGACCCCTTGTGCACTCTGTCAATGGTTTGAATCCGGTCCCCCATTCATAGCACTCTAGCGTCTGGGGCTTTATGAGACGTATTTCTTGGTTTATTTTGCCATTTGACATGAGCGGTTAACCTACCAGAATAAGTCTCCAAAATGTTTCACTCAAAAGCTCTCTGACAATAATATAGTAATATAGCTCCCTAATAAATAGCTTATATTCAATTTTTACGTCACAATATCATATTTTAAGTTTCATTACTTACTTATGCACCTAAACATTTTTCGACAAAAAAGTGATCTATCACGTACTCAGCGATTGCAAAAAGTAGGGAGGCGCGGAGGCCTCATGGTTAGTGCGCTCGTCTCCGGATCGAGCAGGCCGGGTACGAGCCCTGGCCGGGGACATTGTGTTGTGTTCTTGGACTAGAAACTTCACTCTCACAATGCCTCTCTCCATCAAGGTGTATAAAAGGGTACCGGCGAATTTAATGCTGGGGGGTAGCCCTGCGATGGACTAGCATCCCATCCAGGGGGGAGTAGAAATATTCCTAGTCGCTTCATGCTACGGTAACCGGGATAAGCTTCGGTCTGTTGGGCCACTTGGCTGGTATGGCAGACGTTACTTACCTACCATTACAAAAAGTAGCAATTCCTCCAATGATAATCTCGCTATCCCTCCCCTAAGTTAAGCCCGCTCTGTAAATAAAAGGCAAAAAGCCCTAAGGCTTGTTTAGGATTTGTACGGCGTGTCTATATCCACTGAGGGCCGGCTGTTATATATTAAAATTACTCCTTTTCGTTTTACCACAGAGAAATGAACAGGACTTGCTTTAAAGGTCACACAACCAGTAGTCTAAACATCTTGGTTTGTGTTTCGTCTGCAGGCTACCATTCTAATAAACGCTTTATGATAAAACTTGCTCATCATGCCGTAACAGACTGGATGCAGAGCGCTTGGCAACAAAGTCAGAGTAAAAACAATACTGATAAAAGTGAAACGATGAGGCCAGTTTAAAAATGCCTCCACTTTAAATTCATGCAAAAGGTACTGAACCTGAAAAGGAATGTAGCACACAACAAAAATCAGCACAATGACAAATACCATTCTCAGTACATCGTTCTCGAGTTCAAATGTTTTGTTGTTGGATGGTGGTGTTCCGTTGTTTGTTTCTTGTGAATCCGGTTTGTCGCCTTGTTCTTCCAGATTTTGATAAGTCGGGCTTCCCTTTCGTTGATGATATTTTACCTTTTCTTTCTTGCCGTCAACTGCAATGGCCATCAAGTCGATATCCTCGTGGTTTTCTCCTCCTGTTTGGCTCAACAAGCTGCCTCCTTGCTCGTCGGTACACAAGGACTGGCGGGTGACGGACGAAAGCGCCTTGTTCTGCTCGTCTCGAAGCTTCGCAATGACAAAGATGTGTTCCCTGATTTTCTTGCTCACCAAAGCGTAAGATGTCGCCATTATGACAAGTGGCAGGGCAAAGTTGATCACAAACAGAACGACTGAATAAGCATCTTGGTAGTGTGCATAGCCTTCTGGAAATATTTCTTCGCACGCATGAATCTCGCAGTTGTCACCGTACGAATTCACAACACGGAAAACTAATGTGGGAACCGATAGCCCAATAGACCCCACCCATGTGACAATTATAAGACAGCAGATTTGTCGAGGAGTTGGTTTGGCGACCAGTGGCTTGACAAGGAGAAGACAGCGATAAACGGAAAGAATGGCTAATGTTGTTGTGATAACCAGCACACTTGTCATTTGTAAAGGATCCAAAATCTTGCACATAACGTATCCCAGCTTCCAAGAAAATGGCGGCTCGTCGGCGTGGATTGTGAAGACCGTAGAAACTGTGCTGAGAATTTCAGCGAAAGCCAAGTTGCTGACTAAGTAGTGTGCAAACGGTTTTGTTCCGGGTTGCCTCCAGACTGCTCGACACACTACATAGTTTCCAACCAAAGAGAACACTACTATCAGGCTGAACAAGACTGTTCGAATAATCCGTGATACTTGAGGTTCAGGAACGTATAAAGATGAAGTGCTGTTGGTGGCACCGGCAGCTGTTTGGTTGATACTGTCCCTAAAGCATGACATGTTCAAAAGAATCGTCGGTTTGTTCCCTCAAAGAGGATTTTACGTTTCCAATTCTCCTCCAAACTGTATGTCTTGTGGTGACGGGGTCAACACTGCACACAGACTGAAATTGTCACGTTTTTGTGGAAATCTGTAATGCAAATAGTTTTCTTTTAAATGAATGGATCTTTTTCTCCTTTAGGTACTCGAGTATCATTAAACGGTGCCCTTTGAAAGAAAAAACCGGATGCATTAATTCTGACCACAGTAAAATGGCTCATTTGCATTCTATTAAGTAACGATTTAAGAATTTTCATAGGTTTGCTCTATTGAAATAAAGAATTTGATCTTAGAAAAATGGTCACATTATCACCAGGGAGGATTGATTTACTTTCCGCTGTAATGCTACAGTTTTCCTGGAAATCATTTTGTGCCTCTTATCGTCACGAAAATATGGAAACCTTAAAACCTGCTAAGCCGGATACATTTGATCTTTGCCTCTAGCAAAAAGGCGGTTCATCTGCATCCTATTAAATAACCATTATACTTTTATTGTTTTGCCTCGACGAGAAAAGAATATCTTGACCAAAAATAAACTCGGTGACACGCTAAAATGTATGTGCCATGAATGATACAGCAATATTTAACCCTTTGATTTTATTTTGTTCCATTTATTTTCCAGGACTAGGAGCTTTCTGTCGATAAAAGGAACATGTTCATCTTTTTTCACATCGTTCCATGAAAATAATTTTCAAGCAATTGGCAAGCAATTAAAGCTCAGTTTGAAAGTCATTCATTAAACTTTCTTGAATTTTCTCCTTCATTTAGTGGGGGCGTGATATCTAAAATGCAGCTTTCCGGCCATTGCTGGCTAAGAATGCGTCATTTAAAATAAAAAATAGTGTCGGTCTTCCTTTAAAACATTTCCAAAATCACCACACATACTGCTCTACAAAGGCACGCCTTTACACCGGAGGCCTGGAAGGGTAAAATAAGAGAATCTAAAATGAATTAATTATTCTATTTAAAAGGCATTGCCAGTAACAGGCTCAGTTTAAACGACAGTGTAAGCTAAAAAGTACTGTAGTTCTGTTGAAGAGTGTCTGTTTCAAAGCCTAAAGAAATCTACGGAAATAATTTGCTATTTTCCTCCCATGTTGCCTTCCTGTCCCCCTGACGGGTTGAATCGAGAAAAATGGTTTTCAAACTGGTGTGTCTGCTGTTTAGTCTTCAGAACCACGTTAATTTAATATCAATTTTTGCCATCCAAAACCGGCAAAGTAAGTGCGCTTTAAAAGAAATTTTTATGACTTTTGTGGCTTTTATAATGTATGGGACATGTGCTAATATCAGGAACAGTGAGGAATAATGCGTAGACAGTGGTTTGCTTTAAACGCGATAATCAGAATAAAAGAAGTCACAAGAAATATAATTTGTAGTCAGAATCCATTGCATATCATGAATGTTTTAGTAAAAAAAAATAAAACAAAATGGGTCGTACTAAATGTCAATATTTCTATGTTTTGGAGACCTTTTATCTACTTGGCGTCATCTGACAAAGAGCCGTAAGCTGTAAGCAAAGCGGGAAGGAAGAGACCAGAGGAAATGAGTGCGTTGTTTAAAACCTTCTCTTCACGCAAAGTTCAGGCCAGGCTCCACCCTCTTTAATGGTTATGACAGCTTTGATTGAATTGATGCATTTACTAGTCATTGTTAAATTCATATCTTTCACCTTAATGCATTTTTATGCTTCTAACTTTACCTCTATACGAAACAACTTTTTCTTAGTTCCTTTCATTTTTAGAATAAGGATCTGTTTTTCTTTTCATGCTGCGAACTCCTTTAACATAGCATCAAAGCAGTCCCTTAATATATTTTTTGGAAAATAATTAGTTTTGTGGGGTGGAAGACCACCCTAAATTATCCTATTTAAATGAATTTAAACTGAGCAATATTTAAACTATACTAAACCTCCTGTTGTGATCTACAGAGGAAGTCTTAAAGAGGCTGACATCATTTATGAACACGTGTTGTACTCACCAGTCTGCCTCGATAAACGAACACTTCCTTTTGAAAGCCGTTTTTGCAGGTGGAGGTATTTCTGTAGGTCTTTTGTTATCGAAACATTCCAGTCAGTAGAATTTTTTTTTTTTTACTTCTATTATTTTACCAATTGCAGATCAAACTATCTTGTCTTGAATAAAGCTGGAGTGGAAAAGCACCCATTTGGTGATAATATTAATCTAAATACTTTTCCACTTTCTCGATTGTTTTATGTTCCTTTTAGAACTTCTCGCCTTCTCTGGTCAATTTTGCAAGGAGCAGCCGGCTATATCCACTGTTGAAGAAGAAAGCCCTTAGTCACGCAGTCTTGGAACAAAACGCCTGACAGATTCCTCTCTCGACTCCTCTCTCTGTCAAACACTAGAACAACAGTGACACGAGAACAGAAGCAACAAACCCGACATTATAAAAACACGCTTCATGTTCATTTTCCCAGATCTTCAAACATCGCCTTTAAATCTTTAAATCACATCTTAAAATCCTTAAAATCACACCTTAAAATCCTTAAATCACATCTTTAAAACTTTAAATCACGTCTTACATATACATAAAATCATCTTATATGGAAACTCAGATCGTTATCAAAATACTTTTCGTTTTAAACATGAAGACAGCAACTTAAAGTGCGCACTTTAACAAGCCTAAAGTGTGCATTTCTAGAGATTTAAATCGCGTATTTTGAGAAACGTAAATCGTGTCCTTTGAGAAACTTGGAGTGCGTACTTCCAGAAACTTAAAATGCGTACTTTAAGAAACTTAAAGTGCGAACTTAAACAAACCTGAAGAGTGCATTTCTAGAAACTTAAATCGCGTACTTTGAGAAACTTGAAGTGCGTACTTCAAGAAACTTAAAATGCCTGCTTTAAGAAACTTAAAGTACGCACTTAAACAAACCTAGAGTCCGCATTTCTAGAAACTTAAATCGCGTACTTTTACAAACTTAATGTGCGTACTTTAAGAAACTGACAGTGCGCACTTTAAAAACCCTAAACTGCGTATCTCTAGAAACGTAAAGCGCGCAGGTTTAGAAACTTAAAGTATGTACTTCACCTACGTTTAAGAACATAAAATTCGCACTTAAAGTTTCTCAAAGTGCAAAGTTTAACTTTCAGAAGCCTGTGCAACCGTTTTTATATAAGGGTCTTTGCCCAGTAATTGATAATGATCCAAGCAAGGCTGGTCATTATTAAGGATATATTACATGGCATTAAGATCGCCATTTTTCTTGCGGAGCAAAGCAGCCAATTTTGCAAGTGCGGGTAAACTTCCGGGTAAGTTCCATTTTGCAATATATCGGAACACAAAAACTATTGCATTTATTGTGCATGAGCTATAAAATCAATCTCTGACAAAAAAGGAAAAAAAGCTCAGGAAATAATCACAAAGGCGCCGAAAGAAAAAAGTAAACTGATGCTCAAGATTGATAAAATGAAAACTTTCAGCGGAATAGTCCACCAGCAATCTTGTAGCCTCGGGTATATTACCGCGTCCAGGAATGGCGGGGGGGACATTGAGCATGAGTCAAAATCCCACCCAGTCCCTCCGCAAGATGAAAGTGATATGTCAAGCAAATTCTGAGAAATCCCGCAACCTCATGGAATAAAAGCGATCAGAAACCTGAGATACCTTATCTTGCCCCCCCCCTCCTCCCCCCCCCCACCAGGGGTCGAGAGTACACAAAGTATACTTAGAGAGATTGTATGGGTCGATCAAAAAATTATCTGATTTCCTCCATTTTTTCACTCAAATTCAATTTAATTTCAAATCCATAGAAACTGCGCGCTTCAAGTGATTGAAAACCAAAACAATCAAACTATTTTGTTCTTTATTCATTGTTACTGACGCAAAACTAAACGCACTTATTTGAGTTAGAAAAGCAACGGAGTCGAGAAAACTTGAAGAGAGAAAATAACGATCAAGTCTCAGGCAGTGATAAGTATGGAGGCCCGTTCTGGTCAAAATTGTAGTAATAAAATTGCCCCACAAGTCAGTTTTTTCAGTCAATGTTTTACTTTTTATGAGCTTGCTGTGTATTTTCATCGGCGGTACAAATTTCTTTTTCGAGGTGGTTGCTTATTTTTTTTTTAGCAGCCTGAATTATTTTAATTTAGTCAGGTTAAATTTTTTGTGGGTACTACGAACGAATTTTTTCACTCGTACTGCAAATTATTTTTGACTGGTACTGCGAATTATTTTTTACTTGTGGTACTGAGAATTATTTTTTCATTGGCGCTGACAATTATTTTTCAAAGTATCGTGAATTTATTATTTGGCCTACAATACATTGCGGGCTTGCGATTTGAGGGGGACTGGCTCGAGTACTTTCCCGCTCGATTTCTTCGCGCCATCTTTGAGGTTTCATCTTTTAATTGTATTGAAAATATTTGGAGATGGATAAATCTGTTCAACGGCAGATACGTGAAATAGCCAATAATGCTATAACAGAAATCAGTCGAATTTCTCAGCTAGTGAACTCCACTCATACTGCGGCAGCAAGTAATCAGCGAAGTTCTTCCTCTTCGAGTCCATTATCTTCTGGTTCTGCTTCTAGTGCCCTTCCGTCAGGATCAGAATCGGGATCTTCTTCTAGAAGTTCAGGAAGTTTGGTAAGTGAACTGCACCGAAGATTCCCGAGTATGCAAGGAACAACTCATCGTAGTTCTGCTCCTACTTCGAGCGGTAGAGGCCGCTCTAATTCGACACAAAGGGTTGGCCGTCCATCGAATGAGTTTGCCATCAAAGACATTATTATGGTGGGTTTACAGTGTGAAAAAACACCAACAACTCGCCAGGAAAAGGTCAGTCTCCAGCGTAGAAATCGTGTTATAAGTGGATTTACAATTGACAAAGGGTGGAATGAAAAAACCCTTTACAATAAAGTGAAAGCACAGTTTCCAGAGGAATGCAAATACATTGAGTTCGAATTCGTGAAGAATATCTCTGGAGTGCTAGTGAAACCGACATTGGCTTCAGGGGTGAGGATCAATGGAAACATTTTGCTGAAAAGCATTGCTTCTACAGGTGCTGTGTATGTGCGTTTACTAGTCGAAGATGACCCTGATGAGGTGGACAGTGGTATTCAAAGGAGTATGGATGATTTCATGTCAGAAGTAAATCAAGAGAACATCATCGTACAAGATGAGGTGCAATCTATGAACTGTGAAGGGCCAAATACAAATAGACATAAGGAAGAGGAACATGCAGAGGAACAGGCACATGCAGTCGAATCTGCAGATGATGAAGAGCGAGATAGTGGAGAACAACATGCAGCCATAACTGTAGATGATCAAGAGGGAGGCAATGGAGAACAACATGTAGTACAACCTGCGGCTAATAAGGAACAGCCTGTAGATAATGGAGAGCCTCTCAGTGAGGCTGACTATTTGAGAATCATTGATAACATTACTGTCAATATTATTGATGAATGTAAGGGATTTCAAAATCCAGTTGCCATCCTGAAGAAAGCCCAAGAACACATTTTAGATGGAAGGCAGTTGGACATAGTTGACCCTTCAACAGAACTAAAAGGAAAGACCAACTTTATAATAATAGATAGGGACCATGTTTTTCAAGATGCATTAACTGAAGTAGCATTAATTGACAACTTAAGGCTGCCACTTGAGGTAAATTTTATGGGAGAGGGAGCTCAGGACTTGGGGGGACCTAGAAAAGAGTTTTTCAGGTTAGTTCTCAAAGAAATCAAAGAAAAATTGTTTGACAGTGGACTCATCGAGGACTTTGCAGAACGTTACTATACATCTGGTATAATAATGGGATTAAGTGTTCTACAGAATGGGAAAATTCCCAGCTTTCTGTCTGAGGAACAACTTCAAGAACTTATTGATGATTCATCTGAGCATTCCCCCTGCATTGTCAACCTACGAAACTGTTTACGTAAAGTTGGAGTCCTGCAACTGATGGCAAAGCTTCCTTAGTTTGTTTTTATACCTTTTCAGGCCCTCTTCTAGCAAACTCGATGTGAGGAATCTTGTCCATTTGTTGGAACCAAAGTTTGCAGAGGAGGGTTCCAATACTAAGAGGTATGAAAAAGAAGTATATGCCGCATTTTACAAATACGTGAAAGAAGTTGCTTCAGGGAGAAGGGTTACTGGATCCACCACCCTAACCCTTAATCACATTTTGCAATTTGTTTGTGGCGCAGATGAGGAGCCAGCATTGGGGTTTTCCATTTCCCCGCAGATCAGATTTGTATCCAGCAGTGGGAGCTTCCTCCCTACTTCAAACACTTGCACTAATACATTGCATCTCCCATCTCCAAGCAGCACAGTCAGTCTTCCTTCAGATGACATACTCTTTAATCTGTATGACTATGCTTTTGGTAGCACATACTTTGGAATTATTTAACAGATTCCAATAATGTTATTGTAGAGTTAAGCATTATTATATCTGTTACCAAAAGGCTCTTTTCAGAAATGAGGATTACAAGTTTGAATTGAAACTTATGCTTTGTCAAGAGTTAATTTATAGAAAGGGGACAGTTTGTTTTGAAGGTTTTTACATTACAACAACTTGAACCTTGAAGTCAACTTCGATTGAAAGAAGTCTGTCCCTTGAACATGATGTTGTTAATCACAAATGTTTCAGTGGCCATGTTAAACAATGATAATATTATTCATGACAACATCAGGCCATGTTGAGTTTGAACAGTTTTCAGTTAACTGACAGAAAATGGTTTTCAATCTAGGATATTCCTGCTTCAATCTAGGATATTCCTCATTCTTGGGTTTCCATTTTAACAACTTAGCTTTTGCAACTGGTTGGGTTTAGTAATGGTGCTTTGCATCAGTTTTGTATGTATTCAAGTGAGATCTCTAAATAGTGTTTTCTCCAGCCTTATTGATACATGTACCTCAATACTTTAGTGACAGCTATGGGAAGAGGTAGCAAAAGTTTACTTTCATACCCGGTATTTGTTACTTAACTTTGTCATTACTTTCCTTTAATAAAATGTTTATGTTATCAACCCAAGTATCATTTTTCTCTTTTTTCAGGGAAATTCTTTATATGGGAGAAATACCCACTCTTAGTACAGGGAATAGGCTATAGAACTCAGGCTGATGAACTCTAAAATGTTTTCCTGAATGGTTTCAATTCTCATATTCTGATGGTGTTCACTACTTTAGTTCATTGGTGTGGGTTTTGTTTGTGGCAAACAAACAAACAAAAGAATCAGAAAGAAGATAAAAGAGGCAACTGTGTAACAACTTATCCAGGTCATTACCACTCTTAATGTTAATGAAAAATGAAAGTGGGAGCTATTGAGTGCACTTTGAATGAAGAACTACAGACCTGTCATTAGAAAACATGGAATGGTGACTGTAAAATGGGTACAAAAGCCAAGTTGTTTTGAGGGGAGGTGGAGGGTGTGGGTGTTAACAAGATGATTTTTTAATCTTTCAAAGTAGGTTTTCTATTGTGACTCTTATACATCTGACTTCTCCCTCTGTTCATCATGGGATACAATTTTGCAAAGTGTCCCAAGGACACAAAATGACTGTTTTGTAATAACCTGACTCAGTGCACTTAGGGTAATGCACTTTACCTTCTCTAAGGTCTTGTCAAAATCTAGGTTGAGTTCAAATCTTTCCTCCAAAAAGCAGCAACAAACGGAGTTTTTTATTATTTGACACAGAAATCCTAGTTTTCAAAATTGCAAGCAGACAGAAAAGCTCACATCAACAGGGTTTTCCATCAGTGACTTCTATTCTTAAGTTTCTTCCTCGTTGAAAAGGAATAATGTCATGAGCTCGGCACTATTAAGGTAATTGTTCCGACCTTGATTATGGTCATTTTGAAAGGGATCTGGCAGTTGCATCCTTTGCTCTTCTGTGAGCACAAAGGTTGGTGGATCAATCTGTACCTGGTAGTCTTCATCACTCACTGTAACTGATTCATCAGCGTCAACACCATACTGTTCCATTTCATCTACAGTAAGTGCAGTGTGTTGAGAATTCATGTTTTGCAGCATGCCACTCGTCCACAGCTGGAGAGGGGACATATTATGCAGTTCATAGTTCATTTAAAGGGTCAAGAATACCAGTTTTTTCCATTTCGTCAAATAACTTTGCATAAAAACATAGGATGCCAGCATAAACATCCCTGTGAGCTCTTTCTACCCGGCAATTGTGAACAGATGATCCTGTGATAATACTTCCCCTGTCTAAGCCTCTTCTTTCCAACATGAACTGGGCAACAAGAACATTCTCCATCCCATAATCACATCTTGCTCTTGATGGCAACCCATAGGTTTTTGTGCTCTCCTCAAAAAGTCTTAATACAGTCTCAGCTTTGTTATTGTCACAACACCTGCAATGGGTAATCAAACGTGAAAATCCATCTACACAAACATGGACTATAAGTTTCCATCAGATAAGCTTGTGGGCCGAGTCAAAGTGCCACAGCGAGTTGGGTGTTGGAACATTATACTTTCGACGATAAATTACCAACCGCCACCTTAAAGCAGTGCCTACAGGGTCTAACCGTCGTAAACAGTTGCTCACCCTCCAGCGTTGAACTCGCAACCCTCTACTCCTCAAGGCTCCAATAAATCGTCTCCTACCAATATTTGGTGTGAGAAATCCACCATTGCTGACATTTGTATCAGCTGCAGTTATTTCTTTGTAGATTTGATCTAACTCATCATCAGATATGTCTGAATATTGTTCAAAATTATCACTTATACCTAACACCCTTCGTCTTCTTTGAAGCGTTGATACACTTATGTGAAGCAACTGGGCTATTTTTTCCCATGAAAAATGTATAGAACGCAAATATTCTATTTGTTCTTTCGTTATGTTCAAGGCCGGTCTTCCAGGTCCTTGACCCTCCATCCTTGGACTTGGTTGAGGATAAAATGAAACAGAATTCTCTGCACTTGATGCAGTAGTTTCACAAGACACGAGAAGTCTTTGAAGAGATTGCACATTGTTCTTCAAACGACGCACATGTTCAAGAAGGGGATCGCTCATTTGGGAAGTCATGTCATGCTCAATAAGGGTTAGAGTTGTGTACGAGTCTTGCAGCCACTGCGTAGTCTCTTCTATTAAATCCTCGGTCCAGAAAACCTCATCACTTGCGCACACACCAACGACTCCTTTCAAATTTTGTAAGAAAACGTGAAAACCTCTTTCGTTTCTTTCTCTGACAATGTTTCGCCTTGGCATTCTTTTGGATAGCACTCGCACAATTTTCAAAATGGCCGCCTAGTAAGTCAAAACACTCGAGCCAGTCCCCCTCAATCGCAAGCCCGCAATGTATTGTAGGCCAAATAATAAATTCACGATACCTTGAAAAATAATTGTCAGCGCCAATGAAAAAATAATTCTCAGTACCACAAGTAAAAAATAATTCGCAGTACCAGTCAAAAATAATTTGCAGTACGAGTGAAAAAACTTCATTCGTAGTACCCACAAAAAATTTGACCTGACTAAATTAAAATAATTCAGGCTGCTAAAAAAAATAAGCAAACACCTCGAAAAAGAAATTTGCACCGCCGATGAAAATACACAGCAAGCTCATAAAAAGTAAAACATTGACTGAAAAAACTGACTTGTGGGGCAATTTTATTACTACAATTTTGACCAGAACGGGCCTCCATAGATAAGCCATGACCAAGTATTTTGTTTTCGTTTCCTATGGCAACGATAAGCCATGGACAATTTTGCTTTTAGTTTAGTTTATAATGCCTTTTTTCAAACTATTTTCATAAAACTAGTTTTTAGATTTATTTCGCATTTATTTATTTATTTCACTGACGGGCACGATCTTCCCTTAAAATTCCTCGCGATCAACGTAACAAAACGCGGAAATTTTGTTCAATTTAACCCCACCCCACCCCTCCCATGCAGTGCCAAATTCATCACCCTATAAATTTGAGACAGCGTGTGAACTCTCATTTCAACGATGCATTACAAACGCAATATTTACTTTACAAGCCGCACTTTAATTTCACGTTAATTCAGTTACATCTCAATTCATTCGTACTTATTGCATAGAGTGTCGGTTAAGTAAAGTAATTGTCTTCTTCGGATTATCACAGACTCCTTGTTGACCCTCAACATGATTTTTGCGGAAAGAGGAGCAGATAGCGAAGTATGAAAGTGCAACAATAAAATCATCGATATCAGCTCTTTCTTTTTTTTTTGCAAAGGGTTAAAAAGTTTGATTAATCTCGACTGAAAATCGCGGTTGTGGTGCCACACACAGTTCACAAGAAAAAGACATTTTTCGGAGTTTTTGTTATTAGAGCTCATCGAGTACAGAATTCCTTCCGCTCACTTAAAATAGGTTTTAACCACTTGTTTATGATCCTTCCCATCCTTAGTGCTGAAAAGATACAATGACTGTTAGGTCAAACTGCTTTGGCTTCTGAAAAATCTGTCACCCGAAAGGTTGAGAATTCCTATCACTAGCCCCCCATTTTGACCTTCTCTCGATCCACCACTGCATAAAATCATTGTTGAGTAATGTATCGATCAAGTAGAAAGATCAACACCTTCACTGAGAATAAATGTGGCTTCGTTAATGTGACCAGGGACGGGGGAATTTGATAACGTTGCTCAAAATTTATAGGGTGGTGAATTTGGCACTGTAAGGAAAGGGTGAGTGGGGTGGGGTGAAATTGAGCGAAATTTCCGCGTTTTCTTAACGTTGATCAAGAGGAATTCTAAGGGAGTGACATTGCTGCTGGGGTGAAAGGGCCTGCAAACGCCCTGTGCTTTATTTGAAGTGTAATGGCATTTTCAAGTCACGTAGATTTCTGTTCTATAAGTGATTTTTCTAAGCACGTGAAGGGCCATTTGATCGCCTAATATGACCCTAAGGTGGGGTATTTGAGCACCATTTTTGGCCCGCGGGATGGGAATTTGCCCCCGAAAATTCAAAATGTAAAATGCATGCAAATGCTGCTCACATGTAAAACTTTTCCTGCCTTTTGCATTCTTTTTGAGAATTACCTTTATATGCGGTATTCCTATGTGCACGCCCCGAGGGAGGAGGGGTAGTTCCTTTTTAAAGAAAGCATACCCAGTTCAAGACTAGAGTGCAAAACCACACCTTATTTATGACCGAAACGGGTCCGCACATATCTACACGGCCCATATAAGGGAGTACCCCCCCCCCCCGCCAATGTGCACGTTACATTTTCTCCAGGCTGACATTTTGAATTTTGAAACAAAATTCTTTCCGCTCGCACCCCCAGCGAAAATAAACCCATGCAAAATTTTTTGAACTAAAGTGAAAGCCCAGCGGCATAAATTTTTTGGTAGTACGGTAATTCTCGAGAGAGAAGGTTTTGGACAAAAGAGCCAATCTGAAACGAACAAGTGATAAACATTGCGTTACCCGACATCGCGGTAAGTGAAAGAAACTCGCAGACTTAAAGGAAAGCTTTACTGAGAGGCTGAGTGGAGATTTTTTCCCCTCAGGTGAGGAACAATTATTTGCTCTAGGACGTATCTTCAAAGAAAGCAGTTTAATGTACTAGTCGGCCGTCCCATAGCAAATGACACAGACTCATCCGGCTACGGTAATTTGCGTATCGATGGTGGGAAGGTTATCATCATTTATACTGTTTGAAAAGCCAACTGAAGGTAGATTTTTCCTGAAACAACGGCTAAACCGAGGAAAATCTCATTTAAAATCCACAATCTGACCTGTAGTGGTGGTTGTTTTATTTCTAAGCGTTTGCGGTTCATGTATATTGGTTACAGGTGCGACCGTCGTTAATTATCCTTGTTTATCATCAAAATGGCGAATATTTGGCAAATTCGTGGAGCTCTGTGCGGCGTGCAGTGGAGAGTGCGCACACATTTTATTGTATCCATTTTTACATTGATTTTAGTACTTTTGAGTTATCATAGACTTGATCCTAGATCAGGTCACACATTTGCGAAAATAGCTTTTAACTTTTGGTACGTTACGCTTCACACATTCCGGAGTTCGGCAGGAGGTATTTTAAAAAACTCATAACTCCGTCGAACGTTGACAGAATTCAATTGTTAAATCTTTAAAATATTGAAAAAAGGTGAAACTTTTACATGTAAAAAATTCAGCTTGTTGGAATAAAAAACTGTGTTTTTGCAGCGTCGGACATTTGTTTATGTAATAGGACTACATGCTGTCCAATTTGGAAATAATTGGATGAAGAATTTTTCTCATCCAATTATTTCCAAATTGGATAAGCATGTAGTCCTATTACCCATTAATTATATGGCATCCAGAAACAGGTGAACAAGGCAAATGTCAAACCTGAAGCTTTTTCACTTCGCTTCGCTCAGCACGCCACAAGTCAAACACTTTAACCCAGGTTTTTGTGCTTCTTTGAGTGTTGTTGTTCTGATTATTCTCCGTCATCTCGAGTAAATCAGTAGGATCTATCTCTGGATACCTAGCTGAAGACTCACCAATCATTGGGGAGCTTTTTGATACCATGGTTGTAGCATCAAGTGATAAAGAGTGGTTACAACGACCCATCAAAATTTAACTGCTGGAAACTGTTTTGAACCACCTTAATGACAACACGCCCATTATTTTAAATTAATGTCCTCCTACTGCTGCGATGGAATTAGCTGCAAAGAGTGACGACTTCTAGATCTCATTAAATTCTCTGGTTTTAATGCCTGGGTCTTAATGGTTGCAAATCGATCTTAAACGTGATTATGACGCCAATTTACTTCCAGTGAGGAAGTATTCCAAATAGACATTTATATTAAAAAAATAACTTGATAGAAACACAGAACTAGCACCAGCTGCTGACCTGGATGATGGTGCGAGCAAATACAACTTTCATTTTGATAATCGAATTAAACGAACGATTTTTCCTTTCTTTTTCTTACAGGATTTTCGAAAAGAAATAGAAAACATTTTCTCCCTGTTTCTATCGAGTTTTAAAAAAACACAGTCGTGTATAACGCTGTATTTACGGCGTATCGACCTTTTCCAATAAAATGCGTCGTTTGTCATCACCTCTCTCTCGTGACACTCGATCAGCGGGTTGGGCGAAAGATAAATACGTCCATGTTTCGACGTGCGGAAGGACTGCTATTTTGTAGCGCGATCTCGTGATCGACTTCAAAAGTTGTTTAAAAGCGTTGACGTGGATGATTTAAATATCAGAGCTACTTTCGAATGTATTAAACAAAAATGAAGGAAAATCAAGAAATAAAGGACTTAAAAGAGAATAGACCTTGAATCAGGCTGTTTTTTTACTCTATCAAAAAACATTGGGTCGGCCAAGCAACTCGTTTGCAAAATAAGTTATTTTCTTGTTTCTTTTTTAGCTTGTTGAACTTTTCCTATATTAATGTTCTCGGATTCCCGCTAAAAAAGTACAAATGAAGTAAGCACGTTCAATTAAATATTTTTACAGAATTCTCTTACCTTCGTGTTTTTGTAGCGTTCTTTCCGCGGCGTACAGTACCTGAAGCAAGAATTGTGTCAAGATATTCACTATTATTTACCTAATGCAACTATTTCAGGTAACGAATAATAAATATATGATTTTTGCTTCTCCTTTCCAGCCTGCAGCTGTTGACATAATTTTAATTAACAGAGGTAACGAAGACATTTCTCGATGACTACTTACACGTTTTATTGAAATTACTTTTTGCAAGCCACGTAGTTTAGCTTCTTTACCGACACGGATGTTTGTCTCCGGATGGCCGGGGTAGTTAACGGATCATCACCACGCCCTTTTGTTGACTTTTCTTTTTTACAAAATCCTATTATGTTGTTTCTGGCAATAAATATTTTGTTCAGGCTCCCTTTCAAGAAAGCAAGCTTAGGTTCCCATTTCACCCGTGTGAAAAAAATACCTTCTTTCGACCGATGGCATTCAGTTTCATTGTTTATAAAACAATCGGAAGCTTGCAGCTGACCCTTTCCTTTAAAAATTTCGCGGTCGTTCGCGAAAACGAGACGAGATAGAGGTGAAATTCCGACTCCATGCATAAGGAACATTTTCGTTTTCGGATCAACCAAGTGTATCTCAGTAACTTCAGTAATCATAGATTATAATTTTGAGAAAGCGTACTGATAGTCTTTCTGTAACCATACAGCGCAGCCGACACAAAGGCTGGCAGAATTTCCGATGCCCAAATGTCACGGAAGATGTCAATTAACAGATTTACACAGAATATGTCGAATTCAAGATTGAACATCGAATCTATTATTTCAATTGGCCTGACGGTTTTGTTCTGGACTGGGCGCACGAGTTATCTACTCGCATCTGAATGGCTTATAAGTAATGAGATTGAGTGGACTACATCAGAGCTTGCACTTGCACCGAATCGTGAAATAATCCCTATAATCTGGAGGTTTTCTTTTTCGTGACTATTTTGGTATATTTACAGTCTAGAAAGGCAAAAGATTCATTCTCGAGTTTGCAAACAAAACAAAATAAATAAATAAAAAATCTGCTTTCCCAGGCTATAAGGAGGGCCTCAATGCCTCCGACGGTTGATATTTAAAAAAAATAGCTCCGACGGTTAAACTTTCGGCTGTTTGTAGGTTGACTGTCAACGTTTAGTGATAATAGGTATATAAGGATAAAATTCCGCCGGAATATTGAAGCTCAATGTTTACCGTTGTCTTTTTGGCTGTTTTAATATGTCATAGATAAACAGGTCACTCTTGAATATGAAGGAATACAGATGTATATTCAACGATGCAAGATTACGTGGTAGTCGATGGTAAGGCTAACTAAATACAGAAGTACCAAAACTTAAGGGGGTATGATACCCTGAAATATGGCGATGTTCATGAAAAATTCAATTTCTTGGAAATACCAGACTTAAGACCCTTGAGGACTTGTCAAAAAAACTCTGAAACGATCTTGCCGAATTTTATTCGAGATGAGTGTGAAATTTAAGGAAAGTACACAGTGGTATGAGTTTTTTCACGTAGCAACGGCCATAGCAACGACTGTTTGCTATACGAACGTGACCAAAAATATAGTTTAGTTTTAACAAATATGAACGAAACTATTTAGAAAAAACTTTAAAGACATCGACAACTCTATTGGTATGATTGGTTGTGAAAAGCTTTGCCATCACAGGCTCATTCATTTCCCTTATGAAAAGGAATATTTCCCACAACTGCGGTAACTTTTTACAAAATAGAATAACCATTGCACCTCCTCCCCCGAGATCCAATCTGCACCCCCCCCCTTCGCTATTTGTGTCTTGTTAAATGCTTAATTCTTCGTGTAAGAAACTTAAAGTGCATTTTTCTCAAAAGTTTACTTTTGTACCGACTGACTTCGCGCCAACATTTCTACTTTGCAAGGTTTTTAAGTAGAATTTCCGAAACTTGGGCTCATCAAAGACCAATAGTGTCGTGATGTTATAAACCTAAAAAATCGTAACATTTTGAGGTCTGTCACGTGACATGAGATGATTTGTCCACTGAGTGCGGTAAAAAAATAAGGTTATTTCCAAATAAAGCCTGTAGAAAGCACTGAAAATAAGAGTTAACTGTCAAAACTTAGGTTCATTGCACAGAACAAAACAGAAACTTACACGATATGCTTATTTGACAATCAAATCTTGTTTTGTAAAAGAGCAGGAAGTGTTGGCGTCAATACTGTAAAACACTACCTCAAAAGGCTGTGGCTGGTTTCCATAACAACCATTTTGAGTAAAACTCTAGAAATTTAATTTCTCTTCTTGAGTGCAATAGAACACAATTGATCTTTCTTCACCATATTTAAACAAACTTTTTGGTCCATTTGAGGGTACCATACCACCTTAACTATGATGGAGGATCGGGCCCGAAACGTAATGTTATATATTTGACTTTAAGGCACAATTTTATTTACAATTTATAACTTTTGAACTAAATAGTAGCGCGTTAATTTGTGAAGACAGCGACCGGTTTTAATATCGTGAACTGTGGCATATACGCCCTGTGCTTACACAAGTACGTAAGTAGTTTTGTATGGGCTTATAAACAGCGGGGCTTAAATCAGGGGGAGGGTTGTTATAAGTGGAATGAAAAAAACGCTTTGGAAATGAGCGGAGTGTTGACTAGTTTTTCATTTAAGACTTTTTAATTAAACTTCAAAACATAAAATCAATCAAATTCATTTCATTTTAAACTAGACATGCTGTCGGGGGGTCTTAAAGTCGGAAATAATTTTTTTGTTTACAGATTGATAGGCCTATCGGTAACCGCGAGGTGGGCGTATAAGAGTTAAGGGTATATCATACTATTACTAATTAACGCGAGTTTTGCAACCGCAAGTGTTTCTAGGCAGATAACTTCATAATGAAAAATGCACCTGGTCTTATGATCGATGTTCGAGGTATGCGTTTTATCTCGTTTGAGGTGGAGCGGCAAAGCCCGTTACTCTCTTCTACCCGAAGGGTAGCGTTTCACCATGTTTTAATCTGAAATCAAGTTGTGGCATAGGGTCTCCTCATCTTCCAGTATTAAAATCCGGCTCAAACAAAGAGTTAAAAAATGAAGTATATTAAAACATTCAAACGACAAAAATCGAAGTGCCGCCTTGGTATGCTAGCGTTCATGTCTAAAAACGGCTGTGGAAATTATCAAGAAAAATAACTCATTTTAAAACCTCATAACTCTATTTCAGTAAGACAGCGCCTCTTCCCGAAAGACCGAGATATCATTGTTTTCTCTCATTTTGTAAGCCTTCTGTCCAGATATTTTTTCCGGATGAACACAGCTCCAAAAAAAAAAAACACTACCAAAGGATACTGGGGATTGATAACATAACATGACCTTAGATTCAGCTGATTAAATATTTGAGGAGGACAAAATAGGTTTTTATCTTGTATGTTTGTCTGAGTTGAAGACTCACCTCTGCCGGTTTCAATCTGCCGTGTTTCACAATACCGCTTTATAACCTACTTTCTATACAGAATAAAACCGCTAAGAGCTGTACAGGTTCTGCCGCGCAGGACTAAAACTGCTGTTACCGTTACAGTAGAGGATAACTGTCACACTACCGTACAACCACTGCACAACTGAAAACTGAGGGCCGCACAAGAGGTGTAAAAGACCGTAGCATTATCAAAAATTATGCTATTCGTGAAGTTTACTTACAACTCGTGTTTAACATAGCAATTGTGGACTAAACTTTAGCTCAGTGACGTGTACTGGAAGTCAACAAGTAGATCCATTAAATACAACTTTGCCTTTTTGACGCCGCCAGCCTACGTCCACTAGCTGCTTGATAAATTTTTGTCATGGCCATCTTTCCAGGATAAATGTTGTGATAATAAAACGCTCAAGAAAGTTCTTTTTAGCTTGAATATTAAGCGTAACTGAAGAATTTGAGCATTGTAAATCGTTTTCAACAACTTAAGATTGTTTTGTTTTACAAAAAGCGGAAGATCACGTCTGCACGTTCAATTGCTTGAGCCTTTTACCTTGCCTACTATCTATTACAAATGTGTCGTAGAACATATTAAATTGCCTTTTCAGTTTACAGCTGCTTCCACAGTTGCAAAATATATACTAAGTTGTTTTAATGCTTAATCCCAGTGGATGTTACTTTAAGACATGTCTGAGGTGGAATCATAATCCAAATATTATTGTATTCAGAACCATTCGGTCACATGGCGCTTTTGGAAGCGACTAATTCAGCTCTCTTGAGCACTGCATCGACACTGCAGGTTTCGGGTGGCTTGGTTTTAACACCACAGCAAACTAAAAAGTGGGCGGAGCAGCTCTTAAACCAAAGGAAGTTGAGTGATGTGTAGTATAGAGTGATGATGATGTTAAAGAACAGCTGCATCGCGATAATAAACTCTTATTTTCAGGCTCCTTTAGGCAGTACACCAGTAATATTTTTCTGTTCAGTACTAAACCTAGAGTTATAATGCAAAAACCTAATCATAAATCGTCAAAATCATCGAGCAGGCACCGCTTTTGACTGCATGCGTTATTTTGCTTTCAAAAAAGCACACTTTTATATTTCATCATTTTTAAACAAGCGAAAAATATATTTTTTTAAATATCTCCGGCTTTGCCGGTGAAAGATTAATCGTAGATCAATTAAAATCAGTTAATGACAAAAGGCTATAGTCCAGCTAGAAAGAAAATTTTATAATGAAAAATATTCACCAATGCCGTCGTGCTAGCAATATACTTCTTGCCATTCACAAGTTGACAAACTTGCCGAGATGTCAGAACAGGCAATTACTCTCAATAAAAAGCGGGCTTTTTATGAAAAGGTCAAAGCAAAGCTGTCAATACAATCTAAGCTAAGAACCGCTTCCAGCGCTTCTGTGGAATATATTACTGATTATGGTATTTCAGGATGATGCGGTGCTAATGTCGTGCATGATCAATTCGCTCATGAAGGCACTGCGTTACGAGTCATTACTGATCTAAACTTAAACCTCCAGCTACATCTATCACTCTTGGCTATTCACAGACAGAGTTTCATCACCCTCACGTTTCTTTGCAAGCAACAACAATGAATTGAATTTAACTCAATACATTTTACGGCAACGTTGATCTCCACACAAGCCCCAAGAAACAACAAGCGAACCGTTCCTGACACTCCACGAATTTACAAATTCGTCGAAATAACAGACAAAATAGACTGTCAGTGGCTTCAATAGAAACAGTAAACAACCTTTTACCACGACCCGCCCACAGTGTGAATGTTTAATTCTGGTTTGATGCGATGTCATGAGCTCGTTTACTTATCTAAAGCTGAAATTTCTACCTATACGACGTGTAATTAGTTTCTGTCTCAGTCGTCTGATTCACCCTCGCCTGGTCAAGTAGCAACAATGAATGCGACTCAATACGGCTTCAACTTCTACACAGAAGCGTCAGGAAATACAACGAAAGTCTTCCAGGAACCAAATGGCTTGAAAAATTTTCGTCTAACGTTGATTTCGATGGTGATTTTTAGCAGCGTCGTAGGTAACTTTATGGTTTGTAAAACTGTATGGAAGATATCGTATCGTAAACCTTTCTCCTACGATTTAGTAGCAAACGTAGCTGTAGCCGAGTTAATCAACTCATTGTGTATATCCATCATCGTGTTTTACGAAGAAAAGGGTACCTGGACTCTTGGAAAAACAGCCTGCGTCTTGACCAATCCGCTTCTTGTGCTTACCATGTGTGTGATAACCAATTCGTTGGCTATCATCGCGGTTTACCGCTACCGAGCTACGCTCAACAAAACAAGACCATCTGGTCTCGTGAAGGCGCTCATAATTGCTGGAGTGTGGCTAATGGCCCTCGCAATAACACTGCCACTTTTTGTCACGCGTAGACTAGTACGATATTCGACAGGGGACTTCGAATGCCGGTCATACTTCCCTGGGGACAAAAAATCTGACACCCCTGGTTATAACAAATACACCATAGTGCGGCTTATTTTCACGTTCGCTGTGCCCTACTGTGTTATCCTGTCGGCTTACATAGCCTTGGCCATCAAATTGAAGTTGTTTGTTCGTAAAAAAGAAAATAATCAGATCGACATGAGCTCATTTATATCTTCCACCGCAAATGCAGCTGAACATGTGCAAGCCGATAATGCAAATGCCAGTCCAAACTCCAGTCCACGGCTGGCGGATGGAAGACCAAATATCAAGCCGGAAGCGCAAACACTTCATCTGGAAGGGAACATTAAAAATAAGCGAAGGAAAAGACAACTAACCGTCCAAAAAGCTGAGCATCAGTTATTGAGAATGATTTTTGCAATAATCTTAATATTTGTGGTTTGTTACACTCCATATCAGGTCATGTTCCTGTGGGAGTACTTCGGAGGAATCGAAAACTGGAAATTTTATTATCACCAACTCTTGCGCGATTACTTGTTTACTCTCAAATGTTTACCGAGCGCTGTTCACCCGATTTGTTACGGTGCTATGAACAGCATATTTGCCAGAACGTTTTCAAGAATCTTCACGTGTTGGTGTTAAAAGGTTCCAGAACGAAAGGGTGGATTTTAGCTTATTAGTTGCTTATGCATAGGACCACAATAGGGGTTAGACCTGGATCAACCATTAGCAACTTGTGACAATATACGACATGTAGACAAGTTTTTTTTATGAGCCACAAGCAAGTTTGAGGCCTTCCCGATGCCATGCAATTTAAGAGGTTGATGTACAGTTAGCTCTACAAAGACTCTATTTCATCATTATGAAGCGTATAAGTGTTAATCCCCCCCCCCCCCCTCACCCTTCATGTAGATTTTATTACCAGCAAATGCTGCTCACTAGGACAGTTTGAGTCGCTTTCAACGCCTTTTTTCCTTCACGAAAATATTTACCCAACGCACTGGGAACAATCCGCCGGAGAACTGAGCACATCTCTAAACATTGCTTAATAAGAGGGATTATCTTCACACTATCTTCTGTGAACTGATCTGTTTCCGAAACCGAGTTATCTAACTATTTCTGTGATTTATTTACTTGCACTAGTATGACAAAGTATTATTAAACATTAATCATAAACATATTCTAAACAATTACTGGATGAGGGTTTTGTGATATCCAGAATAGTCAAGGTCGAGGTAGGGGTTATCAGCCGAAGCCGAAGACTGAGGCTAATGACCCTTACCGAGGGTTACCATTTCATTATACATTTAACGAAAAAAAAAATGGAAGTCATGTTTTTGCTTCTTCACTGACGCCAAGCAAAACAAAGCGCGCGAACTTGACATGATTTTACTTAGGAATCATGCTCCGCGGTCATACATGAGATGATTACCCGTGACCTTGAGTGTCCTTGACATGATTATTGTATAATCTCCAGAGATGACGTCACAAGCGCTGATTTCGAAAATTCACTGTATGCTTTCGGCCAATCAGAAAAGAGAAAGTGAGTTCGATGTATAATAATACTTGTTATTATACATATCGTTTCGGTAAGGGTTATCAGCCTCAGCCTTCGACTTTGACTGATAACCCCTACCTCGACCTTGATTATCAGTTCTGGATATCACAAAAACCTCATCCAATAATTGTTTATTATAATTTACTTGTGGTGTAATGTGTGTTATTTTGACCGTAACAACTTCATTATTTAGTCAGCATTCCACATTACTGAGTATTGAAAGGAAACCCGAACAGACACACTGAAAGAGAGAGACGTCATAAATCTCCGCTAAGTAATCCTTTATGTCGTGTTTGTGTAGAATCCTTGGAACTGCTAATGGCAGTGATTGTATCGATTGAGACATATACATAGTTTCAGCTAGTTTAAATGCCTTGATCGGTTTGAACCGACCCTTAGACTTCACTAAACTGTTTGGCGTTTTCATGTACAGTGAACGTTGAATGAAACATGAACATATTACAGTCAAAATGTGTCAAGTGTTCCGTCCAAATAACGATGATGGCTTTTATTATATTGATTCAGAGCGGATTTGATTGTAGGGTTGGAATTTTGAAAGTTGAACTGAATAGTGCCACAATCATTCAACCGTGGCTTCCATTCAAATATGGAATGCTTACTGGATTATGCACAGACTGATCACTTTAATAACAGTCTGCATGACATTTCAAATGATAATCACATACACTGAATCACATGGCGTTTGAACGCCAATATTTTTTAACAGTCACTTTTAAAGCAGCATTCATCATACTTACTCAGCTATCGCGAGTTGCTAAGGGAGAACTGTTCCATAAATCGATCTGAAATTGTCCAGCTGTTTCGAACTGTACAGTCAGTTAGTTACAATTCTCCACAATTTTTCCTTCATGGTTGCCTTGATCAGGCATAGATTTGTCATCCGGCCCTCCTTCGGCTTGACGTGAGCGATCCCCTGTTTCACATTAGGATGCGCTTTGTCTTTAATCCAATCAAAGTTCGATACATAGATAATGTTTGCCATGATTGAAAACCAAGAATACAAGGGCATCTGCCCAAAAACATTGGTGTCAAATTAGTTTTGTTATTTAAATTTAGCAACCATTAAACAGAAGAAGCTTTTGATTCAGAAGCCAAGGTGAGAACAGCTGCTCAAACAATTACATGGTGTTTAGTACAAGGCTGCCATAAGGAACAAATCGACATGTTTCCACTGATTTAAATTTACTATAAATTATAGTTAGCAGCTTAAAGGAAGTGAGACATGGAGAAATGAAAGTGAGATTTGGACTGCGAAATCTAATCTAGAGACTTCCTCGAGACTTCCAATTCATCAAACTTTTTCGGCAAGTAGTGAGCAATAGGCTAGATGACACAAACAAAGCAAACTGAATAATTATGTTCATGCTCACGCATCAAGCTGACGTTTATTACATCGATGGTAGCCAATTGATGAGGACTGATACACATAGGTCCGCAATTCGTACATATGCCTACTTCGCTTTCTCGAAATCAGGGTTTCCAATGCACATAAACTTGACTAATAACCAGCCGCTATTTCTCTGGTCACAAAACTATACACAGTTTATCCAAGGTGGTCTGGAGCGAGAGCAATTACGTGCTGGGCCGTTTCCGAGTTGCCCGTTTGCCTCTGTGTCAAAACGATTCTTTCTGCGAAACCATTCATATGAAAATGAGTTGCGTCTACATATTCATTTTCATGCAAATCAAACGGCCGTATAAAAGGTTTTGCAACAAGACTCGTTTTGAAACAGAGGCACAAGGTAACTTGGAAATTGCTTTTTGCAAACACCTATTTGTATTTAGCCCGAGTAAGGCATATGGCAGGCTAAAACGAGGAACGAGCCGGTACTGAGGTGCTTCAAGAAGATGAAGCTATTCAGTCTTCAACGCTTTTACTTTTCTTTAAGTACAATAACAAACAATTACTTCCGAACACTAAGAATTGCAACTATATCGAATCTATAGCTACAGCTAACATTTACCGGTGAATAGTAAATATCATAACACCCTAGTCATTGAAATCTTTGTGTTAAGCTTTTTGGAAAGCTATCCTTAATGGGTCTATCTAACGAGAAGAGTCAGTTGAATGACTCTAAACGACAGCCAATTGAAAATGTTAAAAACAATATTGCAAAAATTGAAACAAAATCATCGAAATACTATAATTTCCATAATAATAAAATGAAACGTCTTCTGGAGACCCAAGTCAACCGAAGTAATAAACCCCACAGTTTCTCTTTGTTCTCATATAACTTAGTGAAAAACGTTCAAGCATGAGTTTTTCAGTAGTAAACAAAGATGTTTGGGTTAAAAACGTCTTCAGCGATAGCAAATATGCCAACCGAGAACTATTGGCGTTTGGAAAATTTTAATTAAAAAAACAATGTTTGTAAACAAATATCTTCCCTATGGTTTGAATGTAAAACTAGGACGAAGAATTATTTTGTGCCTCGACAGGAAATCATTCTGATAAAAGCTTTCCGATAAAACTTGCTCATCATTCCATAAAACACAGGATGCAAGGCGCTTGGCAAGCAGGCCAGAATAAAAACAAACCTGGTAAAAGTGAAACGATGCTGCCAGACTAAAAAGGTCTCCACTTTAAATTCATGCAAAAGGAACTGAACTTGGAAAGGAATGTAGCACACAACAAAAATCAACACAATGACAAATACCATTCTCAGCAAGTCACTCTCTAGTTCAAAGTTACTTTTGTTGTTCCTCGTCAATTCATTTTGATTACGCAATAGATTGTGGGTGTTTTCGTTGTTACCTTCTTCAGAATTTCCACGGAGAGCGTTATTCATTTTTTCTGTTTTTCTCTCCACCGTTTCTGTCTTATCATTGATTGCAATGTCGACGAGCTCTATTTTTTCTTGGTTCATGTCCTCTACACACGTGGAGAGTTGAACCGCTGTAAGGGATTTGCTTTGTGCGTCTCGAAGTCTCTCGATGACAAATATGTGCTCCCTGAGTTTTTTGCTCACCAAAGCGTAAGATATCGCCATTATGACAAGTGGCATGGCAAAGTTGATCACAAACAGAACGACTGTATAAGCATCTTGGTAGTGTGCATAGCCTTCTGGAAATATTTCTTCGCACGCATGAATCTCGCAGTTGTCACCGTACGAATTCACAACACGGAAAACTGATGCGGGGACCGTTAACCCGATAGACCCCACCCATGTGACAATTATAAGACAACAGATTTTTCGAGGAGTTGGTTTGGCGACCAGTGGTTTGACGAGGAGAAGACAGCGATAAAATGAAAGAATGGCTAATGTTGTTGTGATAACCAGCACACTTGTCATTTGTAAAGGATCCAGAATCTTGCACATAACGTATCCCAGCTTCCAAGAAAATGGCGGCTCGTCGGCGTGGATTGTGAAGACCGTAGAAACGGTGCTGAGAATTTCAGCGAAAGCCAAGTTGCTGACTAAGTAATGTGCAAACGGTTTAGTTCCAGGCTGCCTCCAGACTGCTCGACACACTACAAAGTTTCCAACCAGAGAGAGCACTGCTATCAGGCTGAACAAGACTGTTCGAATAATCCGTGATACTTGAGGTTCGGGAACGTATAAAGATGAAGTGCTGTTGGTGGCACCGGCAGCTGTTTGGTTGACACTGTCCCTAAAGCATGACATGACTTCAGCGATGACTTCTTGTCTTCGGCTGAAAACCTTTTCGCCTGGTTGAAGGCTTGAACGTTAAGAAAGAAAAAAGGAGCTATTTCAGATCTTGTGGAGATTGTGTGGAGCGAACTTCGTTTTTCTTTCCGAAATATAAATCAAGCGATCCCAGTGTGAGTAATAATTGTACCCGTTGCATTAGCTTTTTACTCTTAGCATTGGGAAGCCCACCCATTTGCGGTCATTTAATTCCCATTTCGAAATCAATTTCGCATTATAGATTAGCATAATGTCTTTGGGTAAAGGTGACAAACCAAAGAATCGATTAGAGAAAAATGTTGCAATGACCACTATAAAAACGATTAGCTGCAAACGTTATTTTACATATACTTTTTTTTACATCTCGGAATACAAACCATATAACTCAGCTTTTGATCCAGTCTTCAATCATTTGAGTTCCTAATTCAGGTGATTTAAACACGTTTAACATCACAGCCAAAAGAGTTAATTAAAATACTGCGGCCTCATGGTCGATCTCACGGAAGGACAACTGCAGGGTGTGATACGAGAAATATCTTACTATTGTTGGAGCTTGTTACACCATATGCATTAGAAGCCTGGCCAAAATAAAGTCATCTACTATCTGAAGTACTCCTTTCTGTCTGATTTTACAAGCTTTTTATGAACAACCCTGAGAAATCTGGAACAAGGTCGGCCGTCAATGAAAGAAATCTAGAATATGGTCGGAAAAGTTCAAATAAGCCGATTAGCGGCTGGGAGAGCTGAGAAAACCTGCTTGTGTCTCATTGTGTAGACTGACTAAATTCAATGAAAGGGCGCAATGCAAAAACTTTAGACGTCTTATTGATACAGAATCTTACGTTTTAAAATGAAATAGAAACTTAAGTCGCATTTGTGTTAAGAATGAGAGGACAGAAAAGTGTGTCAAGCAACAGCGACCAAGAAAAGCCAAGAATTAATTCATACTTCCTACAGCGTTTTGTTTTCTGTCATTGTCTTTTTCGAAGAAAACAGAAAATTATCTCATTTGTAAAATACTGATCTCCTGGCAACATCGTTAACAGGAGGAAAACTCATTTTCTCACCATCGATCGTTTTTTGTTTTGTTTTTACACTCTTTTTGATGTGTCCGTTATCTACAACTGGCAGACTGTTGACGACGGATTTTTGATAGACTGCGAATTACTTACCGGTGTTTTCTTTTTTCTTTATTTTTTTGAATTACAGGCGAGTTTTCCAATATCATTTTATGCTTTTAAATCGTTTCTATGTGGTTTTGTTCCGTGTTTTGCCGTGTACATGTCATATAATTTGGGACATTCGGGTCCTTTTAGTCGACGAACTAATTACAGGTTATGAATTGGTAATGATTATAATGACGCCAAGCACGTAAATGGTAATATTATCTACCATTTAGAGCTTCATTGTGTAAGAAAAAAATCGCCAGGTTAATATTGGCCAGATATGCTGACGAAAAGGAAAAACAGCTTGTTACTATTTTTTGTTACCATCTCAATGCTTTATTAGGATGTGACCGGCTTCATTTGCCTTTGAATTTTACATTCTACGTCTCTTATTTAAATTCCTACTTACTAATTAAAGCAAAAAGCAAATTTTGTTACCTACTAATCTTGAATTTAGATGACTGGTTTATTGAATAGGACCAAAAAAATACATCAAGCAACCAGGGAATGCTTATTGGCGGTTAACAAAAAAGGATACATATACTGACTTGTTAAACGAAACTCTAAGGTGACCATTTACCTAACATTGCAATCAAGTTATGATCTTACACTGAGTAAATATTGAAAAAAGAACCCTTTGTTTTTCTTGTAAAATGTAATCGTCTTGGTGAGTTGTTTTTTTTTTTAATTTTGGCTTATTTTCACTCCGCATGTGGTCATTTTTTACTGGCTTTTACTGTGTCTCGTACAATTAGGACCAGACGTAAAATTAAGCCCTGCATGGCAAGCTTAAATAAGTGTTGGTCAAATTAATTCAAGGATTATTAATGCGGAAAGTTCTAAGAGATTCCATAAACATGCGGTCTGTGTATTGAGTGCCCTGAAGGAAGAAACGAAAACGTGTAACGAAAAGATGCGAACTCGATGGCAAAAGGAATACTGCTGACTAGTTTATAATGGAAAACAACTGCCGGAGTAACGCGAATAAAGGATTTCCTAGATATGCACAAATTTCATGCAGGTGCTTTTCTGAATATCTTAATCTGTATCATTCCAAATAGATAAATGAGCTATTATCTCTTGGAAGAAGAGTTCTGTACGGACGTTTTCACCTCTTATTTCAAGCGAGTTTTACGCTTGTCTCTAGTGCACCTTTCGTGTTTCCAATCGGTGATATCGCAAAAGAAAGTTTAAGTTATTAAACCGAGGCCGATTACTAGTCGATCTAAATCTTGCCTCGACTCAAAGTCAACTTAAGACTCAAAAGACTGAGCAACTCGAAATGGCTAGAGTTCTCACCATTACAGTAAATTTGAACCGTACTCTTTCGATTCCAGGCTCTCGTTGACGGACCTACGCGCGGTCTTTGTTTTGTTCAGTAAGAAATCATGTTATCAATCGTACACAAGTCCAGCGTTGATTTCTTCAACTCATATTCACCGCTGAAATGTCAGCAATTGCTTTTATAGAAGCACTATAGTGTCTACTTTTTATGTGAATACTGCTCTGTGCCAATAATTTCCCGCACAAGCGAGAAGTAAGCGATCTTACATTACTTGGCTTCACACTAGAGCTTGTAAGTATAATCTAAGCGCACTTGGAACCTACTTTGAGAGTGAAGAGGTAAAATGTACTTACTTGAACTTTACGGCTTAGTGACCATGGAAACGTTCGTAGTTCAAAGAAGCCGAAGTGCTTCGCCAAGTATGGTCCACACCACACTTGAGAACACACTTGACCAATAGGATATGGAAGCCAATTGAAAGCGATGTGCAGCGTTGCTATAATTCTGATAATCCGACCGATAAACAACTTGCTTGAATTTAATTTTCAGAGACAGACTATATCATCCAACACCAAATAATAATAATAATAAAATTCCAGCAAGAAAAATATTCTTTGTTCTTTTTTATATTAGTTTTAACGTCATACGCTAATAAATCATTAATTTCTTTTCCAAAACAAGTTGGACGTACGGTGAGGCAGTCTTTAATTTATTCCAACGTGTAACCTAAACTATACCGAGGATTTTACGAGCAAAAGTCGTTGTATAAAATCAAAAAAGACCATTCTCTAGAAATGTAAAATACAACTGAAATGCTCTTCTGTAAATTAAAAACCAGCTGCTGTTTCAAGTTTCAACCAGGTCATTTCTTTAAACCCGAACAACTCTGTTGAACATTGCACACTAAATTGCATTTTCTCGGTTAGCTAAAGCAAGAATAAAGCCCCAGGACAATTTATTTTACGAAAACCGCTTGTTGTTGAGCCATTCTAGAGAAATACAGTAGCTGCCGTTTGTTCCTTTGTGTTGCTGCTATTGCTGTTTTGCTCTTTAGCAAGCCAACAGCATTTCTTCCCGATTTTACTGCCGAACAATCGCATTTGTGATATGTATGACTGATTTTACTACGAAAGCGCCTCATGTAATATACTTTTTCATCAGGTGTGAAGCCAAGTTTTCTAAAATGCGACTCACATTTTCAAGCGCACTTGAGTCAAGTGCTTACTTGAAACTAACTTAACTTCTAGTGTGAAGCCAAGTATTAACTTTGAATTATGTTTATATTTGTTGCGGTGACGTCTTCTCCTTCGTCAAAATGTTCCATATCCAGCATATCTATTTCTAACCTCCCAGTCAGCTCGTTGAGTACATAAACCAAGTTTACATTCCCTTTACATTTACCATCAGTTTGTCAAAACCGGTATATTGTGAGGGTAAGCGTAAGCTCAGCCCATAGGTCGGCGAATTTGGAAAATCGCCTATTATTACGATCGGTTGTCCCAATTGGTTTTTTTTTCTAACAAATGTTCAAGCTCCCTGAATCGCACCATCACTTGCTCCGCCAAAATAGAATTATGATATTTGAAAGTAACGACGAAGTCGCGAGAGGTCGACTTGTCTCGTTTGAAGGGTTTTAATTTGCTTTTCGCGCCACAATGAGGAGTGGCGTGACTTGCAACTGGTGTCTCAGATTACATTTGGAAGTCCTTGAACTGAATGGCGGAAAGTATCGGTACCACTCCGACCAAAACAATCGAGCGTGTGTGCGTTTCTCCAGCGTCGAAAGAGCAAATTTGCTTACTCTGTACTAAAGTGATTACGAACAAAGATTTTAAACAAAAATTGACGATATCGGGTGGCCGAAAAAGACCAAAGCTTGTTTGAATCTTGAAATGATCGCCAGAAAGGAGATATCCAGTGGCGAAGGTTCACTTTTGACAAACTTTTTGTGCTGAAATTGCACAGACAAAAACAAAACCGTAGTTCGGAAGATTCTTGAAGTAAGAGAAAGCTTCGAATCATCGAGGAAGTCCATTGAAGCCGAGAAGGGTGGGACAAACAATTCGGTCCCCAAGGGATATCCAGGGGACCCCTGATTGGTTGAAGCGCAGCGACCCGTTTTTGGGTCGCTGAAATTGGCGGCAATCAAGCAGGAAAAGTCTTTCGTCTCGGGGGTACTGAATAAACAAGACGAAGGACTTTTCAGAAAGTCTAATTTACAGGGAACGGGAGCAAGACGGATAGGGGCGGAAGCCGGGAGATAAAGGTACGGGAAGCGGGAGAGCAGGGTACGGGAAGCGGGAGATTCTGACCTTCTTGTCCCCCCTCCCCTTCCTAAGCATGCGTTCGATTTACTCAATTCCGGAATAAAAAACGGAATTGAAAACGGAGCTTTTCAAAAACGATGACATCACGATAATCATGTGATTTTCCTACCCGAATTTTTCTCAAACACAAATTATCCAGTGATTGTTGCACTTTAAAATTTCTACGTCTTATTAGTCGCCCTGTTTGGGCGGGGCGACGGTCGGGCCACGAGGCCTAAACTGAAGAAAAGTATGGTACACAATAATTATCATATATCACGTACCTACCTAGAGTAAGCTCTCGAGAATCCAACATGGCGACGCTATCAATTACAAAACGAGCATTTTCCATTTTTAAACGACCTTTCTTACCTGCTGGAGAAAGTTTCAAATCGGCCAGAGCACTATCGATTACCAGCTATAAAAGGAAACTGTTCGGAGAAGAATCAGTGGAAAAGGCAACAGATGCTCACTCGAAACTTTTGACAGAAAAAGACACACTTTACGAGTTTGAATGTAAGTTTTGCCAATTTTAAAACGTCTCATCGCTTATTATTAGATCAGAACATTATTGAAGGTTATGTCACAGCCCCTGATTGTTTTCTATAGACAGGAAATAATGCAGTTTCTCCAAAGCGTTGGGTAAAAATAGAAACAGTGGAGTTTTACTGTAATCAAGCTTATAGCTCTAGTTAGCAATGATAAGCTGAGTATTAATGGATCTATTCAAAGAGTACGAGAACCTTCGTATCTATTACATAGCTTTGGGGTCGATGCAAGTGGTGTAGACTTGTTTGTTTCTGCCCTGTACATACATTAAAAGCAAAGTATAAACTTAATTAGGGATAAACAAACAAAATAGCAGATTATCATTTTTTGTTTGGCAAAATAAGTAACTGAAGTATCATTGCCAGCCAAATCTAATCCAGCATATAAAGAGATCGTTCATGGGAAAACTGGAAGTTGCTGAACCATTAAACTAGATTTGAAGTTGCTAAATACAGTCGAACCTCGATTATCTGGACTCGTTGGGACTAGACGAAATAGTCCTGATAATAGAGAGTCCAGAAAATCGAAAATATGAATATTAATGAGGAACAAAACTGTTTAAATAAAGCAGCATGTAATCATGAAACAACACTTTTACAAATCGCTTGAAAAACAATATGGTCTACTGTACATCTTGAATCACTCAACTCTGAGCCAGTCAGAACTCATTCGAGTGTTCTTCATTCATTACGACGTGTGCAAGTGCTGCTTTTGTTCTTTAAGAGCAAAACAAACTCGCTTTTGACTGCTCTTTTCAATGCTATAGTTTTAAAAAGAACATTGCTACAGATCTTGATCATGACTAATAAATATTCATGACAAAATTGGGACTAGGAAAAAGTCTGGACAATCAAGAAATCCGGATAATTGAGGTACAGATAATCAAGGTACAGATAATCGAGGTTTGACTGTGTATTGGTTCAAGTTTGTTACTTTTGTGGTGCAGCAGGTGTTACAACAACTTGAACTGAGTCAGATAGTGACTCGTCAGCAACCACCTCTCCTCGGCAACCAGTTTTCCAAAATACCAAAAGTTTCGAAGTCAAATCACTATATTTAGAACCTCTTGTAAGCGACCGCCTCTCGTAAGTGAGCGCGACCACTTTTAGAGCTAAAAGTAGGAAATTTTCCTTTGCTTTTAACCTCCTGTAAGTGACCACTTGATAGATAATGACGCAAAAAATGGAAAATAAGGTGTTGTAACATATTCTAATGAGAAAAAAATTTGACCCATTATGGTCTAAGCTCTTGTCAGCAATCACCTCCCATAAGCGACCACTTAGGCTTGACATTTTGGGTGGTCGCTTATGGGAGGTTCGACTGTATGTAACAAAATGAATTTTTTCACTGAAGGTTCGGAGAGCAGACTGAGGGTAAAATGTAGACTGCAGACTTTTTAACTGTGTTGTATAACCATTTCTCTTAATGAGAGCTAACTGTGAACAGGCTATATGGAGCATTATTCATGTTAACCTGAGTGATGTTTATACTATTCAGGCTAACAGGAGTGCAGTTTCACTCCAATTATCCGGATTTCTCGATTATCTGGACTTTTTCCTAGTCCCAATTTTGTCATGAATATTTATTGGCTTAGCCAATTGTGATCATCATTTTTCCCCGGGTCTGCAGTCAGCAGTCTTCATTTTACACTGACCGATTTGCAAATATTTACCAAGCTAAGATAATGTTGAGGTAAATATTCACCCATGTTGTTCACTGACTGTAATAATTGTTTTAGCATAATTTTCAAAGGTAATATCATGAACTGTTTTGTCTTCTTTCTAGTCAATGATGTAAAGCCAGAATGTATTGAAGATTATGTTGCTCTGGTGTGAGTATCTCAATTTGTGATGGTGCCATTACAATACATTACATTAGTCTTTAGACAGTACATGTAGCATTTAATTACAAATAATTAGTTCTTAAGATTTGCCGTAGTTTACAAGCCTATGGATTTCGCAGAAAATCTTTTTTTTTTTCATCTTCTTCACAATTAACTTCTCTCACCAGAGTATTTTTTATAATCAGTATCAAATAAATCCTGTTTTTAACTTGCAAAATCGAAGTTGTATGTATGGATGGGAGATTCACTCGATCCTTCCTTTGCTACTTCCTTCACTCCTTCCTTCACCCCTTTGCTTCCTGTAAGACGTTTTATGAATCCCTCGACCAATGTATAAGGTTTTCACAGTCGTAGTGAAGTTCAAGTTATTAACATATTTGATATGGAGTTGACAAATTTCCTCACCGGGTTAGTAGTTAAAAATTAAAATATATCTGGATAGTAAGAAATGGCTGATACATGTACAACAGAGAAACATTACGGTACTGGAATTTCATTCCTTACTCAGTGACCTAAGTTAGCCTTGGTGATCATATAGAAGAGGTACTTTCTTTGTGGTAACTTCTCAGACAATGATGACTTCATGAATGTTTTAAATGGTGTCACTTCCCCTATGGATTCACTTACTGTTGCATTTTGCATTATTTCTTACAGTCATCAGCTTTTGTTTCTTAACCAAACCAGTGGGCTTTAACTGCTTGTTTATATGCTTACAGTTATATCAAAACAAGTAAACAGCTTATATATTAAGGCTAATTAAATAATTATTAACCTTGATATATAAGCTGTTAACGTGTTTTGATCTAACTACATGACTAAGACTCTGAAATTATAGTCAAAACATTGTAACAATCCTTTTGCTTTGTAATAACCAAGAGTTGGTTTTCAACAAAGTAAACAATCCTCTTGATCCTTGGACCCATCTTGTTAATGTTGCTAACCAATGAAAATTGCCCCTGTTTACAAGTGATCCATTTTATTAGTCAAGTGGCTTATAGTCACTTTGATTAAAAAAATATTAACTTTTTCAGTGCAGAGACTTTACCCAAACTCAGTGCAGACAAACAATTTCCTGGGGAGTTAGTTGGCGCCTGGACAACTATGTTTGGAAGGCTTGATCAAGCAAGTATGTAAAAAATTACATGCAATGCATTTATCAACAGGTAGACCTATGTGAATGATACGTTACAGATACTTGCCTAAAATGTAAACATTTTCTCTTATCTTTTGATCATTTTGAGGCTGAAAAAAGATGAAGCACTTTACACTGTGTTGCAGCTTGCTTGTTTCACACAAGGGATTGGGGCAGGCAGGCAGGACTGTGTCTCCTGGGGGATATAAGGGCGGGGACATTTGTCTGAAAATTTAACTTAAACCCCTGATCAAAGAGACCAATGTGAGCATTATTGGTTCAGACTATATTTGACACCTAAAAGATATATTTGTAAAACAGACAGGCAAATAAGAGCTACAGGGACTTTAATGACATAATAACAATGCTTTGTCATCATGCTTGATTGCTCTATTCCACGAACAAATCATGACTTTGCACTTAATTAATTTTCTTTGCCAACAACTCTTAACCCTTAATCAAGGACACGTTCCTTGTTAACACCCTAAGTGATTCTGGAATCTGCAATTAACTCCCCTGTAAAAAGATGATAAGCATCCCCATCCCTTTCAGACATCAGTCCTCCCCTTTGGGGGACTTTTTTCCTCACCTTGAGGTTATACCAATCATACAGTTTGAAGTTATTAAGAACATTCACACCCAAAATGTTCCTACGAATAGATTTTTTTAAAGCTTATTGTGAAGTGAGGTAAAGATTTTTTTTTTAAGATAAACTTTTGCCAAAAAGCTCAAAAAATAGGGAGTCACCGTGCTCATTTTTGAGATAAGGTGCATTGAAGACCATGCATTATTGTAGGTTTTTGTTATTTTAAGACAAAGTTAGCTTACAACTATTGGACATAAAAAAGCTACCGGTACGTTAGTGAAATTTAGCTCAGGTAAACGTACTCAGTTCAACACAACTAACTTAAGTGTATTGAGTAATTTTTTAGAGCTGATGCCATTTCTTGAAGTTAAATAGGCCTAGAAAAAGAATAAATATTAGAGTTGCCCATCCACATTCAAAGAAAATTTTGCTCACACGAGAGCAGAAAAAGCAAAAATATTTGTAACTTCTCACAAATAGATTTTTCCTGTTTTTTTGTTAACATGGATAAAATCTAGAAAGGAATTGATTTGTGGAAAGAAAATTTGTGGTCACCTAGCATCCAAGAGAGTATATTGCATGTGAGATTACAGCACATTCAGTGCCAAACCCTATACTTGCTTATATTTCTTCCTTAGTGCACGTGCTTGATGTATGACATGGCATGACATTGCTACATGAATTTCGTGCACAGAAAGGATGCGCAGTAACATGAACGTCCTTAAGTGGACCATGCCAACATGCAGTATAACCCTTGATTAACTGTAGTTTCTGTTAATGAATTCATTTTACATATGAAGTAATGAGTTAATAATTTCATTTTACATCCATAGTTCACTTTTGGAAATACAGAGGCGGATACGAGTCAGTTGTGAAAGCCAAGCAGTACATCAGAGAAAATAAGGTCTGCTGTAAAAAAAAAACAAAACCAAAAAAAATACAGCTATTAATAAAAGTGTTATTTAAGTTCAAGCTTGAGATCCCTATACTTTATGCATTTAGTACTGTAAGCTCAAGATTTCAATCACCTCACAGTTAGCAAAAGGTCAAAATCTAAACTTACATGCACTATTAATAAGAAAAGTCACCAGAGAGCAGAAGGTCAGCAATCTTATTATATTAGCATTACCTACCTACAGTAGTTGCTGATCTTCAAAATCATTATGTCAGTGGTTTTGTATGATCAATAATAGTATGCAGTTTCTTGTCAAATGTAAAAGTCATTCATTTATCCTGGCCTGGTTATGTATTGAAACCATTATATATAAAGAGATGTTTATTGGTATCAGATAAAATCATCTCACTTTAAGAACAGTGTGGTCAATTATATTACCCATAGTTTGTTTCTTTTGGGAGAGATGGAATGAGAATAAAAAAAATTCTGTAACAAGAAGAAACAAATGGAAGTCTTACTTCAATTCTTGATAAGATAAAATTATGCTAAGTTGAAGAAAGTCACTTAAGATTATCCTTTACATGTCTAGTGCAAATACTTAGCAAATAATGTACACTGAATTCCCTGCACTTATAAAGAAGAAAATACTGACAATATTAAATAATGTTTAATTGCCCAGTGCTGAAGTTGCAAATTCTTCTGGTTCTCTCATGTTTTCCTTCTGGCCCAGTTGATCAAGTAAGGGCAAGCAAGGTGAAACAAGTACTTATTTAACAGAATCGTTTTCTTCCTCCAGGAGTACCTTGAGTTTGTACGAAAGAGGCGAACTATGCTAAACAACAGGGAAAATCAGCTTCTCCGTGAGTTTAGTTTCTTTGGTGAACCTGAGCCACGGTCTCCAAGCCATATTTATGAACTGAGAACATATCATTTAAAGGTAACAAATAGGACTCTGAAGATAAGTTTTACTCTATTCCAACTGTGCTGGTGCAGTAACTGCAGTTGATGGTTGCCATTTCTGTTGGATACAACACAACTACTACTCTCCCTTTTCACAACTCCTTCCATTATTAGTCATACTTATCACTAGTTTGACTCATTGTACTTGCTTATGTGTTTGTTAGTTAAATTTTGTTCTTTATTTTTTATTGTGACTTATGTATTATTGGTTGTTACAGTGCCTGCCTTGATTAGCTTGCACAATACTCTGGTAGTGTACGTTGTGATTTGTAATTAATGCCAATAAATAATAATAATAATAATAATAATTTAATAATATAATAAACTTTATTGAGCACTTTTCCATACAAACTTGAATCTTACATGTATCTGGTAAAAAATTCAGAAATTCTTTAATAATAATAATAATAATAATAATGTTTATTAGTGGCTTATAAAAAATTACAACTGTAAAAATTCTTAGGACAATATATATGTCAGGGAAATACTAACTTACAAACGAATTACAAATTACACTCATTGTTTACAACCCTTATAAATTTGTCCATAATAATAATAATAATAATAATAATAATAAAAATGACTCTTAACTCTTGACCTACAGTGTATCTAAGTTCTTGTTTGATGTACATGTACTTAGCACAATGCCATCCATTATTGTACCCTAAACCATGCTGTAAAGAGGTGGCTGGCTTTTGTAGTATGTACAGTAGCTGAGGATTAATCCTCAAGTTCTCATCTGGGCTTTTGTGGTGAATTTATGTGAATTGTTTCAAGGCTTATATATTGTTAATTGTAAACAATTCATGACTGGTTTTATTGCCATTTGTTTTCAGCCAGGTACCCTTATTGAATGGGGAAATAATTGGTAAGTGCCTTTGATTTTGCCCTATATCTACAGTCGAACCTCTCCACAACAAAACCCTTGGGGACAGAAAAATAGCTGTTGTAGAGAGGTGGCAGTTATGGGGAGGTACATGTATTGGTGTGATATGACTCCTGTTTTTTGTTCTTTTTTCCCAGGGATGAAACATTTTATTATTTTTTTTAAATGCTAATTGTACATAGCGTATAGATATGAAACACAATCAAAATATATCTATATAAAAACTGAAACCAAACAGAAACAGCAATGCCTGGTATGGATCAAGTTTTGTAACTTATTGCAATAAAAAAATGTGTTTTGTATACACCATTCATCAGCCATCGAGTAACTGGACATTGTAGAGAGGTTATTTTGGCAGCCTAGATGCCATTTAGTGACTGGTGCCGTTGAAGAGTTTAAAATACATGTAAGGGTGCGTGATGGAGAATTCATCAGGACGAAAAAGTGGTCATTGTTGAGAGGAGGCTGTTTGTGGAGGCTCAACTGTATTCTAAACCTTGTTCCAACCCAGATACTCTTTCTTTATTGGTTATGGTTATTGTATAAATATTTCCATTTCTGTTCAAACCAGTTGTGATTTAAGTCTTGCCTGTTTCAGTTATGTTCATACATGTAGCACATGTGACTCATGTTAATCCATATTGTACTTGACAGGGGCCAGGCAATTCAAATTCGTCAAGAAGAGGATGATGCTGTGGCAGGACTGTTTTCTCAGATAGGTGAACTGTATGTTGTTCACCACATATGGGGTAAGTATTAACATGTTTTTCCATGCTTTTGTAGATAAATTAATTTCAGATGAAAGTGATTGTCTAGGTTTGGTCTATTGTATAGCACCGTAGGCATGCAATGCGTGCAGATCAGTTCTCTTACTAATAATATTTTGCGTAACTTTGGAGAGGTTGCTCTTTTGGGTAGCTACGACAGTAACATATCCCAAATAAAGGAGACAAGTTTTCCATAGGTGGAGAGCTGATAAGGATAAAGTATTGTTGGAAATAACATATATTACATCATAACAGAGTAAAATATCAATATTATTGCCTTTGGAATAAGGGCAATGTAAAACAAATATGAGATCCCTTTGAATCTGCCATTAACTCCGCATGAACATGTACAAACTTAGCAAGTCAAGTCACATTTGACCCTACAACTATTGGAGGATCTTAAGTTGCAATATGTTATTTTACTTATGTGATTGCCCAAGGGGGATTGGTGAGTTTGGGGTGTGCTGATCCCACTGACCTTCTTCTGCAGGCTTGTCTATTATTCCACAGGATTTGCCATAATGAGTTGTTTATTATCAACGTGGGACGAATCAGTAGCCAGGCTTTTAGAAGAAATAAGGGTGTGTTGTTTATCCACAGCATATGACGACCTTGCAACACGTCAAGTAATAAGAGAGAATCTGTGGAACAGGCCTGGTTGGGATACCTGTGTCGCTAACACTGGTATGTCAATACCTTTAAAAAGCCCACCACCTCAGTCAGACTGCCTGTAATTTTTGATGCAGTTCATTTGTTACAAGGTGTATTGGCATAGTTTATTAACTGTTTGCAGATCCTTCTTAGGGTTCGCTTCTTGCAACTCACCATCAATTTTAGGGTTTCCTTTCCTGCCAGCTATAAGATTTTTTCGAACTGTTGACATTTCAACTATCAGCTGTTACAGTACAAGATCATTATTTGGTGTAAATTTTCCCCATCCAGGAATGGTCCTCACTTTAAAAGTCTCTTCTTAAATCAAGACATTTCACCTGCAGTTAGTTTTTGACTCATTTTAAATCTACATGCACACATACAAATTTGGCACATTTTTTATTACTTTGTGTTGATATAAATTTCTCATTTTCTCTCTTCAATTAGTTCCACTCATTCGTCGAATGGAATCAAGGGTAATGATCCCATTACCTTTTGGATCTCTACAGTAATCAAAGCAAAGGCTTTCATTAGCTGAAGGGATGTCAAATTGTATTTGTAGACATTCCTTGCCAGGAGCAAAAAAGGATCTCCAGTCTAATGCTGCGTCACTTATTTTACATAAGTGAGGATGAGGATTACAGATTTGTAATTCAATTTTGTTCTCATCACCGCTATGATATTGAAAAGGAATTTAAAACTGGGTTAATCTGTTAATAGTGTAGGAAGTAAATGATTATTTTATTAAGTGCAATGGAATTTGCCATAATCAGATCCCATTATGGCAGGTTAAAAATGTAATGTTTGAATGTGACTGGGATCATGACCATGTGTTCACTTGTGGCAATATTCTGCGTAGAGCTCCATTGTAAATTCCACTGAGCCATTCCATCTGCAAAATGTAATGTTGAAAGGTTCAGTTGTGGGACTGTTTGAGTATAAAACTCAATTTGCTGGATTTATGTGAAACATTGATATCTCCCCAAATATCCCTGAAGCCATTGCTCAATTTTTTAAAACTTCTCAGTTCAGTGGCAGCATTGGCCATTCAATGAGAATTTCTAAATGAAACACACTTCAAAGCTTGTAAGGTTCACATGGAACCAAGAACAAATGCATTCCAACTCATTTAATTCTATTTTGACTGATGTCTAACAAAAAAAAAGATATTATTTGTCTTGCTTACTGAAGAAACCCTTCCATGAGGATTACTGTGTTGCTAGATCTCCAGGGCGGGGGAAGTGGGGGTACTCCCAGAAAAATTGGGTGGGATTGTATGGCCCACTTCCCAAAACCCTTACCCTATTTCAGACAGATTCATCAATCTCGAGGTCAGATCGGCGCACAGCATTAATTGACTCACTGACAAACACTGCTACACCGCCTCCTTTCCTCACCAATCTATCTCTTCTAAAAAGTGTAAAGCCAGGCAATGACACTTCTGCATCCGAAATGTTACTGTTGAGCCATGTCTCAGTTAAAGCTATGATGTGAATTCGTGGACTTTGCGTTATGAAAACACGAAGTTCATTTAACTTCTTCCTCAAGCTTCTGATGTTTTGATGGATGAACTTAAGACCACGCAACTTTAGGGTAGCATCAGATGTTGCTGGTACAACAAAGCTATCGTTTAGACTGTCATCGAACTGTTGCTCAGCAGAAGATGGAACTGAGCAGAAATGACAAGTCGAGCCAGATTCAAAGTTCGCATCCAGGCATTTTAAATGGAAGCGCGATTTGCATAAAACGCAAAATCCAAAAGCCTGATTTCTTCTGACCGTCTTGAGACACCGAGGACAGGTTATTTTAGTGGAAGGTCCAGGATTCACGGAGATATCATTGCACTGAAGCAGTAAACTTGCAAGAAGAACAGATCTTGTAAGCCTGACAAGCTGAACCTTGGCGACAGGAGTGAGGGAAAATCCAAAATGGCGCCCACTAGAAGTTTTCTTTCTCACGGGCTGCTCAAAACCGACGAAAGAAGAGAGCTCCTGTCCAACAGCCAACCCAGAGCTATTTTCTTAGGTTATTTTTTAGAACATTTTCAATTCTATATCCAATTTTTATGAGAACGCTATTACCTTTTTAAGCTTTTAAATTTTTTAAACATTTCAGCGTATCTTTTAAAGTAGTTAGTTTTTTTATAGATATATATTATTTATACATGCTCTTTTTATTTTACGTTATACAGGGCCCCCGTTGATACCAGTCCTGCGACTGAAGGGGTCACCCTGTTTAAATATTGATTATTATTATTATTATTATTATTATTATTATTATTATTATTATTATTATTATTATTATTATTATTATTTATGACCAAAATCTGCAATTTCTCCTCCCCTATTTATGACTTGACCAAAAACTCGATACCCTATTTATGGCCATTGCAGCTGGCACAGTTGCCCTAAACATAATGTATGAAGGGCTTTTGTTGATGGTCTTATTGATAATGATGAAAAAGTAGCTTCTTCTATAGAAAACAGTGTGCAAAAATCTGACCAAAATGGCCAAAATCGATACCCTATTTATGACCAAGACGGCTGAAAAACCATACCCTTTGGGGCCACACATACCTACATAGCCCATAGAAGGGAGTACCCCCTCCCCCTGGGTTAGATTTGAACTTCACGATGTCTGACATGCCACACGCCTTAACTACTAAGGACATAATACTCTCACTTTTTACATTGAATCATGGTATTTGCTGTCAAGCAACATTGTGCAATGTCCATATAACGTCCTTGTGGTTGCTTGTTTCAAGGTGCCCTGGCAGGTCCAACTCAGGTTTTGAAAATGCTGTAAAATAGAATTTCGTGGCCTTGCCTTGTATGAAAGGCACAGTCATGTAAATGGTTATATATGAAGTGGCAGCAAAAACTTGGCCAACAAAATTCTCGAAAAGGGAAAAGACACCTTAAAGTATTCTCTCCACATAAATGTTTTCTCCTTTTTAATTGTTATAAGCAATAAAGTGTACTTAGCTTTTTAACATATGCTGACTGGATCGTTTTCAGAGATCACTGTTTCTTTTATGTTTATTGTTTCAATAGTTCATTCCTCCGGAGTTACATGTATTCCACTGGAGTTTCGAAAACAAATATTCATTTCTGTTTTCGGCAGACAAAAATTTAACAAGCCTGGGTTTCTGCTTAAGTTATTTACATAACTGCGAAGTAGTACACCTCAGTAATCCATCA
>NC_138156.1:16223761-16381261 GCF_964199315.1 Orbicella franksi | reverse complement strand
TACTAAAAAAGTCACCAACACGAATCTCAACATCAGAGGGAACAAAACAATGCAAACCTTGCAGCACTCAGCCTTGAAACATTCTATTTCTCGCTGTCTTCGACGTCTAGCTTCCCCAGCCAAGTAATCAACCATAACGGCAGGTTAAGAGGGAGGGGAAGGGCCCGGGGGAACTCCCATATAAAAAAGAAGGGTGTGCTGGTTGGAAATTTTGGAAAGAACCCCTAAGAGAAACCAAGATCCTGTTATGCGGGCGTGGTTTGAAATTCGTTTCTCCCCTAAGAGGTACCAATTCTTACATAAGATATTATCTCCTGTCATATTTCGCAAAAGCTCCCGCTGTGGACCTTTTGAGGCCAAACACCCTCAGAGGTACCAAAACTGCGTTTTTAACCCCTAAAAGGTATGGCAAGCACCCCTTTCATTTATACATGGGATTCCCTCCCCACCCCCCCCGTGGGAAGGCCCGATATTACGTGGTCGCTGAGAATATCCAAAATGGCGGCTCCACGATCTATACCGGCTGCCAGTTTGTAACATAAGAGGGACTACTCGTAGTCTAAACATGTAGTGGAGTGCTAGTGTAAACATGTAATGAACAGCGTTAGTGACTGTTAGTGTTAGTGTTAGTAACTTTTCAGTATGCCCCTATTAGAGGGATACAAGAAACCACGAGGTATATAATTTTATGCCACCTTACTCATTTGACTCTTACTGATGATTTGTTTATGTTTTTAATAATCTGACCACCGGTAGCTAGGCCATAGGGTAGGCCACAGGGTAGGCCATGGCCCACACCCGTACTGCTGGGTTATTTGCCCAGTGAACATGGAATCTCTTCAACACAGTAAACTTCTCTTGAATAAGGTCAGTTGTTTGACTGTTTTTATCAGCCTTAAATTCTTTCTATTTCGGACTGTTATCTGTCATCGCCTATTCCAAAACAAAGGCAAACTTTGGGTGGTCGCTTGGAGCTAAACCCACCTATAAGCCCTGTGAGGCCGCGGAGAATACTAAAAAACATCTGGTGAGGGTCGAGGCGAAACTACATATAATAGCATACAGTGTACACCCCTATACACTCCTATGCTGCATTGTAGAGAACTATACAGTACGATACATCCTTATACAGCACTATACATCCGTCTACAACACTATACACCACTATACACCGCTAAACAGCACTATACAGCGCTATACACTCCTACACAGCGCTATACACCCCTATACAGCACTATACACCCCTAAACAGCACTATACACCCCCATACAGCACTATACACCCCTATACAGCACTATACACCCCCATACAGCACTATACACCCGCATACAGCAGTATACACCCCTATACAGCACTATACACCAGCATACAACACTATACACCCCTACACAGCACTATACACACCTAAACAGCACTATACAGCGCTATACACTCCTACACAGCGCTATACACCCCTATACAGCACTATACACCCCCTAACCAGCACTATACACCCCTATACAGCACTATACACACCTAAACAGCACCTACACAGCGCTATACACCCCTATACAGCACTATACACCCCTATACAGCACTATACACCGCTATACAGCACTATACACCCCCATACAGCACTATACACCCCGATACAGCACCATACACCCCTATACAACACTATACACCCCTATACAGCACTATACACACCTAAACGGCACTATACAGCGCTACACACTCCTACACAGCGCTATACACCCCTACACAGCACTATACACCCCTATACAGCACTTTATACCCCCATAAAGCACTATACACCCCCATACAGCACTATACACCCCCATACAGCACTATACACCGCTATACAACACTATACACCCCTATACAGTACTATACACCCCTATACAGCGCTATAACACCCTATACAGTACCATACACCCAAATACAGCACTATACACCCCTCTACAGCCCTATACACACCCATACGGCACTATACACCCCTATACAGCACTATACACCGCTATACAACACTATACAGCACTATACACCCCCATACAGCACTATACACCCCTATACAGCACTAAACACCGGTATACAACACTATACACCCCTATACAGCACTATACAGCAGTAGACAACCCTATAAAGCCCTATACACCCCGATACAGCACTATACACCCCTATACAACACTATACACCCCTATACACCCCTATACAGCAGTAGACAACCCTATAAAGCACTATACACCCCCATACAGCAGCAGACAACCCTATAAAGCACTATACACCCCCCATACAGCACTATACACCCCTATACAGCACTAAACACCGGTATACAACACTATACAGCACTATACAGCACTATACACCCCTATAAAGCGCTATAAAACCGTATACAGCACTAAACACCACTATACATCCAAATACAGCACTATAGATCCCTATACAGCACCTTACACCGCCATGCAGCATTATACGTTACTATACACCACTATACACTACACACCGCTATACAACACTAGACACCCCTATACAGCACTAGACACCCCTATAAAAGCACTATACACCGCTATACAGCGCTATACACTCCTATACAACATTATACACCCCTGTACAGCACTATACATCCCTATACGGCACTATACACCCCTATTCAGCACTATACACCCCTATATAGCACTATACACCCTATACAGCCCTAGACACCCTTATACAGCACTATACACCCCTATACAGCACTATACACCTCTGTACAGCGCTATACATCCCTATACGGCACTATACACCACTATACAGTACTATACACCCCTTTACAGCACTATACACCCCTATACACCACTATACACCCGTATACAGCACTATACAGCACTACACACCCCTATACAGCACTATACAGTACTATACATCCCTATACAGCACTATACACCCCTGCACAACACTATACACCCCTAAACAGCACTATACACCCCTATACAGCAATGTACGCCCCTATACAGCACTATACACTCCTGTACAACACTATACATCCCTATACGGCACTATACACCCCTATAGAGCACTATACACCGCTATACATCGCTATACACGCCTATACAGCACTATACACCCCTATACAACCATATACACCCCTAAACAGCACTATACACCCCTATACAGCAATGTACTCCCCTATACAGCACTATACACTCCTGTACAGCACTATACATCCCTATACGGCACTATACACCCCTATAGAGCACTATACACCGCTATACATCGCTATACACGCCTATACAGCACTATACACCCCTATACAACCATATACACCCCTAAACAGCACTATACACCCCTATACAGCACTATACACCCCTATACAACCATATACACCCCTATACAGCACTATACACTCCTGTACAGCACTATACATCCCTATACGACACTATACACCCCTATAGAGCACTATACACCGCTATACATCGCTATACACACCTATACAGCACTATACACCCCTATACAACCATATACACCCCTAAACAGCACTATACACCCCTATACAGCATTATACACCCCTATACAGTACTATACACCCCTGTACAGCACTATACATCCCTATACGGCAATATACACCCCTACATAGCACTCTCCATTCCTTTACAGTACTATACACCCCTATACAGTACTATACATCCCTATACAGCACTATACACCCCTATACAGCATTATACACCCCTATACAGCACTATGCACCCCTGTAGAACACTCTACAGCCCTAAACAGCACTATACATCCCTGTACAGTACTATACATCCCTATAGAGCACTATACATCCCTATACAACACTATACACCCCTATACAGCACTATACAGCACTATACAACACTATACATCCCTATACAACACTATGCACCCCTATACAGCACTTTAAATCCCTATACAGCTTGAAACACCCCTGTACAACCTGATACAGACACTGTACAACACGATACATCTCTAAAACACGTATACAGCCCTATACATTCCCAAACACCTCTATACAACCCTATATAGCACTATAGATTACTATACATCCTTATGCAGGACCTCTCGTGCAAACAAAAAAAACCCTCTTTAACGCGAATGACTGCTAAGCAGGCTGAATAAAGTGGCTTTAGGTTTACAGGACTTTTAAATATTTATTGTTTGGGTTTTCCAATTATTAATTAACAGCGTCTGTATTGTCTTTACCACGACCAGCACTTATGAATAGAATACACCTGGACCGTAGCTCAGGTTAAGGGATGGGGTTATTCGAATAGGACTAATGATGGCTAATATATTAGGCTTGAATCCCCATTTCAATCTGTTTTTAAATAATAAACTATAATTGTCAAGGTAAAATTTGTTTTCTAGATGCTTTGATGCTAGGGAATAGAACAATAGCGATCACCCTGTTCAACCTTCTCAGCTAATAGTTTTCTTAACCTTTCACAGATATCAAGTAAAATATCTTCCGTTTGTTGAGTTGACAGTCAATAGTTGATTTTTATTTAAGAAAAATTACATCCATCCGATAGTATGGCCAGTCGTTTCGCCATTTTTCAAATGCAAATACATAGTAGACCGTGTATGTATAATTAAATTCCATGTTGCCGTGCATCTGTTCAGTATTAGTATAAATCTGCCAGCGTTCTATTACGAATGCCATGAGCTTATTGGCTACGCTACTCACTATCTATTCTGTGGTAGATAGTGAGTAGAGTAGCAGTATTCGCTTGTTAACAAAATGACGCCCGCTTCAATGAAAAACAGTTTCTAGATGTATCCATGTATAGTGTTATGGGTGTTATGTTATGTATAGTGTTATGTATAGTTTTGTGGGTGTCTAGTGCTATATAGGGGCGTCTACTGCTGTATAGGGGTGTATAGTGCTATATCAGGGTATATAGTGCTGTATAGGGATGTATAGTGCTGTATAGGGATGTATAGCACTGTATAAGGGTGTGTAGTGCTGTATAGGGGTGTATGGTGCCGTATAGGGATGTATAGTGCTCTAAAGTGCTGTATAGTGCTGTATAGTGGCGTATACTGTTGTATAGGGGTGTATAATGCAGTACAGGGGTGTAGAATGCTGTATAGGGGTGTATAGTGCTGTCTAGGGGTGTATAGTGTTGTATAGGGGTGTATAGTGCTGTATTTGGGTGTATAGTGCTGTATAGGGATGTATATCGCTGTATAGAGGTGTATAGTGCTGTATAGGGGTGTATAGTGCTGTAAAGGGGTGTATAGTGCTGTAGAGGGGTGTATAGCGCTGTATAGGGGCTTATAGTGCTCTATAGGAGTATAGTGCTGTATAGGAGTGTATAGTCCTACATAGGGGTGTATAGTGCTGTATTGTGCTGTATAGGGGTGTAAAGTGCTGTGTAGGGGTGTATAGTGCCGTAGAGGGGTGTATAGTGCTGTATAGGGATGTATAGGGGTGTATAGTGCTGTATGGCGGTTTATAGTGCTGTATAGGGGTGTATACTGCTGTATAGGAATGTCTAGTAATTTATAGGGGTGTATAGTTCTGTACAGGGGGGTATAGTGCTGTATAGTGCTGTATAGGAGTGTATAGTGCTGTATAGGGGTGTATAGTGCTGCATAGTGCTGTAATGTGCTGTATAGTGCTGTATAGGGGTGTATGGTGCTGTATAGGGGTGTATAATGCTGTAGACGGGTGTATAGTGCTGTATAGGTTTGTATAGTGCTGTATAGGGGTATATAGTGATATATAGGGGTATATAGCGCTGTACATAGTTGTATAGTGATTTACAGGGGTGTATAGTGCTGTATAGGCGTGTATACTGCTGTAAAGGGGTGTATAGTACTGTGTTTCGGTGTATAGTGCTGTATAGTGCTGTATAGGGGTGTATAGTGCTGTATAGGGGTGTATAGCGCTGTATAGGGGTGTATAGTGCTGTATTTGGGTGTATAGTGCTGTATAGGGGTGTATAGTGCTGTATGGGGGTGTATAGTGCTTTATAGGGGTGTATAGTGCTTTATAGGGGTGTATAGTGTTGTGGTTCGGTGTATACTGCTGTATAGTGCTGTATAGGGGTGTATAGTGCCTTATAGGGAGGGATAGAGCTTTATGGGGGTGTATGGTGCTGTATAGGGGTGTATAGTACAGCAACGGGGTGTCTAGTGCGGTATAGGGGTGTCTAGTGCTGTATAGGGGTGTATAGGGCTGTATAGGGGTGTATAGGGCTGTGTAGGGATGTATAGTGCTGTATAGTGCTGTATAGTTGTGTGTAGTGCTGTATAGGGGTGTATAGTTCTGTATAGGGGTGTATAGTGCTGTATTTGGGTGTATAGTGCTGTATAGGGGTGTATAATGCTGTATAGTGGGGTATAGTGTTGTATAGGGATGTATAGTGCTGTATAGGGGTGTATAGTACTGTATAGGGGTGTATAGTGCTGTATAGGGATGTGTAGTGCTATATATGGGTGTATATGGCTGCATAGGGGTGTAGAGTGCTGTATAGTGGGGTATAGTGTTGTATAGGGGTGTATAGTGCTGTATAGGGGTTTATAGTGCTGTATAGGGGTGTATACTGCTGTATAGGGATGTATAGTGTTGTGTATGGGTGTGTAGTGCTGTATAGGGGTGTATAGTGCTGTATAGTCCTGTATAGGGGAGTATAGTCCTGTATAGGGATGTATAGTGCTGTGTAGGGGTGTATAGTCCTGTATAGGGGTGTATGGTGCTGTATAGGGATGTATAGTGCTGTATAGGGGTGTATAGTGGTGTATAGGGGTGTGTAGTGCTGTATAGGGGTGTATAGTGCTGTGTAGGGTTGTATAGGGCTATATAGGAGCGTATAGTACTGTATAGCGGTGTATAGTACTGTATGAGGATGTATAGTGCTAGTTAGGGGTGTATTGGTCAGATAATATACTTTGTGCTGATCAGGGGCGGGGCAGAAGACTCCTGAAATTTTTGTACTGGATCATCCAACAAAAAGTGACGTCACATCCGGTTTAAACGGTGCCGCGCAGCTCGTTTCACAAAGCGAAAAAATGGCGTTTCGATTGGGGAAGATTTTCTTCTATTTGCAAACCATCAGGTCCGTGTCCTTCCATACTGAGGATAGAAATATCGTGAAGGCACATTTCTTCGACTTTTGAAGCAAAACTGTTGGCAAAAGAGAACACTTTAGTATTGTTTTGAAGGAAAATAACGGAGAGCCTTGTGTTATCGAATGGCGGATTTTACACATATTCAAAACTGGTGTTGTTCCGACTTTTGGTTCTTATTGTTCGTGATTCGGTGATAACACTAAGTGCAATAGCCTATAATGTTAACAATAACCTGGATGAAGTATTGCTGGCCATAGTTTGCACTGTGCACAACGGGAACATATTTAACAGAAGCCGTTTTTTTCTGAAAGTGAACACAGTTGAAGCTCTGTATCCACGTGCGTGTGGTGGAAAAGACATGCTGAAGCGTATACTCAAGGTTAGTATCCTATTTCCGTATCTCTTGCTGAATACGGTTTTTCTCTGTAAGAAATAAGCAATGTTGAGAGTTAGAGGCGAGCTTTGGAGATATCAGATTTCCCCGAAGAGATCAACAAAGGGGTGAAGCACTCTCCCACCAAATTTTCTGGGAGTACCCCCCCGGGTACTGTGAAACTGTTCATAAATATACATGTATGCTGGACAGAATTCAAATTTTATCCAGTGGTCAGTTGTATATTCCTCTGTATTGTCTGAACTGCAATGCTCGCCTAGGGATCAACTTCTTTGAGCAGTTACAAAAGAGGGTGGTTGGCCTGTTTATGGGGTTAGCTCCTTAGCCCTTAACTTTGCCTCTGCTTTTGACAGGTACCCACTTCTACTGTGACCCGGGGCGGGGGGTACTCCGTTATTTGCACTATAGGGGTATGTGTGGCCCCAAAAGGTATGGTTTTTCAGTCGTTTTGGTCATAAATAGGGTATCAGTTTTGGCCATTTTGGCCTTAAATAGGATATGGGTTTCATACTCTAGTCTTGAATTGGGTAATGTTGTTTAGAAGAAGCTACTTGTTCATCATTAGTGATAAGACCATAAACAAAAGGCTGTCAAAAATTATGTTTAGGGCAACTGTGTCAGCTACCATGGTGGTAAATAGGTTATCGAATTTTTATTCTGGTAATAAATAGTGTAGGGAGAATCGCAGATTTTGGTAGTCATAATTAGTTAATTCGACTATTTTGAGATTTTAAAGATATGTTCTATATATCAAATTGACTCAACAAGAGGGAACACAGGCCGCTGGTGATTGTTTTCACAGTTTTTTTAGTTCTTCCAAAGATCTGTTTACAACACCTCATCTTCTGTTAATCTGGTGGAGATACAATGTAGCTCTGTAGCAACAGGATCTTTGTTCATTATTTGATCAATGTTTAAATGGCATCTACCTTCCATCTTGTAAAGAAAGAATGAAAAATGGCTGTCTCATACGCATGCATCAAATAATTCACAAAGGTCAGTTGTGATTGCTCCATTGTGGGTGGGCTGAGAATTCTAGCTTGGTTTGATCTTAAAGTGATTGTTTGCCATTTATTTCCCCATGCATTTGGCTGAATATGACCCTGCATGACTATTCAAAACCCTTATTGAATAATCAAATGGGCAATATCCCTCTTTGTTTGAGTTTCCCTCAGTCATTCAATCACAGTGGGTTTTGCTGAGTTAATTTTCTTTTCTTTGTAAATTGATATTTCTGCTTTAAATTCTAAATCTAGGCATCATGTGACACTCGCCATGTGAAGAGTTGTCCCAGTTAGCCAAGCCAAAGTGTTTATATAAAGAAAAGTTGCCCTGCCTGTCAGGGTGCCAAGGCGTGACATGAGCCAAGGCTAGACAACTCACCCACCCCTGTTGTCTAGCAGGCGAGACAGGTTCATGATCCTATATGTAAACAGCTGGTTGAATTTTCAAAGAAATAAATGAAAAGTTAGCTTGGCCAGGGTAACTCAGGAGAAGGGTTGTCTTGGGTACCCAAGACCATATAAATGGTCCCTAGTAGGGCCATTCTATTTTATTTCCACACTCCCTCTTCCTTTGTTGACATGAGCTTTAGACGGAGCTATGAAAGAGTTATTTCTGCACTTTTATCTTTTCTGTTAGGTGGTAAATATTGACTTATTTAGTGAGTGTGGCTGGGGGAAGGGGGTGTGGATATAAAATGGAATATCTCTAGTCAGCTCTGGGCCCAAGTTGTGTGTTGTCTAACTGATTATACAAACTATACTTTCCAAAATCTTTATGGGTCGGTGTTTGAGAGGATCATCTTATATGTTCATCACTACAGTGGAACCCTGCTTTATGGCCACCCCATTCACATAGCCACCTTGTTATTACGGCCACTTGATTCTGGCTTGAACAAAGGCTCAGTCAGTCGGTCATTTTCTTATTTAAAAGAACCCCTTTAACCACACTGTTAATGTGGTCAGATTTTTGTGGGCCAGTAAGCGGATTAACAGAGTTCCACTGTAATTTAAAATTGTCAGTGTTGGTTGTTTTAAGAATATTTGTACCTCACAGAGGTGAAAATGAATTTGAGCTATTACCCACAAAACAAAATTCTGGATCATACATTTTAGGAGTAATATACAAAATTTATAATAAGCATCAGGCATCACTTTGATAGTGAAGTCCCATAACTCTATTATTTGGAGATTGGTTATCCAGTATCCCTGAAATTACCAAGGCTGACATCTCTATTATCATGTCATCAAAGCCATATTTTGACACCTACTGTACCAAACACAGTTTCCTTAAGCAGTAACAAGAGTCTTTCTTTAGTAAACCAAAATAGTACTTGCTGCCAGGTGCTTTATAAAAGTAAAACCCTTCCAGAAGCCTTCACAAAGTAATATCAGTTGCTAACAATTTTTTTGTGGCTGATTTAAACCTTGTAATAAATCATATTGAACTGGCCCAAATTTAATATACATTTTGTTGCATTAAGCTCACATGTTTTCAGTTTAAAGGAGAAGGTCACTCCAAAAAGCTTACTTTTTTTGTCTTCACTTATAGCAAGTGAATATTCAGCATTTCCACTCCCCAAAGGTTCAGCCTCTGAAGTGCCTGCTATCCTTAAGAAATTCATCTCGAAATTAAGAAGCGACTTCGGAGGCCACCATTTTGCAACTGTCTTGGCAGCCTGAGGCTGTGTTTATGTGACTTCATTCTGTCCAACTTGAAATTGGTGGGAAGGAGAAGAACCTGCAACTGACTTGGCATCCGTCACAAGGTCAGCAAAATCTATTTTTTTTTCCAAGCAATTATCCTCTTCACTATCTTCAATGCTATTATTTTGGAGTTTAGAGCTTGTTTAGCTCAAAATAATATGTCTCAAGAGCAGCCATAACCCAGAGTGGTAGTCAAAAGGCTTGTCGCAAGCTATCAGGACAAAATCCGTCAGACAGAATGATGTCATGAAAACTTGGCTTGGGTGCTTCTTTGGAGGCGAACTTCATAAGGAAAACCTGCACTTCAGACGCTGAAACTTCTGTGAGTGGCTAACCTTAGTGCAAGGTTTTCATTAGCGTTGACATAAAATTTATGTTTTTTGGAGTGACCTTCTCCTTTAAAATACACACATTAAGACTTAACTCAGTAGCAAGGTACCTCTTGTATGACCAGTAACAGTATACATGTATCCAAAAAACAAAATATATATTGTCCAAACTCAGTCATGTTAGTAGTGTTAGTGTCTAATGAGTTCCTGCAAAGAGATAATTATACAATCATTCTTGCAACTCACCCCAATATTCTGGGAGTCTCCCACCTACCATTTAGATCATCCATCCCAGGCAAGTTTTGAACTATTGTCCAGATACAAGGGACCATGGGCTCCTAGGGACAGTGCTTTAAAGTGCTATTATGATGAAATTTGCGGATGTCCTCCATAATATGAGCATAACAGTTTTGTTACCATGGCAACATACTGGGTTTCAACGTTTCCTGATGATTATAGGCTTTTCTGGCCACCTTTGGCTTTCCATTTTGATATTTGCCAATGGTGCCTCATCAGCACGATCTAGGAAGCATACATGTTTTAACATGCAAGGTCAAAGTCGTAGCCTCGTTTAACGTTTTTCAAGCTGAAAATCACTGAATTAGTGAAATCAGGTTAGAGGGGACTGGAAAAGAGCAAGTTGCCATGGGAAAATACAGGCTGTATATAATTTTTATAGCCATAGGTGTGTTTCCTGTAGTTCTAAGTATAAGCCTACCAACCTGATGTAATATTGGGTTAAGTGTATGACAACATCAGTCACCTCATTTGCATATTTCTATTTTTCAAACCTACATATCTTTGGAACTGATGCAGATATCTGCAAAAGGTAAACAGCATTTTTAATCTTTTGTGGAATTCTAGGTGATACACCTGAAAATTCTGACTCGAGGAGTGAAAATTTAAGGATAGAAGCACTTTAAAGCATTGAGTTGAATTTATGCTGTTGGCAAAATTTTACTCTAAGGTGTCGAAAGGAATTTGGAGGGGAATTTGGTGTGGTTATTGAATTGACAGACGTTGGTTCTGTTATTATTGTCATTATCTTCTATATTTTTGAGGCAGAATGGTTGTTGGCAAAAGCAAAACTGGCAATATGCTCACTGACCTGTGTTTAGATGTTTTTAGGTTTTTGTCTCTGACAATGAAGGTCAATTTGAGCAGTTACACTGTCTTTACAATAGAACATAAGGATATTAATAGTATAGCTATATTTCAATATCCTCATACTAAAATTATAGTAATTTTATGGTTCAATTTCTACCTCTGCTTTAATTTGTTTAAACCAGTTTATTTTTTTAAACCAATTTAATTTCATCAAAGGGGAAGGGGGAATCTGAGAGCAACAATAAATTAGACCAACAAATATAAGGACCTTTGCAATGGTTGCTTTCATGGCTTAGTAGAGATGAAGTGGACCAAAAAGTCAGAGATCTGATGTTTGAATCTAGGTCTGTCTGTACAAAGATTGTATTGTAGTATAGGAGTATTATGGTAAGTTATCACTTATGTTGGGGGGTTGATATGGGATCCTGGCTGTACTGTTGTAGGGTAGGAATAGGGACTGAGGGGTGGGTGGTGTGCTTGTGATCCTTTTTAAAAACCACTCTAAAAGTGAAAACAAACTGATTTCAATTGAAAAATTTACAGTACAGGTAAAAATGATACATTATATCTTGTTTTTTTATAGGTGGTAAATGAGCAAATACGCTCATGATCAAGAGACCTGTCCAAGTGTGATTTTTTTTTACTGATAATAGAAATCATAATAAAGATGCAAAGCCACCTTGGTGTGATTTCTTCCTTGACAGTGAAGTGCAACCTAACCAAAAGTTGCATTCTGTAAGAGGTTTACAAAAATTAAATGGAAAATTAAACTACACCAGTTTGTATTAATTTTATAAGTACTTTACATATAAGTATTTTACATAGTTTTAAATGGGGAAGCTGCACCCCAAGGTCCAACCCCTTAATACTGTATCCCTTTTCTAAACCCTTAGAAAGTAGTTTTAAAATATCTTTTTGAACAATATATCAGAATCCCCTCATTCTGGCTCATGAGAGTAAATGAGAGATTATCAACAACATTTTAGAACTAGAAGGAAATCCCTAAAAGAAAGATTTCCGTACCCTTTCATTATACACCTGAATTCAACTTGTCAGAAATCCCTTACCCTTTAATAGTTATATCTGAAGCCTGAAAACTTTTGAGCAGAGCTTCCCGATATATATCCTTACAAGGAGTCCCCCCACATACACAATCCAGGAACTCTTGACAAGTTGCGATGAAGCTGGCTTTAAGACTGTCTGATAAGGCAGCTTCTTCAGTTTTTGAGAACAAACTTGTTACTCTCAGTCAACTTCTAGTATGGAACCTTTTCTTTTCTGGTCTGGTCCAAGTTCACAGACACTACTAGCCAGCAATCACTTTCACAACACTAACACTAGCAATGTCAGTTGCAGTCTGGTTGTTCAGTTTCACCACACCATGTTTCATGGTCACTCATCATTGTCAGACAGAGTTCATAATAGCTTGTAACATTCACCAGCCTGGTAGTGTCATTGTTGCTATTACCTGTTCCCAGACTTCCTTTTATGGCTGGGTGTTGGGGCATGATATTTCATTACTGTTTGCAAACAGTTTGTTAAGATCGCACATTGAAAGCGTGATGAATTAAAATAATTGAACTCTATGAGAGAGAACTGTCAGAATTGCTAGGGTTCTCTCATTCTCTGGAACTGAAATGTCTTGATGTAATCTTATATAGAGAAAGCAAACTGAAAATAGGGCAAAATGTCTAAGTAACCTTTCAAAATAAGTTGCAAAGACATTTGATAGTTAGGGATTAAAAGATAGGGAACTTGGTCGGTAAACAAGGAAATTGAAAGGAATCGAAGCAAGTAAAGGTGCATGCTTGACCTCACAGGATCGGGCGGCGGGGGGGGGGGGTGTATTGAAACTTTATAGTGTCACTGACATTTAACACTGTTGAAACAGAAAAATAAATTACATTATAACTGAAAAAAAAAACACGACATGCCCCGATTACTGAATCGCCCATAAAAATATCCTTTTGTTTATATTTAAGGGGTTCACAGCCTGCTAAAGTACATGTTAAAGGAAGCGTTTACCATTATCACGGGATTACCAAGGGAAACATTAAGATATCTCGTTTAAGGTTCTTAACAAATCGTAACAGAATTTATAATGCCAGTTTGAGTCACAAGCAAGAACAAGAATTTGAGTTAGTGTCGATTGGCAAGAAAGTTCCGCCCCGTTATGTGTGTGGATCTTTACAGTGTGATACGATTAACAGCTCTCCATTACTCTCAAGTGTTTGTTAATGGTAAATTTCAAAACATGGGCTTCTGTTAAATAGGTTCTCCCACGGCTAGAAAACTGACATGGCGCTTTTCTCTCAGTGTAATGCCTACCTAAGAGAATAGGATATTTGAATTGAGTGCAACTTACCTAGAATTGATTACTTCCACGTAAACGATGACTCCTGTGGAATTCAGTTACGAAGAAACGACGACATTTCGTAAAAACACACGCCTTCAAAACAGCGTCTCTTTGGACAAATAATTGTTCTGTTCCTCAAACAAACGATATGGCGAGGAAGAAGACAAAATTTTGTTTATCATGGCCAAATAAAACGTTAGAAATATCCCGCCGATCGCGAAATATTGCTGTTTTACTTACAGGGAGAACGATTATGTCGCAGTCAAATTTTATTTCGGCGCTCAGCCCGCTTTTTTACCGGATGTGACGTCACTTTTTGTTGGATGATCCAAACACAAAAAAAGTGCCAGGCGTCGCAGAGTGTTCTCCCCCGCCCCTGGTGCTGATACATGAAGTTCACCCTCACTAGATGTTATTTAGATTTCTCCCTGAGGCCGCACAGATAATAACAAAGTCCCAGGCTTCCCTCCTCCTGCTCCGCGCCATTTTGTCACAAGCGTGCAAATGGCAGAAAGCCGAGAAGAAGAACACGAGGAGATGGATGCTCCAGAAGTTATCGACAGGTTGGAGGATCTCGCCCTGTCTGGAAGAGAAGGATATGTATGTTGTTAAGTTAACAGCGAGTTAATAGAAAACACTCCTGGCTTAAAACACCAGCCGTTTCAAAAGCTAAAAAGCGCGTGTTGTGTGACCTCATTTGTTTGTCTGTTGCGTGCCCACAGGTTCCCAATAGATACACCGTACCTTTACGTCAGGGCATTGATATCAATGACTTGGTACAAGGAGACGGTACCATGTTTGAGACGGATCTTGATAGCATGGGTATGTAGTTTGTTAGCTGCTTTTTAATAAAGTAAAATTGATAAATTAGCACATGCACTCTGCGGGCCAATTGCTCTTGTTGAGGTTGGTTGACCTGACAAGGTCGAAAAGTAAAAGGTAGTTTATGGGCCTTTCCATTTTATATCCACACCCTTCGGCGTCGACAAAACCTGGATCGAACCGGACCGGATCACGGACCGGATCACGGACCGGATCACGGATCGGATCACGGATCGGATCACGGACCGGATCACGGATCGGATCAAGGAAAAAAATTCAAAATTTTGTTGAGCAAATTGCAGTAGAGTGACTACTGTGAGCAGAAAGTTTTATTTAATTCAGGTGTGATATTCCTTCATTCTTTTATAATATCAAGCCAACTGGGAGCTGGTCACAGATGAATTTTTTTCAGGCTGTTGGGTTTTGATTGCGATGATCAATCATGTCTTCATATCTTTCTCCGCAGTTCAGATAAATGATATTTCGTGTATTCACTTGCATCAAACTGTCATAAAACGAGTCAGCATGGTAATAATAGGACGAACGTATGAATAGAAACACAAAAACCAAAAACACTAAAAAATTAAACACCTGATGATTTCAAACAATTTCCGTTTTTGAGACAAGTCTATACTTTTACAAGATGTGAGTTTGGAATACGATATTTCGCACTGGAATAAAACAAAACAAACCATTTGTATTTCAAGGAAATATAGCTGTTTTACAAAAAATTCTAGGAATGACATCGATAGTGTGAACGATAACACAACCCGAGAATAAACAACATTTTAGGAGTTACGTCACGAGTTTTAGAGTTATTTTTAGGGTCGTAAAGAGTTGCCTTTAAATAGAATAAAACCTTAAAATGATCGTGTTCTAGGATAGAAAACACTTAAGAGGCAAGAACAAATCAAAACGGAATGAGGATCGTCAAGGATGGCAAAGATTAACGGGGATTGCAAATGACGAACTTGAAAAACTAGGCTAGTTTTTTCAAGATGTGCAAATCGTGACATAGCTCCTTCAAAACAAGTCATGTCCTTAAGCTTTCGTACGTAAGTTTTCTCATTTAACTGTAACGCCAACTGTAACGCTCACATCTGACACGAAAATGTAGCTGAGAATTAGCCACTGATAACAATTTCAAAAACGAGAATGGGAGGTTCACGCAAGCTTCGAGCCAACTAACGTTCAAATATAACTACATCTGCCTGTTCATTACAATTTAAATTCGTCGTAAATTAGGCGCTTATGTGGCTTTTTAAATGACCTCTTGTCATTCTCTGTAATTAACATGTCATTGCGTCAAATTCGGGATTCTTATTTTCATTTAACATATTTTAGTTTTCCACTTTTATTTTTTATTTATCATTATCTTATAAACGGTTTGATTTTAGTTTTTGATTTTTTTTTCTTTAAAACTTTTTTTTTTTCTGTGATCCGATCCGTGATCCGATCCGTGATCCGATCCGTGATCCGATCTGTGATCCGGTCCATGATCCGGTCCGTGATCCGATCCGTGATCCGATCCAGGTTTTGTCGACGCCGCCACACCCTTCTCCCTGTTAGTACGGTAAGTCAAAATTTACAGCCTGAGGGGAAAAAGAGCTGACTTAGTGCCGCCAGAAATAATGCAATTTTTTTACCTCTTCAAGATTTTTCCTATCCCATATGCTGTGAGAGTAGCACCGTAGAAATTACTCTTGTATCCCTTTCAGGAAATCTTGTCAATGGGGTGCGTGGAGCTAAAATGGATGGGTTAGGAGTTACTATTATATGGCTTGTATTTGTAGCTCTGATTGGCTAATTCTTGGGCATTATTCTCCCATAATACCCACACTGTGATTACAGGCCTGCAAAAACAAAGCAAAAAGCCATAATAAACAACTTATTAACCTCGAACGATCGGTCTTTCCAGGAAAATCTCAAACCTCGGCCTTGCTGTATTGACCTCGCTTTCGCTTGGTCAATACGGTAAGGTCTCGGTTTGAGATTTCCCCGTAAAGACCTCACTTTCGGGTGATAAGTAGTTATTAATGACATTCTGTGTTTCATGATTGACCTCAAGTAATTGTGCTTGTTTCTCTTTTTTTTCCAAGCCGCTTTTGAAGATGAAGAAGGATCACAATATTTTGATTCTGAGGATGTCTTCCAGCAGCTAAATTATGAGTGTAATGACTTTGGAGATGACTCTGGATCAGATAGAGATGACGATGTGGTAGGACTGTCACTGAACTGTCTTTGTAGCAGAGTAACAGCCATGCAATTGTTGTTGTTAGCAATTGATGTTATAGATCTATGTATAATCATAGTCCTAATCAATAATTATACATTTGTAGGTATAATTTTAAATTGCAGTACTTATTTACAGTGCGACTACTCCAACCAAGGCCACCCAACAAAATTTTCCACAAATTTAGCAAATAAAACTTGTAGAGGTCAACAATGGCTTTCTAACAAATTATCAAATAAATCAAGATGTACATCACAAAAGCAACAGATTTGTGGTCATTTTGGATAATTTGTTGGAAAACTATTGTTAACCTCCACAATTTTTATTCGTTAAATTGGTAGAACATTTTGTCGGGTGCCCCTGGTTAGAGTAGTCGCGCTTTAAAGGCAATGGTGAATTAATTAAAATTGCAGACAGTTGAAAATATAATCATAATTAAATATGCCAAAAAAAAAATTAGAGCAGATAATTATTGGTCAATATTTTCTATTTATTGGTGTACTTTCTTCCTCCTGTAATCCCAAGTATGTACATTACTATTATTAATATTAAATAGTGAAGTAAGGGGCAAGACGATGTTGTAATACACATTATAATATCTTGCAGGCTGAGAGCTTTAAGTTATTTTGTTAGTGTAAAGTAGTATTTTTCAAACATTTTCCAAAATAGATTTGAGTCGGGACAGTGAAAGAGTTGTTTCTGATCCTTTGCTACAAAAAGTACCTAAATAATGCTCGTGAACAGTAATGAACACTATATCGAGGCTTCTCTAATTAAGTGAGTAATCTTAACTCTTTCTGATTCGCCAATTTGTTGCTTAGCAATTACGTCATCTGTTTTTACACGTGGACGTATATAGATAGTGTTAGCGACATATTCCCATCAGTAGTTCAAGTTTCAGTTCGTGCGTGCACAGTACGTGTTTTCAAGTAAATTAAGTTTTAAGCTACCCTTGACCATTTAGAGTGCAAGCGGGAACCGATGTGTAAGTACAAACTATTTTCTATGCTGGCTTTTTAGTATAAGTTTCAAGTTTTGACATTTTTTAACCTTAAGTACCTTTAGTCTCGGTTTTTTTATACAACAGCCTATTGTACTAAGTCCAACACGTGGCAGAGCCCCAGTTTTCAAAGTTTTTATTTCATCTTGTTTTTAGCGATAGATCTTTATAGTTCACACTCCCCCTAGCTTAGGTTTCTATTTAGCAGCTGTCCTATAAGAATCTCTGGTAATTCAGTTAAGTCCTTTCCTTGCTAGTAAATTCCCACATCGCTTTCAGTGGCGCTCACGCAAGCACGTTTTTATCGCATCGTACAATTTTATTGCTTTCAAGTTTTTAGAGTGTTGTCATTTATTGTATTAGGACAGTTAGCGGTATGCGTATCTGCTTGGGATCACTGATGATTTTAATTGTATCTTTACTGAGAAGTTTGACTGGAAGTATTGTCATATTGCAGTTATGATTGGAATGTTTGCTATTATTGTTTCATGACTCTTGTCATCTTGTAATCTTCTATTATCTAGTAATTAGTTTATTCATTACATTATATTTCAGTTTACGTTCGATTATCGTCAATTAAATCACCGTCAATCACAGTTGATTTTCCGTGATCTCTGGCTTTATTCGATTAGTAAAGCATCTCCCACACACGCTAGTCTCATCGCGACAAGTTGTCTAGCAAGTGACAATTCAGCCTTTCAACAGTCGCTCTGAACCTGACGTTACATGAACTGTATCCAATTTTAAATAATTTGTGTTAACTTTGTAGATAGTATAGTATGGGGAAGAGTGAAAGCAAGTTTCAGCTCTTCCCCAGTTAAGTTGAAATATTCTTTTTCTACCTGTAGACACCTTTCAGGCGGCTGGCTCATAGGATGGAGGATTTAACAGGAGACAGAGGAGTTCTCAAGCAAATAGTTCGACAAGGAACAGGACCTGTTGTACCTCAAGGAGCTACTGTTAGATGTATGTACAATAGTCCAGTTCCAAGTTAACCTAGACTGCTGAACAAAAAGAACTTAAATAACATAAACACTATACAGAGGCTGAAAATACTGCTTCCAGTGTTGCGATTGGTGATAGACATTCTCTAAGATTTTTTGTAATCCCATCTGTTTCTTTTCTTTTCTGAATTTTTGGTGGCTTCTGTCCACCTTCATCAGAGTTGAAATATCAAAGTTGGTTATTGCTCGTGCTACAACCCCACTTGCTGTTGTTTTTTACTGATTTTTTTAAATCAATGGTAAGTATGTGCAAGGGAATGGTTTCCTCTCATTAGTGGTGATGCTGTCAAAAGTTGAGTGCCATGACTTCAAGAAAAGCCTCTTGTGGCTGTTGGCAACACCATGTTCGAGGATCTGGGCGTCCCTTGGGTGGGAGTTGTGATCCGTGGACACAGCATGCTGTTTAATTGCTGATTCTCTGTTGCTCACATGGTATGGATCATGCTTGACCCCCCCCCCCCCCCCCCATGAACTCCACAAGTGCTTGCTATCCTGATGTAGGTGAAAGCATAGTTGTTAATCATAGAAATGACTATACAGAGGCTTCTTTGGTATTCATACTCAGTGGTCTTGTTGTTTTGAAGCTTGACTATCCAATCTAGTTTGACGGTTTTCCTTTCCCAACAGACCTGCTGCAGAAGAATTTGAGAACCTGCATAAAAATAGGTTACAAAATTTTTTATAAATGCTGGCTAGGCATGACAATCAAAGTTGCTAGTAAAAGATCCACAATACTGTAATTTGTGGATTTTGAAAATTTTTTTAAATATTCCTAACATAAGAAGATCAGTTACACAATCACAAATTGGATTGCTTCTCATTCTGACTGTTACCTTGTGTTCTATCTTGCTTATGTAACCTGCAATCCAAAGTGGACCTCAAAACTGCATGTGCTTTGGTGGCATTCTATGTAAAACAAACTTTGATCAAATGACAGATAACGATCTACAGATGAAGTTTAACTAGTGATGATTAAATTGTAGCCTGCAGTAGCAACCCGCAGTCTTTTCAATAAAGTACTCTATTAACTTGTACTGGACAAAATATTTGCTAGGAAAGGAATTTTTTTAAAAACTGTTTGCAAAACTCAAACTTCATTTTCAAATGTGCAGTTCCAGAAAATATCTATACTCCCTGCACAGAAGGGATTGGAATTTCCTGGGGGGTGGGGGTTCTGGAAGACCAAAAAATTTAAAGAAATGTATGAAGCTTAACTGGAATTTCCAGAGGGGTGGGGAGGTGTTAGAAAAATTCCTTTTGGTGGGGGAGGTATGGATCTTGTCTGGAACTACACAATCGCCCACATAAACTTGCAATAAATATTTCTTTAGAAAACAAAGTTTTGACCAGCTGAGCCTGCCAGACAGCACATCGACAAATATTTACCTTGTGTTTGAATTTGCTTAAATTTACATTTTTGCTTGAATTTACATCTTGTTTTCACAAATGAAAAAGGTTAAATTAGTAATATGTAAACCATTCTAACCTCAAATCACAGCCTTTTTTCGAGCGAAACAACTCGAAAAGTTTATTTTCTGGCAACAAATTGGAGCTACACAACTCTCAAACAATTTATTTTAAAAAACTTACACAACTCGGAAAACTTGTTACACAGATCCTGGCCAGTTGCAGTTGCCAAGCTACAAAACATTCATTCCTGATGGCACAGGCTCAAGTACTTATTGAAGACGAGCAGGTCAAAATCACAGCACCAGACTGTAACTTTCCAGAAATCATACGCACTTCCTTTGAACCTAACATTGGACTGCGTACATGCACTTATGATGTAATTTGCCCCAGCTGCGGGGAAGCCAAATTGGTGACCAGGTCCCAAAAAATCTTTTACACAGACTGGATTATGACTGCATTACACTTAGTGATAGTCTTGTGTAATAATTATCTGCTTCAAAATTTATGCTAGCTGTGTCTACAAGATATAATTTTAAATAATTGTTCCACCATTAAAATTCAAAAAATAAAATAATTTGATTTTTTTTCTGAACAGGTCCTTTTGGACATATTTGTTTAGTTTTATTTAATCACCTTTGGTTTGATTTGATTCTACAGATCACTATAATGGCTATCTTGAATTTAATGATGAGCCATTTGACTCTTCAAGATTACGAGGCAGGCCAGATGTGGGAAAGCTGGGTTAGTTGAAAAAACCTTAATATCCACTTGAGTTTTGAGCATTTTATGTCAAACAAGTTTTTTTGTTTCTTTATTATATGAAACAAGTACAGTCAAACCTGTATATAACGGCCCTGTATATAGTGGTCACCCTGTGTATAACGGTCACTGAACAACTTCCCAAAAATCGTCCCTTATATTTACTGTTATGTTGACCTACATATAGCGGTCACCTGTATATAACGGACACGGTCACCCTTTAGACTTCCTGAATCCACAATTTCATTATCTTTTACCTGCATATAACGGTCACGAAATTGGGTTATGATTGACGAATAATGACAAGCTTTATTCATCAGCTCCTTAAATAGCAGCCACCAAGGCAGGGGTCTCACAAAAATACAAATATTAGTACTAAACACAACTACTAATACATGTCATTGCCTACATCCGACACATGCTTGCACGGCAGATAACATTAAAGTGCCATCGCTTTCAAACAATAGTTACTGTAACTGTAACATCACAAGCATACCACTCTGTTTTCACTTCTGTCATAGTTCCCTGATTACAACACTGTACCGTACTTATCTGTTTCAAAGTGTTGTTGCGGGCCAGACCAACTGTAAAATGTAGATTTCATTAAGCAATAAAATGATGTGATGATGAAATAAATGTAAAAATTTGAGTGACTTTCCACATAAAAACGTTGTGTTATTAGCTTTCAGTAGACTTTTACTGCACCTCCTTAAAAGTACACCATGGATATTTTATGGGCCTTTTTTATTGTTTATTACGTTGCTGTTACTCGTTATTGTCAACAAAATGTAACTTGAATGATAATTTGCTCATAAAAATGCTATTTATTGACTTCCAGGGGAGTTTAAAGGAAACCTGTGTACAGTGGTCACCCTGTATATAACGGTCACCTGGCCATTTCCCAAGGGTGCCCATTATATACAGGTTTGACTGTAGATACTATGTTGCCAGATCACAGAAGACATCATGTGGTAAGAACATCAGTGACACACTTGTCTAACAGTTTGTGTGGCACTTTCGTGTTCTTGCCACATTTTTGACATCATCTGCGATCTATTACTGAACAGACACACAGCAACATGAGGTCTATTCAATAAGAAGAACATGAAAAAATAAATAAATAAACAAGTGCAGCGAGTTTGTGCACGTTTATTCACTACTCTGATCTGTTCATACATTAGACTAATAAATGATTTACTTTTGATCCTTGTTTTTTTCAGAGGAGTTGCTTCCAGGGTGGTATATTGGTGTGAGCACAATGAGAAGAGGAGAAAAATCCAAATTTCTTCTCTCTCCAGAGTACGCTTTTAAAGATTTGGGTTCACCTCCACGAGTACCTCCATTAGCTACTGGTTTGTGTTGATATACTTGCCTCTCAAAACTGAAATGAACCATGGTTTTCTTCTTTATTATAGATGCACTTGATTCAGAATGTTTCAATAAATTGATCGGGGGATCAACTGATTGAGGACTATCTAATCAATCATTTATTTGCCCATTCCAAATGAATTACAAGGAATTTTGTTACTGAACTATACTTGAGCAGGAGCTCCCATCAAACCCTTTTGGGCTTTATCATCTGGAGAGTCCCTGGCAAGTTTACAGGAGTGATTTCTACATACACAATTCCATGATTTATATATTGAATATCATTATTCAATAATAATGCCTATCTTCATTAATTTTAGTGATAGTGATTGATGTCATTTCCTATGCTTTCTGTTGGAGGAGATTATGATTCTGAATTTTCTTTCTTAGATAAACTTCATGTTCACCCTGACCCCTGCCCAGGTCTCTTGATCTTAAGACCATTAGGCCATTGTGCCTCCCACACATAGAAATTTAGAAATCTAGGGGAGGGGAGGAGGAGAAAGATAAGGCTACCCCAACAGAAGTTTTGATTTCTCCCATCTGGAAAGTTGAGCATATGGCCTAATAAGTGCATAAATTATATCTGATGCTTGAACACTGAACTGCAGGGCATTCACAGGAGTAAGGTCACTGATATGTAGGTTGAATACAACAAACATCCAACTTTTTTCCACCATCTTTTGACAGTGCTTTTTGAAGTGGAGTTACTGAGCTATATTGACCACAAAGCTGCTGATGACTATGATGCATTTACAGAAGTAAGTGTAAAATATGCCTGGTCTGTCAACCAGCCTTATTACGTGGCTTGCTCTGTGAGCAGGCAAGATGAACCAAATCCTGCACTGTGATTGACGAGGGTTGTCCAATATTCTCCAAAGTGCAAAACATGATGAATAGCAATGATTGTCGAAAAATACATGAACTGACACGATTCATATAATGGCATCTTCCTTTTCGCACTACTCGTACATAGCGCTCTTGGGCTCTTACGCTTTGAGAACAAAGAATATTAATTGTGTTTTGCGCTTTGGGGGATTCATGTTTTTAGAACGAGGAATATACCTTCTAATAATATAAAGCTCTCTGCACGCATTGCAGGCCTATGATGAGGGAGCATAAAGCTCTCTGCACGCATTGCAGGTCTATGATGAGGGAGCATAAAGCTCTCTGCACGCATTGCAGGCCTATGACGAGGGAGCATATTATTAAGTAGTGCTTTTTGACTCTCCCGCTTTAAGGACTCCAACGAGTATAGACTGTATAATAGTGCTTTTCGGCTGTACTTTGTTACGCTTTGAGAACGAAGAATATTCATGATGTTTTCCTCTTTGGGGCATTCACGTTTTCAGAACGAGGAACTGATACATTCTAATTAGCGCTTTTGGACTCTCCTGCTTTAGGACTCCGAAGAGTATACACTGTATATAGCGCTATTGGGCTCTCACGCTTTGAGAATGAAGAATAATCACCGTGTTTTCCGCTTTGGGGCATTCACGTTCTCAGAACGAAGAACATACATTGTCCTTAGCATGTTCGTAATAAATCCTTTATTGACCAAGCTTGTTCAGTCAAGATAGCTTGATATTGCCCTCATTCGTTTTTTGCCTGTTTATGGACCTGGACTCTGTCTTGGTCCATAATCAGGCAAAGAAAGAACTTGGCCATTATCCAGCCATCTTGACTGAACAAGCTTGGTCAATAACCAATAGTAACATCAGTCTATAACTCATCAAATGGGTATCATTAAGGATTAGACAAGGTGCTGACTTACAATCAGATCATTCCTTATGAAGGAGTGTATTATCTAAAAAAAATTGTGTTAAACAGCTTAAATCTTTGCTTGCAGGAAGAAAGAAAACAGGCAACGTTTGAACAACTTTTAAAAGTGGCCAATGCAGAGAGAGAGGTACATGAAACAATAATAGTTGTTGCCATTTCCACCATCCTTGATTATTACCGGCTAATATATGTCATTATTTTTTTATTATCCCAAATGAAGTATTAGCTTTTTGTAATGTGTTCTTGTATTTCCAGGCTGGAAATGATTTTTACAAGCGTAAACAAGTCTCTCGTGCAGTGAGCAAATATATAAAGGTAAAACGCCAGACTACCTGCTTGCAGTGTAGTGACTGTTTAGTTACTGCCTTTTACTTTTGTCAGTAATTTGATTCATGTCTCTCTTCCGATTATTCATTGCACTCCAAAAGTTGCAATGCTTTCTTTGTCAAATTTGCTTTAATGTTCTTGCAACTTCCTTTTCCTATTTGTCTGTTGTTGTTGTTGTTGTTTTTTTTTTGGGGGGGGGGGTTAGGGTTGTGGGCAGGGCTGTTGTTTTTGGGGGGGTAGGGCTGGGGCCAGGGGCTGCTGATAATTCTAGTACAATAGACTTACAGGGTATTAACAGACCTCTTAACCCATGCTGTTATTATTTTGGACATGCGTAGGCAATTAAGATACTGGAAAACAGCAACCTTCAGAATGCTGACCAGGAGAGATGGATGAATGAAGTTTTGCTGAAGCTTTATTTGAATGCTGCTCATTGTTATCTAGAATTAGTCGAAGTAAAGAAAGTACTCACTTATGCAAGAAAGGTAGGAACATTTGGTGAACTGTTGATATAAAGAGTGGTACCAATATAATCACTTATGAAGACATCATTGATCATTGCAGTTATATACGCAACCTGAGTAGTTGTGAAATTAAAGTCTGAAAAAAATTCAGGCTTGAACGGGATTCGGACCCATGACCTCTTTGATACTGCACTATGGCTTTCTTAATCAAGACAAAGCTATCAATGAACCGTCTTTTCAATATTCATGATGATGTAAATATTGTGGCTTTATGACATGGGTTTCTTTAACATTGTTATTACATTGTTGCAGGCTTTAGCAATTGACCCAAAGAATACCAAGGCTCTTTACAGAATGGGCAAGGTAACATACTGAATTCCCTACTCCTTCCTCTCTACACTTGCACGGAGGCTAGGGAAAGAGTACCAAGTAAATAGAGAAGTGTCTTTAAAAGGAAGGTCCCGGGAGCTTATTTCATCCGATAAGAGAAACTAACACTGTTAACAATATTATGTTATGGTTCAAATGTCCCGTTCTTCCACCATCCCCAGATCAATGAACCTTCAAGAATATGTGATGTTTAGCGGCTTTGGTGAGATTATTGAAACCGCTTGCAATTTTTATCGGTTTACGATCTACAACGCTATTTTCTAGCTTTGAGGAAACTGATATTGTTTTTTACAATACTGCAGAAATTCTCGCGCGCTCAGTGGCTAATTTTCGTCATCATTAAGAGCGAGAGCGGACAATTTGACAATTTGTTATTGTAAAAAAGAAATTGACGGCAGTTTTTCTTGTGTCTGTCCTGTTATTGACAATGATACAGCTACTTTGACGATGTTATGAAGGGAAATTCATGATTAATAACAGGACAGACGCATGAAAAACTGACGTCAATTTGTTAAATATACATTAAGCACCGCGTTCTACTGTAAGACAACAGTTACTTTTGTTGCTGTTTGCATTTGCTCAAATCGGTAATCAAATCTGTTTTGAAAATTCAGTTAAATTCCCAACCTTATAGGAAACGCTGTAAAGGTCATGACTTTCATGGAAAACGACGGATAGCAAAACTTGAAACTTGTTTTGCCGTGTTTCAAACCCCCCCCCCCCCCCTTACTCTCCCTTCAAACAAACCAAGTTTGTCCTCTTTAAAATGCTATTTCTTATTTCTTTTTTCAGGCTTACATGAAGCAGGGTGAATTTGACAGCGCCAGAGACAAATTCAAAAAAGCACAGTATTATGAACCCAGTAACAAGCCAGTAAAAGATGCACTGGTTGAGCTTGACAAGTAATGTTTATGTGTTTACACCTTTTGCTGTACAGAAAATATCCATTCATTTGAGTCCAAATTTGTTTCATTATAATCAACATACTCTCATTAACACCAATATGACCTTCATTTGCGCGTAAGGAACGTTCAAGAATAACACTTGCATATGTATTAACATTCAAAATCATCAAAAGACAAACAATACCTTCCTTTGACATTCATTGGCTGTAAATGTATTTTCATTTTAGTCGAAATAAAATTCGTTGTCACGAAACGACAATCATTTACACTTTTGGACATTCCTTTTTCAACAAAAGATTTTCAATAACAGAATTTGCATGAGCACTCACAATCAGTTGCATTATTATACAACCATATCCACGAAGATGAGACAAACATTACAGCCATAATAACATTTATTTTTGGAAGAGAGAATATCAAATTTGCTGAACGATCTATCCCTCAATTGCCTCACTATTGAGGGATCGTGGCAAATATGTTTGCATGAAACGATACCATTGTCCACATTTAGGCCCTGATTATCCTTTCGCTGTGTTCAAATGGGATTCTATTTCTTCCTGGCATTTGTGGGGAAATCTAACTGTCACTTTATCACATGTATACAGTAGTGCGTCCTCTGAGTTGTGCGCAAAAGATTCGTAAGAGGCTGAATTTATATCTGCAAGGGGAGGATTGTGAAAATACGATTAAAAAAGGTACATACGGTCCCTAGTTCTATAATCAAATTTTCGAGGAAAATTGGGCGCAATATCTCTGTTTACGATGTCTCTCCGTTTATCTCTGAATTACACTAATGTGCTATTGTCTTCTCTTAACGTTAGGTGAAAACACGGTAATGTCTGTCTCAACGTACTAAAGATTGTCACTTTCGCGGATATGGTGTTATTCCTGAACGTTCCTTACGCGCAAATGAAGGTCATATTGGTGTTAATAAGAGTATGTTGACTATAATGAAACAAATTTGGACTCAAATGAACGGATATTTTCTGTAAATGAACAGCAAAAGGTGTATTAACGTTGAATGTTTCGTCAAACATTGTTATATGTACATGGTGAATGCCATAAACAAGGTACCGCGTAATAAGACTTTGGTTGTTTTTCTACCGACACAAACGACTAGGGTTCGAAATAACAATTGAACAATCCGTACAGTTTGACATAACGTAAAAGACTCTTTTCAGTTCGTATTTGATCGGAAAATCTGGAAACTGCATCTCATTGAGTGAAATGCAACCCCCGCCTGAACGCGGGAGCGAAATGGTTTGTCAATTCGTACCGCTTAGACGAAGTGTTTTAAAGGCAGTTTTCGGTCAGTGTTCGGTCCGTATACGGTCCGTCATACCTGAGCTATTGGATGAAACGGTTTGTGATTCCGTACGTTTGTACGGATGTTATAACATAGCGCGCACGCTAGTCCTACCTAATTCCTATTAAGCCATCATGAACAAAATCTTTTATACGTACACACGGCCGTGCTCAATAAAATGACGTGTGCAGTTTCATTTCAGCTGCAAAATTTTCGTCGAGTTTCGTGCGAGTTCCTTTTGTTTAAGTTTCGGCAATGTGAAGATTATTCTGAACAATTCAAACCCTGCTTCGAGCCTTTGACTATTGGCGAGCTAAGATGTTTACTTAAACTTGAGTATTTTGACTTTGTTTGTCTACATTTTCATTGAGTATTTTTGACTTTGTTAGCCTACATTTTCATTATAAGTAAATCGAAGAAGCGAATTTTTCGTTGACAATTTTAGAAACCAGGTTAAGCGTTTTCGTTCAACTGATTGTGACGTGTTAGGATCCTAATGACCTTTGTTTTCCTTCACCGTGCATTGTGAGAACTTTGTAGTTAATCACAAATAAAACATGTTTTAGCGCCGAATATGTTGTCGCCATGTTATAAAAGAATTGGTTCATGCTTTTAGCTGTGCATATATCGAGTTATGGATGCACTTGGAAAGTTTGGAGAGCACTCAAGAAGCTAGAGTGGCTCTCGGCTGTCGCCTCGAGCAACTCTTGCGCTTCTTTCGTGCTCTCCAAACTTTCCGCGTGCATTCATAACTCGATATACGCACGCTAAGCATGAACCAACTCTTTATTAAGGGAGTTTTCGGTCCGTATACGATTAAGATAACGAACCGAAAATGCATCTCATTAAAAGTAAACCGAAGGGCTACAATTGCCACAGCAAGCAACAGAAGTATACCTGTAGAAACAGTATACCTCGTTCGTTAGTATCAAACCTCGAGAGGCTACAACTAACCAGTAGTTTTGGTTTACATATTAGCGAGTAAATTAGTCATAAGCTATCTTCCTGCTTCGATAGCCAAGTTCTTTTTAGAGAAAGATGTAAGTGGATTGGGATTGGGGAGAGAGTGCACACTGACACCGGAGAAAGAATTTCCACAACCACCCTTTTGCAAGAATGCGACTGTAAGTTCCAGAGTACGGCTTAATGTCGTGTATTCTTTTCTATTTTGTCGCACTAGGAAAGTGAGTCAGTTTAAAGCACTTGAAAAGCAGACATATGCAAGGATGTTTTCTGCTACCAAGAAAGGTATGAAGAGTCAATGCTTCCGGAAAAAAATTAAATTTAACCATCCCGCAGTCCTGATAAACTTGTAGCAATACTAGTTTCCAATTTATTTGTAGGAGACAAGAACGATAAAACGGCGCCTACATCTGTGGACCTCGCCGAGGAAAAGAGGGAAGTACTTGTCAAGCGGCTAAGGTAGGTGTTAACTTCTCCCTAGTATTTGTTTCTGTTTGAAAACATACATCGTGTTTTTATGCTGGAATAAAACTCACATTTGTTATACGTTCTACGGAAACTTGATCTAAGAACGAAATTTGTTCGTTTTTGGTTCCTTGCCATTTCAATAAGGCATGTTTTCACCATCACATGCTTGTGGTTTTACCGAGAGCTATCCCGCAAAACCTATCAAAACCAATCGATATTTCCTGTAATTACAATTCGCCTTCTAGAACGCGTTTCAAATAAGCAGTAAATTGTAATATTATTTGTTTTTACTCCAGGGAATTTAAAGAGGACAAGAGTGCCAAAGAAATATGCTTTCCCGCAACCTTAACACAGCAAGAGAAAGCATGTATTAAACAAACAGCACAGGAAATGGGACTGAAAGTGGAAGGCAGAGAGGTACAGCAAATGTCGTTGGTTTTAGTGTTAATTTAAAGCACCGTTAGGCGAATGTAGTGGCAACTCCAGCGTGTCATTAGCGGTGACTGAAATAGTGATAACCTTGTAATCACATTTTTCACCCTCTTGAGAGAGACCTTTTGTTCGAGCCGTTTTGATTACATGATAAAGCGACTGGAAAAACAGTGGAAAGCAAAACATTGCGTTACGCACTTTGTTGACGAGGTGATGTCTGAATAAGTTCCAAAACAAAGCAACCAACTATTTCAGAAATCATTCGTGGATCTAGTTAGGTTACTTTAGTTATTTCCTCTTTCATTTTGTTTTGCACCGAGTCGGCACAGGTCTTCCGACAGGAAATGACCTTTATCGACTTGAACTTTTTAAAACATTTCCAACAATTTTTAACCAATTAGATTGGCGATCAAAACGGATTTAACGAGATTTTGGATGTCATTATTTTTAGGGGACGAATAAAGAACTGAGGGCCATTAAGGAGTTCAATGATGAAGATGCTCCATCTCGCTAAAGTAGTGTTTCAGTGTGAGCGGCACGTCTCACCCTTGAGTTACTGTTACTGAATTGAAACTGATCAGTAATTGGTTTTGTGATACATTTATTAAACATTTAATCGCATCTTTTACATTGTAAAACGTGAAGAATAAATTAAAAGTTGATTGTAATATATATATCACCGAACCAAAGCTAATAAAATTCTATAAATTTCTTGGATAGTTCTCAGTACTTCAAGTCAATTGTTTGTTTTACAGCCTTATTAGTTGCTTTAATAGATCTCTCTACAAAGTAAATCATTGCACAATGCAACCCCAGTACAACGAACAGAGTCCTCTCTTGTCCAAAAACAGTAAACTAGCGCGCAAACATTGGACACCAGGCCTCGCCGCCTGAAGGATGGCATTTACTCGATTCGGTGACTTAAACAGTGTTTAGCATTTCATGGGGTTGCACTGCACTGCATGAACCTGGGTGTAACATAGACTTCTTAAAGTTTTAAAAAGTATCTTTCACGTCAGAAACGATATATACGTTCATATTTTATTGTTTCTACTGCGACTTTTAGAACTCTGACATGAAACATTTACACAACCCTGTTAAATTCTGTATACACCTGAAGAATACCTAACAGAATTCCTATGAATATTTTACATAAATACTTGTTTGTAAAACAACATATCACCACACTTGTTCTCGACAAGATTTTCTCGTCCGGGAACCAGTGCCTTTATAAGAACAGCAAGACTCATTGTAAAGAAACATATAACAGTTCTACATACGTTCCCTTGTTCTAATTGGTTCCAATGTTCACATGACATTCACATTTGCCATCCCCACTCCCCAATTCACAACACCTGAACTAATTAAATTATCCTCTTGTTCTTATTGGTTTAAAGTGACCACGTGGTACCACACCAGATTACAGTAGAACAGTGGCTGATATTAACCCTGACTGATAAGTCGAATTTTATCCTTAAGGGCCCATTAACCGATTTATGCGAGCGCTCGCGCACGTTGCTAAGGAGGTGAAATTTCACTTCCGGTTACTTTCGTCAGCCTGAGCGCGGAAAATAAAAACAACCCAATAACTTCCAAATTCGTTTACATTTAGATGTTTTTCTGTGTTTCACAAAATGCAAAGTAAAAAAAGTACAAGCAGAGACAAAATAACAAAAAGACACAAAAACAAGAGCAATAGAAAGAGAAAAACTAACTCCGTGTGGCTTTGTCTGATCTTACCGAAGTGCGTTGGTAGTGTAAATTGCGCACGCGCTGATAGGGTAACTTCCAATATATATCGGGCGCACTTCCGGTTTCTTTAAATGCTAAAGGAAACGCGGTTTTTATTTAAATCCCGCCTTTTTCGACGAATTTCGATCAAAGCCAACGTTGGAAAGATAGCTATGCATTCCTTTTTCAAAATCATGCTTTTTTCAGAAAATTAGGAATTTTTCAATATTTTCAAATTCTCTCAAAATCTGACCTTTTAGAAATGAAACAAAATCTATGCATAGCGTAATGAAGATTTAAATTAACATATTAAATCAATGAAAAAAATCCCGATAAAGTAATTTGCCTGGAAGCCTTTGCGTTTTTTCAGTATTAGTCACATGACCATGGGCGTGGCCTGATGACGTCATCACTAGTGTTACCAATCATGAAAAAGTTAAAACACATGAAATAACTCAGAACTAACTAAAAATGACGAGGTTATATGAGAATAAATTTTCTTTAGCAACGGCTCGAAAAGATCGGTTAATGGGCCCTTAAAACGTTTATGAACTGTCGGTCGAAAAACAGCAAGACGACCGATTAACGTGAGAATTTCTGGAAACGTTAGTCAGGCCCATGAAAGACTGAAAACGACTCGCGAATAAGCAAAAGCACAATACTTCATGAATTATTATTATATTATACCAACCCCGCTAAGCGGAACCCCTGCTAACCGGAGCTATTTTTTTGTTTCCCTCGGCAATTCAAGTTGGCGGGGTTCTAGGGTGCTTGTGAACCTATGGTGACCAAATTTGCCGCGGTTCCGTTCTGAAAGGAAATAGAGAGGCCGAAAATGTTGGCATTGTTTGGTTAAAAGCAAGCACCCCTTGTGTTTAGAAGCGTTGTACACTAAACGTGTCCCTCGTTGATAAATTTCTTTTATTCAATATTACTAAGTATGAGTGCTCAGTAGTACCACTTGTAAAACTTGGCTGCGTCCACTGAAGTCATGTCTCTCTCAAACAATAGCAGCAACTCACAGTGTTTGGTGTGAGGGAACAGGTCCACTGGTACCGCCTTTACCAGGCGGAATGGAGCTGTTTTGATTCTCTTCGAAGTTGGCCTGCACAAGCTGATCAATAAAAAGCCATATTAGAGAAGGGAGAGAAATATTTGATAGGTAGCTACCACCAGCTCACTAGCTGGTACTGTCGATCATATGTATTTTATATCCGATCACGCAGGTCAGAGGTAAAGCAAGCTGACGGAAACTGTATCCATTAACCAGCTTCAAAAATGACTGCATATATAACCTTGTGGCGACATGCAAGGTCACCAAATTAAATGACAACCTCTTCTTACCATGTCCTATTAAACCTGTCTGCGTCAAATCAACGCAGGAAGAAATTTTACGTCTTAACTAGTTAGTTAGACCATTATTCAGATTATGAAGGAAAAGTCAAATGCAGAGATAACATAACCGAGAATTAGGGAGACCTTCATCTCTCGTTTGTCTGCTTTGCCTGGTCATTTGCCTAATTTACCGCGTACAGTGGAACCCCGCTCTACGACCACCCCATTAATACAGTCACCTCGTTATTACGACCACTTTATTCTGGCCTGAACAAAAGCTCAGTCAGTTATTTTCTTACTTAAAGAACCCCTTTAAAACGGCCACCTCGTTAATACGACCAGATTTTTGTGGCCCGTTGGTGACCGGATTAACGGGGTTCCACTGTATTTTTCTTGTTGGTCAGAAAAAGGAAAGTGACAAATAAGCCAATAGTTGTTGCTGGTATCTTACTCGAGAAAGTTGACGAAAGCGGCGCTCGGGTTACACGACACGTAGATGAGTTTGTCCATTCGACGACTCTTCCTGATGGCATGAAGAACTGATTGATCTGTAAAATGACAAGAAAATAAGGATCAAGTAGAAAAGAAAAATCAAAATAATGGCTTGATACAAGGTAGTTTTTTTTCAAAAGTAACTGCAAGATCACTCTACTTCAATCAGTCGTATAACTTCACTACAATATATCGCAAAATATGTCAGAGTGCCATGTTCATGAAATCCTCCGAGGTGTGACCGAGAAAATTACGATTCTGATTGACCAATCAGAGAATAGCACGGAGCATAGTGGAAATATCGTCTAATTGTGGAAAAGTTTGCCAAATGAAAACTCTCTGAAGTACCGGAGAGAACACTGTTCACAGCCTCTTTACTCTTCAACGTACGTGAAAGAAAAAGCGAGCAAAGCGAGCGCGAGCACAAAGAGGTGAGGGCGGGGAGGAGAGCGAAGCGAGATAAACGACTAGAGAATTTCTTTCTCGGTTCCCATCTTCTACCCTGTTAAATCTCCCGTTTTCCGCTGGCATCCAGTTCTCTCGCGATTCTATTCGCGCGTTCAACGATCGAACAAAAATACGAGAAAATAGAGGGCTGTGAACAGTCTAACCGGAGAGTGCCAGGAGTGATTGGTGATGGTCTTCATGTGTTTTACTCACGCAGTCCGGCGCGAGGAGGGTCCATAATGCCAATAATTTTTGTTTTCCGTGGCATGTTCTTGAACACATCAACAATGATGTCTTCTGCTTTACCGCACACAAACTGAGCGTTCGTAACTCCTACAGAGCAAGATATAACGTTAGAATCACTGTTTAACCAACTGAATAGCAAGGGAACTCAAACAAGACGCTTAAACTCACCGTTCAGCTGGGCATTTGCCTTGGCGTCTTCCACGGCGTTTTCAATTATTTCAACACCAATTACGCGTTTGACACTCTGTAACAAGCAACATCGCATCCCATCAGATAAATTACCACGATGATTAGATTTTACCAAATTTAAGGCTTTTTGGTTAGTTTAATTTCTTGCGGTTTATTATCGAAAGGAATTTTCTGGTTCAAAAATGTTTGCGCTTATAGTTGAAAGCGATTTTCAATTATGAGTTGAAAAAGTGTGTGCAAAATCTTAATACGGTTGTTACAGGAATAGTGTATAATGTCAACATTCTCAGTACTCTTGCAATTTAGTCCAACTGAAACGGAGCGGTGCTGAGCGCTAAAACATACCTGGGCCAGGCAGAGACCAAGAGCTCCAGTACCACAACAGATATCTGCAGACATCAAGAGAAAAAAGTTAATAGCTAGTAATTCAGATGGACGCCTTGAAAGGTCGCTTTGTAAACTGACGACAGCATGCACTCCCACAACAGAAATGTCTTTATGAACTCGCACGTTTTCGTCTCAGTAGTTCTTGGTAAGGTGACGGTGATGCTTCACCCGGCAATTGACCTATATGTCCAAAACGCAGAAGCCAAGTAGAGACTGAGGCCCCCTTTCCCCTGCACAAAGACAGTCTTTCACTCTATGTGATGAGCAAAATCTCACAGAACAACTACGTACCAAGAACAACCGTCTCATCTAGATGGTCACCACACCACTCTTTCAGTAAGTCAAACAGCTTTTCAGTTGCCTTGGTGTTAACTAGAGAGAAAACAAACCACACAGGTAACAATAGGCCATTTCCGAGGTGCCTTTTGTCCCTGTGTCAAAACGAGTCTACGTGCGAAACCATTCATATGGAAATATATATATTGTGTTCCCCCTACAGGTTCATTTTCATGCAAATCAAACTCATTTTCATATGAAAGGTTTTGCATGAAGACTCGTTTTGAAACAGAGGCACAAGGTAATTCGCAAATGGTCTTTTGAACAAACCGGGAAACCACGCTATCCAGCGGAAAGTAATTTATGTTATGGATAAAGTTCTCTATCTTTTTTTTTAAAGCAACTGGGTGCAGATGGATAAGACTGGGGACAAGCCTACCCAGATAATCAAATTCTAAGTATCCCAGGCCCAGGGAGGGGGGGGGGGGGTACTCGTCCTACCTTTTAGCAGTTAAACAAGCGGTTTTGGTACCTCAGCACCCTTGTCATTTTGGGAACCCAGGATCAAAATCTCCACTGATTTACAAACACTACACATAATAAAACTAGACTTGGGAGAATTTGGTGCTCTATCAGTATCTTTCATTCTCATAACCTTACTGCTAAAAGTTGTTATTGCATGGTGTAGAGAAGTCTGGAAAGATTAGTACTGGTCACGATTTAGGATTGAGGGTGATCAACTTACCTTGGAAGAAGGAATCAGGAGATATCCTGAACCTCAGGCCACAAAGCTCTTCATAAATGTGCTAAAATGTACACAAACACTACAGTGAGTTGACAGTCCCCTGGAACAATCCATGATTTGTAAGAACAGAAAAGATTTTAAATTTTTAAAAAATAGAACCAAACGTTTTTGCCATAGTCATCAGATACTGATGATGATATTAAATCTAACCTCTTCTCCCATGATATGAACAAAAGGAGCTTCTGCATTCCCTCCAACAGCCCTATAAAATATAATACAGCATTCAATGAACAATCCTCAGACACAGACACAGTGCCACTATATTACTGTTAGTACATCTGGATGACAACTTTTCCAGTAACATTCAACAAGAAAGGACATGTTGCATTCATAACCAACTGGGTATAAATGCTTGGTATAGGATTTACTTCCTGTTGTTACAAGTATTGTTTGTTTGTTTTACTTGCTGCAGCAAAATGTTTTAAAAATGTAATAATGCAGCATACTAGGTCAAAGAGGATATCAAACTCTAAACATGGTCCAAATCACTACATTTCCTTGATGATCCTTGATATTACTTGATAAAGAAACACTTGTCATTTCATGAGGAAGTCATACCTTGTGTGGTTTATTTGCAGATAAAGGGATGTCAGAGTAACATTTTTGCCATCTCCAGTTTTAAAGTACTCACTGATGCGATTTTTTTCAGCTTCTATTTCTTCCTACAGTGAAAAAAGTTTGAAAATACTCTTAATGTATTAACACCATCAAAGTGACTCTAAAACAGTTTGCTGAATTCTTATTAACCCATTGACCCTTGCGCCAGCCATAACCAGGTGTGATGAGCGTTGGCCCTTGTTCTTCTTCTGACGTCATCACCTTTGGCCAAAATTGGCATCATCTACACTCAAGTTCTGCCAGAAGAAAAGATCTTTCCTTTGATACCCAGATCAGAGTGATTGGCTCAACAGCGCCTAAAATATGCACGAAAATGCTCAGAAATTTTAGTGGAAAACTTGGAGCAAAATTTCCTTCGGGTACACTTGGCTACTCCAGGGTAAGAATTGTTCGTCTTGATGATGCTTTCTTGGGAATTTTTTCAAGTACAATGCAGCTAATTTGACTCATATCCAGGCTCAAATGTCCAAAATGTCCAAAAAATGCATTTTTTGGCAAAAAGCTCTGGGAGTCAATGGGTTAAACATTAATGTGAGTAAAAGAGCTTTTACCAAAATCTCACATGTGATAAACTGTTTAATAGTAAGATATCAATCCCCATGCATTTTAACAAAAAGTACTTTCGTCACTTTACCTTGGTCATTTTTTGTGGACTGAATTGTAGGACTGCCATTGTGTCACCATACATGGAGCTCCGAACAGTCAGTGTCTGCCAATAGCTATCAAACATAATTACAGGGTACACAAAACAGCCTAGTTAAGTAAACCTGATAGTATTACTAGATATAACAAGAATTGACTACAAAAAAGGCTGTTTCAGCAAGTGTCTCACTACCTCAGCAAAATTTACAGCTTAAAAGTTACTTTCTGTAAACAAGGTTACAAAATCAAACAAAGTGAATAAATATACATGTACATGCAGTGGATTTGCACTTATCCCAAAGTTAGTTTCCTGGAATGCCGCTCAAAAAAAGAAATCAAAATTACAGATATATTATATAACACAGATCATTTCTAAGTGTCACAAGGTTAATAACTTCCAAATCCTAACTGGCAGAATGATGCATGAATCGAACTGGATGCCACATGTACAAAGAACAAATCCACCAAATTACAATGCAGAACATGGTCAACTTATTCACTCAACAAGCTTCCTTCCAAGTATGATATTGTTAGAAACGTAGGTGCTGACATAATAATATTCATTCACTAACATAGCAACCTACCCTGTGTGAAAACAAAGATCATATACTGGTAATGGGGACTGTCTCACATAAGTCTGAAAAGCCTGCAAGAAATTCACTTCTAATTAGTCAACTATTCAACATACCCCCAGGAGACTCACAATTAAAACCATAAAAAATGTTGGATCTGACCTAAAAATGCAATAAAATGATGTAAAAGTAAGCTAAAGTTTTGGCAACGTTCTGTCTGCCTTCCTCAGAGTGAAATGACTAGATGAATAGTTAAAAAAGATGTTTAAGACATGCTTTGAGACTCACAATGATTTCCAATGACTCACAGTGACCTACAATGATTCACAATGTTGCTTAGTGACAATAGAAATGAACCTCTCATGGAAATTTAGGTATTTACAATACCTTAGCTATAGCTTTGGCCTTTTCTGAAATATGAATGCATTCAGAAGGTTCTACAACTCCACTGTAACCCTCTACAGAAAAACAAAAACATTGGGTACATCTCTCAGCAATTCAACAAGACATGAGTCTAAATAGTTCAGGGTAAAACACACATGACACACATGACAGTCCATTTCTCAGGTTTTCTGGCATCTTTAAGCAGGCTTGATTCACTTCCAAACTCAAAATACATGTAGGTGTTCTCTCTCACTGAAGGCCAAATATCGTATTCAATGCCAGTTCTAAAAATTTTGTGGTTAGTCAGGATCATCAAGGAGGATCGTTAATGGTGATTTTCTTTTAACCTCATAAACTATTGTCTGCATAACAACTATGTAAACTTAACTGAACACAAAATTTAGATGTTATTTACTCCTGGGAACTCAAGGGCTAAGCTCAAATTTTACACTTTATATTAATGTTGATCATTTATGACCCTGAAGATGCAGACATTTTTAAGCCTATACCAGTATATGATGCTTCAAAGAGAATGAAAAAAAGGCTTACCTTTGTAGGAGCCAAGACGGAATCCAACAGTTTTAGCTACAAAGGATGAAACATAATAACAGTCAACATGTCATCTTCAGGGCTGTCATTAAGTTGCCTGTGTTCTTGTTCTCCACACCCGTAGCAAACTTGTTACTTTGTGGGTAATTCTTTCAACAACAAGCAATTTCACCCATAGCATCAAGGGAAAATCAAGCATACTCAGCCGTAACAGGTGTTACAGGTTACTGCCCTTAATGACAGCCCTGATCTTGAATTACATGTACATGTAATTATAACGTCAAATTCCTTAATTACAGAACTCAGAGATAATTATTGCCTATGAGACTTGTTTAGCAGGGAAAGGGGAGTGATTACTATCACATGCACTCTAGAGTAGACTCTGAATGTCAAGGCCTGAAGTTTAAAACAGAAAATAACTTTTCCTGAAAGAAAAAAGACAAAATATAAATAGTTGTTTACTGTCACCACACTTATTAAATAATTGAGTTTAATACCATAGCAAATTATTTCAATATACTGTATATCAAAATTATTGGGAGATATCAGGGTAAAAGGAGGCATGCAAACAGCTCTTTTCAGCTCATTCAGCTCCATAATTTTAATGAACTGCACTGGGAATAATGACCTTGGTTACTGTTTTTTTTCAAGAGAAATACGCTAATGTTTGCATTTGCTAGACCCTGTTTACACTTGTACAAAGCATACATCACCCAGAGGGTCTCTAGTATGAGTTCATCACCACCAGGAATCGGTAGCAATTCACTGTACAAGTGATGTAAACAGAGCCTTATGGGGCTTTTTCAACTGGAGCTAAATTTGCCAATTAAGCATGTACTCTCTAATCACTCTTACTAGTGTCCTACCTCCATCAGGGCCTTCAGCAATAGTGAACTCACACTTATTACGATACCCATCAAGAACAGGCTGAAATGTTTGAAAGGGAAAGTTAATGGATGGGATGAGGTCTGACTTCATGTATCGTGTCGCCCATCACATTGCTATGGTCGTACTAAAGGGACCCACTTGTAACATTCCATGCCACTGTGAATTTGTGCCCACGTAATTTACAAGGATAGTGGATTTTCTCCTCTTCTAGTCAGTTCTTTCAAAAGTCATCAATTTGATCCCAGTGATGACTGCAACCATGAACTCCCAAAGCGTAAAAATGCATTTTTACCAGTACATGCAAAAATCTGTAACTTCAAAAAAACAGATTAAGTCTGTTGCACGACCGTAGGAAATGATGCAAGTATGTAAGTCTGACAGACACAAAGCTTAACGGGTCTTCACGACAATGTTGGCAAGTTATGGAATAAGGAATTTCCTACTCACCGATTCTACACAGTCTAGCAGCTCACAACAAATTCCATTCCTCTTAGCACTACAAAAACGAAGTCTACTGATTAAAATCCAGCTTATAACTGTCAATCTAAGGTACATATATGGCACTTATCAATATCACATCTAACATCCATTATGTATTTCCAGGGGGTTCAAAGAATTGGCCTAGGCCTTGTTAGACTGGACATTAAAAGAAGGATTATGCATAGGTGGATCATATTTAAACATCTGTTATGAAGAACATTCCAAGTGACAGGCCACATTGAACACTTCATATCAACCCCTGTGAAATGGACCCCACAAAACTCTGACTTTTCTGCAAAATTTAATAATTATATTTGTTCTGTTTTACCTAAGTCACATGATAATGCAACTATAACTCCAATAACAGGGCTCAAGACTAACTTTTCAGCTTGCTAGCCCAGTGGCTATTGACAGGTTTGATTTACTAGCCAAAGTAAATTTTTCACTAGCCAGACGCAGACATTTGCAAACATAGGAATCGATGCTAAAATTATAGGAGTCGCTAAACAACGAAAACCAAAGTTTTCACTTCCGTGAGAAATTCCCACAGAACTTCGCAACTCGCCGCCGAAAAACATTCCTTTCCCTCAAAATGCCAATTCACGATTTCTCATGAACACAACATTTTTATTTACAAGTTCCAAACATAGGCATCGATATTATATATTCAAATTTTCGAACAACTGCAAATTTTTTAATTTTTTGAAAGCGTATGTGACCTCCAGATGCTGCGCACATGAAACATGATCCCTAGAGTTCCCCATGGTTTCATGCATGGCTTATCATTAGCAGCAAGCAGTTTTTTGTCGTTCGTCATTTTTTACTAAGAGAAAAACAAACAAAAAGTCAATCATTCTTTCGCATTTTAGTAATTTAAAGTTCTTGTTTGGGCCAATAAATTATATATAATATTTATTACAGCCAATGTTTTAAATTCTGCATGCTTTGACTTGATTTTGTTTTGTGAAAAATTTGAAATTAACTTTTAATTGGTTTCCTCTGGGCCTCCAGCGCTCGCAAATTTTCATTTTCACTAACCAAAATGGCTAGTGAAGCGCAAAAACCACTAGCCAAAATGGAATTTTTACTAGTCTGTGGCTAGTTGGCTTCCGCTAGTCTCAAGCCCTGAATGAAGTGGCCTACCTTTCCTGTTCAACCCAGTTGTTCTATGAAATAACAGAAAAGAACATAAATTAGCACATGTAGAAAGGACATAAGCAAGTTAACATGGACATACAATGTACTACTGTTTTCTACAGGCAGTGATCTGCCTACTATTTCCCACACTTCATACATCATGGAAATTGATTAAATATTCAATAACAAAAACCAAAAAGGTACAATGTACATTTCAGAAAGCAAATTAGTTAGGACTGTTATAACAGGCATGTATACAGAAGGGTAACACTTCCAAAAAGTCTTGTTATTAAATTATGTACCGTTTTACTATGCCTTTCAATAACATGCAAACTCAGGACTTCACATGCTAATTAGTGATTCTCTTTTTTGCTGCCATCAGTCATATACAAGTAATTACAACAAAAGAAACTTAAAATGGATCAATATCTACCAATCGAAACCCACAAAGGTGTTTTTGAACTTGTTGAAGTAAAATTTTTTTCCTGAGAAGTCCACTAAGATATCGGATCAAACATGTGGCAGTGAAAAAAAGCAACCATCGGTCAAGCACAGTTCATGTGACATCAAAAAGGTGCAGTAATACTGCTGCTTTTGTTGCAGATGTTTTTGTTTATACTGTGCATTCACCATTGTCACAACAAACTTTAATCTTATGGTAGATATTTAGTAAATAAACATTCATCACACCTTCAGCACCATTATGGCTTTCAACTTTCTGGTGAGTTTTCCCAGAATTTCCAACATGTTATTCCGTTTAGTCTAAAATTGGAAATTGGACATAGTAACTTTCAGTATAACCACAAAGATTAGCGGCTTTTATTTACTTAACTACAATGTTCAAGAAAGACCAGACCCAAACAACAGGTTTCTCATCCCTAAACAGATCATAACCAGTTGAACTAAACTGAACAAATATCCCTGTAGTAGTAAAAAATGCCATTTTTGCTTAAGATCAACCAAAACCTTGATGCATGTGGACCTTGCTAAATATTGTGTAAATCTCTCATATGCAAAATGTTTTCATGGCTTCCCTAAAACTTGAATCTAAATAACAGTCACTTCTCATATCAATTATATAATGGTATTGCTTGTCAAAAATAGTAACCAATGAGATACATGTAGCTACCTTCATTGCCAAAGGCTCTTATAAATGGGTATTTCTAATAATTCTACATGACTGCTGTTTACACTTTAAACCAAATCATCACCATCACACAAGTACCAGTAACAAGGCATTAGTTACCTCCATTTGCTTACTGTAGGGCTGATCCCACAGTGGAGTTACCACATGGTTTAACCTTGTCAACGAAAAGGCAAATCACATAAATATCAAAAATAACGAATAAATATAAAGTATTTATCGGGCACATTAACTAGTACAAATTAATAAGTACAATTAAGAACATGACTGTACTGTCCTGTAGATCCCACTTTTCACTTAAAAAATGGAAATTACACAAGAGGAAAAACGATAACAAATATTAAAAACTTTCAACTGGAAGATGCTCATTCGCATCTACTTAATCAAAAGTACTGATTAGGAAATATACTTGGGTTGGAATTATGAGCTCCATGCTTGAATGTGATGCTCAAAGGGGAAACAGGGTGGCTGAATTTCTCACCTGACAGAAATAGCAAGCTCTTCCCCCACATCTTCATCGTCCACCTTTATTCTCTTAGCATCAACATTTGATCGTGCTGCATCTGAGAGCATTCCATAGATCAGTGATCGGATTTCATAATGACCCAAAAACCAGTACAGAAAGAATCACGCACTTAACAAAGGTTATAGAAGATCCCTTCTCCAGCCTCAAAAGTATATTCATACCCTTGTTAGTTTCCTTCCTTTAGCTTACTGACAACTACAGTGGTTTCATGGTTCAAGTGCATTTGGTTTAAACCCAAAATTCCTGATAATCAGTTTACTCTTAGTTCTAGTGCTCTTGTGTGAGCTTGTTGGAGTTTTTAATGTTGAGAGTCAGTGGCAATAGCTATGAAGTATAGTGTAGGTCGTTCATATTTCATTTCTTTTGCAATAATTATCAATTTTGAGGTTGATGGCAGATGCAAGTCAAGTCTCTGGTTACTAACCCTGGATCATTCTCTTTCTTGCCATTCCTTCTGCTCGCTGAAGTGCCAGAGGATCAGGAAGAGGCTGAGCAGGCTAAAAATACACATTACATCACCTCTAGTTAGTACATTGAATCTTTCTGCTATAAATTACCACTTAAAAAGTAAGCTTTGATTCAGTTTATGAAGACTCTTCCAGGCCAAAAGCTAAATGGCACCTTCTAATTCTCCAAAACTCCCCTATGAAGATGGTAGCTAGGCAGCATGGCCGAGTAATAAAAGTGCTAGACTTAACATGTGAAAGTCAAGGCTTCAAGTCCCCTCCTGACCACCAGCTAGCATTGCGTGGATCTGTGCTAAGCAGCGTTAAACAGTGCTAAGCAGTTCCTAATCTTGTCACTCACAAAACATTTAACAAAATTGCACTGTATCAGCCTCTTAAGAAACATACAAAAGTCTTGTATCATTCATTTTTGGTATCCCAAACTGAATTGGAATTACTGAAATGGAATTTCAAATTCACCCTGTGCAAACTATGCAGTACGCTTTTGCAAAACTTTCCTTATTGAATGTGTATCATACCTTAGCAGAAAGTACTTTTCCTTTCCACTTGTGTCCTGATAATGATCTGATGGCCAACTATAAGAAGAATCCAAACAACAGCAATCACTAGGCTAGCAACTATTAAACATTTCTTACATCTTAATCAAATCAAATAAATAAGGGAAAGGGACCTAGCCCAGACTGTTAGTATGGTATAAACTCTATGAATGTGATATATTCTTAGCCTCATGATAAGTTTCATGATAAATATATCCTACATAGGCAATGCCAAGCTCTAGTGATGCGATCATAAATATGTTATGTTGTAAAACCTATCCCAAAACGCTTATATGTCAGGATTTATGGATGTGGCTAACCAGAAAGTCTTACCCGTCTTTCCTCTTCGTTCCTAAAGAAATTGAAAACATAAAATGGTTAGGGTTTGATTTCATGTAATGAATACAATTTTTTCTTACAGCGCAGCTTGGATATATCCGAACCAAAATATACGCGTAATTCGCATCAGCCCAATACACGTATACGCGTATGCATATGCACACATACACGTATACAGTATATACGCGTATGCCTGACTAGTATGTATGAGCTAAACTATTGTTTTTTTCTTTTCCTAACAGGTCATTGTTGTTTTCAAAGGCTTGACAGCTTGCCACCGAGCGAGAAAGAGTTTTCTTTATTTTGCATACGCGTATACTGTATACGCGCGTATGCCTTCAGACTAGACTTATTGCAAAATGTTAGCTGAAACTAACATTTTGCAACTGGGCACTTGACAGAAAATGAACTGACTGAATATAATTAAAAGAGAGAGTATTTTGCTGTTAAATCAAAAATTTACCATTTTTTTTTTTGCCAAATAAAACCGGGGATACACACTTCAACAATTCCATCTTCAGGGAGCAAACACAACCGAAAGATAACTTTTTTTCGACACAAAGTAAACACGGTCCAAGCAAGCGCGCGACTTGGAAACGTGTGCCAAAACACACAACTTTTCCTTGAAGAAAATTAAAAATAACAAAATGTGAGCGGCGCACCATAGAAACTTCAATAAACAATTCTTTCGTCGGGGAAAGAGTATTTTACCATTTGAATGAACGGTTTGTGTCAGATATATCCAGAGATATCATTTTCTCGACAAGGTCTTCGAAACGCTTCAAACAATAAACATCTCACAAGCGACTCGCCGATGCATGCCAAAACAGAACTTTTCCTCGAAGAAAAAATAACTAAACATGAGCGACACGCCAGTGAAACTTTGATAAAAAATTATTTGCCTAAAGAAAGAGCATTTTCCCATTTGAATGAACGATTTGCGTCAAATATAACCGGAGGTATCATTTTTTCAACAAGGTCTTCTGAACGCTTCACACACTTGCTGACGCATGCCTAAACACAGAACTTTTCCTTGAAGAAAAAAATAACAAACGTGAGCAGCGTGCCATAGAAACTTTGATAAACAATTATTTGGCTAAAGACAGAGCATTTTACCGTTTGAATGAACGATTTGTGTCAAATAAAACTGGAGATATCATTTTCTCAATGAAGATCTTCAGAACAGTTCAGACAATAAACACTTCCCAAACAACTTGCCGACGCGTGCCAAAACACAGAACTTTTCCTTGAAGAAAAAATAACTAAATGTGAGCGGCGCACCATAGAAACTTTGATAAACAATTTTTTCGTCAAGGAAAGATTATTTTACCATTTGAATGATCTGTGTCAAATATAACTGCCGATATCACTTTTTTGGACTAGGATCTTCAGAATGCTTAATTCAGACAAACATTTTGCAAACGACTTGCCGACACGTGCCAAAACACAGATCTTTACTTGTAAAAACATTAAGTTCACGTGTTAAAATAGGGAGTTCAAACGACTGCTTCAATTTTCTTCCCATTTTTGGTAACTTAAGATCAAGCAAGTGTTATAAACGGTAGTTTGTTGGTGAATTTGCAAAGTGATTGAAAACTTGCAGTATGATAGTTTTCATTGATCGGCAGGACGTTTTAGCTCGTTTTAACAACATGCAAATTTCGCTTTGAAGGCTTTTCATTCCCAGAAATATAATGTCCTTTGTTTGACCAACAATGCTTCACATAAAGAAACTTATGGGAATGCATAACAAAGAGACAGATATGCGCGTATATACGCGCATATGTGCGCATATATACGCATATGTGTGCGCGTATTAACATAAGCGTATATGCAAAATACGCTCGTATGATCTGCGTATACGTAGTTTGCATACATCTGAGCCGCACTGTATGTGCATAACTAATATTTTATCAGATGGATGGATTAAAGACACATGGAAGAACTATAAAAGCCACAATTGTCTATTGTAATGTGTACTGTAACCAGTTTTTTTTTTTTTTCAATAAATTGCTTAACAAAAAAAGTATTGCACTATACCTGAATGTGACATAGGCATGGTTTGCTCCTGGTGGTAGTTTCACTTTCACAGGTCTTACATTCAGTCTGTTAGCTATCATTTTCTTGAATTGCTGAAAAATAGACAAAAGTGCTGCAACTGTCGCCCTGAAAATAATCCAATTTTTCTTTGATCCCTTTAAAAAATGGTATTTCTCTTCAAATCCCTCTCAAATATTATTTATTTCATTGATTTAAAATACATATATACACACTCAGCAATCTGAGTTTCAAGCAATGTGATTCACTCCCTACCAAGTGAAAAATGCATGATTTAAACAAAGACAAAATGACTAGCGTGAACTCACATTTTGCCAGTGTTTCTGAATCAGAAGTCCTGAGAATGCATGAAGATGCCAGAAAGTTTTCAAAGGAAAGATAAGACTTAGCGATGCTTGAAATTCAAACGGTTTCAGGACATGTCCTTTGCAATCACAGATTTCATCAACCTAAGCACACTTCACTGTCGAGTCACTCTCTGCCCAGCGCTGGCAGAAATTAATACCATGGGATCATCGGCAGCAGCATCAAGTAATATTCAACCAAGCAACTCCAAATATTCAGGAGAAAGTCTTTATGCAAAACAACATCCATTTTTTGCCACAGTCCTGCACACATCACCAACTGCACTTTGCCAACTGCACCTTAATTTTGATCTCAAGTGAACTTCAAAACTTTTATTGAGTGGTGAAAATGTTTTGCAAGCAGACTTTCAGTTGTACAGCGTTAAAAGATCGTAAAATTTTTTGCTCATTTGTCATGAGAATTTTATCGAAGATTAAACAGATTCCCCATGTTTGAAGATTTTGTAAATAGTTTTTTGCATGCTTTGTACTGCTTGCTTGTTTCTCACCCATGAATTGTGAGGTCAGTTGAATTGACTTTTAATGATTTCCTTCTGAAAATGTTGAGATTGTCTGTTGTTGAGATCACTGAGTGTGTATAAACTAACACAATATTATTCCTTTCAATCTCAGTGAAAAGCAGCAGAATATTTAACTCATGGCTTTGTGGCCCAGTAAATATTTTCCCACTATTCACCTCTATTTCAAAGAATAATAATTTGTTAAAGTGCCACTAACCTACCAATTTTTTTTTCCTTTAGTAAAATCTACTAGTTTCCCTGATTATTTCAGCGAAAAAATTATCTCGATTGATAAAATTCTTGTGTTTCTACAGGCATTTCAACATGTAATTTCCATGTTCACGACCGCGCAAAGTGGGATCTGGGTCGGGTTACTAGTGACGTCACTTCAGGAACCGGGCTAAAACACTCAAGAGACTTTTGACTGAGCTTCGAGGGCCATGCGCATGGTGTTGGTGTACAGTCGCTAATTACTGACAAATGTCCGACTTTTACTTGCATGTTTTTTGTTATGGACTGAATGTGAACAAAAATAATCGTAGTCATAGATTCTCTGTTATATCAGCTTGTGGAGTTGTTGTTTGAATCTCCTCTTTTTTGCCAGGTTAGCGAGTAACAAGCAGAAAACTTTACACGACTCACTGAAATTCTCGTAGGCAGCATTACATTTTCAATCCCAAACGGTGCAGAGTTTGCAGCGTTTACAGCATTTGAAGCATTTACATGTCTAACATTCGTTTGTTTTCCAGTGTTAAATTGTGTCGAGCATTCTGTGTCTATCGTTTCTATTGCTTGTTTTCCTTCTATCGTTCATTTCGTTTCGAACGTTTAATTGCACATCTCAAGTTTATGTATTCAAAGACCTACGTGATCGGTTGACATCGCGAGAGATTTCCAGGGACCCTTCATGTGAAAAACTGGCTTGGTAACCAAAACAATCATCTGTTTGTTGCAACCAATTTTGTAGTGTTTTGAAATGTTGAAACGGGTTGTTTTGTGCAGACAAGAAAATGCATGTCAAAATTGAAAGATCTTATCTTCCGCTGAAGTTAAGATCAATAATTGCTCGATTACCTAAAAATAATGTCACAAAAATTAAGATATATCAACTGATAAAGCTGTTAAATGAAAAAAAATGGATAAATCAGTGGTAAACCTTTCTGCTTCATTCAACCTGGAATTTACTAGCCGTGGGAACCAACAATTCTGATTGGCCAGTCTGTAATTGTCTTTTATCAAAAGTAAACAAAGAGAGTCAACACAATCGTTTCGTCTGGTATCCGTCTAGGTTTTTTAGGAAGGCACAGGTTTCGTTTGTAGTTTAAAACAAGATATCATGTTAAATATGCCTCAATGTAACAGAAATTGACATGACATGAGTAATTTAATGCTGCCACTGAAAGCCACAAAACTTTCAGCAGATCCCAAGTCCACTGAGTTCAACCTTCTCATAGCACTGGCTCGTCACACAATAAATTTAGGAAGAGCAGCATGGTTCTGGTCCAGTTTAGGAACAAAAATGGTACTCCAACAGTCTTCCAAGTACCATTTACAAGTAATTTACTTCCAACATTTTTTTGCCCTTTTTTTCAATGCATTGGGAAAGCAGGCTTGTTTCGGTGAAATAACTCTAAACCCATCCTTGAACAGGGCTCGAAATTGCGACTCACTGGTCGCCAATGCGACTAAACATTGAGCACTGGCGACTAAATTTTGAGAAGTGGTCGCCAGCTGGCGACTCACATTTTGTCCGATAACTAAAGAAAACCATGACACAACTTTTGTTTTTAAATCTTTATAAAAAATTATTAGGAAATCAATTGGATATGGTAGCTAGTATACAACTCACCTTTCAGTCCCCAGTAAAATAATGTCTGAATATTACAAGATAATCGAAAAAATTTAATGTATTTTGACACGTTGATACTGCGTTCATGGCGTGCCATATTGTTTCAGGAGCTTCTTCTGAAACTGGGATCGCAGGTGCACTTCAACACCATGTGCTTTTCATTTGCCGCGAAACTGGTGGCAGATACCAATCAGTTGAAGAAATAAAGTGAGTTTTTGCGTGCGGGGAATGAAGATTCAAGCATGGCGTTGTTTGTTGGCAGCGAAAGGCAGTGAGGAAAGCAAGTCGAAAATAAAGAACGGCATTTCGAAGAAGTGGCAAAGGGAAAATACGCAAGGACCCGTGTTTGACTGACAATGAAAACCACGGACTTAAAATGTTTTATGCTTCGCTTCATTTAAAATGACTATGGAGACAACCATCACCTTTGGACCAGAGACATATCACCATAGAACAACAGTAGCTTTATAACTAAGTGTTACTCGTGTTGTTTTTAATTGTTTTCGCTCTTCAATTGTGACTTTTCTTGCATGCAAAGTAACGTATAAAATCGTGTTCTTGTGTAAGTTATAATATTATTATATAAAATAAGTTGGCAACCAAAATTTTTCCGTTAACCACCAGCTGGCCCCCGAACGAAAAAGTTAATTTTGAGCCCCGTTGAAATACGTTGATGAACATTTTAAATGATCTGCACGTTGGAAGATTTATAAACTATGTAAAATTTGCATTCATTGTGCCTAACCTGTGCCTGCCTATGCCTGAACTGTGCATCAATTGAAGCTGAAGTCGAGATTCATGCGCCAGTGGCAAGTCACCAAGTAACAGACGCAAGAACAACGATGCCAAAGATAGTTCAAAACCCGGGTTCTAAACGGTACTCAAACTAGAAATCAAACGAATGATAGAAACGATACAAACGTACGATAAAAACGAAACACACGATAGAAACATTGCAAACAATAGCAACAAAACGAACCAAACAAACGATGCAAATGTTTTCACAAGCTGGACAAAACGCTTATGTTAAACGTTGAAATTCGAACCAAAACTTTGGTTCAAAAATATGAATGTAAAGCTAGAAAATCACTTTTATCTTTGATTGTGTTGACTTTCTGTGAAAAATACCTATTTGACTTGAATCTGCAACTCATGTGCACCTCGATTTTCAAGACTTTTGTCTCAAAATTTTAACGACAACGGAAAGGATGTCAAAAATTTCAAACTTGTTCACTCCTGTTTTTAATCGTAAATTTCCTGTATGGTCTTTTCATTTTGTTTTCAAGTGAAAGTAAGTAGATATTCTTGGCTTTTCTCATTAGGAGATAAATGCACATATAATTTACTTTCATTTGATGTCGTCAGATTGTTACAGCTGTCTTTCAATTTTATACTCCACCGTGTTTTTTAGCGTTACATGTTTTGTAACGGCTCTGTACACTAACACCATGCGCATGGCCCGAGGGCTGTCAAAACATTTTCGGGTTATTTGTGATTCATATTTTATCAAAACTGGAGAAGAACTTTAAGTGAAAGAACTGTATCATCTAGCATTACAATTCGGAGTCTAGCTACAATTTGAACAGCTGCAATGTACATATTTTTTTCCATTTCAAAGTGCAGGTCGCCAGTCGAGATCGATGCGTTGTTTAATTAAATTTAGGCCAGGATCGACAATTTCTCAGTCCATTTGGGTTATAAAGGTACAAATAATGACTGAAGAGTTAGCTTACAGCTCTTAAAGAGTTATAAAGATGTCAATTGCTATGTCGCACATGATGGTCTGCGGTTTTGTTACTATTATGCGCACACATGCCATGCCGAAGTAGATTGGCACGGATTACACAAGACTCAAGAGAAAGTTCATGCAGTTGTTAATGCGCCAAGACCAGAGAATGTCCAGCAACTCCGTTCATTCTTAGGCCTGGTTAACTACTACCACAAGTTCTTGCCAAACCTTGCCACCACACTCAATCCCCTTAATGGACTCTTGGAGCAAGGAAAACGATGGAAGTGGACCACAGAGTGCGAGGAGGCCTTCCACTCAGTAAAGAAGCTGATCACATCAGATATGGTGCTCACCCATTATGATCCTGGACAGCCATTGCGACTAGCCTGTGACGCCTCACCAGTCAGAATTGGGGCAGTTTTACCGCACATCATGGAGGATGGCTCAGAGCGACCCATAGCCTTCGCATCACGTACCCTAACCAAAGCAGAAAGGAACTACTCCCAAATTGATAAAGAAGCCCTAGCCTTGGTTTGGTGAGTCAAGAAATTCCACCTTTACCTGTTTGGTCGTCATTTTACACTCGTGACAGATCATGAGCCCCTGACCTCAATTTTTAATCCCAAGAAAGGAATACCAGCAATGACAGTTGCTCGCTTGCAACGTTATGCGTTGTTTCTAGCAGGGTTTGAGTACAGTATTGAGTACAAGAACACAACCCAACATGGAAACACAGATGGATTGTCACGCCTACCTCTAAAGAAAGCCTGTGACAAGGAAGTAGTCGACCCAGTGGAGATTTTTCAAGTATCCCAGATAGAAGTGCTGCCAGTCAATGCAGATATGATCCGTCAAACAACTCAGAGGGATCCGGTTTTGTCACGTGTGATGGAAAACACAAAACAAGGGTGGCCAACCATTAGTGAGAAGGAGCTGGAGCCATTTCAGAGAAGGAAAGATGAGCTCACCATACAGGATGGCTGCCTTATGTGGGGCTCACGAGTAATAATCCCACCCAAGCACCAGGCACAACTGATAGCTGAGCTCCATGAAGGCCACCTTGGAATTGTTAAGATGAAGGCCTTGGCCAGGAGCTACATGTGGTGGCCAGGGATGGCCAAAGCGATTGAAGTAGCAAAAGGATGCACTGGCTGTCAACTTACCCAGAACAACCCTAAGACCGCTCCACTTCACTCATGGGAGTGGCCATCAGAACCATGGCAATGCATCCACATTGACTTTGCTGGCCCATTCTTAGGAACTATGTTTCTGATTGTTGTAGATGCACATTCTAAATGGCCCGAAGTGATACCGATGACTACTACAACTGCCAGCAGAACAATTGAGGAACTAAGAAAGCTCTGCCACACACAGCTTGCCAGAACAGCTTGTAAGCGATAATGGACCTCAATTCATAGCAGATGAATTCGGAGAATTCATGAGAAGTAATGGTGTTAAGCACATTAAGTCAGCTCCGTACCACCCAGCCAAAAATGGAATGGCTGAACATTTTGTACAGACATTCAAGCAAGCTCTCCGCGCAGCGCTGACGGAAAAGAAATCTATCTCTTGGAAGCTGGCAAACTTTTTGCTGGCCTACAGATCAACCCCACATGCCTTGACTGGAGAGACACCAGCTGTGCTCCTCATGGGGAGAAACATCAGGACAAGGCTTGATATACTGAAGCCTAACTTACGGAAGCGAGTGGAAGACAAACAGCAAGATCAAGAGTTATGGTCAAGTCACAGCCCTGCCAGAAAGCTAGAGTTAGGCCAAGCCGTCGTTGCCCGAAACTACAGAGCTGGAAACAAGTGGGTTCCGGGGATCATCACAGCTCACTCGGGACCCTTGTCCTATGAAGTCAAGGTTGCACCCAATACAGTATGGCGACGGCATGCTGATCAACTCAGAGAGTCTGCAGTGACTCGAAACTTTAACAACGAACAGTACACACCGCAACTAAACCCAGCAGTGTTGGCAGCGACACCACAATCAGCAAGTAGTGTGGAGAATGAAGAATTACAGGCTCCCATTATGAGTGGCATGGAGGAACCATTGACCAAAGATACACATGTGGACGACACCCCTGACAACCCTCCCAGCAGCCAAAGCGAGACCATGGTTAGCAGTCCGGCAACACCACCATGCAGACGTTATCCCCTTCGGCTACGGAAGCCACCAGAGAGACTGAACTTGTAACTGAACTGAACTTGTGCGTTATTAATAGATTGTGATTTAAGGGGGGAGGAATGCTATGTCGCACATGATGGTCTACAGTTTTGTTACTATTATGCGCACACATGCCATGTGCGCCTGTTGTTGAATATGAACTGCCATGTTTGATTAAACCTTGTTGTGTTGTACCAGCTTGATTCATTCAATTACGCGAGACACAACATCAATGAACACGAAGAGTTCGTAATTTGACTTTACGGAACGTGCAAATTTCGGAGCGTCAAAACATTTTTATATTCAAACATTAATTTCCCCCGAAATACAAGTTAAAATGCGATGCAGTTGTACTCCACTCCTGCCTACTTCTCCAGATCAATGATTGAAAATAGTTTTAACATAACAGATAAGCAATATTTGAAGGTGAGGTAACTTTTTGCTTCCTTATTGTCGACCAACCGTAGTATATGCATAGTCAATTACTGGGTACGAACACAAGCTGCGCAAATTTGCATATTTCATACTAGTGAAATCATGGAAAATCCTTCAACAAGGTCTCCAAAAGACGTTCAGTATACTATCACTTAGATGAATACATTTCTACTTCACTGTTATTTTGAATGGAATGTCCATTTTACGCACGCTAATAACCTGGGAGTCCTCAACTTATTAGTTTGCATTTCGGTTGACTGACAAGCGCATTCTTCTTTCAGCACAACAATCTCTGTCGGTAGCTACAGAGTTGAATCTTAATTGTTTGTTTCACTTTCCTCATATATTTATAAATGCTTGATCCACTCCAAGTTTGTAATTTAGATATATTTCGTTCCTCAAAGACAAAGCTCAAAGAACAAAACAATTCTGTATTCAGAATGACCATTGCAAAACAGGGCCGGATTACAGGCGACCTCCAGCGTACGTGTCTTTTTTCTTAAAATCCACAAATACATAGCTAGTTCACCAGTTTGAAGCCTCAACAATCTTCTTTGCGTCATTGTAGAACGTAGGTTTCATTTATTATTTGTTTAGACAAGTCTCTACTTCGAGTACAAAAAACGCGATGCGTTTAATTTACCGTGTAATTTCCTGACCTATAATTTCGTCTGGGACTCGGAGGATCATTTGCGCTCGAAATAGTCAGATGGCTTCCAGCTTATCCTAAATTTGTCTTATACAGTACCTTGGCAATTTAAAGCTTTCCTCTAGAGATAGAGAGGAATATACAGGCCATGAAAATCTCTAGGTTTTTGCAGTAGCGGCGAACCCGAGATCGAAGAAATCCTGAATGGCTCCCCACGGCCGGCTTTAGCTTCGCACAGATCAGCCTGCTTCTTTGGTCTTTTTCTCATTTCTGGTAGAGTTTCATCGAGATAGAGGTATTGAATGATGAGGAGTACTTCAAGCGCAAATGATCCTCCAATTCTATGCATCCTGTATTGCTACAGTCTCCAACAACATATCTTCCTTGCATTCTGCAACGATTTTGACACACACTATCGCATGTTCGCATACATTCTTCTCAGAAACAAAATATTGTTATCCCCAAGGTGACGTCAGAAGCCAACTCGTCCCATTCTCCGCTATTCCTCGGTCGTGAACATGGAAAAGGGCAAATTTACAAACTTTAAAAATTCATAGAAAATTAACAAAAATAGCTACAAAGATAATTTTTTTGCAGTGGTGATCAGGAGAAAAAGGAAATTTATATTAGTGAAAAAAATTTGGGGGGTTAGTGGCACTTTAACTGTATGCTTAAATAGAACAGCTCTTTTCAGTCAGGCTAATCTGAGCATTATTCAGGCTAACCAACATGCATTTTCTGGGTAAAAGTGGCTATCAGGAGGCTGGCAACTTCTGACTACCAATCACTTGGTCTATTTTACTGGCTCCTGGACATCCAGACACTTGGTATATTCAATTAAACCTCATTATCAGGTGGTCAGTATAATTTTCATTATCAGGGGACAATTTATACAAATGAAAGCTGGCTTCAACCCTTATAATTTGGCCAATGAACCCCCCACACCATGCAGCTCATTGTTTTAATTTGACTTTTGGAAAAGCAACAAATTAACTGAGCTAAATTTAGAATGTAGCTTACCTTGTAACCACATTTCTTTGGCAAATTTTGAAGTTCAATTTTGTAGATCTCGGAAGTAAATTCATCTCGTTTGGTATAGAAATAAGGATCGGATTCTGCCTCTTCTTCGTCTGGTTCGTCGTTTATTACGCCATCTTCATCTTTGTCCAGCTCTGTAGCCTCATTGTCTTCATCTTCGCCATCTTCCGGCTGCTCAGGTTCATTTTCAGGTTTGTCTTCCATATTGACCACTACATCCAATCCATTCACAGGTCTTGATTTATCATTTGATTCTGAAAGGTCTGACTGTTCGTTGCTAACCCCTGTGTTAACTTCGGACGTCGCTGCTTTGTCTGAAGTAGCCGCTGCATTTGAACCCCAAGAGCTGGCTTCTGTTTGTAGCTTTGCAAACTGAAACAAAGGTGGAAATCCAGGAATAGGCAACGAAACTTCTGGTCTGACATTCAGTGCTTCCGTAGATAGTAAAGAAGACTGGTTAACACTAGACGGTGCTCTTTCTTCCACGCCATCCATGTTTTCTTCGTCCGCCATATTGACACGGCGTGGTCACATGGCCGTATTTTTACATCACTTCAGTAATCGCAGTAATGCAAAGGTCTACCGAGGCCCTGACCGAGGCCGATGCATTCTCGTCCCCAGTGCTACTCGTCTTAAAATGTCATTGATGTCGTTTCTCCGACCACGTGACCAAAAGAAACGGAGGCTCTGGGGACGAGAATGAGGCCGATGAAACCAAAGGAATCTGACGAATTTAAGGACGGTGCCTACTTTTGTTAGTGCGCACACGTTCTGCGCATCACGCAAGCCATGGTTTAAGCGCCACGCGCGCGCTGGGTTGACATGACGTAATCAACTACGCTACCAAGTACGCAACTAAATTGAAAGCAAAGTTTTCCTACTGTGACCAAATCAAGTTTAATGAACCTGTACTTAAACCAGGAACACCAGAACAGCAGCATATCGCTAACCACTAACTGTTAACGTCTTCCAGCTGAAAAACTAGCTGTTATCTGTCGAAAATTATACTGAAATCCAACTGTAAACATGTACCTGCAGATGGCGTAGTGCGCGCGCAAAACAAGTGCGAGACGATACGCAAATGTTTTACTTACTGAGGAGGTGACAGGAAAAAATGTAACAGGCACCTTAAAAAGTTTACAAAAGGATCAGTAACTTTAAAAAAACGCGTGGTTACCCCTATATTTTATGTTATGAGATGGAAGTGGCAAGCCTATTCAGCACGTGATTAGTTTCTGGTTGTGAGCAAAAGATATTTAGACTGTATTTTAGCTGAAACAGAGGACGGCTGTCAGAGACGCTAAAAGTGCTGTTGCAACGATTTTGTTATTACAAACATACCAAAAATGGCTTTTATGTTACCATTTACCATGTAGTTTTCAGATCTTTATAAATGTGTTTGCTTTTCTGTATGTAAAGACGAATTCTAAAGAAAGCTGTGAAGAAATATCCTCTCCTTCTATTTTCAGAAAAATGCTGATGTCAGCATTTTTGTTGAGATTCAAGGCTAATTATCTCGAAAAAATGCGTGGCTACCCTCTTTTTTTCTTTGTGGATTCCGATAGCCCTTGCAAAGATCTACTTTTTCCGCAAGGTCCTAACCTGGCGCAAAAACCTTTTTATTTAGTAGGCACCGTCCAACAAATGTACTAAATAAAGTACACTTCTAGATCGTTTTCACGTGACGTCATCACTTTCTGAAATCCAAAACTAAAGAACCACCAAAGTCTTTATCCTTATCGGGCATAAGAGGCGGTATATTTATATCTGTTTACAATTTTACAGCTCAACAGCGTGCTTTGTTTGGAATCCAGAGAATTTTGAATTTCAGGGTTATGGAGGTGCGTGACACAAGGCTACGATCGAGTTTGTCGAAAAATGTATACTTATCTCATGATTTTGAGCCTTTTTAGAAGTTAGAGCATTATGAAAAGTGCTTATGTAATGCTTGTTTGATCAGTACTGATAATCAGTCGCCTAGATAGCCAAAGTAAGTTCCAGATGTTTACACTATTTTCCGGCCGCCATATTGGTGTACCACGGAGGTACACCAACATGGCGTTTTCATACTGGGCTCTGTAAATATCTGCGAAACATTTCGACGAATATCTGAAGTTTGGGGAAACGCACATGCCTAAAACTTGGAGAAAAGTCTTATTTAGTTATCTTCTATAACATCATAACTTCATAGCTTTTTCCACTGGATGGTTTTCGATTTATTTTTTTTTTTATTGCGTGACAGTGAAAACGATCTATTACGTAGATATAACAATAATTTACGCAGATTATGTGCAACTTTCGCGAATAAATGAAGTTTGCTCCCTCTTCTACCTAAGCTCGATCCACGCAGAAGAGCGATCTGGGAATTAGTCTATGACAGTACAATGTAACCCCAAGGGGTACACGCAGAAACACTGGGTGGAGGGCTTTTGTTGTTGGTCTTATCGATAATGATGAAAAAGTAGTCTCTTCTAAAAAGCATACCCAATTTACGTCTAGAGTGCAAGATTCATACCCTATTTATGACAAAAATGGCCAAAATCAAGACCCTATGTATGACCAAAACGGCTGTAAACCATACCCTTTTGGGGCCTCACATTCCTATATAATATATGGCCCATAAAAGGGAGTACCCTCCCGGAAATGTAACGCTCTGTGAAGGAGACGTTACAAACTTCCAGTCATCGCTACTTACTGTGTTCGGGGGTATGTGGGGGGGGGGGGTATATAGGTACAGTTGAACCCCACTATTTCGAACTCCCAGGAGAAACGAAAAAAAGTTCGAAATACCGAGCGTTCTAACCTGAGCATCAGGCCTTTGTTAGCAAGAGGATAGGAGTAGGGGGAAATTGCAGAGAAAGGCCTAACAAAAGCGTTTTAATTGGCTTATGTCGAACATCCAAAATCTGGACGCGCGTTAGGCTGATTGGATATTACACAATGCAACATAATCTCACACTACCGGAAGTGAAAGCATTTCGATTGGCGGTAAATTCTTTTCTGTCGGGATATTCATCAGGCTTGTTATTTCATCGTCGAGCTCAGAGTATTAGTCAGAAAACAGAGCTCTCTTTGTTGAAGGCCTTTGCAAGTGCTTTTTTCTTGCTGCTTCGCATTTGGAGTCACTCCAGTTTACGTTGGGGATCGCTGACCTCGAACAGGAATTGAACCTCTAGGACTGGCTCGCGAAGGAGTTCGTGGAGCGCTTTTCTTCGCCTCGTCGAGTGCCCTACCACCTGCCAATGAGACCCTGTTAGGGGTAAATTCCGACAAGCGACAATGGCCTTGAAACGGCGACATCAGAGCTATGAACTGGCGACGAACGACAGACTACTCCAGCGAAATAGAGAAAGCGACACCAATGGCAAGATAGAACGACAACGAATTTCGGAACTGAGAACGCAGTGGTTGTTTTAAACGTCTGAGTCGAAGTGAAGACACATTTCCAGAGTTTTATATGTGTTTTCCTCTCTCACGCGCGATGTCGACGGGTCGTAAAACCCAGGCTTTCTTTTATATGCTTAAACGTCCACGTCGAATAAATCGAGTCCGTCATTGCCGAGCATTTTTTTCTCTCTCTCAGCTGAGTGAGCAGTGCCCTAAAACGCCTAAAAACACGCTTAAGGAAAAAGGAAAGATATCTTCGACCGTCTGCTTCATACTTTTATTAGTGGGTCACCAGTGAAAGAATATGGAGCTGTATTATCAACAAATGGCATTATGAAAGGAAAGGAGAGACAGGGGAAAGCTGTCAAGGTCTTCTCGTCTTCAGCGGAAGATAAGGGTTTCGCCAAATTCAAAGGAAGGTTATAGATAGGAGAGATTATCTGATTGGGGCCGTTGAGATTTTGAGTTTAGGGTGGTTTTTAAACATAAACATGGTAAAAATAGTCATAGGTTCGGTTGTACTTTAGGTCCAAATACTGTAAAATGGCTCAAAATAGCAATTCCAAGCGTCTAAATTTCAAAATTTCCCAAGGGGAGCATGCCCCCACATCCCCTAGGAGGTTAGCAACTTCAGCGCTCGAAAGTATGCCCAAGCCCTTAGAAAGCATGCCCCCAATATGTCCCCCAACACGCCCCCAGCCCCTTACAAAATTTTGAAAAATTGAAGCAGCTAAGAAGTCTTTTCCTTCATTCAGAGTCGAAATGTGATGCTTTAAAAGTAACCATAAAGTAATCATTACTGACCAGAGAAATGCTGGCTCTGCATAAGAATTCCTACTGCTGAAAACTGTTCGAAGCAAGTGCAAAACGTACAAGGAGTAAATTATATCCAAAGAGATAGTTATATATGTACTCGACTAAAACAGCAGAGGAACCTTCAATGCGTGAGAAATAATAGTTTCAGCGTGAGAGCACAAGATTGAATTCGTTTGGGTGAGCCTCATGCTCAATGCGTGAGACTTGAGAGCACTGTGTCGGTTTTTTTTTAATAAACAAAGGTATTACGATGTGTTATACGTGTAGCTTCGTTTTAATCGAACAAGGTCAAATTTCCCGACACAACTCCTCTGAGACGAAATTCCGAGAGGCGACATAGGAATCTTGCGAAATGCCGACATGGCTGGTGACGAATTTCAGACAGGGGACATGGGTACCCTCCCCCTAACAGGGCCTCGCCAATGCCTCCCGTAACTCCGTGAACATTCTCTATTTTCCTAGTGCATTTTTTGCAAACAGACCTTTTGCCGTCTTCACCATCTTGAATGAATGACAACAATTCTCTACTCGAGCAATAATTCCACAAGAATGACAGGTTTTTCACACAAACCTTTAGAAAACTCTTTGTTATAAGTTTCAGAAAACAGCGGTACTTAGGCTTTTGTACATTATGCTGGCATTTTTTCGAGCATTTTAATAGTGAGGCTAAAGCATTAAGCATTATTCGAGCATTTCAGTGGCATTTTCTCGGAAAATTTTTTTTTTCCACAGAAAATAGAAATAAAAATTTTTTTTACGAGAAAATGAAGACTTAACTCGAAATTGAAAAAAAATTCGAATGCCACCCTAAAACAGCCGAGTAGGGACTGAAGAGAGGTCAGCGGTAGTCAAATCAAAGGCAGTCATCAGGCATTCTCGTCCCCATAGCCCTTTTCGCTCCTCTTAGCCGGCAGGGCCTTAGCTTCGATTCTCGTGCCAAGGCCCTGCCGGCTAAGAGGAGCGAAAAGGGCTATGGGGACGAGAATGGTCATCGGGGGGGGCGGCCATGTTTGTTTAGTCACCTTTGTGATAAACAAAACCCATGTACGAGCATTAGCCGAGCATTTCAGTGACCTTTTGGAGGATGACCGAGCATTTTAGTGGGAAAAATGGAGCATTAAGGTGGAGTATTTTAGTGGGGAATTAAGAGCATAATGTACAAAAGCCTAGCGGTTCTGTGGCGACACACTTCCATACTTTGTGTGAAAATTTTCAAAGCAAATTGTGCAAATATTCTCGGAAACCATTGGACGAAACTGATTTTTTTTGCTCAAATTCCCGCCGTTGAGATCTGTGATGCATGCAAGTAAACATGACAGCCGGAAATGATTCTGATTGGTTAATACATATACTGACGCTTGTCGCGCTATGAGGAGGTGGAAGACTGCAATAAAGACCCTTGCGTCACGCTTTTCTTTGCCGGTGCTTCCTCCTCTTACTAAAGCCTAATACTCAGGCTACGAGCGTGCGAAATAGCCGGTAGTAAATGACTGAACGCCAAATCCAAGGGAAATGGTTTTAAGTTCGAAATAACGGGGAATTCAAAACAACCAAGTTCGAATTAGCGGAGCTTTAACTGCATATAGGTGTGTGCGTCCCCAAAAGGTATGTTTGGCAAAGGGGCATATATAGATTTTGACCACTTTGGTCTGAAATAGGGTAGTTTTTCAGGCTTTGTTTTGGCTTGGCACTGGGAATTTTTTTTTTTTTACAAGGAACTGATTTTTCCTACCAAGATTGGCAAAACTGTAGCCCTTCTCAAATGTTCACGCAAATGGAAACTATCTCTGGTCAGCTGCAGCATGCAGTCATATGATTAGCGTTGTGTAGTAATTTTAGATGTCTGAAATGTGTTGTCAATTTTTGGCTCATGTCTGAAATAGGGTATGAAAATCACATCGAATCACAGATTTTGGTTTGAAATAGGCGAAGGGTTTCAAGGTTAGGGTCACTCACCCCCCCCCCACCAAAAACTTCGTAGATTACCTCCCCCGGGTTACTATGCAAGTTCAGTGTTGAACTATGAAAACAGGGAGGGAAGACATCAACTTGAATGAGAGTTGTTTTCTGAGCTTACTGAATCAAAAGCTAGACTGGTGGGCGGATACAATTCGTGGGACAATAAGTGAGAAACCAGAAACTGCAAGGGACCGCATACGACAAACACTACCAACGTAGGATCTACAAGAGATCTGATTAGCCAAAAAAATGTATGAAGACAAACAGTAGACTGCAAGGCTGATACTACGTGAAAAACGTTTCGAGACACCAACATGACAAGAACCGATAAAGTAGGATTGCAACAGTGGACGTGGACAGCTGTCCACTGTTGCGATCCTACTTTATCGGTAGACTAGGACAACTTTCGCAAAAGTGGGCTTCTGTCGGCAAATTCGAGGAAAAGTTGGGAAACACACTTTTCTCAATGAAAATTATGCGCTGAACACGAAACTCTTGTTTACCAAGTTTGGTTCTGCCATTTCGACCTTCAAATCAGCTATTTATATTAACATACATAATTACGACATGAAATCGAGGCTATATGTTGTTTCACGTCACAACACACGTCAAAACTCCTTAAATATCAATAAAATGCAGCGGGTGACAGACGCAGTATGTTTATCAAGTAGTCTGTCGGTATTACACGATAATCACATGATTTTCTGTTCACGTGACTCTTGAAAACGAGGCTAGAAGCTATTTCCTGATTAAGTTAAATAAGAAGGAGAAGAAGATTCACATAAGTTTTCGAAGCAAGAAAAAACAGTTGCAACCTACAATTTCTTTCATTCTTTACAAATACAGTAGCACATGGATGAGTTGGAAGGCATCTTAAAATCCATGAAAGATTCTGGTTAAGGGACTTAGTTTTGAACCTCATCTGAACATCCTACAAACAATCTGAATGCCATGAAATCCTTCAGATAGCAGACAAATGCAGCGTCTCTGACGTCGGAATCTGATGAAACGCTCGGCAGTAGCAACAGAACATTCTTGATTTTTGGTATTCGTCTTATAGAAGCAGAAACCAAATTTCAGATCAGCTGTTTGAATAGACCTAATTTTAAAAAGATATTAAAAGATGCTAAACAATTTAATAGTACTGTACCATTCACTGCCCTTGGTGTTCAATAGTGTCATCATAGGGAACATTTTGGCAGGAAGGAAGAGCTTCTGGTGACCGACATCTAGAAAATAACGTCGTGCGTGCTTCATTGCAGCTCTCAACATCAGCAACATTATATACTCTGCAGATGAACTTCTTAGCGGACGTCATTGAGAAGTCATCCAGGTCACCAATGGTTTCTACTTCAGAATTGTTTCTTTCAGACGTTCACGAATTGTGTGGATTGGCAGATACTTAGGCTTCTTTGATGTCCCAGCTCTCATCCACAACTGCTTGCAGCTCATTTTGTCCACGTGTGAAACTAAAAGGAAGAAAACATCCGTGTCTTGACACGAGGCGACAAGGAATTCTGCATCTGAGTGTACTCAGTGCAAAATCATTCGAGTGTCCGCCTCTTCACGGAAACCTTTACGTGCTCTGATGTCAATGTTCGGGCTGGAACACTCGACTGCATCTTCCTCTTCGAATCCACCACCAACAATGATGGTCTTATCCACTGGGGCTCCTGCAAGAACTTTATTTGATAAGAAACGTGCTACATCTGCCTTGCTTTCATCGAGAGCCACGAAGTTGGACCAGGACTTGGGTAGCGGTACTGAGCCATCTTCAATAATTCTTCGAGTGGGTGCGTGGCCTCGAGAACGCTTCTTTCTAGTCGCACACTTGATCGACTTTCCCATGTATCTGTCAAATGTCACGTCTATTCGATGAAAGTCCTTTCCAGAGGCAAGAACAGTTTTCACAAATTTATCCCCGAGATCGTCGAATGTGTTGCAATCTGAAGGTCTTCCAAACGCCATTACCACCATGAGTGCTTGACCATCTACTACTAGCGTCAATCTCCCTGCGATTGGCGTGACCCGAGGACGTTCCGTACCACTACTCAAAACTTCCATCATGACCGATTTATTTCCAGTGCGCAGCTGACTACTGGCATCAAAGATGGTAAGGAGAACTGCCATTAGTTCATGGCTGAGGATTTGAGGCAAATCTACTCTTCCACCGTCATCGTATATGCTGTAATGATGTGCTGAAGGGTGTTTCTGTCGGCTTTGATGGCCGCACACTTTTTCAATATCGTTCTTTTTGACCTCATAAAGGGTTGAAAATGTGGGAGCCTTATTTTTAGCAACAGGGTCCCGGAGCTTCTTATGATGCCCATCTTCTCTTGGCGCTATAAGTCTTTCCTTTACAAAGGTGATATACAAAATAAAATACAATAACCTTTATTTCACCTGGAATTTAAAATAGAAAATTGCTAATATCTTCGAGAAAATGAATAAATGAATAAATAAAATAAGATGGATATGGAATAATAAAATAAGTATATAAAATTACGTAATTAATGCACTGGCATCAAACCATTTGCAACTATCTACAGAAGGGACAGCAGTCAGTGTCGAATTCTAAATTACGAATAGCCGATTTGAAAGTTGCAACTGTTGGCAGTGACCTGGTGGTATTGGGAGGGAGTTCCATAGTTTACTTCCATAGTAAGATAGAGAGCGCAGGCCATATCTAGTGGTATTAACACGAGGGATAACAAGAGAATGTGTACCAGTAGTACATAGATTTATGCTATGGGATCAGCTCCTCCTGGCCAAGACTGTTTGCTTTAAGTAGGGACTCTTCTATCCGTGTCGTTGCCACGTCTTTGGTCACCATGTTCTGCAACCTTTCAGGGATTGTTACCTGATTGTTGACGTTGAAAACATTGGCTTGACGGAGCAAAGCAATAACTTTCTTCTCATCGGAATAATCTCGCAGTCTAGTTTCCTTGACAGTTTGGACTCGTTGCATGCGATCTGATCATCGTTAGCAACATGAAACATCTTCTTTTTTAATACAGCAATATGTGAGCGGATGTTATATGACAGTGTCCATCTACACAGCGCTGCTGTTGTCCTTGTTATGCCAACTATCCCATCACCTCTCTTTCCGGTACCATTGAGCCACTCCTGACCTTGATCTGGATCTACCTGATTAAATTATGGAGAAGAACCTTTCACAACCCAGTTGCCCTTGTCAAACTCGGTTTGTACTTCTAGTGGAAGCTGTTTCATTTGCGCAAGGTACACAGCACCCTATCGCGCGTAATTGGTGTGATCATAACGATGGAAAAGTGGCAGCATCTTTTGAAAGGCGTACAGATGTAGGTCTCACATACCCTTTCTCTGAGCTCTCACAAAGAGCAGAAGGATGCAGACTATTTCCATGTACTGCCACCAGTACTCTAAATTAGGATTATTCTCTTTCCTGACAGCGATGAAGGAATACAGCGCGCGCTGTACGGAATCTGTCAGGTGACACCAGGTCAAGCAGTTTCAGAAAATCTTCCTCTTTGTTTGACTGAACGGGCTTCTCGAGACTGTTTCAGTTCGTTGTCCTCCTCTTCTAAATAGACCAAAAGTTGTGGCAGAAGCAGCTGCTACGTACATCGCCTGAAGAGTAATCTTGTGAACTCGAGTACCCTTGTTGTAGTCTTTGCCTGCAAGAAAGCGCTCCACAGTTCGTGGACCTAAGATACCGCTCTCAATTCAGATGGTTGGTAGCCCAGAGCCTTGAAATCTTGAAATCTTGAATCTTGAGTCTTGAATCAAGAAATTTTCTTAATCTACTTATCTTACCCTTATCAGTATACTTTGCATAGCAGCTCTTGTGCCAGTGCAGTTCCTCAGCTTTCTTTCTCTCAATTGCACTCAATATCCCGTCGATTGTTTCTGTGTTGATGGTGTCTCTTAATTTTCGTCGCTCTTCAGATGATTCCTTCAATGAACGCAAGCCCTGCACTCTTGCACTGAACAGGACATCTTTTTTTACTCCTGGCATATAATACATTCACTGAACGAAACAGGAGGGGCAGATCGTTTTAAACTCGCCCGTTCTTCCATTATTTTAACGATGTAATCTCTCAACCGGGGGCGAGGCAGAAGACTCCTGAAATTTTCGTATAGGCATCATCCAACAAAAAATGACGTCACATCCGGTTTAAACTGCGTTTCACGGCTCGTTTCACAAAGCGAGAAAATGGCGTTTCGATTACTCACGATTCCCTCTATTTGTAAACCATCAGTTTCGTTTCATTTTATATTGAGGATGGAAAGATGTTGCAGACACATTACTTCGACAAAAAGTGCAAGGCGTCGTAGAGTGTTCTCCCCCGCCCCTGCTCTCAACACAACCCGCCATGGAGCTCTCCGAGTTACCAGCTTGATTTAGCAGCCACGTAAGTTTACTGGGACTGGGACTGCAGCATAGGATAAAAAGCTTTACCAATTGAAACTTCAGAATAAAGTTATTTCCTTGAATGAAAATGTCTTTTATTCTCGACCAGAACTTAGTAAGGTTTCTCTTTTCGAAGTCCAAGTACCTTAATTTTCATTTTCAATTCAAATTTGATTCATTTGCAAAAACAATATTCCTACACGCATCGCTGAATTACGTTTTCGATCAGAGTCAAAGCTCAAAGCATGGGTTTGTCTTGTGTTTAAAATTGCCACTTTCATTTTATCGCGTAGTATTAGTTTTTAGATTCTTCAACCATTTAAATCACAACCCTAGAGGGTTCATTTGTTAAGAGCTTTACAATATAATAATAGGAAAAACGTGTCTATTTCTTGACGTGGACATATCCTTGCTGTTGCAGTCTGCATAAATGACCTCTGGAGACGAAATAGTTTCGATATAACATGTCTAATTAAAGCATCCACCATCAATTTTTGCTTTTTTCAGTGAAATATTTAAAGTACGCTGATTTAGAGAAATATTCGGATTCAAAACTAACTTCGAAAAATGGAAAACAGTTTTGCCTCGTTTTCATGCTCGGTATTTGGATCATTTATTTAAGGGGGGTTCTACCTGAAATTGACTAGAAAAAGCGTTTTTTTGTTTTCTTCTTAAATCACAAGTTCAACTACTTGACTTTACTTTGGCAATTGTTTTTATTCGAATATTTGAAAAAATAAAGGAGAAATAAGCGTTTGTAAACAAGAGGAATTTCGTTACCATGGCAACGGAAGCTGGCATTTTTTGTTATTTCCTCCTTTACGAGTGTGTTTGCCCCCCCAAACCAGGTAGAAACTAACTTAGTCATATTTGAAGCCATATGCGAGAAAATGCAAGAGAGACACTGAGGACGAATTGGAAATTGCTTCGAGTAGACCTTGTTTATTTCGAAATACAGTGCTGGGAAAGTTTTACTTTGAAATGACTGGAAAGAGAAAAAGAAGCATTTTTCGGAAAACGAGGAAAGGAAAAGGATTTGGTGGAGCTATTAAAAGTCCGCAATCACGCGAGGAAACTCCTTCGAAAGAGAGTGAAATCTCTGAATCGGGACCTGGTACTTCGCACGATCAATCTGATTTATTAGATTCTGGTGAAGAGAGTGACCAGCCACTTAGTTCTTCAAGGAAGAAAATGAAACTCCAGAGCTCTGAGGATGAATCTTATATAAGTTCTGCCGAGGAAACAGAAGCAGTAGAGGAAGGAAATGGATACAGGCTTGTTGATTTGAAGAGTTTGTCGTCTGTGTTCTCGAATGTACACAAATGCAAAAAAGGTGAAACAAGCATGTACAACTCGTGTTTTATTTGTACATTATTTTCATTTTTGTGGTGTTAACGTATTGTTATGCAAGTACCTCCCAGCTTATCATGAAGGACTTTAATCAGCTGTAAATATAAAGTATTATTTTACTGTGCCAGAGTCTTGTTTAGACTCTCCATGTGTTGACACTGATATTGAATAAATTAATACTAATTCATGCATTCAGTATTGTTTATGTTATAAGCCTATGTGTGTGGTTCCGTAGCTGTAGTCGCTAGTATATTTTTCTTGTTATTTTATTAATTCAGGAAATCTTACTATGGAAGAAAATGCCTCCAGCCGTGGAGGATTAATGTCAGACTTATCCATTCAATGCAGTTCTTGTGATGAAAGCACTCCTTGGCAGACATCACCCCAAATCACCAAAAAAGGAAAATCTGTTGATGTCAACAGGAGAGCTGTATATCATTCAATAGAATTGGGAACTGGATATGAAGGGCTTTCCTCCTTCTGTGCAATAATGAACATGCCTTGCCTTTCAAGAGCTGCGTACTACAAGCAAATGGATGTAATTTTGGAGGCCTTGGAAGATGAGGCAAAAGAAGAACTTGTGAGAGCAGGCCAACGGCTTCGGCAGCAAGTGATGGAGGAAAACGGCGAGTCCAACAGCACTGCAATAATTGATGCTGCTGTTAGCTTTGATGGCACATGGGCCAAGAGAGGCTTCACTTCATTAACTGGTGTTGTTTTTGTTATATCAGTTGACACTGGAGAGGTATTAGACTACCATGTGATGTCGAAGTCTTGCCATAAGTGCTCTGTGAAGAAGTCACAATGTGAAGGGGATGATGAAAAATTTGAAGACTGGAGAAGGGAGCATTTGGCAGCTGGTGAATGTGACATTAATTTTGATGGAAGTTCACCAGCTATGGAAGCTGAAGGAGCTTCTGTTCTTTGGAACAGATCAATTGAGCTTCATAACATAAGATACAAATGGATGGTGTCAGATGGTGACAGCAAGGCTTTTAACACAGTAGAAAATGTGTATGATGGCTGCAAAGTTATTAAGCTGGATTGTGTGGGCCATGTGCAGAAGAGGATGGGTAAACATTTGATGAATCTTAAGGCCCGCACAAAAAGTAAACTGGAGGATGGAAAGCCGGTAGGGGGGAGTGGTAGGCTTACAGAAGGAAAAATTAAGCAGCTCCAAAAGTATTATGGTGTGGCGATCCGGCAAAACACCTTGGCTAAGGCAAATCCTGTGGAAAAGGAGGTCGATGTTGCAGTTTATGCAATGAAAAAGAATGTAATTGCCATTCTTCATCATTGCATAAAATCAGAGGATGCTGCTAAGCAACACCGCTTCTGCCCTCGTGGTGAAAGTTCGTGGTGTAAATGGCAGCAGGACTCAGCAACTGGAACTAATACGTAAAAAGGAGACGACTGTTTACCTGAAGTCTTCCTGGAGCTGCTGAAGCCAACATTTGTGACTCTGAGTGACAGTAAACTTCTGGAAAGATGTGTACTTGGGACAACCCAGAACCCAAATGAAAGTATCAACGCTATGGTTTGGGTGCAGTGCCCAAAGCACAAACACCACGGAGTAAAAGTTGTCCGCTGTGCTGCAGCATCTGCAGTCTGTCATTTCCATGGAGGGGCTGAGAGCAGGAAAAGAGTGATGGAGAGACTTTCCATTCCTGGTGGTACATTTACTGACCACATATTAAGGCTCAGGGACAGGAAACGGCTCCGAAAAGCGGATAGCCAGGCAACAGCTAAGGAGAAAAAGCGTCGCCAAGGGTTACAGCTTGTCCGTATCCGTCGAGAAGAAGCCCTTCGTGAGAAAGAAGGTGTCACATATGAAGCTGGGGCTTTCTAAATTTGCTCACAAGGCTTCTTTCACTTAAATGTGGACTGTTTACTACTCAGAGACTCTATTATTTGAATACAGCTGTTGTTTAATTTGATTTTTGAGTTATTTTTTTGTAAAAAAAATACCTCTTAGTTGGCGCGTCGGGTATGTTATGGACGGGTCAATGGGTGAGTGAGTGAGTGAGTGAGTGAGTGAGTGAGTGAGTGAGTGAGTGAGTGAGTGAGTGAGTGAGTGAGTGAGTGAGTGAGTGAGTGAGTGAGTGAGTGAGTGAGTGAGTGAGTGAGTGAGTGAGTGAGTGAGTGAGTGAGTGAGTGAGTGAGTGAGTGAGTGAGTGAGTGAGTGAGTGAGTGAGTGAGTGAGTGAGTGAGTGAGTGAGTGAGAGATGTATGTATGTCACACCAATCAGATTGGATCTACTATGAACAGCCAATCAAATTTCTTGTTGTAAAGGTAAATGGTACGTGAGAAACACAAGGTAAGTATAAACACAAGGACTTTGGTAATTGAAAAATAAAGAGTGACGTGTATGTTGTCGGTTTGTGATTTTTAGTCCGGTTTGGAGGAGAGTGTGACGGTTACATACGTACATTGGGCTGTTTTAGAGTGCATAATTTTCAGTGAAATGGAGGCTAGTTATGAACGAGATGAGTCTTGAGTTTTGAAGCAGTTCATGAGTAGTAGGCAAATGGCACAAGATATTTTTATTTTTAATTACAAAGGGTAACTTGATACTTTTGTTTTTCACAAGGAGTTAATTCAATTAGAGGTCACGAATCGTCGCTTTTAGTTCTTAGGACATGTTTTAGAGGAGACGAGACTATTTAGATTTGAAGCAGCTCTAACGTTTACAATAGTAAGTGCAGGTAACGATTGTTTTGTTCTTATTGCATGCAAATATGACGAGATATTTTTATTTTTTAGTTACAATGGGTAATTTGACACTCTTGTTTTTCACAAGGTAGTAAATTCAATTAGAACTGACGAATCGTCGCCACTTGTTCCCACGAGATGTTTGCTATTTTTAGTTACAAATGGTAACTCGACACTTTTGTTTTTCATATGGGAGTAAATTCAATTAGAGCTTACAAGTTATCGGCTATTGTTCCCAGGATATTAAACAAAAAAGAAGCTTTCCTTTCTAGAGTGTTTTTACGTCTCTGCAGTAGCAGTTTAATATTTTTATTTGATGAGCATTTTATGACATTCTTTTCAGTCCGATTTTTTTAAAGGTAAAAAGTATGAAAACTGTTCAAATGTTCTTTGAAGACTGTGTGGCACCAAGTTAAAGTGCAATTTAATTAAATCAGACTTTCAACGTGTCAGAGAGGTCTTTTTCTCTTTCTTTAAATTTTCGGTGAAGTAGTGTTGTTGCGTTGTGTTGTGTAAAAAGAGTAAACTTACTACTCGTATAAAATGCGAAAAGTTCTCTTAACTTGAGTATTTTTGAGCAAAAATTCCTCTTGGGGGCTGGACGGGCTCCCGAGGGGGTACTCCCAGAAAAATTGGTCGGGGGTGTGCGGCCCGCTTCCCAAAACCCTTACCCTATTTATGACCAAAATCTGCGATATTCCTTACCCTGTTTATGACCTGACCAAAAATTCGAAACCCTATTTACGACCTGACCCTCAAATCAAAACCCTGTTTCAGAACTGCGTTATAATTAGCTCCCTAGTTCAAACCAATGTTAAATTACCGTAAACGTATAAATTTGTGAAGGGCTTTTGTTGATTTTCTTTTCGATAATGATGAAAAAGTGGCTTCTTCTTAAAGCATACCCATATCAAGGCTAGAGTGCAAAAACCGTACCCTATTTATGACCAAAATGGCCAAAATCAGCTAAAATCGATACCCTATTTATGACCAAAACGGCTGAAAAACCATACCCTTCGGGGCCGCACAGACCTATATAGCCCATATAAGGGAGTCCCCCCCCCGGGGGGGGGAGGGCTACGTGATCGGTGAGTGAGGGAGTTATGCATGTGCGCGTGTCAGACCAATCACAGTGTGGGTTGTATCAAAGAACGAATAAAATTGCCTGTTAGAAAATAAGATGGTCTCTACATTAATCTGGAGACGTGTCAGATTACTGTAGTTTGTTCAGTCAAACATTTTATGGCTTACTATTTAGTTATCTTACCATTACCGATGTAACATCTTATGTACATCATAAACTCCCAGTTTCTTTCTTGCTGTACATCGCAACCAAAAAAACTTGTCAAATCAACCAAATCATTACTGTAAACAGTTCCATGAATGTGCCTATCTCCGAGACTTATAGTTCACAAAAAAAATAACTCTTGCACGCCTTGCGTGCCTATGTTCTTAATTTAAGGGCCTTTTTCTCAGTACGCAGTTTTTTAACACTTGAGTAAAGATATCTCAAGAAGGATTACAGCTATGGACCTAAAATTTTCAGGGATAGTAGTTGTTAATGAGTTAATTGGGATGAGCGAAGGAATTTGTCATAGGACTTTTAGTAAAGAAATGGTCAACCGAATAGTGACCACTTTCTGGACATGTAACTTGAGACATGTGCAATTACGTCACATTTTGAAATTTGTCAAAACCCTTCGTTCATCCCAAGAAGCATTCTGTATACTTTAGAATGACAGTAAAATGTTTTGTTGTCGAATCTGCATGTAGAAATCTTTACTCAAGTACATATGTGTCACCCACAGCATGAGGTCTCTTGGAATGCCCGGTGTCAGGTTACATTTGCCGCTGGCACTCCATAACATAAGTTTTTGAAATCTATGGTTCATGAGCTTTCCAGTGATATATAGTTTGTTATGGTTTTGAATAAAAGTCTTTATTTTACAATTATTTGAAAAAATACACATTTTTCAGGTAGAACCCCCCCTTAAAGCTGTAACTTCACGATTAAAAACTCAAAATCAGGCCTGGTAAACAATTTTTTCGTGTTCAGCGAATAATTTTCAACCAAAAAAGTATGTTAACCAACTTTTCCTCGGGTTTGCCGACAGAAGTTTAAAATAGCAGGCTTTCTTGGACTTTGTCCCAGTCTATAGTATCAGCCTTGTAGTCTATTGTTTGTCTTCAGACAATAAGTGCACTGTTTCGAGACTTCTGATTGTCGCCACCCGACATGGCAAGGTTTCAATCAATCTTTGACATGCTGATACTTTATGAGTTTATGAGAACCCATTAGAGAGTCGTCAAACATCGGTCACTAGAATAGGCTTTGTTTTAATGCGCGACATAAAGTTCATAGTAGACCGGCCTTTGTGTGGCAATATTTCCGGGAAACATAAACATGCGGGCGAAGTTTCTGAGAAATATTGCCTATTGTTCCAAGTGACCATATTTGATGAAGCGAATGCAACGTCTTTGTCTTTCTTAGTCAAAACATCTAATTCAAATGCAAAGAGTCTGCCGTATAAAAATTGTGAATTGAATTGCTGAAAAACACACCCAAGAATTTGCGAAATCAAAGTGCATGGAGAGGATGACGAGGATGTTTCCTTTTGTTTTTACAGTTATCGTGGCGCTTATTTGTGCAAGCCCCAAAAGTTCTCAGGCGAGGACAGAGGGTAAGTATATAGTAAGTAACTCAGATCTAGACTATCCCTGAATGAATGCATTAAAAGTCATTCACATGATCACTCTTTGGTTTCTTCCTTGCTTTGCAACGACGTAGACGTCGATACTGTCTAAAGAGTTTGACAAGCAACTCGGACGAACATGCAGTACAAAAATTATATTTGTTGCTTCACTCAGTTATGTTTGTTGGTTGCCAGTCGCGCGTTGAAACGATGGGCACAACGTGGAGCGACGTCGATCAAGACGCACCGAAGACTGACATGTGGGTGCGTTTCTTTAAGAAAATCTAAGATTGGATTCTTAAATCCGAAAGAATCCGAAAACGGATTTTGCGTTTCTTTGCTAAACAGATCAATCCAAGATCTCTCGGATCATGGTGCGTCAAAGGAACCGAAGAGTCCAGCCTGGATTCTTCGGTTCCTTTGAGTCCACTCTGGATTCCGAGAGATCTTGGATTGATCTGTTTAGCAAAGAAACTCAAAATCCGTTTTCGGATTCTTTCGGATTTAAGAATCCAATCTTGTATTTTCTTAAAGAAATGCAGTAGCTGCAGTAGCTGTACATGTATTAGTAAGCATATCGGCCCTTTTACTCGCTAACTTGCTTAAGATGATATCAGTCATCTCAGCCACATGTCTGCAGTTATAGAAGAAATTAGAAAGAAATGGTACTATCAACAAACAGCTTCCATGTCATGAACAGCCTAATAGCTTGAGATTAAACGAAGCAAAAAACTGTGCGCTGCAACAAGATTAAATCATGCTTCAAGAAGTGACACAAACTTGATGTGTGTCAAATGTACAAATTTCTAGCATTTTTGGAATCCGTACTATGTAGAGTGGGAATGTTCCAGTGCAAGCACTTTCAACGTTTTCCCCTTAATTGCTACTGTCTAGTGAGTATGAGGTACGGAGTTGACTTCGCTTTAATAACAAAAAAAAGAACCGTCAGCCGGCTAGTGGAATCTTAATGCAGCAGAAGTCGATTTCCTTTATACATACTAAGAACCTGTTGTTAACCGCCGCTAGCTTTGCTTAGGACACGATTTCGTAGATCTACGCATTTCTTATGCGCTCTTTCCCTAAAACTTCGCATCCCTCAAAAAAGGAAAACACATTATCTGGTCAGTCTGACATGTGATCTGTTCCACATTTTCTACTCAAGCCAAAAAGCGATGAAGAGGGTCATGAGATTGTCAATTATAGTTAGACCTATAGTCTTGGTATCTGGAGTAAGCAGACGTGATTGTATTGTTTATTGCAACTCGTGGCATAAATTAGCAAATACAATTTAGCAGACACCATTTCCACGTTTCATTCAAAATGTAGTTTTTTCGCTGTAGTTACTGGTTCGCAGATTTCCCTTTTCAGTTGTGCAGTCGTGTTTCCCTCTTAAATCAGGGAATTCACACTAGATAATAGGAGCTGAGTAAATACTTGTAAATTCAGCTGAAAAAAAACAACTGTGCGAGAAACTTACTACTGTTGCTATTTCGCTCAGACTCCACAGAAACAGATTAATTAGAATCGTGAATATAGCTGTGATCGGCATGAATCCAACCTGAGCGAAGAGAATTGATTAAATGGCTAAATCTATGGAGAGAAATAGTTTGCTGTCTTGTCCTTTGAATAAAACGTAATTTCAATACGAAAAAGACTGATTGCTTCCTTTGTACACATGCAGGGCTTGTCAATGTGGACATAACAGTCAGCACAAGTAAGCTGAAGGAAACCAGACAATTCTACACAAAATACTTGAAGTTCAAAGTGGTAAAGGAAACCCCTGGATTTCTTTCTCTATCACCCGGACCAGGTAGGTATTGAAACATGATGGATCATGATGCTTCTCCTCATGTGACTAGACCATAACAAGGACGTACAGCTTTCTTTGCTTCTTATTCTTGTTATTATTCGCTGACTCCTTCTCCACCCACCTCTTGTATGACAGTAGAGGAACAATTGTCAATCATTTGAAGGTGGTCAAAAATTACTATTATCATTAAGGAGGTGAGTAATGTTTGGGGTGACACCGTCTATTCTGAGCGGGACTTCAGGTCCAGAGGTTAGGGAATGAGCTTGAATTGTTGCAGATAAAAATGCTCCTCCGGTAACAACATGCTCGAGAAAAGCCTACGAAATAATGTAACCTGAGTGAGTGAGCGAACCCATAAATCCTCTAATATATTGATGTTCAAGATTAGCCAATAAATATAGAACTAGAAGTTTAGTACGCTGTCACATTTTTAACAACCATACGCGTTTTTTTAACCTAAGTTTTGTTTTATTGTAGGAATAGCTTTTCTTGATTTCGTCGTGGAGGGTGCAGAGCATTCATGTGCCAGACCACAGTTGGCCAAGGAATTCGCGGGAAAAGGCATGTTCCTCACATACAACTTTGGAGACGTGGATGCTGCTTGTGAAGAGTTTAACAAGTCCGGCTATCCAATGGCCATGCCAATCAAAACTGAACCCTGGTTTGAACGTCACTGTTACGTCATAGATCCAAATGGAATACCGCTGAATCTGGCGCACTGGAACGAAACTCCAGCTGAGCCAAAGGGTGAAGTGATATTACGTTTTATGATCCGGTAAAATCTAAACCAAAGTTATCACTCCCTTGGACCAATCAAAGCTCGAAGCATATACGCGTAATTGGTGCGGAGAGCAGGCAAACGTGTGCTACAAGTCGCGATAGGTTTCGGTTTATTTCTGATTGGTTGAGAAGGTGGCACGCGTTTTTTAAACCAATCATTAAGCGTAGACGGAACCATGTCACCTTGTTCAAGGTGATATGCTTCTGGGATAGAATGTAAATCCAACGCAAACGCGAATTATGTTCGACACCGTGGCAAGCGACAATCACTCTATGTGGATATTTCAGTTTTTCTTTGTCATATGGAGAAAACTGGATTTAACAGAATCGAAATCTCGCCTTCTAATTCGTGAATACAAATCAAAAGCATTCGTGTGAGTAAGTTGCGATTTATCATACAAAAGGAATGAGAACGATCGAGCTGGTTAAACTAGTAGTAGCAAATTAACACAATTTTTTTCCCGTATGATAACAGGTGCTAGCAGCATGGTATTTTATTACACCTCTCATGATTTACAAGAACTACAAACTTGGTACAGCAAACACTTGAACATGACAGTGGAGAGAGGGGTGGACTGGGTTGGCTGGGTGTTAACGATGACCGCTGCTAATGGCACCGTGGAGTTTCGTCCTTTCCAACCTCGGAACATAACTTATAACCCAGCGTCTTTAATCCCTCATCTGCTGGAAGAGTTTGACGGACATGGTCTGTCATACACTTTTAACTTCAACACCTCGAGTGAAATTGATAGGTAAGAGTCATTACCGACAGGTGTCGCATCTGTCTGGTCACTATAGAGTCACGTTCTTTCTTCCACTATTATATACCCCAACATACCATTTTAATATGTCGAATTATTGTCGCGTTTCGATTGGTTCTTACTGACGCATAAACAAATGTAGGGCAGACGCATAGATGATGTTCATTAACATTCTTTCTTTGTTTCTTTATTATTGTATCTAAAACCCAGAGATTCCATAAAACCAAGAGATTCTATTCACTAATAAATCACGGAAAACGTCACTGAAATTGTGGTAAGAACGCCAGTGACACACTGTGCTATCGCCTCGTCTGCCCCTTTTTTTGTTCCTGCCACATTTTGATGTCATCTGTGATCAATTACTGAACAGACGTATGGCAACATGGAATCTATTTCAGTTAAGGACTCAGCACTTTCTTATCAGAACATCTTAACAGCTATCATGAGTGCGTCTAGTACAAAATTCAAGTTGCAATACTAGCACTGCCACGATCAACCAATAGTCACTTGCGAACTTTGTGTATATATCCGTTATTCAGCACGCGCTCTTCTCCCGACTGGGTTCAAGTATATATAGAGCGGGAAAGAGAGACTTCAGGGCTAGCTCTTGGTATGATTGCGTTACAGGTGGTGCCATTATCTTCAAAGCCGAGATCTCCCTCTGATGCGTCCGTTAGGCTCGGTGGGAGGTCATAGGAGGTGTGCAGTGGACGATCCCAATGGCGTGGTCATTAACATTGCTACCCCCGGTTGGAATGAGTACGAGGAGGAGGTTAACTGCCCCAAACCCACCGCCAAGGCTGCTCGGAACGTGGAGAGAACCTGGATGATATCTATGACTACAGCTCTTGTAATAGCAGTCTTGTCTCTGCTGTAGTTCAGGATTCATCTCCATTGGATATGCATGAACCTACGTTCCTGTAAACCACTTGTTATAGTATTATTCTAGACCGTAGATTCAAGATAGAATCAAATTCTATTAGAGATGTTTTAGGATAGCTCATTTGTTAAAAGTAAATCAATTTGTAACGTAATTGCAACGACAGCCCTTCATTCAAAACGCGGCGCTTCCTGTCTTAAAGGTTTCCGTTGTACCAAGTGGTGAAGCATTTTAGTCATTAAAACATTTTACTTTAGCGATTCCCGGCCACAGTCTTCATTAAGAGTCAAAAGGTGTTAAGAACAAAGCGTGCCGGCTAATCCGAAGAAGAAGTAGTCTTCACGGTTAGTTAGCTTTAGCTCTCCTTTCCCTTACTGAAGAACCCCATTTGAACATGATCGGGCTTGAAACCCAGGGAGCTATTACTGAGTTAGTGTGCCATCAGGCCCTTCTTCTCTTTACTTTCTTTCCCCTCGAAGAGCCTAAGCCAATTCAGTATGTTAGCTGACATGTTTTTTACTGCTTGACTGGTAACTCTCGTCAGATAATTCTCCGCCAGGTTTATTTTTTAACAATAAACAACGAGCAATGGGTATTGTTGCTCGTTCTGGTCCATGATCATCGCAGACTTCTTCCAGCAGTTTTATATCAGCTTACCCTAACAATATGCTCTTATACTCATCTACACTCTAAGGGTTGGTCAGGCATCATGAGAGTGAAATGTGTTTTCCCGACACAATGCAAATATCCCGGCCAGCTGGCCAGAGCTCGAATTTGAACCTCGGCCTCAATTTGGAGTCTAAAACCATCAAATGGTGCACCACTTCTCCGCAGCGATACGAACTGCCTTGAGAGTTGACAAAGCATAAAACACGAGCCAAAATACTACCTAGGTGAACCTCTCTCTAACATATCGGCACGCATAAAACCCTTTTTTCATCTGATCGCCGCTTGATGCATGTGCTGTTAACACTGTTTGGGTGAACTGCTAGTCCGGCGACGCACGAGCTGAACGCGAGTGGGCTCAGCATTTTTCCTAGACCTCAAAAGCACAGGCGTGCGGGCAATTTTTTTCCAGAAGGGAGGGGGGGAGGGCGGGGAATCATTTTCCCAAAAACTTTTCGCAAGTTCCCCAAATTTTTACAAAAGAATCGAGCACAAACGAGGGTCGTAGGATTCACTAACATATAGGTCTTCGTATGGAGTGAAAATAATCTTCCACTTAATAGGTCACGTTACAAGTAGAACACATACGCATAAAAAGAAATAACTGTCTCAGCCATTGCAACGGCCAAAAATATCAATACTACGATCCATGTCATTGTTTAGTACAGAGTTGGCATATCCCTCTCAATGTTAATCAGTGCGATGTTCCTGACACGCTGTTGCCCATGTTATTGCGGAGGTAGGTTTTCAATTTGCGCAACGCACTGAATGATCGTTCTGCAGAACACGATGTAGCAGGTATCACTACAAGGATGTGCACCACATTGGAAAACTCTGGCAACATATCAAATAGATCGTTCTCATGCATTGTCTGCGGTATTTCTCACACAGTCATGGAATGGAATCTGCGCTCACGACGAAAACTCGTGTACATTTTCTGCTTAGCTTCCAGAATCTCGCCGTCGATTTCGTAAAATTTAGCGATGCGAGAGAAGCTTTCTTTATCAGGCGTATCCCTGTGACAGATATCTCCCAAAGCACAGAGTATTTCCTGGTCATTTCCACTGAACCTGACCTTAAGCTAAGACAGCACCTTGTCGAGGGACACACAGTAACTGTTAATGCGGTGGTGCTATTTCGATTTCTACAAGGGCTTAATTGAATGCGGCGCGATGCCTTGTGTCTGGGTGCCCTGGCTTCTCGTAATTCAAACCGAGAATTGGTCAGCCACTTCTTAATTTTCAGACCCATTGCTGATGCTATCTACCATAGGCTGCTGAAACTTTCCTCACTCCGACACCCGCGTAGGGTCTGAATGGTCATGTTGGCGTTTCTACAGGCGGAGATGACGTCGCCGGCTTCCCCAGAAGATATCGGCACAGACTATTGGTGTTGCTTAGGATTATTTTCAACACACACAGTCCAAAGATAAATTCCAAGTCACAAATGACAGTCAATAAAACTCTGCTCTCAGAGTAGGTTTTTGGATCTTTGCCTGAAGACAGCGTGAGCAGAACTTTTACAATGCGTTCCATTTGTCCGTGTACAGCCTTCACGGCTTCCCACCGGAATGACTTCAGCGTCAGTCTCAGACCTTCACCTTCTACTTCTATGTTGCCAGACAGGGCGTGTCGTTGGGGACTCGCTTCTAAGAAGTTGTACAGAGCCTGGTTCGAGAATCTGTGTCATAGTATCCTGTAGGGCGAGTTTGAACACATGTCCGTAACAGTGGACGTAGATACCGAGCGGGGAGCACTCTTCCATTCTTGTTGAAAGTCCTTTGTGTACACCGTTCATATCAGCTGCGCCATCCCGCGAATGCTTTACCAACAATAATCTTGAGGTCGAGATTGAGTTCAGAGATAACAGATTTCACCAGTTTATACAGTGCTTTGCCTTCGGTCGATTTCGTGGAATAGAAACCAATGAATGCTTCTTTCTTCGCGCCATTCAAATTAATTCTGATTAAATTTTGATGTAGCCGGAGCATCATTATTTACTTGGATTTAGTAAATGGTTTAAACCCAAGAGTATCGAAAGTCTTTCAGCCAATACCATCCGGCTAAACGATCACGTTCAAAGGACCAGACTTATAACATCATCGATTAACAAACATTATTCTCTTGACTCTGAAGACGACTTCCGCTCAGGTTGTCGAAACGTCAGTCACCAACAACAGTTCTTTCCAGAACTACCCTCACCCGGACGATCACACTTTACGAATTACTTGGATATCTGACGTATCTGGAGCAGTATATACTATATATGTACCACTGTGACTCTGAAGCTAAGATCTTTGCCAACGTTTTCGGCGTCGATATTCCTGCTCACTTGTGATTGTTTCATCACCGCTGGTGAAACTTAGTTGCGATTGATTTGGCGCACGAGGAACCGTAAATTTAACTTTCTTGCCTTTATGCTTGGTTTTTGCATGCGCGTCCTGGTACTCGGCAAAGGTTTCTTTTTCCTATTCGGAGCAGGTGACGCGATGGCGATAGCCTCGCCTATGTTTCTGCGGCGCTGGGTTCGACATGTCGAATATGGCTAGATATCGCTAGATATAGGCAAACAAAAGAACAGGCGTATTTCCCACGTTTCACTCACATTTCTTAAAATACACAAGGGGCGGTAAATACTTTAATCTCGGGTTCGAGTATAATTTGATCAGCTGAAAAACACGTTGCCTAGTACGCGACTCAAATCCATCGATTTTATTCTCAAGTAAGGCCCGGTACAATCGCCGCTGCACTCATGTGCCGAACCAAACTTGATAAAGTTCGACTTTAGAGCGACTTTGGAGCGACGGCTTGTTCATGCAGACGGCGTACTTGCATCGAACTTAATCCGGGAAGCCGGTGGTAACAATTTTCGACGAGAAAATATGCGTTCTGAATTCAAGAACTCTGTCCAAATAGAAAAGCTGTGACTAACATTTCGCTGTTATAGCAATATTTAGGGAAGCAAATTCAGGCCCGTTCCAAACGCCGCTCCATTCATGCGCCGAACCTAACTGATGAGTTAAGTACGGCAGAAGAATGGCGTTTGAATCAGTTTGGTTCGGCAGGTTAGGTTTGGTGCGGCAAACAACTTTAAATTCGGCCTGCCAACCACTCACTGTGGTGCCTCAAAGTGTAATTGCTGCCCGCATAGGGTAGCCTCCTATTTCTTTGTTGATATCTCGACTTGAGGTTATCTGTTTGTTAGGAGTTCCCAGGCCTCACTGCGTAGGACAGTCTGCAAACCTTTGGTCGTTCGTACCGTGTACATTCGTCGCGTTCGTTGAGTGCCTTGTTATGTACATTTGTCATCTCTTGATGCGAAAGGAAGCTTTTTACTAAAACGGTAAGTTGCTCAGTAGCTCGTCATGTCAGGTGTAAATTTAAGTATTTGGGGAAGTATTGCTGAGAGTAGCGAACGTTTTAGTGATGAATCGAGGGGAAGACGATATTCTTTCTTGAGTCTCACCGCGCTGTTGTTCCATGAATATTGCCCAGCGAGGTATACTGACTGAATGATAATTTGCCCAACGAGGCGAATACAGCAAGTAAATTGTCCCGCGAGTTGAACAAACTGAATTCTGATTTGCCAAACGAGACGAATAAAACAAGTGAATTGCCCAACGAGGCGAATGAAATAAGCAAATTACCTACCGAGGCAAACAAACGGAATAATAATCGTTAAATTTACACCAGACATGACAAGCTACTGAGTAACTTACCGTTTTTGTAAAAACAAAGTATCTATCGCGTTTTGATAGCTGTTTATAAATAATAATAATTTATTATTATTGAAAATTATTTCGTCAGCATTTATTGCAAGTAGTAGACACCTACAGTGTTATTTTTTGTTTATGTAGAGTTTGTTACTGTTCATGTTACATGATTGTTTCAACTAAAATATCTATCACGTTTCGATAGCAGTTTCTCAGAAGAATAATAATTATATCATTGACAATTTTTTTTATCAGAATTTATTGTAAGTAGTACAAATCTACAAAGAGTAAAAAAAATCAAATGTACCAGTAAAAATAAATCGTTCGAGCTAAATATTACCCTTGCCCGTTGTGTCTGTTAGATAGTAATCCCTTGACAAATAAGCGAGTGCGAAGCTGTACGTAAAAACTCATGCCTTAAGAAAGAAAACGAGGCCTTAAATAAGAAGTACAATAAAATTCAATTTCAAACTTGTTTATTTCTACGACATTAATTTACTATATTTTTCCAACGATCTCCAACACCGTGTGATATCTTCACGTCTCATCCCCACCATCTTTCTACAAGGGGCAGCACTTCACTTCCACTATGGAACCAGTGGTCTAAATAATTTGCGGTTTAAATTACAATTTCCAAAAAAAAAACAGAATAGCCAAGTTATGAAAGAAAGGAAAAATTTGCATTAAAAGAATTACAAAGGAGGCGTAAATTGTTGGTGATTGAAACCGAGGTCGTGACTGGTTGATTTAAACTACAACTTGAAATGTGATTGGTTGATTTTAACTACAATTGAATGTGATTGGTTTATTGAACTGTCCGATAACAACTTGGCAGCTGAATTAGTGGAAAATAGGAGTTTTTTAAAACAAAAACAATCCAGGAAATTGTAATTTTTATGATTAAAATAGTGAATTGAATTGCTGAAAAACACACCCAAGAATTTGCGAAATCAAAGTGCATGGAGAGGATGACGAGTATATTTCCTTTTGTTTTTACGGTTACCGTGGCGCTTATATGTGCAAGCCCCAAAAGTTCTCAGGCGAGGACAGAGGGTAAGTATATAGTAAGTAACTCAGATTTACACTATCCCTGAATGAATGTATACACATGATCACTCGATCTTTGGCCTCTTCCTTGCTTTGCAATGACGTAAGAGCAGCTTGCTGTAACAGTCACCTGTACCTATGCAGGATAGAAAAATTCGATTTTTGCAAACTTTGTCAGGAAGAAGGTTTTTACTGACTTATTTCAAAACCGTAACTTTGAGGTTGTTTGGATTTTTTTTTTTTTGTCGAAACGGCCTAACTTATTTTGCCTCGAAAAGAACAAAACTCGACCCCAAAATTACACTTTTTACGAGCGCTAACAAGCCAAAATAATAAGCGTGGATGGAAAAGCTAACCCATGGGACTAAAATATCATCTTTTAGCAGTTATTTAGCGTTGTCAGATCCCTATGGAATATAAACCTGAAATTTTAGCAAATTTATACGCTTCGACGATGTTGCGTCACGTCAAAATTTAGGTCAATTTCGTGGACCAAAAAGACAATCTGGTACAAGGATTTACCTGCCCAAACTATTTCTCTGGTTAAAAGTAGTAGTGTAATAGCTGCCGCGTTATCCTGTTTCTACCCCCTTTCAAAATGGCCACCAATAAAAGTTGGAGAAATCGTGACGTCACGACGACATCACCTAAGTGGTGCAGGGGGGTCATGGTGGTTAAAGAGGAAGGGGTTGGGCCTGACGTCATGCTGTGGAAGTTCTATTAGTTCGGGGGGTGGGTTGGCCTTAGCATCCCCTGCTTGGGGGGGATTTGGGGCTGACTTCAGGCGATGGTGAACCCTAATCCGTCTAGGTGCAAGGCGATGATGTCACGAGCTTGGACTTAGGCTTTAGGCTTAGGGTTGGGTTAAGGGTTGGGCTTAGCACCCCTGCTTGGGGGTGGGTTGGGGGCTGACGTCATGGACAGGGAGAATAACCCCTCTTCTAGAGGTCATAAAAAAACGTTGAGACCATACGTGACGATGACATCAAAACATGAATTTTTGTAATGAGGTTTTCTTAACAACAACAGTGGAAAAGACACTATTTTTCAAAAAAGGTGATGGGATCTTCTATACCATGAAAATGGGAGCCTTCCTTTAAGATAAAAAGGCTGTCGGGTTCGGTGGTCCAACAAAGAGAAAATGACACCAATGATCGGGAGGTTTCACTTCCACGATCAATAATTGATTGTCAGGTAAAAGTTCCTGGAGTTGCATCAGTTCGAAAATGTTCCAGTCGTCCTGGCTCTGTTTTACGTAAGTCTGAAGATTGATGATGTGAGTCAAAGAGTCTTTCAGAGATTCCCCGCACCTTAATTTTCTCTGCTCGCCAAGGCTCCGTCTTCTTGGGTTGTGAAGAACATCTTTCAAGAGTTTGTAGTTGTTATACTGTTCTTTTAACTTGGTGTGATTGTAAAGATTCCATTGTTGTAGTATCTCCACCATGGCAGGGAGCGTAAATCCTTTGTGAGGTGGAACTGAGAGGACGGCACACTGGAACGGACTCAACAAATCCCATAACGGTTTGATACCTGTCTTTAAAAATCCGATTCTCTTGCCGTCTTTTTGTCTGCCACTCAACGTGGTCGGAACTGACATGGTGTAAAGCACTTAAAACTATTCGTTGGAGCTCCTTTTTATAACCGAAAAAAGCCATACCCCCTCTCTCCCCCCTCTCTGAGTTGACGTGATTGGAAAACCTCCTCCTCCATGGGCTGACGTCATGATCGAGGTGATCCCCCTCATGCGGTGAAGTCAGGCCGGAGATGGCGCTGGGGGTGCTAAAGTGGGATTTTCAACAATTGCGGACGGACATGCATGACTCATCGGCATTTTTTTGAATTTTTTTCCACCCATTCTTAGGTTTACAAAGCGGGACCTCTTTCACCCCAGAGAGAAATATGGAAATCTATCTGCCTGACCTGCCTAAGCTTGACTCACATCTTCATCTAAAACTGTGTTTTTTTCTCATGGCTATACAGATAGGACTGTTTGCACATACAGTGGTGGTGATAGATTCGTGACGAATGCCGTGGTTTCCAGATGTGTAAGCGGAAAATGTTCGAGTACATGATGTTCGCAGCTTAGTAATAATAAGCGTTTAAAGATGAAACAGGGTTCGAAATTAAGGTGAATTTAATGCCATCCATTTTCCACTCTGTCCTTAGCATGTAGGCGATCAGCCAACCACTGTATCATTCGTTGGATTTCCAGGGGTAGCTTATCGCAGTGATTGAGTGCCTCCCAATAAAAAAAATGTTTCTTCTTTTTTAGTTGGCTAGGACGGTTATCAAATATTCATAACGAAAACAATCAAACTCATCTCACCAGTCTCTTGCTCGTGACGAAGGGCCTGCCGTAAAAGGCTTAAATCTCTTGGGGAGTCCATGCTGAGAAGTTTGAAGTTGGCACACTAGACGACGCCTTATATACTCGTGGCTCTTGGCTCTTGGCTCTAGAAAAAAAGGCGATACCCCACGCAAATCATAACATCTTTGTATGTGACATGGGTTTTTTAAATGATTTGAAAAAGTACAATACCAACACTAATAGCTACGATAAGAGTTCCAGGGGCGTTCAGTCTTGAAAGGCACATTTCGTGCTGGCATATACAACGTAATTTACGAGACCCGCATATTCGCGCATTTTAGCACGCGTATATATGGGTCCTTGTAGGACGCGTATATTTGGGCATTTATTTCGCATATCCCCGCCCTTGAATTTATGCAAATATGTGGCCCTTTAAAAATGCGTATATGCGCGATCTAAATGGTCGTATATATGAGCTTAAGGTGGTATGGTACCCTCAATATGGACCAAAAAGTTTGTTTAAATATGGTGAAGAAAGATCAATTGTGTGCTATTGCACTCAAGAAGAGAAATTAAATTTCTAGAGTTTTACTCAAAATGGTTGCTATGGAAACCAGCCACAGCCTTTTGAAGAGTGTTTTATAGTATTGACGCCAACACTTCCTGCTCTTTTACAAAACAAGAATTGACTGTCAAATAAGCATATCATGTAAGTTTCTGTTTTGTTCTGTGATATGAACCTAGGTTTTGACAGTTAACTCTTATTTTCAGTGCTTTTTACAGCTTTATTTGGAAATAACCTTATTTTTTACCACATCCAGTGGACAAATCATCTCATGTCACGTGACAGACCTTAAAATGTTACGATTTTTTTGGTTTATATCATCACGACGCTATTGGTCTTTGATGAGCCCAAGTTTCAGAAATTCTACTTAAAAACCTTGCAAAGTAGAAATGTTGGCGCGAAGTCAGTCGGTACAAAAGTAAACTTTTGAGAAAAATGCACTTTAAGTTTCTTACGCGAAGTATTAAGCATTTAACGAGACACAAATAGTGGGTGGGTGCAGATTGGATCTCGGGGGAGGGGGTGCAATGGTTGTTCTCTTTTGTAAAAAGTTACCGCAGTTGTGGGAAATATTCCTTGTCATAAGGGAAATGAATGAGCCTGTGATGGCAATTCGAAGCAAAGCTTTTCACAAATAATTATACCAATCGAGTTGTGCATGTCTTAAAAGTTTTTTCTAAATAGTTTCGTTCATATAAGTTAAAAATAATCTATATTTTTGGTCACGTCCTTATAGTAAACAGTCGTTGCTATGGCCGTTGCCACGTGAAAAAACGTATACCCCTGTGTACTTTCCTTAAATTTCACACTCATCTGGAAGGAAATTCGGCAAGATCGTTTCAAAATGTTTTTGACAAGTCCTCAAGGGTCTTAAGTCTTGTATTTCCAAGAAATTGAATTTTTCATGAACATCGCCATATTTTAGGGTACCATACCCCCTTAAAGCCCATACGTAATGTATGTAAACAAGTATACGCGGCAGAAAAGCCCGCGTATACCCTGTTGTAATTTTGAAACGAATGGCCAACCATAGGAAGGAACCTGCAAAGAGGTGCCAAGAAAGTGACTTTCTCCTTTTGTGGCTTTGCCCCTTGATTTCGCTCTCGGCCACGCCGCGCGTTTGTGCTCCAACGTGAGCCTGCTCGCAGGCTACAAAGAATTATCTAAGCATGCAAAATATATTATTCAATTTCCCTGCAGAGGTGTTGGGAGGTGACAATCCCGGGGGTGGGGCATTTGCCCTCTTTCTTTGTCCCCACCCCAGGGCTTTTAGACAGCTCATGTGTCCCCACCCCTGGGAATTTGTCCATTTTTAAAAAAAAAAAATGGTAATGCTGGAATTGGCTGACGCATAAGCATGTAAATACGCTATTCGATTTCCCGATTTTAAAAGTTCCACATTTTCTTCATGCAGCAGTTTCTTTTCTTAAAATTCAGCCTTTGAGTAGTTGTTGTTGTTGTCGTTGTTCCTGTTACAGTGTAAGCTGTGTGAGCAGCCGAGTTGCGCTGCGAATTGTTGAGTGAGTTTTGGGAACTCTAAAAGAACCATAATACAATTTGTGACATGATTCTCCCTTAAACGCAATTTCAAATGACTGAATAGTGGCAGATCCAGACCTTGAGGGTTTTTTTTTTTTTTTTTTTTGCTTGCCCTGTCGGCTTTCCTTTCTTCTGCGATTTTTTTTAACCAAAATAAGGGAGAAGGGGCGGTCCCCCTGGGCCCCTCCCCTAGATCCACCACTGCTGAATTTAAGGCTAGATACCTGCCTGAGCATTATAACGCGAGAAACAGCCTCCGAAATCGATCGGGCAAGAGACGCTGGGTCAGCCATTTGTACTTGGCGAAACGAGACTTCATTATTTCTAAATAATGAATTTACACACTCGGTGATGTTCATATTTCTAAATAATAAATTAACACTTGGCAAGATGAAACCTCATTATTTCTACATAATGAATTTACACACTCGGTGAAGTTCATTATTTCTAAGTAACGAGTTTTCGCACTCGGTTGAGTTCATTATTTCTAAATAATGAGTTTACACACTCGGTGAAGTTCATTGTTTCTAAGTAATAAATTTACACTAGGCGAGATGAAACTTCATTATTTCTAAATAATGAATTTACACACTTGGTGATGTTCATATTTCTAAATAATAAATTAACACTTGGCAAGATGAAACCTCATTATTTCTAGATAATGAATTTACACACTCGGTGAAGTTCATTATTTCTAAGTAATAAATTTACACTCGGCGAGGTGAAATTCATTATTTCTAAATAATGAATTTACACACTCGGTTAAGTTCATTATTTCTAAATAATAAATTTACTCTCGGCGAGATGAAAATTCATTATTTCTAAATAGTGAATTTACACACTCGGTGAACTTCATCATTCATAAGTAATAAATTTACAATCGGCGAGGTGAAATTCATTATTTCTAAATAATGAATTTACACAGTTGGTGAAGTTAATTATTTATAACCAATAAACTTACATTCAGCAAAATGAAACTTCATTATTTGTAAATAATGAATTTAGACTCTCCGCAAAATAATTTATTTATTAAATAATAAGATTTACAAACTTTATGATATGTAAATAACTATTTTAGAGATGACCTGATTTATAAATAACTCTATAGTAAAAGATTATTTGTAAATCAGGATGAACCTAAAATAATTATTTACATATCAACGGACAAGTTCTTGTGTCTTATTTATAAATAAATTTTCTGACATTTTCAATTTTTTATAAATAAGGGGAAAATGGCATAAATTCGGTCTAAATAATAAATTGACAAACGGCGCCCCATAGGCCCGGGGGGTACTTCCTTATATGGGCTATATGGGTATGTGCGGCCCCAAAGGGTATGGTTTTTCACCCGGTATCGATTTTAGTACCCTGGTCCCAGAGGTTTTTCTTGATTTTTCTCCGCGTGAGAGAGCTGCGAGAGAGCCGCGAAGCGGCGAGAAAGAAAAACCTCTGGTTACCTTGGACTTGAATCTCACTTTCATGCAGACACCAGGGGACACACCAGGGTCAGGATCTGACCCTCACGCTCGGATTGGTTGATATTTTTACAAACACGCAAATCAATATGATTGGTTCGTTTGATTGGTAATACCGAGGGGACGGTGGGGATATCTGTCACTGCACTTCTTGAGGTAAATTTTGCCTCTCTACCAGGGAAGGAATTTGTTTGCAAAATACTTCAGTTCTCAGTTTACACGTTCAAGATTCGCCTGTGTTCGACATGGATTATGTTTCTGACAGTGTCTTCGAAGAAATTTTGACGTCGGTACTCGAGAAGCGTTTTCCAGAGATTGAAAGTCTCACCGAACATCAAAAGAAAGCCTTGTTCGCAGTCATAAATCGAAAGGATGTGTTGTTCGCCATACTGCCAACCGGACATGGAAAATCAATAATATTTCAGTTGCTCCCTGATGTCTGCAAATACCTGTACCTGTCAGGTTATTCATACCCTCATCATGCCACAATTTTGGTTATGTGTCCTCTAAGTCTCTCGTGGACTCTCATATCCGCGAACTGCGAAACCGTGGCATTTCAATGGCCAGTTTGAGCAGCGAAGACAAGAAGCTTATGCCTTTCTATTCGGAAGTCCCGAGTCCTTCTTACAAAACGAGGAAGTGGAGAAACATGCTCCGTCGTAATGTTTAACAAGAGAGAACCTTCGCGATCGCTGTGGATGAAAACATTAATTCTTGCAAACACGTGCGTTGACCCCGGCCAAGAAGGTCAAGTGATACCACTCTCCACTACCCGAGTGGAAACCTTTAGCGGCTCATAAACACGTGATTGCTAAGTTGCCATTGGTCCCTTTTGTAACTGTCAATTTGACGCGTTTGACGGCTGGCGTGTGCAAGAAAGTGAGATTCGAGTCCAAGGTAACCAGAGGTTTTACTTTCTCGCCGCTTCGCGACTCGTGTTCGTCGCTTCGCGAAAAGAAGAAAAATCAAGGAAAACCTCTAAGTCCAGGGTGCGATTTTAGCCATTTTGGTCATAAATAGGATATGGATTTTGCACTTTAGCCTTGATATGGGTATTTTATTTAAGAAGAAGCCATTTTTTCGTCATTTTTTTACGAAATTACTTTTGGTCGGACACCTCTCTGTCTTACCGGTATCCCACCAAAAGTAATTTCGTAAAAATACGCTTCAGACGGCCCAGGAAGGCGAAAAAACACCACACATGAGTTGATTAACGTCTCATTTCACTTAATTGGGATATTCAGATCAAGATGTAATTTGGATATGCAGTTTTCAGAGCTTTATTCATAACCCTCATAGATTCTTTTCGTTTCATATAAACAATTGTTTAACCACGAACACATGGGGTGGTCCGCCTGTGGGCGTGGGAATCTACAAAGACCTAAGACTAATTTTAGAAATCTGTCCCAAAAGTACACATCAATATTCCTAAACGAACATATGGATATTCCGGAATGTATCACCGCTAAATGTAATAACAACGCTAAATGTAATACCAACCGTAAATGTAATAAAAATTAACTCTAAATCTAATACTAACCGCAAATGTAATAAAAATTAACCCTAAATGTAATAACTTACCCCACCGTAAATGTAATGCAATTTAACGCTAAATGTAATAAGCTGACCAACCGTAAATGTAATACAAGTTAACCTTTAATGTAATAACACGTTACTAAGGGTGGCAAAGGCGTAAGTGGCATCAATAGCATCAGTGATATGATATAACTTCAATAGATTATCAGATTACCCAATCACGGTTAATCACCTTTACTAACTAAACCGTTAGGCAGATTACCCCCCGGGGTTACTCCCATACAATACCTATACGGTTATGAATACGTTTTTCTAATATGTTTATTTAATTTACAAATAATTTGTGATTATACGTGAATGAGTATCGTTGCTATTAAAGTTGTCATTATATCAACTGTACCATCAGTATATTTTTATCTGTTTTATCATACTACCGTCTCATCAAAATCTTTTGAACACAACCAGAAGGACTTCTAATAATAGCCCACTTTCAAAAAGAGTGTAAACCTGGGGTGAGTATGGGTGAGGGATCAATTATGGGATCGTTTGGGGGCGCTCGCACATTTGTTTTCAACCTCGTGCTCCCCCCAAACGATCCCACAACTGAGCGCGCGTCTTATCTCGCCCAGGCTTCCACTATTTTCGAAAGTGGGCTATGTAATTGCGCGATCCGCTGCAAAGAATTTCGGAAATGATGTTTGCAAATGCTCGACTATCAGAAGGGCTATTTTCTATTAGGAGATCTTCAGAAGTTACCAATTAAGCTTTGACCGGAACTATGCAGAACCTTGGCAATGTTCACAAAAAATCACCGAGACTTCAAGTGATGCCCGGTAACTGTAAGGGAGCTTTTAACACTATGTTAATACATTTGAGATTAACTTGTATTACATTTACGGTTGGTCAGATTATTACATTTAGCGTTAAATTGTATTACATTTACGGTGGGGTAAGTTATTACATTTAGGGTTGATTTTTATTACATTTGCGGTTAGTATTATATTTAGAGTTAATTTTTATTACATTTACGGTTGGTATTACATTTAGCGGTGATACACCGGAACACTGTTTTTCTTGCACGTTTTAACACCTTTATTCCCAAAACTAATTAATTTTCTCGCTATATCATAGACGGCGTGCGTTAATAAACAAATGACAAAACTGATGCTAAATAAAGCGCGACAGAAAGACACGCACTTTGTCGCCATTCCCTTCCTCTGTCCTCCAAAGAGGCTCAAAGGGGAGAATCCGCTGAGTGATGTGAGTGCAGGCGTAAGGCTTTATTACAGCCGACGGCGGCCGAAGGTATAGGAGGAAAACGACATTAGACCACTTTCGATATATTAAAATTCTGCTTGATAGTGAGGCTTAGAGGACACACACAAAAGAAATGAATAAACATGTTCATTCAATTTCCTTTGTTTGTGTCCTCTAAGCCTCACTGCCAAGCTTCTTTCCCCCTCACCAACCTCCCTTCCCCAGCTCCCTTAAAGCATAAAATAAAAATAAGCCTGCTCTCTCATAAGCTTTAAGGGAATATGGTGCTAAAAACAAAATGTTTTGACATCCCCTTAGAAAATAAGTTAGGTTCACTGAACTAGATATGACCTATTTCTTGTATTATTAGAGTGGGCACATAACTAGTTGATAACATTTTGTCCTTTTTTTAAGTATGGATTCGGAGTCTTTTGTGGTCCTCGCGGTAGGATATCCATCTTGATTATTTTGTTTTCCATGACGTCAGGAAACAATCTAAATGTTTTCAAAATGTAATAGAACGCAACAAAAGAACGCCAGAATCACCAAACAATTTTACATTTATGTCTGCATTCACTAAAATGGGAAAACTTTAAAAAACCTTAAAATGCAAAAAAAAAAAAACCCTCGTACTGGAAAAGATGTGGTTGTTGTAAAGACATCAATTTAAATGATTATGCCATTTCATAGATATGCCCAAATAAATTGCAGGAGAGAAAACAAAGTTTGTGGGATTTTGTTTTATTATTGAGGTATAAACGCTTCAGGCCTAGGAGAAAGAATCTATCCCCAGTATGAACTGCTGCCAGGTGAGCAATTTCACAAGGTGACCTTCTTCTATTTCCCTAAACATTCATTAGGTTGACACTGATGACAGTGAGGGAGGTGCGATGACGTGGCTAGTGGTAATGAAAGTGACGTTGCTAAAGAAGAGGAACTGGAAAGTAACAGGTACGATATTATCATAAATTTGTAGGCTGATCATGATCACTATCTTTGTCTTTACTGTAATTGTTCATGTGGTGTTAAACGAAACGATGCTAAACGTAGATAGTAAATGACTTAATTCTTTAAGTTCAGGTAAATTAGTTTTTGAACGCATGATTATTTTGACAGGTATGCAGGCAGTCCATACAATAACAACGAAGAAACGCCTGTATTCAATTGGACTAATAAGATGCTGTCACCTAGGGAAGCGGTACAAATATTGTTGGCGCCATCATTACGAGAGGGCAACTTCTGCAAAACCACACCTCGTGCTATTCAGCATAACGTCACCTTTTTAGTCGATAGAACACATCTCAAACATGAGGACGACATCAAAAGTGATGATATGGGAGCCTGGCGGAACAAAGGTGTCCTCAAGTATAGATTTGCCATGGACGAAGACTCGGGTGATTTGTATCAGCTTGACGAAGATGACATACCGGCCGCAGACTGGGCCATATATCGTCTAAAACGATTATGTTAAAAGAACAAATCCTCTCCAGATCTCAAGAAGCACTTTTACGTCATTCAGGGTAAGTACAATTCGTAAAACTTTAATTATACCCCATCTTAAATTTTGAGACATTGACACCCGAATGTAGCAGTTTAAGGTGCGGGATCATGCCAAAATACTGCCCTCTTGCACATGTCACTGTCTTACGTTGGCTTCCCTGAACACTGAGATTAAGTTGCGTTTGTTGTCGGTGCTAATCTTGCTTAGTCAGGGGGTTTTTTTTCGAGTCGTTCTCCTTTCTCAAAACACATTTTCAAATTTCTGTTTAATGTAGGCTCCATTACCACCCGCTGTTCGGGAAAGGAGCCCGCGCTCCTTCCCCGAACTAAAAGGAACGTAGACCGGACTCGAGAAAGCGGCGGAAATCGAGCCTATGTTTAATGTAGTTTTAGATAAAGAGAAGCTACGTGAAAACTACCCACAGGCCACGCCCGGAGACCACGTCAGCTAGGTTTAATATGTTTTTTTACAACCACTGCAGAAATTCTCGTGCTCTCATCGGCTAATTTTCATTGTCAAAAAGCGGACAGACACATGAATTTTTAATTTATGCGATGCGATGCGATGCGATGCGCTTTTTGTTATTGTAAAAAACAAATTGACGTCAGTTTTTCGTATGTCTTGGCCTGTTATTGACAATTAATTTCGTTAAAACATTGTCAAAGTAGTCTACGGATCAACTCGGCTATAGCCTCGTGGATCCACAGCTACTTTGACAATGTTATAAAGAAAATGGTGATCAATAACAGGACAGACGCATGAAAAACGGACCTCAATTTGTCAAGTTGCTGAAGCCATATTTTCCTTCTTTACAGAAGTACCTCATCTCTGCCTTGTGCAATATATCTTTGACGAAGAAGAACATGAGGTCCTAGTGTTGCCGCATGGCAATAACAAGAATGTTCGGGGAGCTGCAGCGGGCTATGTGAGAACAAAGAAGAGTGTTGTTGATGCGTTAAAGGAGGTTTCTGTTACCAAAAAGCCAAAGCAAGCCTTTCATCAGGTGAATGAGGAGAGAGGAGGCATCCTGAAAGCAAAAGCGGAGAGTGACCTTCCTAGAAACCGCGCAAAAACAAGCACAAAACCAGCGACGCGGACTGTTGAAGGCCAACAAGGAGATCGATTCTGTGTTACTTGTACTTATGATTTCCAAAAGGCAGCAGCTCGGTAATCGGGAAAGTGCATTCATAAGAGAAGTAACAGGACCTGAACTTCGTACAGTCCTGGGATTTGACTGGCAATTGAGAGACAAGGTTCGAATCTGTACTAACCCTGCAAAATTTGCTGTTTTTGGAGTTGATCCTACCTTTAACCTGGGAAAGTTTCACTGACTTGACTGTCACCGCCTATGAGAACCTGTTAAAAGACCGTAAAACAGGGAAACCCCCGCTGATGCTTAGACCAATGTTGCTTCATCAAAGAAAGACCTTTGGCACTTACAACTTCTTTTTTTTCAAATCTAGCGGGACTTAACAAAGAGGTTCCCTTACTGCTTGCCTTCGGAACAGATGCCGGGAGAGGAAGCACTCATCCAGGCGTTGAGCAGATCTCTCTGTCATGTCCTAAATCTCAGATGCTTTGGCCACTTTAAAGACAATTGTAAGGAGCAATTAAAATCAGTGCCCAAGGAGGTTCAGGCAGAGTTCTATACAAAGGAAATACCAAAGAAGATGGTGAGCGAAGTATTTATGCAGTAAAATTCCTTTTCAAAAATGGCTGGTAGTCTGTGCTGAAGAAATATTGAATAATGTTACGTTATCATCTCGTACCACTTACAGGACTTCTCGATGCAGAAACAGATGAAGAATTTCTTACTCAGCTGGAATCCTTTAAATACGTGTGGAACCAAAGGGAGAAAGAACACCTTCCTGCCGGAAAATCGCCCCAATTTCATGGCTACATTTCAAGCAAGGTGATTGAGATATAGTATAGATATAGATATTTATATAATAATATAATCAAATCAATGCGCGCGCTTTGATTGGTCAATCAGCTATGATTTATTGTGCCAGTAAACTCATGGAAATTTCGCGTGTCTTCTGAATTATTATCATTATTACTTGGGATGTTGGAATTCCAAATCACGAATTCGTAAATCACGAGCCGCAGGCTCGTGATTTACGAATTCTTCTCGTGTTCTTCCAACATCCCGAGTGGTTTATCAGCCAATAAACCATAAAAACTTGTGGTTTATTGCTTAAATATCTATTAAATGTAACTTTGGTATACGAAATAGATGTAAACTGGCAGTAAAAACGGTATCTTTTCTCGTTAATATAAAAATACACTCGCCCTAGTATAGCAAAATGGGCAAAAACGTTTTCAATACCGGACTTGTTCTTTTCTCTATGTTACCTCATAACCGATTTACAAACTACCCACAATGTAAAATCACAAGTAATTAATTGTCCAGTGTAATTGATTTTTCAGTTTATTGGTGAGATGGGTTTAATCTCTTTGTTAAGTCTATTAGCTTCAGCCAAGAGACCATGATCTGAGAGAACACATCCCATCTCTTGCTTGAGCATAACTAATAATATTTCGCATTTTTAGGCAGTTTCATGTATCATCTATGTGTACGTTTGTTCCCGCACAGTAAGCAATGTGTAAGGTATAGCTCTCTTTGGCTTTACCCAGTAAGCTACTTCAAGGCGTGGCCATATAGAACTACTGATTTTCGAAAGTACTTACTGACAATTAGTAAACAATTGTAATATTTATTTTTATTTTTTTCTCAAGCATCTGAGCGGGCCGGATTCCTAAATCCTCGAATTTGATTGGCTAATCATACGCACGTGACCGGTCCAGCTTTTTACGATACGGCCCACGGGCCGGATTTTTTCTTCGCAGCCTAAATTTCGCTCCTAAAAGTTGGCGGTAGTTGTCAATCGTTTGCCTTTTTTACATGTCCGTCGACGATTAGTCAACGAAAGTTTATCTCTGTTCACTTTAAAATGGCAAGGAAAGTCACTCGGTCACAGTTTTTCACCATACGGACCTCCCAGCCGGCAAATAACATATATTTATGACAGAGAGATGTTATTATGGCAAATTTTCTCAAGCCAGTGACAAGGAATGCTGGGCTGGGAGACCTATCCGAACCTTATTTTAACAACTTGCCAGAATCAGGGAATGCAGTGATGAAGAGAGAAGTGGACTCCCAACCCGGCGAAATGTCACATTTCTGCTCGAAAATGGAGGCGTTGGTCAACCAGCAAAGGCGCGACTGCGAGGCAGCTGTCCTCAATCGAGGTCCATACCAGCTTGCAGATGAATTTCAAACCCTGGAAATCTCTTCGCAGAAGTGGTTTCAAATGAATGAGTATTAAATCCATAACACACAATTTAAGATCTAGTCTCGCTATAGCTGATACAGATGGAATATCAGTCAGGTTATCATGTGGGAATCAATCAGTAACTATAAGGTAAGGGTGATTATTTTGTAGCCTATAGTAGTTCAAAAAAATAATCATGTGCATATGTAGTCAGGTCATTTTAGATAGTGAATGGTGACTGATGCTAACAGCTGAAAACAAAGTTAATGACATTTTTGTAGTTTATTTCAAAATATATTTTAATCTATGTTTTAATCTTGCTAATGTTTTAATCTTGCTAATGTGACAGCTGAACATTTTGTTGTTCGCATTACAAATTATTAACGTCATTAACTTTAACTAAGTTACTTTTTGTACTGTGCAAAAGTAACTTTTTCGGAGATTTTTACAAATTATAAGTCTTTGGGAAGGTGAAAAAGCTCTTAAGTTGTCTTTAACACCTTTTCCCACATTCACAGATTTTGCACGTCTCCTCACAAGCTATCCTTGTGAAAAGTACCCAGCTGAGATTTTAGACTGCATAAAGTGCTCCTGTCAACAAAATCTATTTTCACAGGTTTTTTCACAGGTTGTGTTTCATAGATTTTTTTCACAGGTTTTTTCATAGGGTTTGACTATGTGAAAAGTGCCCTCTTCACAGGTTTTAAGATTTTAGACCCTGTGAAAAAACCTGTGAAAAAGGTCCAAAACAAGATTCTTTTTCACAGGTTGTATTTCACAGGTTTTTTCACAGGCTTTTTCACAGTTTTTGACCCTGTGAAAAGTGCCCTGTTCACCGGTTTTCAAAATTTCACACCCTGTGAAAAACCTATGAAAAATCTGTGAAAAAACGCCTGAAACGGTGTATTTCACAGCTTTTTTCACAGAATAATTCTTAGGTTCACATCTTTTTCACAGGTTCTCATCCAATAGTTTCTGAGAAACATTGCCTATTGTCTTAAGTGACCATATATAATGAAGTGAATGCAATACCTTTGTCTTTCTTAGTCAAAACATTCAGTTCAAATTTAAAGTCTGCCGTATAAAAATTGTGAATTGAATTGCTGAAAAACAAACCAAAGAATTGGCGAAATCAAAGTGCATGGAGAAGATGATGAGGATGTTTCCTTTTGTTTTTACAGTTATCGTGGCCCTTATATGTGCAAGCCCCAAAAGTTCTCAGGCGAGGACAGAGGGTAAGTATATAGTAAGTAACTCAGATTTAGACTATCCCTGAATGAATGTATTAAAAGTCATTCACATGATCACTCTTTGGCTCCTTCCTTGCTTTGCAACGACATAAGACGTCGATACTGTCTCTGAAACAGTTTGACAAGCAACCTGGACGAACATGAAGTATAAAAATCATATTTGCTGCTTCACTCAGTTTTGTTTGTTGGTTGCTACTCGCCGTTGAAACGATGGACACAGCGTATAGCGTCGTCGATCAAGACGTACCGAAGACTGAAATTAGAAAGAAATGATACTATCAACAAACGGCTTCAAAGTCATGAACAGTCTGATAGCTTGAGGTTAAACGAAGCAAAAAACTGTGCGCTGGAACAAGATCAAATCATGCTTCAAGAAGTATACAAACTTGATGTGTGCCAAATGTACAAATTTGTAGCATTTTTGGAGTCTGTAGGAATCCGTACTACGTAGAGTATCACTAGGAATGTTCTAGTGCAAGCACTTTCAACACTTTCCCCTTAATTGCTACTGTCTAGTGAGTATGAGGTACGGAGATGACTTCGCTTTAATGACAAAAAAGAACCGTGAGCCGACTAGTGGAATCTTAATGCAGCAGAGATCGATTTCCTTTATATATACCAAGAACGTGTTATTAACGCTACAAGCTTTGCTTAGGACACGATTTCGTAGATCTACGTATTTCTTAGGCGCTCTTTCCCTGAAACTTCGCATCCCAGAAAAAAGGGAAACACATTATCTAGTCAGTGTGACATGTGATCTGTTCCACATTTTCTACTCAAGCCAAAAAGCGATGAAGAGGGTCATGAGATTGTCAATTAAAGTTAGACCTATAGCCTTGGTATCTGGAGTAAGCAGACGTGATTATATTGTTTATTGCAACTCGTGGCATAAATTAGCAAATACAATTTAGCAGACACAACATCGCCGCACTTATTGGTTCGCAGATTTCCCTTTTCAGTTGTGCAGTCGTGTTTCCGTCTTAAATCAGGAAATTCACACTGGATAATAGGAACTGAGTAAATACTTGTAAATTCAGCTGAAAAAAAAACAACTGTGCGAGAAACTTACTACTGTTGCTATTTCGCTCAGACTCCACAGAAACAGATTAATTAGAATCGTGAATATAGCTGTGATCGGTATGAATCCATCCTGAGCGAAGAGAATTGATTGAATGGCTAAATCTATGGAAAGAAATAGTTTGCTGTCTTGTCCTTTGAAAAAAAACGTAATTTCAATACGAAAAAGACTGATTGCTTCCTTTGTACACATGCAGGGCTTGTCAATGTGGACATAACAGTCAGCACAAGTAAGCTGAAGGAAACCAGACAATTTTACACAAAATACTTGAAGTTTAAAGTAGTAAAGGAAACCCCTGGATTTCTTTCTCTATCACCCGCACCAGGTACGTATTGAAACATGATGGATCATGATGCTTCTCCTCATGTGACTAGACCATAGCAAGGACGTACAGCTTTGTTTGCTTCTTATTCTTGTTATTATTCGCTGACTCCTTCTCCACCCACCTCTTCTATGGCGGTAGAGGAACGATTGTCAATCATTTGAAGGTGGTCAAAAATTACTATTATCATTAAGGAAGTGAGTTATGTTTGGGGTGACACCGTCTATTCTGAGAAGGACTTCAGGTCCAGAGGTAACGGAATGAGCTTGAATTGTTGCAGATAAAAATGCTCCTCCGGTGACAACATGCACGAGAAAAGCCTAAGAAATAGTGTAATCTGAGTGAGTGAGCGAGCCCATAAATCCTCTAACATAGAGATGTTCAAGATTAGCCAATAAATATAGAACGAAGAAGTTTAGTGTGCTGTCACATTTTTAACAACCATACGCGTTTTTTAACCCAAGTTTTGTTTTATTGTAGGAATAGCTTTTCTTGATTTCGTCGTGGAGGGTGCAGAACATTCATGTACCAGACCACAGCTGGCCAAGGAATTCGCGGGAAAAGGCATGTTCCTCACATACAACTTTGGAGACGTGGAAGCTGCTTGTGAAGAGTTTAACAGGTCCGGCTATCCAATGGCCATGCCAATCAAAACTGAACCCTGGTTTGAACGTCACTGTTACGTCATAGATCCAAATGGAATACCGCTGAATCTGGCGCACTGGAACGAAACTCCAGCTGAGCCAAAGGATGAAGTAATATTACGTTTTATGATCTGGTGTTAAATTGAGTGCCGTAAAATCTAAACCAAAGTTATCACTCCATTGGACCAATCAAAGCTCGAAGCATATAAGCGTAATTGGTGCGGAGAGCAGGCAAACGTGTGCTACAAGTCGCGATAGGTTTCGGTTTATTTCTGATTGGTTGAGAAGGTGGCACGCGTTTTTTAAACCAATCATTTAGCGTAGACAGAAGCATGTCACCTTGTTCAAGGTGATGTGCTTCTGGGGTAGAATGTAAATCCAACGCAAACGCGAATTATGTTCGAAACCGTGGCAAGTGACAATCACTCTATGTGGATTTCCATTTCTACTTTGTCACATGGAGAAAACTGGATTTAACAGAATCGAAATCTCGCCTTCTAATTCGTGGATACGAATCAAAAGGCATTGGTGTGAGTAAGTTGCGATTTATCATACAAAAGGAATGAGAACGATCGAGCTGGTTAAACTAGTAGTAGTAAATTAACACAATTTTTTTCCCGTATGATAACAGGTGTTAGCAGCATGGCATTTTATTACACCTCCCATGATTTACAAGAACTACAAACTTGGTACAGCAAACACTTGAACATGACAGTGGAGAGAGGGGTGGACTGGGTTGGCTGGGTGTTAACGATGACCGCTGCTAATGGCACCGTGGAGTTTCGTCCTTTCCAATCCTCGGAACATTACCTATAACCCAGCGTCTTTGATTCCTCATCTGCTGGAAGAGTTTGACGGACGTGGTCTGTCATACACTTTTAACTTCAATACCTCGAGTGAAGTTGATAGGTGAGACACAGGCGGCCCAAGCTGTCAATGTTATCCTTTTTGTTTTCCTTTTTATGCGAACGTTCAGGCTAACGTGACATATGGCATGTACCATTACATAACGACCAAATTTGACCACGCGAAACATGACTCCCGCCTTGCAGCATATGGAGGTGTTGTGTTACAACGGTTTGAATTTATAAAGGTTGGTATGGGAATGCAACGGCTTTGCTTGAAAAGCCAATTATTCTTAAATTTTGTGAATAAAATCTACTTACCCTGTTGCTATGTTGTATTCTTTGTTGTTTGCCAGCTCCTCGGGCCGATCTAACGCGATTTCGGCGAGTTATCGTTCTGTGGGTTTCCACTACTAAAAGAAAGACAAGGCCGGACACTGATTTCCGGAGTGCCCGCCGCTCGAAGCGAATAAATCCACTGAAAATAACCCTGCCGGCTCAATTCCTCCGTAGAATCGAAGAAGAAATGTTGAAGCTCCATGTCAGTTCACTCGCTACGCGATTCCGTCCACAACGCCTTGGCAACGATACATTTATTTCGAGATTGCTTCGCTCGCAAACTCCCCGGGAGTAACCGAGTGCCCGGTTACCCGGGGAGCATTTTGGTTTGACCGTTGACAAATCGTTGCTGACTACCCCCGGTCGGGCTAATTATAGTTACCCAATACCGCGAAAGTGTCCTAACTTTTGTGACGCGGCTGTTTTCGAGTTTGCGAGCGAAGCAATCTCGAAATAAATGTATCGTTGCGAAGGCGTTGTGGACGGAATCGCGTAGCGAGTGAACTGACATGGAGCTTCAACATTTCTTCTTCGATTCTACGGAGGAATTGAGCCGGCAGGGTTATTTTCAGTGGATTTATTCGCTTCGAGCGGCGGGCACTCCGGAAATCAGTGTCCGGCCTTGTCTTTCTTTTAGTAGTGGAAACCCACAGAACGATAACTCGCCGAAATCGCGTTAGATCGGCCCGAGGAGCTGGCAAACAACAAAGAATACAACACAGCAACAGGGTAAGTAGATTTTATTCACAAAATATAAGAATAATTGGCTTTTCAAGCAAAGCCGTTGCATTCCCATACCAACCTTTATAAATTCAAACCGTTGTAACACAACACCTCCATATGCTGCAAGGCGGGAGTCATGTTTCGCGTGGTCAAATTCGGTCGTTATGTAATAGTACATGCCATATGTCACGTTAGCCTGAACGTTCGCATAAAAAGGAAAAAAAAAAGGATAACATTGAGAGCTTGGGTCGCCTGTGGGTGAGATTCATGACTGACTAGGGTCGCATCTGTCTGGTCACTTTAGAGTCGCGTTCTTTCTTCCACTACTATATACCCCAATATACCATTTTAATATGTCGAATTATTGTCGCATCTCGATTGGTTCTTAATGACGCATAAACAAATGTAGGGCAGATGCATAGATGATGTTCATTAACATTTTTTCTTTGTTTCTTTATTATTATATCTAAAACCCAGAGATTCCATAAAACCAAGAGATTCTATTCACTAATAAATCACGGAAAACGTCACTGAAATTGTGGTAAGAACGCCAGTGACACACTGGGCTATCGCCTCATGTGCCCCTTTTTTGTTCCTGCCACATTTTGATATCATCTGTGATCAATTACTGAACAGACGCACGGCAACATGGAATCTATTTCAGTACAAAGTTCAAGTTGCAATACTAGCACTGCCACGATCAACCAATAGTCACTTACGAACTTTGTGTATATATCCGTTATTCAGCATGCGCTCTTCTCCCGACTGGGTTCAAGTATATATAGAGCGGGAAAGAGAGACTTCAGGGCCAGCTCTTGGTACGATTGCGTTACAGGTGGTCCCACTACCTTCAAAGCCGAGATATCCCTCTGATGCATCCGTTAGGCTCGGTGGGAGGTCATAGGAGGTGTGCAGTGGACGATCCCAATGGCGTGGTCATTAACATTGCTACCCCCGGTTGGAATGAGTACGAAGAGGAGGTTAACTGCCCCAAACCCACCGCCAAGGCTGCTTGGAACGTGGAGAGTGCCTGGATGATATCTATGACTACAGCTCTTGTAATAGCAGTCTTGTCTCTGCTGTAGTTCAGGATTCAACTCCATTGGATATGCACGAACCTATGTTCCTGTAAACCATTTGTTATAGTATTATTCTGGACCGTAGATTCAAGATAGAATCAAATTCTATTAGAGATGTTCCAGGATCGCTCATTTGTTAAAAGTAAATCAATTTGTAACGTAATTGCAGCGACAGCCCTCCATTCAAAACGCGGCGCTTTCTGTTTTAAAAGGCTTCCGATATATCAAGTGGTGAAGCATTGTAATGATTAAAACATATTACTTTAGCGATTCCACAGTCTTCATGTAGATGTTAACGAAGAGTCAAAACTTGTTAAGAACAAAGCGTGTCAATTCGAAGAACACGTAGTCTTGTTAGCTAGCTTTAACTATCCTTCCTCCGTTCTGAAGAACTCCATTTGAACATGATCGTGCTTCAAACCCAGACAAACCTCAGCTTTAATTTGGAGTCTAGTACCATCCATTGGCGCACCACTTCTCCGCAGCGATACGAACTGCCTTGAGAGTTGACAAAGCATAAAACACGAATCAAAATACTGCCTGGGTGAACCTCTCTCTAACATATTGGCACGCATAAAACCCCCTTTCAATCTGATCGCTACTTGATGCATGTACTGTTAGCACTGTTTGGGTCAACTGCTAGTCGACGCACGAGCGGAACGCGAGTGGGCTCGGCAGTTCCTAGACCTCAAAAGCACAGGCGTACGGGCAATTTTTTCCAGGGGTGGGGGTGGGGGGACAGTGAATCATTTCCCAAAATATTTTCGCAAGTTGCCCAAATTTTTCCAAAAATTCGAGCACAAAAGAGGGTCATAGGATTCACTAACATAAGCCTGCACATGGAGTGAAAATAATCTTACACTTGATAGGTCACGTTACAAGTAGAACACATATGCATTAAAAAGAAATAACTGACTCTGCCATTGCAACGGCCAAAAATATCCATGTCATTATTTAGTACAGAGTTGGCATATTCCCTTTCAATGTTAATTAGTGCGATGATCCTGACACGCTGTTATCCCTTGTAATCATAAATTACAATTTTCTCGATTTTGATTGGTTTCCACTAATTTACTTGCCAAGTTGTTATCGGACAGTTTGTTATTGGACAGTTTGTTCTCGGACAGTTCAATAAGCCAATCACATTCAAAGTTGTAGTTTGAATCAACCAACCACATTCAAAGTTGTAGTTACGTGCGTGCGCGTGCGCGCTTTTGTGTTTTTGGCGCCTAATTGCCGGTAGGAGGCGCGGTGGCCTTAGAATGTTTACATCTCTTTTGTAGGTATTTTAATGCAAATTTCCCCTTTCTTTCATAACTTGGCTATTCTTCTTTTCTCGGAAATTGTAATTTTTATGACTAATTAGTAATAAGACTTCGTGTCGTCCAATTCGGTCGGTAATCATACTCGTGATAAACAAATCGGACTCCCGCTTCGCGGTCGTCCGATTTTGTAATCACTCTTATGATAACAGACCGAATTGGACTCCACTTAGTCCTATTACCATTACTTATTGCGGAGGTAGGTTTTCAATCTGCGCAACGCACTGAATGATCGTTCTGCGGAAAACGATGTAGTAGGTATCACTACAAGGATATGCACCACATTGGAAAAGTCTGGCAACATATCAAATAGATCTGTCTCATGCATTGTTTGCAGTATTTCTCAAACAGTCGTGGAATGGAACCTGCAGAGAATGAGCCTGATACTCAAGCTACGAGCGTTCGAAATAGTCGATAGTAAATGACTGAACGGCAAATCCAAGGAAAATGGTTTTAAGTTCGAAATAACGGGGAATTCGAAATAACCGAGTTCGAATTAGCGGAGTTTGGCAAAGTGGCATACAGCTGTTTCAAGAAAGGTTGTCCTATGAAAGTGCAAAAGCGTACGCGATAATGTCGAAGGGTATTATGGGTAATGAAGACCAACGGTTGCTCGATTGAAGTTAAAGGCATTTCATCATGATAGAGGGACACAGCACAAGCACGTATATTTATGTTTTTTCTTCCTGAAGCACTGTTAACCTCAAACGAGGAACGCCAAACTATTACACCCATAATTGACATAATATCAATCGGCATTGTCGCGTTCGCCTTTACGCTTGTGTGGGACAACCTTTGTTGAAACAGCTGTATATAGATTTTGACCGCTTTGGTCTGAAATAGGATAGTTTTTCACTCTGGCTTGGCACTGGGAATTCTTTTTCTTTTCTACAAGGAACTGATTTTTCCTACCGAGATTGGCAAATTTGTAACCCTTCTGAAATGTTCACTCAAATGGAAACTATTTCTGGTCAGCTGCACCATGCAGTCATCTGATTAGAGTTGTGTAGTAATTTTAGATGTCTGAAATGTGTTGTCAATTTTTGGCTCAGGTCTGAAATAGCGTAAGAAATTCACATCGAATCACAGATTTTGGTCTGAAATATGCGAAGGGTTTCAAGATTAGGGTGACTCACCCCCCCCCCCCACCACCACCACCAAAAACTTCAGAGATTACCTCCCCCGGGTTACTATGCAAGTTCAGTGTTGAACTCTGAAAACAGGGAGGGAGCATATCAATTTTAATGGGAGTTTTTTTTCTGAGTTTAGTGAATCAAAAGCTAGACTGGTGGGCGATACAATTCGTGGGACAATAATGTGTGCACTGTTTTGAGACTTTCCACTGTCGTCAATCGACAAGGCAAGGTTTCAATCAATCTTTGACAACATTTTGATGGGTTCTTTTTGATTTTACCAATCAACAGCATCTCAGAAATGTGGGGATGAAGTTGTCATGCCAACATGACGTTGACAAGCTGATAATTTATGAGTTTATGAGAACCCATTAGCGAGTCGTCAAATATCGGTCAATAGGCTTTGTTTTAATGCGCGACATAAAGTCCATAGTAGATCGGTCTTTGTCTGGCAATCTTTCCGGGAAACATAAACATGCGGGCGAAGTTTCTGAGAAACATTGCTTATTGTTTTAAGTGACCATATATGATGAAGCGAATGCCACGTCTTTGTCTTTCTTAGTCAAAACATCTAGTTCAAATGCAAAGAGTCTGCCGTATAAAAATTGTGAATTGAATTGCTGAAAAATACACCCAAGAATTTGCGAAATCAAAGAGCGTGGAGAGGTTGACGAGGATGTTTCCTTTTGTTTTTACAGTTATCGTGGCGTTTATATGTGCAAGCCCCAAAAGTTCTCAGGCGAGGACAGAGGGCAAGTTCATAATAAGTAACTAAGATTTACACTATCCCTGAATGAATGTATTAAAAGTCATTCACATGATCACGCTTTGGCTTCTTCCTTGCTTTGCAACGACGTAAGACGTCGATACTGTCTAAAGCGTTTGACAAGCAACTTGGACGAACATGTAGTATAAACATTATATTTGCTGCTTCAGTTATGTTTGTTCGTTGCTACTCGCGCGTTGAAACGATGGGCACAGCGTGGAGCGTCGTCGATCAAGACGCACCGAAGACTGACATGTGGGTGCGTTTCTTTAAGAAAATCTAAGATTGGATTCTTAAATCCGGAAGAATCCGAAAACGGATTTTGCGTTTCTTTGTTAAACAGAACAATCCAAGATCTCTCGGATCATGGTGCGTCAAAGGAACCGAAGAATCCACTCTGGATTATTCTATCTTGGATTTTCTTAAAGAAATGCGGTAGCTGCGGTAGCTGAACATGTATTAGTAAGCATATCGGCCCTTTTACTCGCTAACTTGCTTAAGATGATATCAGTCATCTCAAGCCACATGTCTGCAGTTATAGAAGAAATTAGAAAGAAATGATACTATTAACAAACAGCTTCCATGTCATGAACAGCCTGATAGCTTGAGATTAAACCAAGCAAAAAACTGTGCGCTGCAACAAGATTAAATCATCCTTCAAGAAGTATACAAACTTGATGTGTGTCAAATGTACAAATTTCTAGCATTTTTGGAATCCGCACTATGTAGAATATCACTGGGAATGTTCCAGTGCAAGAACTTTCAACGTTTTCCCCTTAATTGCTACTGTCTAGTGAGTATGAGGTACGGAGTTGACTTCGCTTTAATAACAAAAAAAGAACCGTCAGCCGGCTAGTGGAATATTAATGCAGCAGAGATCGATTTCCTTTATACATACTAAGAACCTGTTGTTAACTGCCGCTAGCTTTGCTTCGGACACGATTTCGTAGATCTACGCATTTCTTATGTGCTCTTTCCCTAAAACTTCGCATCCCAGAAAAAAGGGAAACACATTATCTAGTCAGTGTGACATGTGATCTGTTCCACATTTTCTACTCAAGCCAAAAAGCGATGAAGAGGGTCATGAGATTGTCAATTAAAGTTAGACCTATAGTCTTGGTATCTGGAGTAAGCAGACGTGATTATATTGTTTATTGCAACTCGTGGCATAAATTAGCAAATACAATTTAGCAGGAACAATTTCCACGTTTCAGTCAATGTGTAGTTTTTACGCCGTACTTATTGGTTCGCTGATTTCCCTTTTCAGTTGTGCAGTCGTGTTTCCGTCTTAAATCAGGAAATTCACACTAGATAATAGGAGCTGAGTAAATACTTGTAAATTCAGCTGAAAAAAAAACAGCTGTGCGAGAAACTTACTACTGTTGCTATTTCGCTCAGACTCCACAGAAACAGATTAATTAGAATCGTGAATATAGCTGTGATCGGCATGAATCCAACCTGAGCGAAGAGAATTGATTGAATGGCTAAATCTATGGAAAGAAATAGTTTACTGTCTTGTCCTTTGAATAAAACGTAATTTCAATAAGAAAAAGACTGATTGCTTCCTTTGTACACATGCAGGGCTTGTCAATGTGGACATAACAGTCAGCACAAGTAAGCTGAAGGAAACCAGACAATTTTACACAAAATACTTGAAGTTTAAAGTAGTAAAGGAAACCCCTGGATTTCTTTCTCTATCACCCGCACCAGGTACGTATTGAAACATGATGGATCATGATGCTTCTCCTCATGTGACTAGACCATAACAGGGACGTTCAGCTTTGTTTGCTTCTTATTGTTGTTGTTATTCGCTGACTTCTTCTCCACCCACCTCTTCCATGGCGGTAGAGGAACGATTGTCAATCATTGGAAGGTTGTCGAAAATTACTATTAACATTATGGAGGTGAGTAATGTTTGTGGTGACACCGTCTATTGTGAACAGAACTTTAGGTCCAGAGGTTAGGGAATGAGCTTGAATTGTTGCAGATAAAAATGCTCCTCCGGTGACAACATGCACGAGAAAAGCCTAAGAAATAGTGTAACCTGAGTGAGTGAGCGAGCCCATAAATCCTCTAATATATTGATGTTCAGCCAGTAAATATAGAACTAGAAGTTTAATGCGCTGTCACATATTTAACAACCATACGCGTTTTTTAACCTAATTTTTGTTTTATTGTAGGAATAGCTTTTCTTGATTTCGTCGTGGAGGGTGCAGAACATTCATGCACCAGACCACAGCTGGCCAAGGAATTCGCGGGAAAAGGCATGTTCCTCACATACAACTTTGGAGACGTGGATGCTGCTTGTGAAGAGTTTAACAAGTCCGGCTATCCAATGGCCATGCCAATCAAAACTGAACCCTGGTTTGAACGTCACTGTTACGTCATAGATCCAAATGGAATACCGCTGAATCTGGCGCACTGGAACGAAACTCCAGCTGAGCCAAAGGGTGAAGTAATATTACGTTTTATGATCCGGTGTTAAATTGAGTGCCGTAAAATCTAAACCAAAGTTATCACTCCATTGGACCAATCAAAGCTCGAAGCATATACGCGTAATTGGTGCGGAGAGCAGGCAAACGTGTGCTACAAGTCGCGATAGGTTTCGGTTTATTTCTGATTGGTTGAGAAAGTGGCACGCGTTTTTTAAACCAATCATTCAGCGTAGACAGAAGCATGTCACCTTGTTCAAGGTGATATGCTTCTGGTGTAGAATGTAAATCCAACGCAAACGCGAATTATGATGGACACCGTGGCAAATGAAAATCACTCTTTGTGGATTTTCCATTTCTACTTTGTCATATGGAGAAAACTGGATTTAACAGAATCGAAATCTCGCCTCCTAATTCGTGGATACGAATCAAAAGGCATTGGTGTGAGTAAGTTGCGATTTATCATACAAAAGGAATGAGAACGATCGAGCTGGTTAAACTAGTAGTAGTAAATTAACACAATTTTTTTCCCGTATGATAACAGGTGTTAGCAGCATGACATTTTATTACACCTCCCATGATTTACAAGAACTACAAACTTGGTACAGCAAACACTTGAACATTACAGTGGAGAGAGGGGTGGACTGGGTTGGCTGGGTGTTAACGATGATCGCTGCTAATGGCACCGTGGAGTTTCGTCCTTTCCATCCTCGGAACATTACCTATAACCCAGCGTCTTTGATTCCTCATCTGCTGGAAGAGTTTGACGGACGTGGTCTGTCATACACTTTTAACTTCAATACCTCGACTGAAGTTGATAGGTAAGATTCATGACTGACAGGTGTCGCCTCTGTCTGGTCACTTTAGAGTCACGTTCTTTCTTCCACTATTACATACTCCAACATACCATTTTTATATGTCGTATTACTGTCGCATTTCGACTGGTTCTGACGCATGAACAAATGTAGGGCAGACGCATAGATGATGTTCATTAACATTCTTTCTTTGTTTCTTTATTATTGTATCTAAAACTCAGAGATTCCATAAAACCAAGAGATTCTATTCACTAATAAATCACGGAAAACGTCACTGAAATTGTAGTAAGAACGCCAGTGACACACTGGGCTATCGCCTCGTCTGCCCTTTTTTTGTTCCTGCCACATTTTGATGTCATCTGTGATCAATTACTGAACAGACGTACGGCAACATGGAATCTATTTCAGTTAAGGACACAGCACTTTCTTATCAGAACATCTTAACAGCTATCATGAGTGCGTCCAGTACAAAATTCAAGTTGCAATACTAGCACTGCCACGATCAACCAATAGTCACTTACGAACTTTGTGTATATATCCGTTATTCAGCATGCGCTCTTCTCCCGCCTGGGTCCAAGAATATATAGAGCGGGAAAGATAGACTTCAGGGCTAGCTCTTGGTATGATTCCGTTACAGGTGGTGCCACTATCTTCAAAGCCGAGATCTCCCTCTGATGCGTCCGTTAGGCTCGGTGGGAGGTCACAGGAGGTGTGCAGTGGACGATCCCAATGGCGTGGTCATTAACATTGCTACCCCCGGTTGGAATGAGTACGAGGAGGAGGTTAACTGGCCCAAACCCACCGCCAAGGCTGCTTGGAACGTGGAGAGTGCCTGGATGATATCTATGACTACAGCTCTTGTAATAGGAGTCTTGTCTCTGCTGTAGTTCAGGATTCAACTCCATTGGATATGCATGAACCTACGTTCCTGTAAACCACTTGTTATAGCACTATTCTAGACCGTAGATTCAAGATAGAATCAAATTCTATTAGAGATGTTTTAGGATCGCTCATTTCTTAAAAGTAATCAATTTGTAACGTAATTGCAGCGACAGCCCTCCATTCAAAGCGCGGCGCTTCCTGTCTTAAAAAGTTTCCGTTGTATCAAGTGGTGAAGCATTTCAGTGATTAAAACATTTTACTTTAGCGATTCCCGGCCACAGTCTTCATTAAGAGTCAAAAGGTGTTAAGAACAAAGCGAGCCGGCTCATCCGAAGAAGAAGTAGTCTTCACGGTTAGTTAGCTTAGCTATCCTTTCCCTTACTGAAGAACTTTATTTGAACATGATCGGGCTTGAAACCCAGGGAGCTATTACTGAGTTAGTTTGCCATCAAGCTCTTCTTCTCTTCACTTTCTTTCCCCTCGAAGAGCCTAAGCCAATTCAGTATGATAGCTGACATGTTTTTTACTGCTTGACTGATAACTCTGGTCAGATAATTCTCCGCCAGGTTTACTTTTTAACAATAAACAACGAGCAATGGGTATCGTTGCTCGTTCTGGTCCATGATCATCGCAGACTTCTTCCAGCAGTTTTATATCAGCTTACCCTAACAATATGCTCTTATACTCATCTACACTCCAAGGGTTGGTCAGGCATCATGAGAGTGAAATGTGTTTTCCCGACCAGCTGGCCAGAGCTCGAATTTGAACCTCGGCCTCAATTTGGAGTCTAAAACCATCAATTGGTGTACCACTTCTCCGCAGCGATACGAACTGCCTTGAGAGTTGACAAAGCATAAAACACGAGCCAAAATACTACCTGGGTGAACCTCTCTCTAACATATCGGCACGAATAAAACCCCTTTTTTTATCTGATCGCTGCTTGATGCATGTGCTGTTAACACTGTTTGGGTGAACTGCTAGTCGACGCACGAGCTGAACGCGAATGGGCTCAGCAGTTTTCCTAGACCTCAAAAGCACAGGCGTGCAGGCAATTTTTGCCAGGGCGGGAAGGGGGGGGAGGGCGGTGAATTACTTTCCCAAAAAATTTTCGCAAGTTGCCCAAATTTTTACAAAAAAATCGAGCACAAACGAGGATCATAGGATTCACTAACATAGGCCTTCGTATGGAGTGAAAATAATCTTCCACTTGATAGGTCACGTTACAAGTAGAACACATATGTATTCAAAGAAATAACTGTCTCACCCATTGCAACGGCCAAAAATATCAATACTACGATCCATGTCATTGTTTAGTGCAGAGTTGGCATATTCCCTTTCAATGTTAATCAGTGCGATGTTCCTGACACGCTGTTGCCCCGTGTTATTGCGGAGGTAGGTTTTCAATTTGCGCAACGCACTGAATGATCGTTCTGCAGCCTACACGATGTACTGGGTATCACTACAAGGATGTGCACCACATTGGAAAACTCTGGCAACATATCAAATAGATCTTTCTCATGCATTGTTTGCAGTATTTCTCAAACAGTCGTGGAATGGAATCTGCGCTCACGACGAAAACTTGTGTACATTTTCTGCTTAGCTTCCAGAATCTCGCCGTCGATTTCGTAAAATTTAGCGATGCGAGAGAAGCTCTCTTTATCAGGCGTATCCCTGTGACAGATATCTCCCAAAGCACAGAGTATTTCCTGGTCATTTCCACTGAATCTGACCTCAAGGTAGGACAGCACCTTGTCGAGGGACGCATAGTAACTGTTAATGCGGTGGTCCGATTTCGATTTCTACAAGGGCCTAATTGAATGCGGCGCGATGCCTTGTGTCTGGGTGCCCTGGCTTCTCGTAATTCAAACCGAGAATTGGTCAGTCACTTCTTAATTTTCAGACCCATTGCTGATGCTATCTGCCATAGGCTGCTGAAACTTACTCCGACACTCGCGTAGGGTCTGAATGGTCATGTTGGCGTTTCTACGTGCGGAGATGACGTCGACTGTCTTCCCCTGAAGATATCGGCACAGACAATTAGTGTTCCTTAGGATTATTTTCATCACACACAGTCCAAAGATAAATTCCAAGTCACAAATGGCGGTCAATAAAGCTCTGCTCTCAGAGTAGGTTTTTGGATTTTTGTCTGAAGACAGCGCGAGCAGAGCTTTTACAATGTGCTCCATTTGTCCGTGTACGGCCTTCACGGCTTCCCACCGGAATAAGATAAGATAAGATAAGAACTTTATTAACGTGTCGAAGTCGCTAGCATACAGTGTATACTAATTGGGGACCCTAACTACGATCTGATTACTTATCTAATAATTAATAAAATATGAAATACACATACGTGTTTAAGTGTTTTAAAATATATATATAAAGCAAACAATGAGTCATACAGTAAGATCAAGTGTTAGTTGTTACATAAAGATCAGTCTTTACAAGTACTGTCAAGCAGGCTAGTGAAATCAACCAATTTGATGCGCTTTTTAAAAGTGTGCAATGATTCAGAAGATCGAATAGATTTGTCGAGTTTGGACCAAATGACAGGGCCTAAATAGGTCAGGCTATGTTTACCATGAGCAACAGTCCGAAATCTGGGTATTGTGAAATCAGAATTTCTAAGGTGGTACTGAGAATTGTAATGACCACCGCGTGACACTCAATGACTTCAGCGTCAGTCTCAGACCTTCACCTTCTACTTCTATGTTGCCGGACAGGGCGTGTCGTTTGGGACTCTCTTCTGAGAAGTTGTACAGAGCCTGGTTCGAGAATCTGTGTCATAGTATCCTGAAGGACGAGTTTGAAAGCATGTCCGTAACAGTGAACGTAGATACTAAGCGGGGAGCACTCTTCCATTCTTGTTGAGAGTCCCTTGTGTACACCATTCATATTGGCTGCGCCATCGAATGGTTTACCAACAATAATCTTGAGGTCGAGATTGAGATTTCACCAGTTTATAAAATGCTTCGCCTTCGATTGATTTCGTGGAATAGAAACCAATGAATGCTTCTGTCTTTGTGCCATTGTAATTAATTCTGATGTAAATTCCGATGTAGCCGGATTTGGATTTAAATGGTTTGAACCCAGGAGTATCAGTAGTCTTTCAGCCAATACCATCATGGCTAAACTGACCAATCACGTTCAACGGACCAGACTTATAACATCAACGACTGACAAACGCTATTCGCTTGACTCTAAAGATGACTTCCGCTCAGGTTGTCGAAACGTCAGTCACCAACAACAGCTCTTTTCAAAACTACCCTCACCCGGACGATCACTGACTATACGAATTACTCCACTCAGGATATGTAACACTGTCACTCTAAAGATCTTTGCCAACGTTTTCGGCGTCGATGTTCCTGCTTTTAGGCCTACTTGTGATTGTTTCATCACCGCTGGTGAAACTTAGTTGCGATTGATTTGGCGCATGACGAACCGTAAATTTAACTTTCTTTCCTTTATGCTTGGTTTTTGCATGCGCGTCCTGGTACTCAGCAAAGATTTCTTTTTCCTATTCGGAGCAGGTGACGCGTTGGCGATAGGACGTCGCTGAGGCGCTGGGTTCAACATGTCGAATGTGGCTAGATATCGCTAGATATAGGCAAAGAAAAGTGTAGGCGTATTTCCCACGTTTCACTCACATTTCTTTAATCTCGGGTTCAAGTGAAATTTGATCAGCTGATAAACACGTTGCCCAGCACGTGACTCAAATTCTCAAGTAAGACCTTTCGGTTTTCGATACAAGCATTTATTTTTAAAAGATCATTGCATGTTGTGTTTTAGACACTCGACATAGCACAATGTAAAGAGAATAAGAGGAACATAATTGCGTGTTTGCGTCCTATGGAATTTTAACTGTAAATCACGCTTCAGTAAGGACGTGAATGAAATTTCTGCAATGCTTAAAAAGTTTCATCAAGAATGAAAAAAAAATTCCAAATTCTTACAAAAATAAAGCTTTTGTCCAGTGACAATGTGAGACACGAAAAAATAAGGGGTGTTAAGAAAATGCCAACTCGCACTGCTTTTGAGTCTCACCTTTTTGCATATTGATAACCAATACTGTTAATCTCTGTTTTGTAGTGACATTGTAATTTCTCGAAACAAATGGAAACGTTTTAAAAACCCTTTACCCAAATTTCTCTTGTTGCCCCAAAAAGATCTCGCTCAAATTTTTTTTCAAATTAAAATTACAATTATAGCTTGCCCGCGGATAGCTGAGCTAATCTAGGCGGGTAGTGTTCACACGAATCATGTTTACCAAGTAAGGAATCTCTTTCAAAACGAAAGAACCACTCACTGTGTCGCCTCAAAGTCTAATCTAAATAATTTGCGGTTTAAATAACAATTTCCGAGAAAAGAATAATAGCCAAGTTATGAAAGAAAGGGAAAATTTACATTAAAAGAATAACAAAAGAGGCGTAAATTGTTGGTGATTGAAACCAAGGTCGTGACTGGTTGGTTTAAACTACAACTTGAAATGTGATTGGGTGATTTAAACTACAACTTTGAATGTGATTGGTTTATTGAACTGTTCGATAATAAACTGTCTGATAACAAACTGTCCGATAACAAACTGTCTGATAACAAACTGTCCGATAATAAACTGTCTGATAACAAACTGTCTGATAACAAACTGTCTGATAACAAACTGTCTGATAACAAACTGTCCGATAACAAACTGTCCGATAGCAAACTGTCCGCTGACAAACTGTCTGATAACAAGCTGTCCGATAACAAACTGTCTGATAACAAACTGTCCGCTGACAAACTGTCTAATAACAAACTGTCCGATAACAAACTGTCTGATAACAAAGTGTCTGATAACAAACTGTCCGCTGACAAACTGTCTCATAACAAACTGTGCGATAACAAACTGTCTGATAGCAAACTGTCTGATAACATACTGTCTGATAACAAACTGTCCGATAACAAACTGTCCGATAACAAACTGTCCGATAACAAACTGTCCGATAACAAACTGTCCGATAATGAACTGTTGCCACGTTATCGGTGTAAGGCGATGATGTCACGAGCTTAGGCTTTTGCTTTAGGCTTAGGGTTGAGTCTAGGGTTGGGCTTAGCACCCCTGCTTGGGGGTGGGGTTGGGGCTGACGTCATGGACAGGGAGAACAACCCCTCTTCTAGAGGTCATAAAAAAGTTGAGACCATACGTGACGATGACATCAAAACATGAATTTTTTTAACGAGGTTTTCTTAGCAACAACAGTGGAAAAGACACTATTTTTCAAAAAAGCTGATGGGATCTTTTATTCCATCAAAATGGGACCCTTCCTTTAAGATAAAAAGGCTGTCGAGTTCGGTGGTCCCACAAAGAGAAAATGACACGAATGATCTGAAGGTTTAGCTTCCACGATCAACAATTGATTGTCAGGTAACAGTTCCTGGAGTTGCGTCAGTTCAAAAATGTTCCAGTCGTCCTGGCATTGTTTTACGTCAGTCTGAAGATTAATGATGTGAGTAAAAGAGTCTTTCAGAGACTCCCCGCGCCTTAATTTTCTCTGCTCGCCAAGGTTCCGTCTTCTTGGGTTGTGAAGAACACCTTTTAAGAATTTGTAATTGTTATAGTGTTCCTTTAACTTGGTGCAATTGTAAAGCTTCCATTGTTGTAGTATCTCCACCATGGCAGGGAGCGAAAATCCTTTGTGAGGTGGAACTGAGAGGAAGGCACACTGGAACGGACTCAACAAATCCCATAACGGTTTGATACCTTTCTGTAAAAACTCGATTCTCTTGCCGTCTTTTTGTCTGCCACTCAACGTGGTCGAGACTGACATGGTGTAAAGTACTTACAATTGTTCGTTGGAGCTCCTTTTTATAATCGAAAAAAAGCCATACCCCCTCCCTCCGCTCCCCCTCTGAAATGACGTGATTGGAAAGTCTCCTCGTCCATGGGCTGACGTCATGATCGAGGTGATCCCCGTCACGCGGTGAAGTCAGACCAGAGATGGCGCTGGGGGTGCTAAAGTGAGATTCTCAAAAAAATAGGACGGACGTGCATGACTCATGGGCATTTTTTTAAATTTTCTCCTCCCATCCTTATGTTTACAAAGCGGGACCTCTGTCACCCCAGAGAGAAATCTGGAAATCTATCTGCCTGACCTGCCTAAGCGTGACTCAGATCTTCATCTAAAGCTATACGGATAGGACTGTTTGCACATACAGTGGTGGTGAGAGATTCGTGGCGAAGCGGAAAATGTTCGAGTACATGGTGTTCGCAGCTTAGTGAAAATAAACGTTTACAGATGAAAAAGGGTTCGAAATTTAGGTGAATTTAATGCCGTCATTTTCCACTCTGTCCTTAGCATGTAGGCGATCAGCTAACCACTGTATCATTCGTTGGATTTCTAGGGGTAGCTTATCCCAGTGATTGAGTGTCTACCAATAAAAAATGTTTTTGTTCTAGTTGGCTAGGACGGTTGTCAAATATTCATAACGAAAACAATCAAACTCACCTCACAAGTCTCTTGCTCGTGACGAAGGGCCTGCCGTAAAAGGCTTAAATCTCTAGGGGAGTCCATGCTGAGAAGTTTGAAGTTGGACACTACGCGACGCCTTATATTAGACTCGGCTCTAGAAAAAAAGGCGATACCCCCTTCCCCTCCTCTCTGTGGGCTGACGTCATGCTCGGGCCATTCCCCTCTCTTGACGTCACGCGAGAAATCGCTTTGATTGGTGCATGTGACTCATAAACAACTTTTAATGGAATAGACCAATTTCGATATATTAAAATTCAGTTTAACACAATAGACTTCAGCACGAGGCTCTGGGGAATAAACCCCACAAACTCTGTAGTTATTCCCCAGAGCCTCACACTGAGGTCTATTCTTTTAGACTCAATTTTAATATATCGAAATTGGTCTATTCATCGTTTTACATGAAATGTGTTTTACAAAGTTTTTTTTTGTGATAATAAAAGAAGTGTGGGTGACAGATATCTCATCTGTAGGGTTTTTCCTCCGTAAAGGTACCAAAAAAAGGAGAAAAACATGTGACATTGGCTTTTTTTTAATGATTTGAAAAAGTACAATATCAACGCTAACAGCTACGATAAGAGTTCCAGGGACGTTGGTGGACTTGAAAAATACTAAACCTATTAAATCACGTAGGGTGTGTCAGGGGCGGTGTTGTTCGCCGCCATTATGAATTTCAACCGCCGGCGGGGATGTCGCAGGAGAAGTCATACTTGCGAGTGGCGATTTTTTTGTCCCTCGGGGGTGAGGTGGGGGTGGTACAGTCTTGAGAGAATAATAGCCTAATGACCAATCCGTGAGCAATTCTACATTGTCGTGATGATGCCTTTGTTTTGCGATATCTTCCGGTGTCTTATCCATAGTATCCACGACTTTGCGGTTAGCATAGTTCATTAACAGATGTCGTACGGTCTGGACGCTTCCCTCGCGACAGCCAAGGAACAACGGTGTTGGACCCTATAAGATAACAAAACGGAAATAGAATGCAAGGGAAAAATCCGTACCATCTCGTTATAAGCGACTCACTAGCCTGGGACAATGTGTCAAGTTATATTTCAACTAACCTTTTTATCTTGTGTATCCTTCTTGGCGCCATTCTGCAGTAGTTCTTTGGTCACTTTCAAGCTGTTCACGAAGGCAGCCCAATGCAGCGCGGTTTTTCCTATCAATGTACAAATCAAAGGTATTAGAGACCGTCGCGAACACTCAAATCAATCTCCTTAATTTTCTAGATAACGGGAACTGCAGATCACACACACCTTGATTATCCACACCGTTGACCTTTGATGAGATCTGACACGAGATCTGACGAGTCATGCCTTGCAGCCAGGATAAGCGGTGTGGTACCATCGTCCATTCTAGCTTCAAGATCGGTGGTACGATTTCGTAGCAAGATCTTAACGACAAAAAGAAACAACACCGTTTCGAGACGGAATAAAAATATCGAGAATAAAGCGCTTTCTGTGTCGTGAACAGCACTACACTTACCGGCTACATATCTACTTGAAGAACATGCAATACCAATTTTTATTTATCGGAATATGACAATTTTTTGTTTTACCTAGCGCACGTGGGATATCTCATATTTACCTGAAACACTCCCTGGGCATCAGCTCCAATAGTTAAGTGTAAAGGTGTGCGGTTGAATCGATCCCTTGGTCCCGTTATCAGCTCCATAATCCAGAAGACGTTTAGTAACATCAGCTCTGGAATGCCGAGCAGCAACATGAAGCGGTGTCTCATCTTGATCCGTCTCAGATTCATAGTTTGCCCCAAGAGTTAGCAGATCCGAGACCATCGCTCCTCCACTATCGCCGCTGTCTTAGTCGTCTTTCCAGGTTGCTACCATCACCGTACCCACCGCAACACGAAACCAAATGTAAGGCGGTCATTCCACCGGGACCTCTAGCATCCACGTCTATGTTTGATGCTCCTCGCTCGTCACTGTCCTCCTGAGGAGCGGTCAGAGCTAGCGATGGGTTTCGTACAGTCGCATCCACCGCTTGCTTGTGGACGCTGGATCATTTACGCAGGTCTTCTCCGTTGTCCAACTTGTCGCGTTTGGATTCTCTGGAAGGCCGGGGCGAGGTCTGATCGACTGCTCTCGCCATCCGTACAAGCACCTTCTTCGTCAATTTCTGAGGAACTTTTGCTCATCGATCTGGGAGAAAAGAGAATGATGAAATCAGTCAGAATGCTTCCTTGCTTGAACCTAGTGTTCATGATTTCTTTTTTTGTAGATGTCAAGATGACACAGGAACAAAAAAGTTTACCTCGTGGTCACTTCCGGCCGACGGGTCTACGCCTCGTGGAAGACTGTCGTCGAGGTCGTCTTAGAAAACATTTAGGTTTCCACAGTTTGGCGTGCACTCTCTTCAGTACCACCAGCCAACACTCCAACAATAAACAGAATACCCACACACAACATAGCAATTTAAAGTGACGACAGAGGGGAAGATCAGTGGGTGGGGCTTCTGTAGCCGGAGGTTTGTCGTCAACTGAAAAACCAAAATTCATCAGATTGATGCCAATGTTTAATGTAACTGTCTACTCTCATTGGCTCGTTGTGTAACGAGTAATGCACGACATTGCGTGACGTCCCTGACGAACGGTCGTGCGCGTTATCGATAGTAAAATGTGTTTCTGCTCTTACACGCGGTAAGGTAGGTCTAACTTGTTAGAGAACTGGGCTGTAACATTACATGTTGTATACATTACATGTTGTATGGCTAAAATAATTTGCAGCATCAGAAAGTCTTTTCATTAACATGTTTTCGTGACGGTAATTCTCTTGCTAACAAAGCGTAGTGAAGGGGGCTGTTCCGAAAACGTAGAGTGCGGAGTGCGGATTCCTTGTTGCAGGTGACTCATGAACAATTTTTAATTTCCCACAAAATCCTTAGTGTTATAATTTTCAAAAAACAACAAAAGTTACATAAAACTGGTTAACAGATCTAAAATGTAGATTTTGATAGAGTCAGTGTAAAAATTGACGGTCAAATAACTGACATGACTCGTCCCAAGAAAGTGGTGATCGCAGTGAGGGTGATGACGGCAGTGGGGGTGGTGACGTCAGTGGGGGTGGTGACGTCAGTGGGGGTGGTGACGGCAGTGGGGGTGGTGACGGCAGCGGGAGTGATGACGGCAGCGGGGGTGGTGACGGCAGCGGGGGTGGTGACGGCAGTGGGGGTGGTGATGGCAGTGGGGGTGGTGACGGCATTGGGGTGGTGACGGCAGCGGGGGTGATTTAACATGTGCCAAATATAAGGCATAAATTATAGTAAATCATTATGATTCATTTATTGCCCATTATTATACTCGGGATGTTCTGTCGGCGAACGGAGTTAAATTTGGCAGCATTGAATTCGACGTCTGAATCAAATACCGTATTTAAGTCGATCAAAACAGGAATTAAATTCGGCACATGTGAAATGCGATGTCTCAACTGGGCCTAAAACAAACCTTCCATGTTTCGTTTTCCTATTTTACAGCTCAAAACACCTTTGAAAGAAGCAAACAGTTTTCCAGTAAGCTGAGATCGCAAAGGAAACCATGTACCTTAATTCATAGGACTGCTTCAAAATTCTACTTCCTAAGTTAGAAATCAAAACTGACCAGCTATCTTTAATCATAGTCCCAAAATATCCTTCTGCCAGTGAAAAGGTTACAGCTAGTAGTGCGTTAGCAACGCTGATATAAATTGAAATAAATTTTTAAAAAAGGAATTATGAATACCGAGCTGGAATTTTCAATGAATAATGAACGACTCGGGAGCAAAAGCAAGGAATAATGAATAAGCAGGATCCAATTTTTCCACCTCCAACCCCGATTTTTGTTAATTCTCTATTTTCCAAATGCCCATAATTCACTGTGTTTGCCCCCCGCCCCCCCCCCCCCTCCCAAATTTTGCATAAACTATTGTTGTGAAATACTCTTGGGAGGTCTGCTATTCCCAAGAGCATTTCACAACAATAGTTTATGCAAAATTTGGGAGGCAAACAGAGTGAATTATGGGCATTTGGAAAATAGGGAATGTTTTCTACTTTTACTTCACCTGGTTTGCACATTGTATGAAAAATAGGTGTGAAAAAAATTGTCACTCGGCATACTTAAAAGAACTACACCTGAATTGCAAAGATTCATTTTATGAATAACAACATATAACACCACTCAAGATCAGCAGTTGCAGCGTCAACTAGCACTTGTGATAATAATAAAAGCACTCAACCTCTCCATAGTGGGGGAGTTTATTCTTTATGAGCGCGGTGACCCACCGATTTTTTTCACCTTTTTGAATTGAGTTTGTTACTATTTAATATCAGCTCCTGCAAAACTTTTATGTAATGTTTAAAAAACGAGAAGCAGTGTTTTATTGGATTTAAAACCAAGAGGCGCATAAGTCACCTGCAGTGTCTTTATATCTGATAAATCACCGCATACTTATAAGGAGGAGGTTTTGTCGATATAAAGCCATAGACCGCGATTAGACATTTTCGACCGTTTCATAGGTCAGTGGGCTTATGAATTATTAATGAGTGTTTAAACAATGTCTACTGAGGCGAATCAAACATTCATATATGTATAGTCGGTTTTCTTGGAATCCTACATAAATTGTCCCCATCCCAAAACAGTACTTGGTGTAGGCATTCACGTAATGGTCCGGGTAGTGAAACTTACATTTAAACTACAGTACAGTACTATAAATTTATATAGAGTTACCCTAACATACCAATGAAAGCTAACAGCAAGCAAAACGCAGTGAAGCTAACCTCAAGCAAAATATAGGCACTCACGTAATGGTCCGGGTAGATACCAAATATGGTAAGTAGTGCCTACACCAAGTGGTGCCTACACCTTGTAGCTACCCAAGCGCGGAAATTCTTATCACAGCTAATTTTTGAACTGCCTTCCTCGGTGGAAATGTCCAAGTTAGGGCTTTTAAGCGCAGGATTCTCAGCAATCCTTGGCAGAGAACTGGTACTACAGGAAGGTGGAGCGACGTCTTCAATCCATGATGTTTTTAAACAAACATACGTGATGAAACCGCCGGGATTCAGACCGCCTTCCCCAAAACCTGTACACGAGAAGTTTCCAATTTTTGTGAAAGGCCTCTTTGGATTTGATGATACACTCACTTTACAGGTGACATAGGGGCATTCTGTGTTTCAAATGAAACTTCAAATTCTGGAAAAAGTAGAGATAGCGCTGGGACAGTTTGACCTACTATTTGGTAATAAGCGTCTTGATGACGATCGAACTGTGAAAGACTACGGATTACAGCCCGAAAGCACCATTTACTTGGCGCTTCGCCTTAAGGGGGGTGCAGGTCCGCTCATAGTGAGCACAGACGAGCTTGCTCCTGAGTTCGATTGCGACTTCACTTATGCCAAAGATGATGGTAAACGATACATGAGAGTACAAGCGACCGTACGGTTGGAAGCGATTTGCGGTCAGGGCTGTTGGAAGGTACGAAAACGACGAGTGGCTTGGCCCTGATGGACGAGCCAAGCAAGCGGAGAATGGCCTGTGTCTTATCACGGAACGGATATGAGCAGCGCAGAGAAGATCGTGAATGAGGGCTATAAACCTGGACCAAGAGCTAAGTTTGGTAGAGGCATCTACACAAGTCCAAGCCTTGAAATGGTCGAAAGGTTGTACGCGCAAGAATTCTCTTACGACGGGAAAAGGTACAAAATTGCTTTTCAGAATCGAGTTAATCCTGATCCTAATGGTCACCTTGTAATCATCAGCGCTTCGAAAACTGAAGCAGGAGCTGATTTAATGGCTGTCTCCAAAAGGTAAGATGATGTGCGCCCATATGGACTTCTCATCCGTGAAGTCGGACAGCCAGACGACACCTGCTCCTTGATGTGAGTGCACGGATGTAGCAGGAGAGAGAGCTAGGATAACATTCAAATTTCCGCTTTGCATACGGTTCCAGATTTCACATTTAGACTTTGCCCCTTCGAGAAACACCATAAAATTTCACCGCCATCTTTTAGATATTTATGTACCTAAGCGCAATCTTAGTTTCCCAATGGATCAGAAATTGATAATTTCACTCTATGATCTATGTTGTTACGGATGTAGGTCTTTTTTGGTATCCGCACCAACTCTTTGGAACTCCTTAGCTTTCCGAAGAATATACGATTACGTGAGCCCTTAGATTGTTTTAAGAAACAGCTAAAGACGCAACTTTTTTCGAAAGGCGTACATTAATTTTGTATAGCTTTAATACTTAATGTTGTGGTATTTGATTATGTAGAATTAGAATATTCAAAAGTTCTTCACATACTCCGACTATTTTAAGAACAAGACGCTTTAGGAAGCGTAACTGGCTTGCATTTATGATAGTAAATATTTCAGAATTGGAAAAAGGGAATGGTAAATTGTATATGCAGCATGGAAACCTAGATATTGCAATGGTATATCATAGGTTCAGGTTAATAATGTTATACACAGTCAAATTTATGCAAAATAGAAGACAGAAACAGTATGAAAGAATCAAGAACAAGGTGAAGGTTCTGTCAATGTTGATGTGTTAAACTTAAGCAGTTACCTTTCTCATTGATGTACTTGTTGTTTAGGCAAAATGACTGCCTCCATTGTAAATGTGGAATTTCAAGGCGTGTAACGATTAGTCTGCATACGAGTAAAGCAGCCCAGCAGGACTGTATTTACTTCTGTAGTTTACTTCTGTAGCATGGATAATAATGGAGCAACCAGGAGTATTTCTACTTCTACTTCCACCCCCCCCCCCCCCCCGCCAACTAGGTGGGATGCTAGTTCATCGAAGGGTTACCCCCAGCGATAAATTTTGCACTTAAGCCGGCTAACGGTAACATATTTAGAAGAAATAAACTGATCATATCGAGATCTCAATTGTTTTTTGATTCTTTATTAATGTCACTTTCTTCAGTAAGAGACAACTGTGTACCTTTCTTCCCACTGTCATCGCCACTGACCATATTGTTACTCCCTTTGAACAAAAATTTCACGGGCACGTTGGCCGTCATATTTCGCCTCAGTGTCAATTCCTTTGCTAAGGTCCACAACTATGACTGTACCCTGAGTACCAGAGGTGTTTTCCCGCGCGCGGCAGACGGAAATACTTCCAGAAATCGCGCAAGAAAAACCTCTGCCACCCAGGGTACTATGACTGTAAACATTGCACTAAATTATACTAGGCTTCCAACAAGTTCAAAATACAACAAATAAAATACATAATTACATGTAATGAAACACAAGACAAAGCTGCAAATTATCAGGGAAAACATTTAAAATCTAACGTCAACTGAGTGTTCCTGCATCATGGCTCCAATGATTTCCTTCATGTTATCTGGTTTCAGTTTTTTCGGGAAGGTATTGTTGCTTATATCAGGCATTGGATTGAAATAATCACTGTACCTCTCCATTTCCACGTTTCTTGAATTCATCTGTGTAGCTAGATAGCTTCAGATAAAAAGCACTAACTGAAGTCTCGGAAGGTTTCACTCTAAAGGTTTCCAATATAAACTCTTCCAATCGACCAGCAGTACGTACTGGATGACAGTCGAAACAAGTTCACTCTGAATGCACTTGCTTCACTATTAAGTCAACCTGACGTTTCCACTCTAAAAACTGGCAGCACAAACAGTCTTCTGATCGAACAAGAATAGACTCTTCTGTCGTTCGAAAGACGCGAGGGAAACAAAGCACACACGCAATGTCTTCTGGGTAGTGATTGCGCAATTTAGCCATTTTTCGACGCAGGAGACAGCTCCGTTCGCATTTTATGACTGGGTTCGCCTACGGCAACCCAGTAATTAACTTGTAGGAAAATTTTCCTAGGTTTCACATTTAATTGTTACGATTAAGTGTACTTTGTAACGTGCCTATGGACATTTATGGAAAAGGCGTATATAAATGAAATTATCATTATCATCATCATCATCATCATTATTATTATTATTATTATCATTGTTATTATTGTTATTGTTATTAATATATAAATTTAGCTAAGCCTAAAATTATTTATTCTTATTGTTTATGGGATAAAACAATTTTGAATTTTTCTTTGTTTATCCTTGCTGAAGGTAATCAAATATAAAGAAAACTAAAACACAACAAACAATCGATCAAAGTGAAACAACAGCATTATCAGGCTTTCGTCAGTTCCGACAAGAGTTAATGAAAACAACATTTAAGGTCAAATTATGTTGCAAAAAGGGAATTTTATGTAGCTCTTGTTGTCTTGGCTGCTTGTTGAAAGGTCAATGCCAAGAGAAAAAATTCTCGGTTATTCTCTACCATTTACTGCATTAACTGCTTGAAACTTCAACAAAAGGAAATCACAGCTTAACTTGATGGAAATTTTCACAGCTGCATGTAAAAATTAAACTGCCCGTGTCAAGTTATTTAGCTACATTGTACGGCCATGCGTATGTAGAGAAGAGATTCATAGCATGATGGCTCAATAGGGATCATCTTGGACCAGCATGTCCGCTATGTTATGATATTATTTTCTTGACGGACATAATGCTCCAATCAATTATCCATGAATCGAGAGTCGTGAAAATTAAGGTAAAAAATAATTACCTACAAAGTGAATTAAAAAAACTACAGTAGTTGAGAGCGGTTTTGTGTAATCTGTGAATAATATTTGCTGTTCTAAATAACCTTTATTTGCATTAAAAAAGCATAATTAAAAATAACCTATAAAATTTTGCATAATTAAAGAGAAATTCAAAAAGCCTAAATTGTGAAATAACACGAGCAGACTTTTGAAACCTTACTAATTACTAGTGGCAAATAAAAAGACCTTGATAGTGCAATGTGACCTTCTAATGTTGCTCGAGAGCACCACCATCATTCTGAAAATCAAAAACGACAAGAAGAATATTGCTTTTTGATGTGTTTGTCCTGTAAGCCTACTTGCCCCGTTAGTGTTAGGCAAGATATACTATTACTGTTATTAAGCAAACTAAACTAGGGTATGTAAAAGACAATAATGCTGCGACACATTCTGTTGATAGTCGCATATTTTACGCAGTGATTCATTTACAACTTCATGCATGATGACGCATCGATGGCGAGGTGTGACGCGGGATCGTGACAAAAAAGAACATACTGATCTGAACTATGTTTGGACACAAAGCGATACACATTGTCCTTCCCTTTACCAGATCGCGAAAATCGAAGGATGTGGAAATTGAAGGAGCGGAAATCTAACTTATAAATTCTGTACTTAGCTCTTATTAACCGAGTAGGAGATCTGTATGCTAGAATCTTGACCGAGGTCATGAGTACAGACCGAAAGCAGTGAGGTCTGTACACACGACTGAGGTAAAGATTCTCCCATACAGACCGGCTTAGCTCGGTTAATAAGATGTTTATTATATGGCAAACGAGAACAGTATAATTCGTTGATGTAACTGGTTTGTACTAGCTGGAACTTTGCTTACGAACGGCGATGAGCTGAATTTAATTCTACCAAAGTTTGTCCGTCCTCTTTATTTTTTTTTTCTCATCAGCCTTTTGACTCTTCCATAAAGAAATGTTGTTACAAGAAATAGTCAATATTTTTCATTTTAGTTTGCAACTTTTTCACCTCAAAACATTACCAGTCTAGATGCCGGTCTAGATGGGAAAATCTAGACCGCTTTTAATATCGATTTCAGCCAATCAAATTCGTGAATTCGGTGGTTCCCAGTCCTTGTGAGACAGAGCCATACAATAATGATACGCATTAAATGTCTCTGCTAAAGCTTTGGCTTAAATTCATGTTTGGATGAAAAGGAATAGATCCCAGCATAAGGACTGCTAAGAAATGACATGCTAAGTTTAAAATTAAGATGTCACAATTAATCGTCCAGATTTACAAACTTTCACATACTGCGTTAAGAACAAAAGTGAGAGTTCACATGGCATCGTTTTACAGATAAATGACAGCAAAAAGTAACTACTAATTTTTCTGGTTCAGTGCAATGCATTCTGGTAATATATAGATTTAGCCAACCCTAAAAGCGGAGCTCTTGATTGCAATAACTGAGGATAAATGAAAAAGAGAATTATTTTCTCTTGGATCAGAAACTCAAACTAGTGAGACAATCTCAGATAGTGCAGATTGTAATGCATAGCTCTGACGCAGTACTCATGACACAGTTCCTATATAACCCCTGCCATTCACTCCTGGTTTGTACTGACCTTGCTAGTCAACTAGGGATTTTGATGAGACATAATCTTAGCAGTGTGTATGTTTGATGTGTGTATTTTCATTCACAGTGCAAGAATAACTTACAATTAATTACCGTTTGTCAAGACAGCTTTCCAATTTTACTGTAGTGTTTTACGTTGATTTTTGCGTATTTTAAATTAAATAACGTGACAATTTTACTCTTCACGAAAACGTTTGTAACTTGATACTTTTGTTTTCCTCGCAAACGTATGTAACCTAAAACTCTTGTTTTCTCGAAAACACACGGAAGATGTGCTAGTATTCTTTTCACAACTGGAGATAAATGGAAGAAAGTTGAATGTCGGATGAGGAAATGGGAGAGGAACGATTTGCTTTATTTAAAACGCAAATTTTCTTTTGACCGATAAACAGGAACTAATCTGATTATCAAATTGTCACGGAACAGCACGTTCTGTTGCCACCTTTAACGTTAACAATAAAACCACTTAAATTTAAAATGTACACTGATATCGATTAATACAACTAAGGAGCGTTTCAACGAGAGGTATTGAAAGTAAACAACGCTACTTGACCGAGATTATATCCTCCATCGGTGAACGATTACCCTCGAAGACTGATAAAATTTATGCTTTCATTAGGTGCCACGGAGTCTGCGGCAATATTTGAGCACTTCCCTGGGTTTTTTGTTCAATTTGACAAGTTTTAATTCCACTTACTCGGGAGAGTTTCGGCTGCGGGTATGAACATTTTGGACTCTTTGATGGAGACAATTAAAGGATGAAATAAACGCACTAGCGTAGTTTGAAAACAATAAATCATATTTCTTGACGTCCACGGTCAAGAAGTCCAAAAGACACGCAGTCACAGTTACATCCTTGTATCGTGCTAATGATGCTAGAACGCATGCGTATGACTTCTTAGTGTTCTACCACAAGGAAAAGCGCTCAACGTTAGTGTGTGATCTTGTATGAAATGTATCTTCCACCTGATATATGTAGTTGACACTGACGCTTATTAATCTGCGCATGCGTTTAGAACAAATATTGGTTTTGTTCTAAAGAGAAAAGTACCACAAGGAGAGCAAGGGGCTTTCTGAAACAAATGTATAGCTTTTTCAAGCGATTAAATAAGTAAGGTAGGTACATGCACCATCCATTTTACGTAGTGCTCACAAGCACCTATCCCATCCTAACCCTCCTTGCTGCAAGCCTAATTAATTAATTGAAATCAATTAATTAAACAAACATTAAAGTTGACACCTTATGGCCATAGTGCCATAGTGCCATAGTGCTTTAGCGACGTCAACTCCCAAACCATCCCAATAATGCACTCTGCACTAAAAATGATCAATTATGAGCATGTAATTGTTCAGCGTGTGATTTTGCTATTTTTTCCAGTTAAATTTTAACAAACTATACCCGACAAACCTAACCAAGATTGTAGAAATTACGTACGCAATATATCAGGGACTTTCCAAGAGACGATTGTACAAGGAATATGTCAGAAGAAAAGTCAACAACGCGCCAGGGGTTAATTTGCGTCGAAATTTTGCCTTTGCGAGTACTCCTTCCTTCCCCCCAGAGAAATAACGTGACTTGAGCCCGCGATCCAATCGGTAAACCAGTAACTGGTCAGCGGTCAACTATAAGAAAACACGCAACCTCTAAACCTGACCCGCGATATAGTCACGTGATATTGGTCGGCGGATAGCTTGTTGTGACAGCTGTGAATTAACAATAGCGTGGACGCCCAAAATCAAAGATGTAGCTATGGTAATGTGCTACTCCGTTAGTTTTCAAGGTGTTGACGTACGGACAGTCACGTGACAATCAAAATTGTTCAGATCGATGGGTTACCAAAATTTTCTAAGGTATGGGGCTCCGCTCGCGCGCCTTCGGCGCGCAGGAGCTCCGCTGAAAAGTGATGAATTCGAGAATTCGTACCCCCTTCTATATATTCTTCTTAATGGGGTTGACATTGACGCAATCAACTACGCTACCAGGAACACGACTGAAATGAAAGCGAAACTTTGCTACTGTGACCAAATCAAGTTTAACGAACCTGTACTTAAACCAGGAACACCAAAATAGCAGCATATCACTAACCAGTAACTGTTAACGTCTTCCAGCTGAAAAACTAGCTGTTATCTGTCGAAAATTATACTGAAATCCAACTGCAAACATGTACCTGCATATGGCGTAGTGCGCGCGCAAAACACGTGCGAGATACGCAATGTTTTACTTACTGGGGAGGTGACAGAGAAAAATGTAACGGGCACCGTAAAAGTTTAAAAAAAAGAACAATAACTTTAAAAAGGGCGTGGTTACCCCTTACATTTTATGTTATGAAGTGGAAGTGGCAAGCCTATTCAACACGTGATTAGTTTCTGGTTGTGAGCAAAAGCTATTTAGACTGTATTTTAGCTGAACCAGAGGAAGGTTGTCAGAGACGCTAAAAGCGCTGTTGCATCGATTTTGTTATTAAAAACATACCAAAAATGGTTTCCATGTAAACATTTACCATTAAGTTTTAAGATCTTTATAAATATGTTTGCTTTCTGTATGCAAAAGCGAATTCTAAGAAAATCTGTGAAGAAATATCCTTTCCTTATTTTTTTCAGAAAAATGCTGATGTCAGCATTTCTGTTGAGATTCAAGGCTAATTAATAATCTCGAAAAAATGCGAGGCTACCCCAGTTTTTCTTTGTGGGTTCCAATATTCCTTCCAAAAATTTTCTTTTTCCGCGTGGTCCTAACCTGGCGCAAAAACCTTTGTATTTAGGAGACACCGTCCTTAAATCCTGATTATGTTGCTGCTCGATCGCTACGCTCGCTCCGCAGCAATGAGAGAGCTTACAATCATCGATCGTAACATGTTAGTAACTACGGCCACTTTCCTCCCCCAAGGTGGCCGTTGCGGAGAGGTTTTGTTGGAGGTCTGGGACAAAAATCTTATTCAATGGTCACCAGACTCCGGCAGGGCTTCTCGCTTTTGGTTTTTGCGGATCTTTTCGAAAAATATAATAGCTTAAGGGAGTATTCGCCGGGTTCAGCAACATGGAAAGTTTATTCTTCGAGTGTTTTATCACCCTTTTACTGGGAATAATATGTGGAGAGGTTTCAAGCACAGGAGAAGTTGTGTACGCGGTAAATAGTGGCGGTCCAGCGCACACGGATTTGAACGGTGTTCACTTCCAAGCTGACAAACTGACCGTGGGAACGGCTTCGGATTTTGGCAAATCATTATCGATCGGAAGAGTTGCTCCTGCTGATCAAATACTATACCAGACAGAACGATATCATTTTTCGAACTTTGGCTACAGCATCCCTATAAAAGAAAACGGGGACTACGTATTGATTTTGAAGTTTTGCGAGGTGTATTTTCAAGGTCCACGGCTCAAGGTAAGAAGATTAGAAATTTTCGATCCACGTGCAGACTCGCTAGCGATTCAGATCAGGTGTTTTATATCTGGTGATGCTCCCTTTTTGTCTCACAGTATATTTTTATTTGTTGTGGTTGTGCTTTTTGTAGGTCTTCTTTTGATAAGTTAGCCTATTTACATGAAATAAGAATGCAAGCTTTAATTTAGTTTGTATGAAGTCGATTCGCTATTGTGCTAAGGTTTGTTTTCAATATAAGCTTGAACCTTACTGGAGGTTATATGTTACATTTTCAAGGTAGAGTAAGGCAATCGATTACAATATTTCCGTCCTAATGTCGACACTTTGTTAGAGATATAGGTGGTCGAAATGATTAATAGCAACAGCTCACATGTGCCAATGGCATCCGGTCGCGTTGGATATAGAAACGAAATATGCAAATAGATCCTGCTGCAATCATCTGCCGTTAAGGTTCTAGGGCAAGTAGATGGAAAATTTGACGCTCAGTTACACTTTCGTTTTACCGAAGTACAGCTGTAAAGTTAAACAAATTGTGTCCTCATCTGGTGACAATTTAAGAGTTAAACGCAAAGAAAGCTATTAAAATAACCCTTTGCAGTGAGAAATTTGTTTACAAACACCTTGATGGCGTGCATATTAACCTTTAGCTTCAAAGGCAATGCTCATAAATTTTGGCTCAGATTACTAATATATTCATGTATTACAAGTATTCAGGTTGGGTGAATGAATTAAGGACCTGCAATGCATATGGTCAACTTGGCAAAAACTTACCTTGAGATACATGTACTTTAAGTCAAATTCTTTCGTCTGCTTTTATTAGAAACATAGGGAGAGCAGTAACAAGAACTTACTTGAATATTGAAAGTTTGACTTTAAACACCAATAATGAGTATTGAAATTAGTACTAAAAGCACAAATACTTAAAATAGTTATTTCACCTGTGAAACAAAAACATCTGCTTTTAGGGCTGAAGCTCTAGGTCCCATTGAGTTATAATGAGATTGTCACAGTTGTATATCAGCTAGGGAGCTGGAGAGGAAATTTCAGCTTTTCTTTTCAACTGTTTAAGTTGAATATAACTGCCAGGATCTCATTCTTTTTTCGTGATATTTGTTTTAAATGACAAACTTTGCCCGTTTTTTACACCTGTCTGCAACAAAATAATGTACCGAAAAGTGGCAAATGAGAACTAGTGAGACAATCTCAGATAGTGCAGGGTGTAATTTACAGCTCTGATACAATAGTCACACTCACCCATGCGGTTCTCTCCCTTGGTAGTCTACTAATATGAACGAAATACATGTATGAGAGGACGAAAACTCGATAAGACATAATCTTAGCAGTGTGTATGTTTTGTGTTTGTGTTTTCTTTCAAGGCCCAAAAATAACTTACAATTATTGTCTGTCAAGACGGTTTTGAAAGTCATTACAGCAAATGTGACAATTGTACTTTTCATGCCAATGTTTGTGACTTGATACTTTTGTTTTCCTCGCCATTGTTTGTCACAAGGTATATAAAAAAGATGTGTATTTTTTTTTACTCACTGCTGGAGATAAGTGGAAAACAAAAGTTAAATATCTGCTGAAAAGTCGAAGAGGAACAATTTTGTTTTATTTCATGCAAAACACAAATTTTCATTTCACAGAGAAAGAAGAACTAATCTAATTATCAAATGGTCATGTCGAGTCATGGAAGAGTGCGCTCTTATTCTGTTGCCAGCCGAGTTCGTGTAAACAATAAAACCACATCAAAGTAGTACACAATGCTATCCAGTAATAGCATTGAGGAGCATTTCAACGAGAAGTATTGAAGGTAGAGATCTTTACTTGACCGAAATTATATCCCACATAGGTGAGTGAGTCACCTCATCGATTGATGAAATTAATTGGAGGTTTCAGTAAGTACCACGGAGTCTGCAGCAATAATAACGAAGTTTCTTTTGTCACAAATGTACTTGTTTTACATGTAACTAACGTGGGAAAGTTTTGGCTGAATATGAACTTTTGGCTCTCTTTCATAGAAGGGGAAACAAACAAGCTGCTAAGGAGAAGCAATATGTTCCCATTCTCTATTTCAACCCTGGCAAAAAAACAGCAGACGACATTTATGAAAAGAGCAGACGAAACAGCAGACAACATTTCTTGAATTGAGCTAGGGGAGATTCCAGAAGATACGCAGTCACAGTAGCGTTCTTTGCACTAAAAAAGGAGAACTGATGTTACCTGAAATATAACTGCCATCCCCAGCCAAAACGAGAGTGTGATATCACTCATTTACAAAAACTAAAAAAAGCGTGCATCTGAACTCGAGAACGGAGTTTATCACACTAGCAATGCTAGAACGCATGCGTCTTACGTGTTATGTTCTACCACAAGGGAAAGCACTCAATGTTCATGGGTAGTCGCGTATGAAATGTATCTTTCACCTAACATATAGTTGACTTTGACACTAACTAATCTGCACATGTGTTTGGAGCAAATTGCTTTTGTTCTTAAGGTTATTCCCCAGTATTGCATTGCACATCCCTACTGCGCATAATTTCACGCGTGATTAGCACACGCGCATTAAAAAATGGCGGCTTTTTCTTTACAGCTGGACCTCGCCATAGAGGTAAATCTTCATTTTCTCACAAACGAGTATGGTGACCTATCATTTTTTTTCTGTTGTTTTGAATTGAGTAATTTCTCTGTGTAAAATAAATATGGACCAATTCTCAGTGTAGAACAAAAGCAATTGTCGGAAACGTGAATTTGACAAGCAATCATGACTACAATCATGGAGCTATTATAAGGATTTATGTGGGTATAAACAAGGTGCTGTTGCTCCTAAACGAACATGGGGACCCCTCATTTTTATTTCAAAATTTAAGTTCCTATAATATAAACAATCGATAGGCAAAGTTTCACAAAAATCTCATTGCAGGTTCTATTTCAGTGGAATGACCTTAAGAGAATGGCACCACAAGGATAGCATGAGATTTGCAAAACCAGATATATTTTTGTCATGTTATTAAAAAAAAGCAAATAAGACAGGTTTTGCGTAATGCACTCAGGTACCTACCCCACCCAACTCCCCTTCCCGCAAGGCTAATTGATTAATTGAAATTAATTAATTAAAGAAACATTAAAGTTTACACCTTATGGTGTTAGTGCCTTGATGAATATCAGCCTCCTAAACCATCCCAGTAGTGCACTCTGCACTAAAAACTAGAAATTTTTTGGTGAATTGTTGCTTTTTTGCAGGTTTTTGATGTAGCAGTAAATCAACATACTGTGATCAAAGGATTAGACATTTATGAGAGAGTTGGGCGGGGAGTTGGACATGATGAGTACATTCCATTTAGAGTAAACAATAACCAGTTACTGATTGATGGTGAAACAGTTCCATTTGGTGGTTCCATTTATGTTGAATTTTTAAAGGTAAGACGGTTACCTCTTACTAGCATAGTTTGAGGTTGGTAATGTCACTTCAGTCCTTAATCTCTGAGGAGTAATGGGCCAGAAATTCTTCTTGGATCATATGTACTAAAGGCATCCGCAGTCGAGTGTCAATCAATACCCTCGATCGACACTCCATAGATACCTCGGTTGACACTCCATGGACACTCAATCGACAGTCTGTTGACAGTCGACTATCAATCAAGTGTTGATCGAGATGTCAAGATGTCATCCGATCAAGATGTCTATCGTGGGTATCAATCAAGGGTATCAGTTGGCAGTCGATCACGGATGCCATTAGTACACGATTGTTCTTCTTTGCCATTCCAATTGGTCATGTGCAACCACTGCTACTCCACTCTATGATGTAAAACCCAAGGCTCTCCTCTCTTTCTCTGTGGTTGGGGGAAGGGCGTCAGGTCTCTCTTTTGTAGACAAAGTTTTTTCCCGTTCTAACTTATGGCCAGAATGTGAAGTGCATGGACAATAAATTGAAGAGGAGTAAGGAGAATTTGTACTATGCAGTATGGAACGTGAAGACCACGTTAGTGACTTTTATTATATTTTTACTGTGTCTGTTGGGATTGGGAAGCTATTTCAAGGCTTCAAATGACTGGTGTAAGTCAAAGTTGTTTTGCTAAGTGTTGTCAAATGTTTAGTGAAACAAAGTGATTGTGAAACTTATTTGTCTGCCTTGAAAATTAAGAAAAACTTATCACAAGACATTTTTAGCAGGCTATACAGTGGAATACTGTCTGCTAAACTTACCTACCACAACTGATTATGATGTTTATGATTTTCTAATGAGCAGTGGAAAAGTTGAGTTTGTCAGCAATCATATTTAATTTAGCCTTGCGATAATTGTTTCAAGAGTCAATCAAATCAATTTTTTTGGCTCAATCTGCCAAGTGCTGTTTTGTTTGACAAAGTCAATCAAGCCAACATTATTTTAATCACTGATATTTTGAATGTAATCAACAGGCAACATCAGGCTTTTAGCCAGATGGATGTCTAGCTGTCCTGTGGATGGCCACGTATTAAAGAAGATGATTCTGTTTTTCATATGTTGCCGTTAGTTATTAGTTGTTCATTTGAGCAGGCCCTATACATTTAGCACATTTTGGACGCCCACTCTTCAACATTGTTTAATAGTTTGTGGGGGTTTCCTTGAAAACAGCGTGCATGTGAATTTTTTTCTGGAGGAAACCCGTGAAGGTTTGGAGTAACCCTAAAATGAGTTCTAAAATATGGGCAAGTAGTTAATTGCTACAATGTTGCCCACTCTTGGTATATGCTATAAGAAAAAAACATTGAAGTCATAACTGTATTAATGGAGAGGGTCACTCCAAAAAGCAACACTTTTTTGTCTCCACCTATAGCAAGAAAATGGGTTTTTCCACTCACCAAAGTTTCAGCCTCTAAAGTGCCTGCTATCCTGAAGAAATTTGTCTCAAAAGAAGCCCAAAATTCAACTTTGGACACTACCATTCTGAAACTGTACTTGGCAGCCAGGCTGTGTTTATGTGATGTCATTCTGTCCAACTCGAAATTGGGGGGAAGGAGAAAAACCCACAACTCACCCTGGGGCCAAACAGCCTTAAAAACGGTCATTTAGGGCAAGTTTGCACCCTTTGCACATCTTTTTTACCAAACTTTGCACACTACCTTGGATCATTGTCTTGATCATTTCAAGTGTAACAAAATGTCAAAATGTCATATGACGTTTTTGTGACATCATCAAATATGATGTCACAAAAACGTGTTATACAAATTTTCTAATTTCAAACCACCAAATACATCATTTAAAAGAGCATGACTAGGGGACTATTAAACTGAAAACCTTTCCCTGCTATGACAAATATTTCTCAAGTTATAGCAATTTAAAGAAATTTCAGTGTCTCCCCTCCCCCCCCCCCCCCGAACCATACTGTTCCTCTAAAATCAACCCCTTGATTTTTTTCCTTCAGTTTTCTTTGAGGAACTCTGAGAATTTGGTAATATAGAGTACTTAGTGCTGCTAAAAATCGTATCATTTTAGATTTTTTAATCTTGGCCTCTTAAACAAGTTTTTGGTGGTTGAATAATTGATGATGTCACTTCTAATGACGTTACAAATACGTTTTGAGGTGTTTAGGAAGGCAGGAAAAACACTGATGGGCATTTTTTTGGATTACACGTGTTTTACTCATGTAGTACAGTCAATATGCAACATAAGTGAGATAGCTAACATGAAAACACACCTTCAATTTGAAAATATCTATGGAGGGGGGAGTCACCATTTTTGGGCTGAGCAATCTCTAAAATTTACAATGTCATATCTCTTTTACTTTTTGAGATATGGACAAATGGTTTTCAGCTTTTAACTACTCCTGCTGTGCTCTTTCTAAAGAAGTACAAAAAAAGTTGGAATTTTAAAACTTTTAATCAGGGTTATGGAATGACGTCATTAACTGTGATGTCATAATTTGATATTTGCTGTCAATTTTGTTGTCAAAAAAAATGGACATTTGTCCTCTATTCACTTGCCAAGTTTCGCAACAAGATATTTACTACACTGAAGTTATGCTGAAATAACCAAAATTCGTGACACCTTAATGACCGTTTTCAGGGCTGTTTGACCCTAGCGTGACTGACTTGGCATCCTTCACAAGGTCAGCAACTTAACCATCTTCACTGCTATCATTTTTGGGGTTTGGAGCATGTTCAGTTCAAAATAATACAGTTCCAGAGCAGCCATAACCTAGAGTGGAAGTTATAAGGCTTGTCGGAGGCCATTTGGACAAAATCTCTCAGACAGAATGACTTCATGAAAATGCAGCCAGACTACTGAGTACTGTTCAAAATGATGGAAATGATGTCAAATTTTGGGCTTCTTTGGAGACAAATTTCATAAGAAAAACCTGCCCTTTAGAGGCTGACACTTCAGTGAGTGGCTAAACTCAGTGCAAGTTTTTTTATTAGCACTGACAAAAAAAGAAATACATTTTTTTGGAGTGACCTTCTCCTCTAAGAAACACTCATTAGAAACAAATGTTTGTTAGAATTGACCTTGTTGCCACTTAAAAAGCTTCTCTACATGTTAGTTAAAACATGTTTAATTTATAGTTTCATACTCTTTTTTGTTGAAATTTAGGGTTACTATGACAATCCCAAAGTCAATGCTGTTTTGGTTATGAAAGGAACTTTAGATGGTGAGTTATTTAAAAGTTTCTGTATTTTACATTGCACTTGATTCCTTGGACAGGAGACTGCTAAGTATGCCCAAACATACATTGATTCACAGAGGAATTCAACATTCTTGGCCATTCTAAAACTAAACACTTTTTAAAGACAAGGTCTGTGACATGTTTTTCCAGAGTTTCAACTTTCTCACCAATTATGGCTTATGATCATGGCCTACCTCAAATTTTCAGGAACTAGAAATTGGATCTGATTGAACAGTCTCGCTAAAGAAAATGAGAATCAGGAAGACAAAGTATGAAAATGTAAAGTGTGGCACATGATGGTTAAATTTGAGTAGACACTAATTAGAGAAAAAGAAAACATCTCTGATCATTGTACAATTATTATAGAGTTGAAAGTTGGGCTTTTTTAGTCCTTCAAGAGTGTTGAAAGCCACCTAAATGAACAGCACTTTTACAGCAGAATGTCTTACTTGTAGATGCCCTGTCAGAGCTGTGTTCTAGCCCAGGCTACAAGATGATTCAATCGGAAAATAAGTTTTTAAGATAACTTGTCAGTTTATTTTCATAAGCAATTAAACAATGGCACTACAGGCAATAAAATCATTACCAGACTTATGAGGTATGTTGTGCTAGTTAAACTTATAAGGGTAGCAGGAGGAAGTGTTGAGCACCAACATCTTATTCAGGGAGGTTAGGGACATTAAAGTATACAAAAGTGAAAACCAAGGGCAGCAAAATTGGCTTTATGGAGCCATCCCTGCCCCCCCCCCTCCACAGAAAAAATGCAGACATAATCTTTACATTGCACTTATTTACAGATGTTCCAAAGTTGCCCCCCCTGCCTCGCCCAGGAGAGGAGAATGAAGAGGATGATGATGATGAAGACAGTAAAGAAGATAAGCCCAAGAAACAACGGAAGTTATCTGGCCCCAAGGCTATTGATCCTTATGCCAATGATGAATCAAGCATGTTAATTCCAATTGCTGTAGCTATTGCAGTCTTTCTACCAACTCTGTTTTGTTTGTGTAAATTGTGACAACCGACAGTTGGTTGATTTTATTTATTTCCCTGCAAGTTACACATTCAAGTAAAAACAAACGATATAATCTCCCGACATTTCGGCGACCTCATGACGCCATTATCAAGGGTACAAATGAGAATTAAATTAACAAATGCGAGTTCAAGAGTTATAACTAATTTACATAGTGGAGGTGGCTACACAAATTCGATTGTCTTGTCAACGAGATGTTTTACATCAAACAATTAACACCGAGTTTGAACGTGCAAACGGATTCTATCCGTGCTAAAGTATTTGTGTAGCCACCTCCGCTATGTAAATTAGTTATAACTCTTGAACTCACATTTGTTAATTTAATTCTCATTTGTACCCTTGATAATGGCGTCATGAGGTTGCTGAAACGTCGGGAGATTACATTGTTTGTTTTTACTTGTCTGTGTATTACTAAATCATTGTTAATAAGTTACACATTAAATATTGTTTCAGAAAGTTTCAAAGCTGCTAAAAAAACCCAGGGGGGGACTCCCATAGGGAAAAAACAGGGATGCTCATCATCTCACTTAGGGGTATAAATCAAGGCTTCTGGTCTCACTGAGGGTGTTGATGATGAAACACCACTTTTTTAACTGGCAAAGTATCTTTCAGGGTGCACTTGAAGAAAAAATAATAAAATAAATGCTCTTATTTCCATTTTTAGGCTGGATTTCTGCTGGTCTTTTAAGTCCAGTCTACTAGTGCAGGCTTCTTTCCTGAACAGCAGCTGGTAATTGAATTCCATTTTGAGTGGTATCTTTAAGGGGTCAAATAAAGCTTGAGCCACTCCTAGATTGGTCTCTTTTAGGGATTTAATTCAAATTTTCTGATGCGCATCCTTGACCTTTTCATATAGGAGTCCTTCACTCAGGCTAAAAAAAGGAAGTCCTTTTCCAGCTAGAGTTTTAAATAATAAAATGTAGGTCAATCATTTCGTAGTTCAACTGTACCAAGGTTCAGATGTTTTCCAGGTTTTAAACTTCCCAAAGTACTTGTTAAATAAATAGTTTGAGCTTTAAACAGAGGTGTCAAGCGATAAAATTATTTACACAAAAGCTTAGTGTTTCTGCAAGTTTGTCTTCCACCATGTGACTGGAATGTCCATTTTTCAGCCATGGTAGTGTTTGCACGTCAATAACCTTTGTTGGATTTTGGACACAAACTTGTAAACACTAAAATAACTTCTCAGACCCTAACTGCATTCCACCTCAGTGTGTAGAAACAGTCGCACTTGAAAACAAAGGGGTGGACATTTTCATACATTTCGCGCATTTTTGTGCAGCCTGACACTGGGAGGTGGAGTGGCCTCATTGTTAGTGCACTCGACTCCAGATTGAGTGGTCCGGGTTCGAACCCTGGTCAGGGATATTGTGTTGTTCTTGGGCAAGACACTTATAATGTTATACTCTCACAGTGCCTCACTTCACCCAGGTGTATAAATGGGTACCAGCAAATTTAATGCTGGGGGTAACTCTACAATGGATTAGCATCCCATTCAGGGGGTAGTAGATCTAGTCGCTCTGCACTATTGAGACTGGATATAAATGCCAGCCTAACTGGCCACTTGGCTTGTATGCAGACTTAACCTGACCTTGACTTGGTGCCACTGTTCCTTGGAATGCAGAGAAGTCTTTTGGGTATTGAGATTGTAATAATTATTGAAATATCTGACTTTCTTGAATTTTGTTAGACAACATTTTCAAAAGGTCACTCTTGGATTTTGGGTTTTCATACGTCCATCTTATTTAGAAGGATCACACAGTATACCAAGTGTTATTTAACAACAATGACAATGACAACAAAACTGAACAGGGTCATGTAATGTGCCGTAAGTTAAAGATGTAATTATAAGTAGAAGATTTTAAAGAATTCAATTACTTGTTTTAATAAAGTTGGTTGTGATTATCTGTGTTGGTCTTTGCTGATCTTAGGTCTCTTGTCACCTTGCATTGTTTTTAAAGGAAAAAGAGACCATTTTCTGTGTTTCTATTTCAGTTTGGTATAAATCTACTAGCCTTCTATCATGAGCGCCATTCTCTGATTTGCTACGTTTAGTACAATCCATTACGTTGTAGATAGTGAGTAGCCCAGCAGTGTGTGGTTGTTAACAAAATATCGACCGCTTCTTTGCATTTTCAAAGTGTTTGTGAGGAGGATTTCGATAAAGTTTTGAATGACTAGTAGATTTTTTTGTTACTAAAACAATTAGATTATTTGCTCTCAATCTCTATGCGTGATAGTTGACTTGGGCTCTGCCTTTGTCAACTATTAACAATAGAAATCTTGTGTTGCATCACTCAAATAGCCTGACCGTTTTGTTTTTGTAGTATAATTTAATTATGATGTGAACCACTGCATTGTAAGCCTTTATCTACCACACCATGGTTCCAGTTAAATTTTAAAGTCAAGATAGCTAGAGCTATGGTGCTAAGATGTCAATTAACGCCTGAAAAAATGCCAGGCCCTAATAAAACTGGGTCTTAACAAGGTCGAGTGTTCATGTTGAGGTACCACTGTTAAGGCTGCAGCCCACATTTGCAAATTAAGAAAAAAAACCTGATATTTGACAAATCCCAGGTCTTGCATAAAGGCCAGGTGAAAAGGGGGTCTTAAATATATATCCTCAGTGTTTATTTAGAATATGGAATCAGCCTGTGAGTGTAATAGCAGGGGTTTCATTGAGGGCCAGGGACTGGGTGTACAGACTGGTTTTGAGGATGTTTTTGCCAACCTGGCTTGACCATCTAGAGGAGAGTTTTTCTTAATTAGAAGTTAGTTCAAATAGTTTTGCCTGCCTGTGAAAACCAGTTGCCCTCCTCCCAAAAACGTCAATGAAACACCTGTTAATAGACAATGAATTGATTCCAACATTGTACAGACTTCACCCATACATGCATCACCAAGTATTTCCAACACTTCTAATGCATTTCACTAAAAGTTTACTCCCTGGAAAAAATAATAGATAATATAATATGTCCACTTTAATTTTTTTCAAAACGTTTACAAGCCTTTGATAAATGTACAACTAAACTACAATGGTATCAGTTTCAAAGTGGTCTGAAATACAATATCAAAAGTCAATGCATCCTGGACTCCACTACAAATAGTAACAAGCAATTATTTTGTTGTTGAAACAACCTAAGGTTTTTAAATAAAATCTAAATATCATAATTTTCATCCTTACATAGTTAATAATAAATAAATTATAAAAATGATACTGTCTTGAAATAGAAGTCAGGAAAGACTGGACTCTCCATGTTTGTTGCAATAAATTAATATAAAAAATTATATTAATGGCAATCACATCACCTCAAATGCCAAAATGTAATGAAATTTGAGGGAAAATGCAACATTTTCAGTTTTCACTTGTTGTAGTTCTTGTAAACTTTCAGTAAAACAAGTGTTGGAAGAAATTTACCCTGTATGGGGATTTCAATTTTCTCTCTTCTATTTCACTTACAAGGAATAAGACAAGAAACTCTTGTCAAAAGAAGAGAGAAAATGGATCATTTTAAATATTTTAATCATTGATTTTTGACAGCAGTTTGTCCGTAATCCATTTTAATTATCAATTCAGTTAAACATTGCAGAGAAGACTGTTGTTAGTTGCATTTTGTGATAACTATTATTAAAGTATTAAGATTTCTCAACATTAAATTGTACTGTATAACTCTGACTCTTAATAATTTTGCTTAAATATTCACAAAAATGTATGTCTTGATTAATGTTACCTCACCTACAGGATAAAATGGCCTCCGTATTACTTCATCTTTTCATCAACATTATTGCAGCCAGAATTCCCATGATTTGTATGCAAGAAACCATTTTCACCATTTACTTTTGGAACTGGCATTTGTGGTATATTTGTGGGCTTGAGGAAGAACCGCAAGACTCCACGCATTATTACAAGAAACCAGTACACTTGTACACTCAGGAGCAAAAAGCAGAATGTATTGCAAAATAAAGGTATTTTAAATGGGGTCTCTAGAAAAGGAATATTGGCATATCTAGAGTAGCGCCAGTACATATAAGGATAGATGAGCACTCGACAAAACAGAAACATGGTTGCCAAGACAACACCGTTTCCTACATACAAGACTGACTTTCTCATCTCAAGCTGAAAAGAAATGAAAAGGATCATTGTTTAGGTGCCCTGTCAAAACATTAGGGGGGGGGGGGGGTGTCTGGGTAATACCTGCAAATGACAAGGTTGTCCAGGGCCGGGTTGTTGGAAAGCCGGTTAACGCTAAACCCAGGATTATAAGTTAACCGCAGTATTAATTTTTGCAAGTTGTATAGAAATATTTTTCACTGCTTTTGTCTTGTGTAGTCCGAGACTATTCAAACTGGGAAGAATATTTTGACCTCATGGAAAAGGTAAAAAAAAACATGAAATAAAAACTTTGGCTAATCCTGGGTTAGCTTAGTCAGGCTTTGAACAACCTGCCACAGGAGGATTGCAATACTCCTGCTTCCTTCATACTACTAAAATGATACTGGTTGTGTATGCTATAGATGTTTTTTTAATATCCATCAGAAATCATGTTATTAATTTGAACACAAATTGCTTTGAATGTAAGGCTGTCAGGTCTGTTATTTACCCACAGCAGTACTGACAGAACTCTTCAACTCCAACAACTAGCTCAGAGATAAGACATCATTGAAACAAAACATTAACAATGATACATCAGTTCTACTCTTAAAACAGAGACAAGCGATAATTAATTATTCTGAATGATCAAAACACGCATAAACAGTTTTGAATTAAACAGCGCATCACTAAAAGGCATGCTGTTCTTGCCGGGTTCTGCTGGCAACATGTTGTTGTGAAGTACAAAGCTGTCAGGGGTTTCATTTGGAAAGGAGAGTGGTATGAGTTTTTCGCATGCAACAAGATCATTGATTGACAATTTTAAATCGGCGAGAAACACAGATTTCATTAATCTGAATGACAAATTCATCAACTTTAAGGCCTCTTTGATGTGGAGATTGCTACACAACCCACATTTGATCTACTTTTATCTGCATGAAAGCTAACATCTCCCTGATTGATCTTTACCCTGCTTCCGTGGTCAGTTCGTGCTTGATTTATGAACTAGAGAAGTTAACAGATCAAATGATTCTAAGCAAAGCTTTTGCCAACTTCCCCTTTGGAAATTCAGAGCTGAAACTCCCCCATGCTTTTGGAATTCCAAATTGCATTACCTCCCAATGCCTTCAGAATTCAAGTCCAAGAAACTCCCCTCTCTGTCGGAATTTCAAGATGCCACCCATGGTATGGATATCAGCATTTAACAGCAACTCAGGGCTTGTACCCCAAGGATAATAAAATAAACACAAATAAATATAAAATTTAATACAGTTCAAAATAATGAGCTTACCTTTTCTAAAATTGCCTTAAAAGACAAAAATGGTGTGCTCATCTCATTGAGATATACGCAAGCTAAAAAGAAGTCCCCTTTATTCTTCCTCCATATCTAGAGAAAAGTATTTACAGATACATGTATGTTACAATCAAGCAGTTCAAGTTTCAAGAACACAACAATAAGGCAAATATTTATAAATTATGTGAAATAATATTAGATTTAAGGGCCCATTAACCGATCTTTTCAAGCCGTTGCTAAGGAAAATTTAGTCTCATACAACCTCATCATTTTTAGTTAGTTCAAAGTTATTTCATGTGTTTCAACATTTTCACGATCAGTAACACTAGTGATCACGTCATCAGGCCACGCCCATGGTCATGTGACTAACACAGAAAAAATACAAAGGCTCCCAGGCAAATTACTTTCTCGGGATTTTTTTCATTGATTTAATATTTATATTTAATATTTTCATTACGCTATGCATCGATTTAATTTGTTTCATTTCTAAAAGGTCAGATTTTGAGAGCATTTCGAAATATTGAAAAATTCGTAATTTTTTGAAAAAAGCATGATTTCGAAAAAGGAATGGATAGCTATGTTGCCAACATTGGCTTTAATCAAAATTCGTCAAAAAAGGCTGGATTTAGTGAAAAACCGCATTTCCTTTAGCATTTAAAGAAACCGGAAGTGTGCCTGATATCTATTGGAAGATACCCTATCAGCGCGTGCGCAATTCACACTACCAGCACAATTCGGTAAGATCAAACAAAGCCACACAGAGTTAGTTTTTCTCTTTCTATTGCTCTTGTTTTTCTGTCTTTCTCTTATTTTGTCTTTGCTTGTACTTTTTTTACTTTGCATTTTGCAAAACACAAAAAAAACAAGTTTTGCAAGTTTTTGAGTTGTTTTTATTTTCCGTGCTCAGGCTGATGTAAGTGACCGGAAGTCAAATTTCACCTCCTTAGCAACGCACACGAGCGCACACATGAATCGGTTAATGGGCCCTTAAGCAATAGAACACTTTTTCCGTGTTTACATAGCCTCATCTAAACATGGAAAAAGTGATCTATTGCTGTTACAAAATAATTCTCAAAAATATGCGCAAATCTAAAATGTCACAACCGTGTTTATATACTGTCATCTAAACACACCTATCGACCAATGAGAGTGTGTGCTCAGTTATTTTATAATGTGTGGTTCCATACCCCCCAAGGAGGGTTTTTTCCAGTTTTACCCTCCACCCTCCAGGATTTTCCGTTCCAGGGGGCTTTACAGTACTCCCCCACCCACTGGAATTTCCATGATTTTTCTACTTGACCCCCCCCCCCCCCTTACCCCTCGGAAATTCCGTATCCATAAATAACAAGACTTAAGTCATTAATTGTAATAAAATCCAGCCCCAGCTGTTTATAGTTACACTGTATAGACAAAGACATACTTTTTCACGGTAGACTGCAGACACGGTGCATTCCTTCATGCCATGTTAAAATGTTTGAACCGGTGTTTAAACTAATAAACAACTGTGCTTCACTCCCAAATGGCATAGCAGCTGATGTTTTCTTCATTAAAGGAAGTTTTCATACTGTATAAGAATCTTGGAATGTACATAAAGCTCTTTCAAATAACCGAGTCGAAGTTTTAATTTATGCATGGTCAAAACAACATATCGAATTACTTTACACAAGCAGTAAAGTCGTCACGTAACATTGTTTTCAAAACAGCTGTTTCCCAAATGTCGCTTTATTTTTGCTTTCACCAAAGGAATACATCAATTAAGTCATATACTTTGTCTCTGTAGTTTGTAAATGATAGCAAATCCTTTTTATGCCTTAGTTTTTGAGTTATATTTTTGTAAAAAAAATACCTCTTAGTTGGCACGTCAGGTATGTTACGGGTCAATGGGTGAGTGAGTGAGTGAGAGATGTATGTCACACCAATCAGATTGGATCTACTATAAACAGCCAATCAAATTTCTTGTTGTGAAGGTAAATAGTATGTGAGGAGATTTGATCCTGATACAGTTCAGAACGGCCATATTTATTCTTCTATAAAAGAGGAGGAATTATTCATGTATTGGGCTTATTTCGACATCTTCTGAGGTGAGGATTTTGTGGGCGGGTTTGATAAACATTTGCAACTGGATAATCAGTCAAAGAAACATAGTGTTTGGCATATAACTAAGAGCATGCAATGAAGAGTGAGCTTTCCCCATTAATTAGATAAAGTTTTCAATTAAATGAGTCTTAGCCGCTTTGCTACTAGGTTTAAGATTTGAATGATAAGAACAATTGTATTTTAGGGGAGTGGAATGCACTACTGGGAATTTGATGGGGTTGCAACCAGGTTCAAATCGTTTGCATGTTGTATTGAAACCTAACTATTGCTGCAGAGTTCGTAGTAAGTGTTCCGGGTGTGTAGTCAATATCAGCATCCATTGACAAGTTTCACTGTGAAAAGTGAAGAGACTACAATTAATTTGGTCAACAGAACAAAAAGATATTATTCTGTTGGTGGGTGGGTGGGTAAGTGAGTGCGTGAGTGACTGAGTGAGCAAGCGAGTGAGTGAGTGAGTGAGAGATGTATGTATGTCACACCAATCAGATTGGATCTACTATGAACAGCCAATCAAATTTCTTGTTGTAAAGGTAAATGGTATGTAAGAAACAAAAGGTATGTATAAACACAAGGACTTTGGTAATTGAAAGATAAAGAGTGACATGTATGTTGCCGGTTTGTGATTTTTAGTCCGGTTTGGAGGGGAGTGTGATAGTTATGTACATATGTACATTGGGTTGTTTTAGAGTGCACAATTTTCAGTGTAATGGTGGCTAGTTATGAATGAGATGAGTTTTGAGTTTTGAAGCAGTTCATGAGTTAGTAGTAGGCAAATGGCACGAGATATTTTTATTTTTAATTACAAAGGGTAACTTGATACTTTTGTTTTTCACAAGGAGTTAATTCGATTAGAGGTCACAAATCGTGGCTTCTAGTTCTTAGGACATGTTTTAAAGGAGACAACCATTTAGATTTGAAGCGGTTCTAACGTTTACAACAGTAACTGCAGGTAACAATTGTTTGTTCTTATTACATGCAAATATAACAAGATATTTTTATTTTTTAGTTACAATGGGTAATTTGACACTCTTGTTTTTCACAAGGTAGTAAATTCAATTAGAGTTGACGAATCATCAACACTTGTTCCCACCAGATGTTTGCTATTTTTAGTTACAAATGGTAACTTGACACTTTTATTTTTCATATGGGAGTAAATTCAATCAGAACTTACAAGTTATCGGCTATTGTTCCCAGGATATTAAACAAAAAAGAAGCTTTTATTTGTAGAGTGTTTTTACATCTCTGCAGTAGCAGTTTAATAGTTTTATTTGATGACATTAATTTTAGTCTGATATTTTTAAAGGTAAAAAGTATGAAAATTGTTCAAATGTTCTTTGAAGACTGTGTGGCGTCAAGTTAAAGTGCATTTAATTAAATCAGACTTTCAACGTGTCAGAGAGGTTTTTTACTTTCTTTCTATTTTTGGTGAAGTAGTGTTGTTGCGTTGTGTTGAGTAAAAAGGGTAAACTTACCACTCGTCTAAAATGTGAAAAGTTCTCTTGAAGTAAAGAGAAGTAAAAATTGCAGGAAGGATATTGTTATTATGAAGTTGTTTGTGTGGTTATTACAAAGAGTTGCGGAAATGTTAACAAATCTCGTTGTGATTGCGTCATGGCCTACTTTGCGTCAAAGGTGGCTGGGAATATTTCGTATGGTAAGTGTGGTGTCATTGAAGATTTTTGAGTTATTTTTTTGTAAAAAAAAATACCTCTTAGTCGGCGCGTCGGGTATGTTATGGACAGGTCAATGGATGAGTGAGTGAGTGAGAGATGTATGTATGTCACACCAATTAGATTGGATCTACTATAAACAGCCAATCAAATTTCTTGTTGTAAAGGTAGATGGTATGTGAGAAGATTTGATCCCAACACAGTTTAGAACGGCCATATTTATTCTTCTATAAAAGAGGAGGAAGTATTCATATGTTGGGCTTACTTCGACATTTTCTGTGGGTAGGCTGAGGATTTTAGTAACGAACGAGATGAGCCTTCAGGTTTGAAACAGTTCGTGAGTTAGTAGTATGCAAATGCAACGAGATATTTTTATTTTTAGTTACAAAGGTAACTTGATACTTTTGTTTTTCACAAGGAGTAAATTCAATTAGAGGTCACGAATCGTCGCTTCTAGTTCTTAGGACATGTTTTAGAGGACACAAGACTTTAGATTTGAAGCAGTTCTAACATTTACAATTATAGTAAGTGTAGGTGATGATTGTTTTGCTCTTGTTGCATGCAAATATAATGAGATATTTTTATTTTTTAGTTACAAAGGGTAATGTACAAGGGAGTAAATTCAATTAGAGCTGATGAATCGTCACCACTCTTTCCCACGAGATGTTTGCTATCTTTAGTTACAAATGGTAACTTAACACTTTTGTTTTTTATATGGGAGTAAATTCAATTAGAGCTGAAAAGTTATCGGCTATTGCTCCCAGGATATTAAACAAAAAAAAAAGCTTTCATTTCTGGATGGTTTTTACGTCTCTGCAGTAGCAGTTTGTTTTTATTTGATGGGCATTTTATGACATTCTTTTCAGTCCAATATTTAATTTTAAAGGTAAAAAACATCAAAACTGCTCAAATGTTGTTTGAAGACTGTGTGGCACCAAGTTAAACTGCAGTTTAATTAAATCAAACTTTCGATGTGTCAGAGAGGTTTTTTCTCTTTCTTTCTATTTTCGGTGAAGTAGTGTTTTTGTGTTGTGTTGTGTAAAAAGCGTAAACTTACGACTCATATAAAATGCGAAAACGTCTCTTAACTTGAGTATTTTTGAGCAAAAGTTCCTCTTGGGGATTGGAAGGGCTATGTGATCGGTGAGTGAGTTATGCATGAGCGGGTGTCACACAAATCACAGTGTGGGTTGTATCAAAGAACGAATCAAAGAAAGAAAATAAGATGGTATCTACATTAATCTGGAGACCTGTCAGATTACTGTAGTTTGTTCATTCAAACATTTTATGGCTTACTATTTAGCTGTCTTACCATTACCAATGTAACATTGCATGTACATCATAAATTCCCAGTTTCTTTCTTGCTGTACATCGCAACCAAAACAACTTGTCAAATTAACCAAATCATTACTGTAACTTACTGCAACTTACAGTAATGATTTGGTTAATTTGCCATGAATGCTCCTATTTCTGAGACTTCACAAAAAAAATAATAACTCCTGCACGCCTTGCATGCCTATGTTTTGAATTGTCATACATTTCATATGTGAAACACGCATTGTTCAGTCGGTCTATAAATGACCGAATGAAATCTCGCCTACCGCTCCAATTACAGCGCTCCTCACTGTAATCGACTTTGCTCACTTAAAGCAAACTATTAACTACACGGATAATGATGAAAATATGTGATAACCTAGTTACCGCAAATCCTAAACGGGGAATAATTTTGTACGAGTATCCAACGAAATAAACAAAGTACCAATCGCATTTAATTGACAGCATGATTAATGCTGGAAAAAGCATCTGAGCTACGTTTAAGCTAACTACAGCACGATTTTCAAAGTATATTATCATCAACTTCATTGTTCATGTATTGCTGCACCTCTTCATCGGCATTTTGTTCAACTTGGTGTCCAGCAAACACAATACTCAGGATTGCTGTCTGTCATACGACATCAGAAGAAAAATGGAAAATATATGACCAAGAATCTAACATTTATTTCTGTTGGTTTGGTTACCTGAATCAATTGGGAAAGTATAGTAGTGTTTATTCAATCACATTTCAGACCCACTGGAAAAAAAGTCCTCGAGTAGCCCTCCTCCCCTTCAGAAATTTACCTCTTTCAGACCCCCCTACCCCTCGGAATTTCCGTGACCCTCCATGGGGGGGGGGGGGGAGGGTATGGAATGGATATTTTCTGGAACCACACAATAAGCATCTGTAGCCATTATCCTGCTTGGCATGACTATGTTGCATAATGATCTACTAAATTACTGCGCATTTCAAGCATGGATGCATTCACTTAGCAGGAGGAAGAGAAGAAGCTTAGTTAAATGCAAAATACTGTATTCACCAAGCTACATGTACAAGTATGTTTTTAAACCCCTCCTGGGTGGAATGCTAGTCTATAATCCAGCAGTTAATTTGAAGATCTCCAATCATACTCCTGGGTAGAGAGAGAGAGAGACAATAGAGCAAAGTGTCTTGTCCAAGGACACAATATATACAATGACCTCAGCCAACAACCCTACTCCTCCCTGGGAGTGGGAAGAACAGAGACTCTGAGGATACTACTGCCTGGCCAGGACTCAAACTAAGAGTGCTATAAGTTGATATAACCATTAACTGAAATGTGCCTCACTTTCAAGGTTATACCTGACCTGCAAATGCAGACGTATTTCCAGCTGTCACTTGGTTCTGCCGAAAAATAACGTCTGCAAACCCAAGCCAGGAAACAATTTCTGTGACGTAATGACTTTTGTTTCTCCTTGGTCAATTAGATTCCATCATAGATCGAAACTCAAGTGCTCCTCGCAGCGAATACCTCACGCAGTAGTTCTCGGGTTATTTGAGCCAAACTGTGATTGGCTTATAATTCCTACATCACAGAAATCGTTTTCTGGCTCAGGTTCGCAGACGTTATTTTTCAGCAGAACCAAGTGACAACCGGAAATACGTCTTTGTTCACAGACTAGGTTATACCTTGAATAGTTCAGACTGAGACAAATTTCAAGACACTTACCGTTACTGCTGGAAACCCCACTAAAGGGAGAAGAACATGATGAAGAATGATGAGTTTCTTCTTTCTGTAGAACTTTGTCCATATATAGTGCAGGCTTCTCTGTGGATCTTCCTGTTTGTCCTCCAGATAGGCTCCAATAAACATCACCACCACATCATAATAGAAATAACTCAGTCCAAAGCATGCATACAGGACTAGGATTGGTTGCCTGGAATATCACGTGAACATAGTACAGTGATTCTACAATTTTTGTGACAACTGTCAAAATGACTGTGAGTAACCCAACAGGGTTCCCATGACAGTTAGAGACAAAACAAATCAAGATGTGGAGGAGATTTAGCATCCCAGCAGCATGACAATGCATGCTTAGCTTCAATAATACTTAATGGCTTCCTTTTCTCAATCAGTGAGTGAAGATAGCGAGCAGGAGAGGGAATCTGGAGATAATAGCTGATCAAATTTAGGCAGTAGAAAAACTATACATAATTTGTTTTATTCTTAACAATGAATTGAAGTATGAAGATGTGGCTGATCATTGCAGTTATACACACAACTTAGGCAGCTGTGAAATTCAGGCCCAGAAAAAAAAGAATTGAAGTTTTAGCTTGATTTTATGTCTTAGCTTTATTCAATGGACCAGAGTAAAAGTTGTGCTTTAATTAGGATTGCTTTTTATTGTACAGTTCCATGAATTATCGAAAGAACATCATCAGTGTAAAATTGCTCAAAAATCTGGGGCAGGCTTCAATTTAAGCCAAAATGTTTAAAGGACTGTTCTTACAAAGCTAAACATTACAGTAACTGGAATGTTCAGAGGGACTGTGGGGGGGGGGGGGGGAGGTTTCCTACCAAAACCCTTCCAGGGTAGGGCTATCAGCCTATGGCTATTTCTATTGCCAATTACCATGTTGCATGGCAGGAACAATGAAAATGTTTTGTACTAGAAAGAACATATTTTCCCATAGGAAAAAGAATCTATAGTTCCTGCCATGCAACATAACCGCTGTGCAAAACCAGTCTAAATAGTGGCTAAGATACTTAATGGCAGTCACAGGGAAGGTGTAATCAAGGCTCTCTTTAATTTGTTAAATTGTTAATTTGTGAAAAAAATTCTGCCTTCATTTCATTTTATAACTTATTGACTCCTACTGTACAACAAGAAACAGAGAGTGATGGGAAATTAAACAGTTTAGGAGAATGCTTTAGTGAGAACAAAGAATAGTAGAATTATTTAATGGCATGTAAAAAAAATGCGAGAGTACTCTTACCAACTGATAATAAAAACAGCCATTTATGATAAATATATACATGTAATTACTTTGTTTTATTGAGTGTAATTTATTCTTTTGAATTAGTTTTGCAAGCTTTAATTAACAAGATTTAAGGACCTCTTTCTCTCAATCTGAATGCCTGTTTGCATTTGTGGTTTAGTAAAAAAGAAATGTACAAAAACAATTGCTCCAAATATCATTTTTTTTACAACTACTAATTGCATGCCTGACATTTTCACGCAAAACCCAAATTATCTGAGAAAGGAAAAAATTGAAACCGTGTAATCCTGCGATCAGATACGCTAAATTTTGGGTATAGCATGTCAAATTGGGCGGTGAAATTTGCTTCCCGCTGACTTTTGATTGGATAAACTTTCAAGCCACCACCACTGTAATTTTTTTGGAAAAAGAGTCGTCTATATGATGTCAAATCAGAGAAAGGATTGTTTCTATTAAGGCGATCTATAATACATGACAAAACGCGCGCTAAAGAAATGGGTGTTACTAAAATTTCGGTGGTGATTAAATTCACCGTTTTCACCATAAAAAAATAAATTAAAATAAAAATATTTCGTTTCTCGCTCTTTAGCAGAAACTATAGTGAAGTTATACATACTATTATCAAATTTCAAAGATGCGATATTTTTTGAAGCATATACTGTCCAAATCCACCTGTTTCTCGGACTTTGACAAGAAAACAATTTGTCTAAATTTACCTCGATTGAAAATGTCAACAGATGTTCAAGGGCCGTCGAAAAGAGGCACAGAAAATCTGACGATGCCGTTTGCCAGTGAATGCTTTCAACGATACCAAAACACACAAGCTCTCGACACGGCATAACAAGCAGCAAAATGTCGAAATGAGAGCTTATCAGTTCAAGTAATTAATTGTTCGCGGAAGTCGCTTTTACCTGTCTAGCATAATGTCGGTGGAAGTGAAAACAACTTTTAAACCAACGATAGAAGCAGCCAGTGCTTGAAGGGAAGAAACAAACCTGCCGAAATTAAACAGCAAAAATGACTGATGGAAGAAGTTATTTTACCTCTTAAACACATCTAAAACTATCAAAAATATTCCAAGCCGTCCATGGCTGGTGTAAATATCAGTTTACGCACTCGCTTCTCAAAAATTCTACAATAATGTATTCTTCACCTACCGTGTACTAATGGAAAATCTGTCTACATAACTTAGTCTTGGTGAAATATATCTTTGGAGATATGTGAAGAGTACGTGGGACAACGGAAACGTGAAGAAGCCGGCTATAAACAAGTGTAAGCCCACCATTTTCGCGACGTGATTTCCCATGCACGCAAATGCTAATTTTGGTTGTTGTCAATTTTCAGGGTCATCGGTGAACATCACGCCACTCTCCCGATAATGCTGCGAAGATTGTTCGGGACGACCGATGTCGTTTTCCGAGGCTGTCCGATATTACTGACAGTGCACTGAGAGGTTGTGGAACTTCTTTTTAGGGGCGAAAATGAGAAGATCGAGAAATCCAACTTCTTCGGCGACGAGTCAGTCAAGCAGTTTAGCGACTGGTTCTTCAGGCAACAGCACCAGCACAAACACAGTTCCTTCCCTGCTCAAAGAACTTCACGGTCTTGTGCTGCAAATTCAGGTGATGTTTAGAACACTTTACCAGCTTTAGTCTTAATTCAAACCTTTGTTTTCTGCCGATTAAGTAGTGGAGTTATCTATGTTGACGATATCCCCATACATGCCATTTTATTACCACAAGTTTTGCGAGTGACAAGATTCCAATCTTTGAAATCTTCAACAAAGGATGAAAGACGCCATATTGAAGTTGAAGAAAAGGGCCTGGGGAGAGTGAAATGAGTTGAACTAACCGTGCCAGTAATGAGGCCCTGTTAGGGGTAACTTCCAACAAGCGACATGGCCTTGAAACGGCAACACGACAGCCACGAACTGAACGACAGACTACTCCAGCGAAATAGGGAAAGGGACACCAATGTCAAAACAGACCGACAGCAAATTTCAGATTTGTGAAAGCAGTGAATGTTTTAAACAACAACGTCAATAACGTTTCAATAAAACCAATAAATGAGTCATAAATATGTCTCATTTTACTGACCGAAATATATTAATGTCATTAATGACATTAATTAACAAAAACTAATATACAACTAGGGCTCGTCACAGAGGAGGATTTCGTGACAAGTCCAAAGAGCATCTGGGTAGGAGACTAGACCCACATGCACGTGCACTCCATCTATCTGTCATTTGTTGGAGATATTTTACTTCATCTGTCACCGAGATACTATAGCAGGCAAAGTGGATGTAGGACATTTTCAGAGAGGAGACAACTTTGTCAAACTGACAGAGATGTTGTACGAGACATTTCTTAGATATCAAAATGAAGTGGAAGATTTTCTGCCAGACAAAGGAAGTTGCGAGGAGACCAGCAACCTTGACTCCGAAGATGAAAGCCAAGCAGACTGTGGTCTTTGGCAGAGTGCCCTTGTGTACATCATCTGGAAGGAGTGTTATTCGCCCAGACCGTTTGAACCTCTGAGTAGAGCTTTTGAAATGATAGACAGCCCTAAAATATATACTATTATTACTCCATTGCTGTTGTGTCTTCAGTGACTTCAGTGGATGTTTTAGTATTCTCTACATTGCTATCATGTCAAATTTGATACAAGGCATTCACTTTTAACTGGTAGTGTCACATCAATTTGTTATTTTATTGGGGTCATTACTAGTCTAGCCATGGATCAAGGTTGAATAAACTGCACCTACAAAAACTGAAAGTCACTGTGGTCTCAGTTTTCAAATTATCTTCTTATCATTATTAGTATTATTATTATTATTATTATTATTATTATTATTAATAAGACAAAATTCCGACAGGCAACATAAGAACCTTGCAAAGTCCCGACATAGCTGCTTGTGAAATTCAGACAGGGGACATGGGCACCCCCCTAACAGGGCCTCATCAACTCCACTTCAGAGGTCCTGTTAGAGGGGTTCTTTATGTCATTTCCCAAAGTACGGATTTTCATTTTGCAAAGTACAGATTTCATTTAGCTTTATTTCGTTTCGCAAAGTACCATTTCACAAAGTCAATAAGCCGAAGGGCAAAGCCTAGACAAAGTGTGATCTCCTGGTCTGCTAGAGTGAGGGTTGGGAACAGGACTGTGATAAACAACCCTGCCCCATAAATAAAGCTATTTGTTACAGAAACTGGAAGCATTTATGACAGCATATCTAAAGTGCAGGAACACAATCTTCTATTTTGTTTTAGAACATAGCATGTAAAAACAAAACTATTTACATAATTTTTAGAAGGGACAGTGATTATACTGGGAACAAAACATCTAGGAAAATATGTGCCTTATAATTTCCAGCTGTGCATGTACAAAAAAATAAATGCACGCTCAGCTCCAAAAGTGAGTGTACAGCAGCTATATTCTAAATATCAAGATGAATTGGCCGGTAATTTTTTTGTCTATTTGTCTAATGATTACTGATACAGCTGTTTATATAATAACTCATTCTAGGAGCAACGGACACAAAGTGAACAAAATCTTTCTACAATTACAAAAACCCACGAGAAGATGAAGACAGAAGTTAGAGGTAAACTTTTGAGCAAACTGCCTTTCGACATCATTTCAGATTATGTTGTTAGCAAGGGATTTAGAATGATTTAGGGTTTTGTAAGGCAGTTAAGTCCACAAATCCCTTTAATTTGTTAGTTGACGAAATTCATCTTTTATTTAGAACAAGTTAAAGGTGAATAAATTTATTTTGCTGTTTCTTGATGTTTGTATATATTTCCACTGGTAGTTAAAAAATAGAATTTAAAGAGCTGATGTAATGCCTTAATGACCTTTCCACTTTTGCATGCATTCCATTCCCATAAATATCTGTGTGTTTTCTGCAGTGTCTTCTTACTTCAAGTCAAAGTTGCGAGGTTTGTACAAAACAGCGGGTACTGATGCAGAGACTGAAGTAGAGTAAGTATGTAATGGTGTGGTATTATATACAGTATTTAACACAGTGACTTGTGAACAAAATATTTATGACAATATTAGTGTTCATAGGGGTCATGGAAAACCTGGAAAGTTGTGGAATTTTATAATTTCATTTTCCAGGTCTGCTGAAAGTCGTGAAATTGAGGTGTGGGTCATGGAATTAAACAAATGTACTTTCTGAGAATAAAAAGGCAAAAAGATCAAAAGTTGAAAAAATAACAGACAGATCAGAAAACTGGTTTTAATTTGAGTAAAAAATAGACACTACCTTAAATAATAGATTGTTTCAATGACAATACTTAGAGAACAACTGCTTAACATAGGCCATGGAAAACTTAGAAAGGTCATGGAAAGTCATCTGATAGAATTTTCAAAGCTCAAAAGAGTATAAACCTTGTATATACTATATCCAAATTTGAACCTCAATCTATGATTTTCAGTTGCTATATAGCTTTGGCAGCTAAAATAGGATCAAATTATGCAGTTGCCTGCATATTTATAAAGAGTTTTCACTGTATTTTGTATATCCTTTGGCCTTTTAACCATAGGTTGTAAAAATTTAAATTAAATCTGAGCGATTTCGCAAAAACATACCTGCTAGGTTTCTGACAGGCCTAGCAAGTTGCTCTAAACCTAGGCGGGGTGGGGGGGGGGGGGGTGGGGAAGGAGCTCTGTCAAGGCCAGGATGGGGACATGGCCCAGGCACTGGCCTATCTGGTGGTGCGTTACTGGCAGCCAGCCATCAATTGCAGTGGGGAGGGGAGGGTGTCTTTCACTGTCACTTTCACCTAGCTAGACTTGAGTTTTCAATACCAAATAACATTGATATCGACTGTGTGGCTGGGCACTTTGCTCACTTGTTGAACATTGCTTGAGGGTTCTGTGGTGACATGGGACCCTTCTGCCCTGCTGCCCTGCTGCCCTGCTCCCTGGGGTGCTTGCGTGACGGGCCAATATCTTAACTGGAGGGGGTGGTGGTCAAGGCACTTGTAGCTGCAGGGATTGTCTTTGAGCTCTTTGTGGGCATGTGTTTTGCAAATACAGTCAGTTATATTCACTAGGATACAGTATCTCTACAGTGAGAAAGAGGCATTATTGATTTGTTGTCTTTTGTCTTTCTTTTATTTTCAGTATAATAAAAAAAGCATTGGACAAGATAGCCATCATCAAAGCAGTCAGAAATGACAGGAGGATTGGTTAGAAGAATCTTTAATTTTTTTGTGTATATTCTACCCCTTTCGCTTCTGATCCCAGGTGTTTTGTTGCAGAAAAAAACTGACACCGTGATTGTGGAAGTCTAGCAGTTCTCATAAGCTTGTAATTCTATTTGTTGTCATGGTGTAGCAGCTGTTATTGTTTTAGGGCTAGGGGCATTGTTTCTGTTGTCTGTTCTATTGCTCTGTCAACGGGTATTGAGCCATTCATGTGAGACCTTACGAGAGCTGCTACATGAGCCCCTGATTGGACACCTCTAGTAAATGTAAGCAGACACCTTCCTTTGGTCCTTCAGGCTATATAGATTGTCTAACAAATGACACTGCTTATATACAGCTATATAGCCCTCCTTTTAAAAGTTGTTGTTATTAGAAGCAAGACAAAGACTAACTGGTTGAGGAGAAATAAATTATTTAGTTTCCAAATGTAGTGCTTTTTTCTCCAAAGTCTATCTATGAGTGGGTTAAAAAATGGTCAGGAACTCCAATAATATAATTTATGAGAGTGTTAATGCCACTGAAGTCAGAATGACAGTAAAAAGACAATAAAACTGGTGAAGGTCACATAATTTGTCATTCACCTTCCTTCTTTCAAGTCATTGGTATTCTGTCTGAGATTAGCACAAGCAAAACAAAATAAATGTTCAATAGTATGTTTCAAAGTTATTCGGAAATTTATGGCACCGTAATAAATGCAATGTTCACATGCTTCCAGTTTTATGTAACTTATTGTTTTGATTGTGCTTTAGTCAGAGGTGGTAGCAGCCAGCTTGGCAATCAGGAAACTGGAGAGCCAAGGTGATTGATTGCTTTATTTACAAATGTCTGAATAGTAAATGCATTGTTATTGAAATAGACTTTCAGTAACCTGTTAAAGGCAGTGTAGAAAAATAATTTTTGTCTACTCAAATATATCACAAGAACAATAATTCATACTATGTTACACATAGTAATTACAGAAAGCAGTATTACAAGTGGATGGATTAAATTGAGTACTTCCAGTTTCCTGGGAATAGTTTATGAAAGGAGTCATTTTTTGCCTAATGTTTTAACTAAGGGGAGTGAAACAATTGGCTAAAACAAAGAAATATGCTTGGTAAAAGCTAGTCTAGAATACTTGCACATCAGTCAACATCAGCAAGTAATGAAAGAAAATCTGTCAAATACAATTTGTTGTACAGTCGGGCCTCTATTAGGCAACCACCTATTAAGCGGCCACTCTCCATTAAGCAGCCACTTTCCAAAGTCCCACATTATTTGTCAGTAAAATCCTGTATTCGATACCTCTTTTCAACGGTCACCTCTTTTAAGCGGCCACGGCCACCTTTTTGGTGTTGCAGGTTGAAAATTTTTAAGTTTGTTTTTTAAGCAGCCAACGAATTACCTTTTCAAGCAAAATGGTGACAGATAATATGACAGTGATAACTGATAACAGCAAGAACTACAATTTAATCTCCACTACACAAGCCGCAATAAACATGCAAGTGTTTCACACCCAGCGCTATAGAAACATGATAATAGATAGAGCACCCACTGTTTTGCTTCACCCAAAGACTGTACATCACCATGCACATCATCGATCAACTCCGACACTTTGCCCAGTTTCACGGTTACCAAGATCTTGCCCTGTCTATTGGAAAGGCAAATGATGACTCTGAGCTCCACAATGGCAAACAGCAGTGACGGATCATTGCGTTTGACAGAACGTAGTTCTAATTGCATAATGCATAAAAATTCAAGACCTGTGTATCTATCTATCCATAGGGGAACACCAATTTTGCCCCCCCCCCCCCCCCCGCCAAAAAAAAAAAAAAAAAAAAATTCTTCAGGGGTGAATGACATCATGTCCATTCTCGTCATGTCTCCATGTGTTTATCTGCTGTTACCGGCAAGTTGCGGTATTTGAAGTTTGAAGTTAGAGTTATGGTGTTAAATGACCTTGTAGATAAGATTTATCGATGTCTTCACGAAATGTACACAACTTTTGGGACAAACACAAAGGTGCAGTTCGGCTGCCTGTTGTCTACTGTCTTGTCTTTGACCAAAAACCACACTGCTTTGTGCGGAATAAATCGATGGAGGAAATGTGTTGTTTCACTTTGCTAGCTTTGATTTCTGTGTGCAAAATATATTACTTTAACTTACCGAGTTGCGTAGCTCAGCAGATGGCCATGATTTGCAGTTATAGAACCATCTTACCGAGTGGTCTAGCTCGTTATAGCGGGTTAAATGAATGGAAACAGAAGCCGCACATTTAGCTAGAGAATGTTGGTATGTAAACAAACACCTAGAAAGAATGTTCAGCTGATTAAACGGCTTAGTGAATAACAGTTTATTTATTTTACGTGAATGTAAATGATTATGTTGTTCTGGTCCCCTTACATCTCGGGTCATTGAAAGTAAATTAAAAATAACAAACAAAACTCGGCATAGACGCAGAGCCTGAATTATGAAATTGTGCAAAGCAAACCGAATTT
>NC_138156.1:16156261-16218761 GCF_964199315.1 Orbicella franksi | reverse complement strand
GGTTATTCATGAACCTCCTTCAAGGGTAAGTAGGTAACCACATGTCAGGGATACGGGATTTTGGTCTAGCCCAAGGAAAAAAAGAGAGAGATTATGAAAAGAAGGAAAAATGATCTATGGACAGGAAGTATTCAAATTTCTCGAGGACTGATATTTGCCAGCCAACTTGGACCAACTTAAGGCCCCTTCACATGATCTCGGTTAACCGGGCTGGCTCTGTTTCTGAGACCTCGCCTCGCCACTCTTTTCTTCGCAAACATTTCCATGTGTTCATATGAGAAGCCGGGTTGGCCCGGTTACCGAGGTCTCCGTTTTCACGACGGAGATCTCGGTAAGCGGGAGAAACATTTTCCCATATGAACACCCCCGCCCGGGTGACCGGGACGAAACTTTTTTGACAAAATAGCTTTCGCATCATAGCGGCCAAAATGGCGTAAATTTTGCCTTGTATGTGTTTCCACTTCAGAAGTATGCGAGTTAGCTTTATAAGTAAAGTTACAAGAGTCCACAAAGCTAAGATAGTCGCGAACGATACAAGTTACACCATTTTGGTTTTGTTTCTTGTATTTCATTCCGGTCGACCGGGTTGAAATGTCCCATATGAACAGTCAACAAAATTCTTCCCGGTAACCAAGTTACCGGGCTCATATGAAGAGGCCCTAAGTCTATCTATACGGGCTGTACGTGTTACTGACTGAGGAATCTACCTAGCAACCCCGTTCCCAGGCTCTCTCTTCGTTGCCTCCCTTGGTCCAACGACCAAGGGAGGCAGAGGAGAGAGAGCCTGGGAACGAGGTTGTCTACCAAGATGCAGCTTCTCGTAACGCGCCTTTTTATTATCATGACAGCCTCAAGATGATTACTCGGTGTCGTTTGAGGACACTTCTTACGCTGATGGTTTCGCTCCACCTCTCAATGTGCCACAGCGCTATGTCGTGGCTTCCAAAGAAACAAAGAAAAGATAGCTCCGACAACATCACGTGAGAGACACTCAAGGAGATGCTTTACTCTTTATTTTATTATCAGGAGATTCTTGAACTTGTACAAGCTATAAACCGTTTATTTAAGAACTTATCTCTCGATTCGGGATTAACCCGCTCTAACCCGGATTAACTCTCTATCATCCGGTCGTCTTCTCTCCTGTAACACAACTGACAAGCATTAGGAAGAAAGAAATGTTTGCTCGGCATGAAAACAAACCAGCAATTTTTGACTTGTCATTGTCATAAAAACGTCAGCTAAAGGAAATATCCTCAACCGTACGCTTGTCAAAAGAGATTATTTGAAATCAAGAAATTAAACTAAACCAAAGCATTTAACAATTTAATCTCCAGAGCTCTTACCGATTCCTTATTCGTTTTCAGGGCCTGGGCCTCAGTTTTGAACTCGGGTAGGGGCCAGAGTTTATCCCATTTTCCGAAGCATGAAGAAACAAGGCATCTGACCACCTCACCGTGGTGAGATGCCAACCCAACACCAGGCTACAAGCCAATTTTATTCTTCCAAACTGCCCTAAGAAGTCGCTGGTACCCATTTATACTCCCGTGCGGAGTGCCGTGAGAGTTTCCCAAAAATATCACAATTTGAAAAACGTCGACAGGACCTTGGGGTTGAGTTGTATTCTACGTTATTGACCAAGCTCATGCGGTCAGGATGGCTGGATATGGGCCAAGTGTTTTTTTTTTGTTTTTTTTTGCGTGTTTATGGACTTCGACTCCGTCCATCACGTAAAACAAAAAAAATAAAGAACGAGGCCAATATCCAGCCATCTTAGAACGAGGCCATTATTACGCCTTATAATAAGGTTTGTGTTTGTATCCGATCTAACGCCAACTCTGATTGGCTAACTGTAGGTATTTTCCGCGGGCCGATTACGGGCCTGCAAAGACAGAGCAAAAATCCATACAATAAACACTTTATTAACCTCAAACGCTCGGTCTGAGATTTTTCGTAAAGACCTCACTCTTGGTTAATAAGTGGTTAAGCTTGATCGATGAAGGATTTATTATCTGGGATCACGTACAAATGTTTCTTGCGGGACACAGTGCGTAATCCCGAAGGGACAGCATAGCGCCATCTTGCCCGCTGTATAAAATTCCTTTAGAAGTCAAGAGCTCCATCATGGTCGGCAGAGCGTCTCGGCAACAGGAAAACGCTGCTAAACGAGGGTCGTGACTTCAGGAACATGGTATATTATTACAAATCGGTATAAACAAAGTTTTCATGAAACAGTAAGTCAGAGATCGGACACTAATGTAGAATGTCGTTATAGCCTTAGTTTGTATTTATTTCAAAAAGTGACACATCTAATTTAATTACAATTCACAATACAACGTCAATCATTCTTCATCATTCAGATATCTAGTCGATAAAATATAAACATACATATTAACAAGACGAATGCTTTGTACCAGCTTTGTTTTGATACGAGGTGAAGTTTCAAACGCACAGTGTTAAATATTGTGTTCATCGCTCATATTCGAAGAGTCAGCCAGCTCCTCGTCATCTCCATCATCACTTAAAGGTTCGTAACTATCTGAAAGAAGTGGGGTTGGTTCCTGTGGCCTGGGTAACAATGACGCGCTGCTTGGGCTAGAGCCTTGGGCCATATTGACCGCCAGAGACTGAGGAACAGGCGAAGAACGAGCACTGCTGGATGCAGAGCCAACGTTGATTGACAAAGTAGAATAAGGGAAAGGGGTTCCCTTGGAAGTCATTCGTGCTGCCAAAGACAAGGAAACAACTGGCGAGTACTGACTTTCGATTGGAAGCCACGGTGGAAGAGGAGAAGTGCGGTCACCCTGTGACTCGTGGTTGGGTGATTCGGGCGGAGCGGGAGAAATGGGGATCATATTTATGTAACAGTCCGTATGCAATGTGACTTCTTGGCTTGAAGAAACTTTATCTTCGGCAGAAGTGCCCACATCTCCGCGTGTTAGTGTGCTAGAGACGCGTACTGTGACTGACGGTGACCCCTGAGAAGGTTCCACGGTCGGTTCGTCCTCGGATTCTGGAATCTCTCCCTCCTCTATTTCCTTACTTTGTGACGTGCGCTGCTCGTGATCAGTTATTGAATGTGATTCCTCCGAAAGCCAGGTGGATTGTAGTATATTAATAGGCTCATTGGCTAAACCTGAAGTAACCTTTTTTCCCAACGACAATTGCTCGTCTTCTGATTGGCTACTATCCTGTGAGGACGGAATCTCTCCTGCTGAAAGTGTATCGTCCGGGTGATGAGCTTCTTCATCTGGACTTAAAACATCAGTCGGCTCTCCTTGTTGTGGTGATGCAAGATGACCTACGTCTTTCATTTCCCTCTCGGGCGGCATATCGCCACAGACTGAGCCCTCTTCAGAGGGAATATGCGTGGAGCACCCAGTTTTGATGTCAGGTGAATCCACCCCGCCAGGCAGTGGAACGTACTCACCAACGAATGTAGCGTATGGTACTTGCTCGCCATCATCAGAAACACAATCCACTGCTGAACTAATTTCGGGGTGATGATTTTCTGATGAGGAGCTGTAGGTGTCTGGCTCAATGAGAAATTCATGTTCCGCGGATGTTTTCTCTAATGCATCAGCTTCATTGATGTCTTCGTCGTCCTCGTCTGCTTGATCCAGCACAGAGGATACCTCACCTTCCCTTTCTATCTCAGAAGTACTTGGGCACTCGTAAACATTTTCCTCTTTTCGCAATGTCCATGCTGATTGTTCATCGGTTATATCAGGTAAAACTTCACCCTGTACTTCTATCGCTGACTGAGCAGTTGTTGTGCTGTCCCCTTCAACCATCGAAGTAACATCGTCCTGAACATTCTGGCCACAATTATCAATGCCCTCTAACGGAGGAGACGTCACGCTTCCATCAGGTCTATTCTCAAGGTTAGCGGAACTGTCTGGAGTGATTTGTTGACTTTGTTGATCTGATGAGTCCGCCCCCAATACAATTGCTGCCTTATCTGTTTCACTGCTTCCAACCAGACCGTCCTCACTTGAATCTACCCTCACAGCGTCCTCTACCTGCATACTAAGAAACTCCTGAGCAGGTAATGCTTCTGAGTCCTCCATGGCAAGTTTACTGGGAGAGCTCTTTGAAGAGTTCCATTCTTGATCTATAACTGCACCCATTTCTTCTGTAATTTCCTGACCATCAGAGATTTCCATTTCTCGTTCTCCCTTTGCATCTGCATCTGCATCTTCATCTGGGCTTTCGAGAATTTCTTCAGTCTCTTTAACAAACGTAGACGTAGTTGGAGAATCCACTGTCGGTTCCTCTGTGCTTACATCAAATACCTGCAAACTGAGAGGTCCAGTGCTTGTTACCTTCTCGCGTACGCATTTATCTTCGTCGTCAGAGTAATCTCTTGAAGAACCTGGAACATTCGTATCATCAACAGAAGCGTGGCCAGTATCAGCAGTATCGTTACTGTCACTTGCGATGCGTTCATGTTCGTCGTCTTTTCCATCGTCAGAGCTACTGTCGGATTGAGTACCTGCTTTCACTGTTGTACTTGGAAACAACTCATCACTGCTTTCAGGAAGAACTTCTGACTCCTCGGCAGATAACGTTTCACTATCGCTAGCATCGTAATACGGCGATTGAACATTACTCTGAGAGCTTCTAGTCAGAGCTCGTATCCGAGGGTGTAAAGTGGCAGAAGACGAGTGTACCGGAGGTACCTCATCTTCAGTCTCCTCATCCCCTTCATCACCTTCTTCTGTCTCGCTGCCAGACGCATGTTGTGAGATCTCCACTCTTGCCGACGGCTCATTCTGTGGCAAAGAAAAATTATCATTGTGGTAACCACCTTGTGATTCCTGCTGGAAGGAATATATCGTTCGGTTCTCTTGCCAGATTTGTTTCTCCTTTTGGTCAGCGTTCGCTTTTTGGTCTTTTGATGAACGTTCAGGTTGAAGATGCGGAGGCACATTTTTATATTGCTCTGTCTCCGGGGTCCGCGATCTTGACATTTCACTCTCTCTTTTGTCTTCTTCTTCCGTACTCATAGTGTTCGATGATGTCGCTAAAGTTGGGGATTCCTCAGATTGGTGTACCCCAGTAGAGAGTGCCTGGTAAGGATTAAGTTGATGTCTCGATGGATGGCGCCCCCCGGCATGACGGGAGTCGACATATGTTATTGTTTCAAAAATAGTTCTTACTTGGGCTTGCCCAACTGCACGTGGTGACAAGGAACGATTCTTTGTAATGTCATCATCAACCCGTTGTGAGGAAGCTGGTCCTAGTTCAGGGAAATGCATACCAAATTTCCGCTGAAGGTCCACGTCAACACTTTGCATACCCGTTTGGAACGGTCCTCTAGATACACTGTCCTCTTGATCGGGCCTTCTTAAAAGAGTAATGTCTTCTAGGCTGGATCTTGTTTTTCTCGTACTGTCAGCCTCACATTCTGGATTCCTCAAAGCTGGCAGCACCGTAGGCACAATGCCTTTAATCAAGGGAGGTGGACCTTTAGGGCTGGTTCCCTGTGGCGAGACAGTTGAGGTGGGACTTATAGCTGGGCGAGATATCAGTGGAGGAGGACCATCGGGGCTCACAGATGCTCTTGTCGATCGCGTTCCAGGTGGCGATGTAAGTTTACTTGGACTCCGAGACACTGACACATTTCCATGGCCTGAAATAGAGATGCTGATTGGAGTAGAGCTGGAACTACTGCCTTCTTGTAAGGGCCTCTTGCCAGTAATGGGCATGAGAGGTGGAGGTTTGGGAACAAGTCCAGTGGTAATTCCATATCGGGGTGTGCTAGAATCTCCTGGTGATGGTCTGGAGGAACTAGGAGGAGGAGATGCAACTGTTGGAGGTGATACCACAGTATGCCCACCAAATCTTGCACCGGAAGAATAATGCGTCTCTTCCAATTCAGTGGTTCCTTTATGTGGCGTATGCTCTTCAATTGGGACATCAACTTTCCTGGCTGCTGCAGCAACATCAACTAAAGTGTCAAAAGCAGACATCGGTAGTGCCTCTGCTAAAGGGCCTCCCTTCTCTTCTCTAGCCTGTTCCTTGGTTCCTTGGCCCGTTCCATCTCCTCTTATGAATTCATCCTCTACACTCCTAAAAGGTTTCTCCCTGCCAGAAAAGTTGCTACTAGGCACCAAAACAACAGGCTGTGGATCAGGGAACTTTTGACCAACTCCTCTGGCTTCTTTTAAGTCTGGAATAACAGCGGCTCGGTTACGCATCTCGGACACAGAAGTCGGCCTTGAAGGTTTTCGTGAAAGATAGTTTCCTACCGGAGGAGAAACAGTTTTCGCTACTTCGGTCTGTGCAGCAATCTGCGGTTTCATCTCAGGGGAAATAGTATGTGGACGTTTGGCTGGTTCTTTTGGTGAGTGACTTGGAAGAGGAAACTTTGGTAGCTCATCAGGGGATACCACCCGTTCAGGCATTCCTGGCGCGTGCATATGCCTCGGCTGTTTAACAACAAAAGGGTTTGCTAGCTCTTGCTCTGAGATTTCATTTTGACGCCTAACTGGCACATCGTGTGGATGATGTAGAGCGCGTCTCTCCTCACTCAACGATACAGGATAGCGATGACCACAAACAGTTATTTGTTGATATGGTGGCACAATGGACCTCACACTTGGCGTAGGGTAGTATGCAGCTCCTTGTGGATACTGGTGAGGATAAGCACCACTGAGTTTCAAATGACTTGGCAGGTCTTCACCATTCACACTCTGTGGGAGCATTTCACGAACAGGTAATTGATGTACCCCAACGGGAACCAAAAAACGATGTTCAGGGTGGTGGTGAAAACTTGCCATTGGATGACCAGCATGAAACGGATAACCATAAGGTGGAGGGGTCGAACTGCTAGCTGCATGCGGGTGAACATGAGGTTGATGGTGAGCTTGCATTGCCATCAATGCATAAGGCTGACTGGGATATTCTCCACCACCGGGAAACTCCCGAGGCGCTGAAACACAGACATTGCCAAGAGCCGTGAACTTCCGAATTGCCTCATTTTGCTCATAAGCGCTCAGTTTAGGATCAGGCTGCCTTGGAGGTAGGTACGTATCTTCCTTTTTCTTTTGTTCGATTTTCTCGGTCACATCCACATTACTTGTCTCTGCTAGAGCATACCTTGCCATAGCTTGAAGGGTGGCACGAGCAGATGATGGTATGCTGGGTGATCTCGCTGTTGGCCTAGCAAGGGATGAGGTGCTTACCTCTCTATCCCTTGTCAAATCAACAGTCTCTACCACTGGTACTCGCTTTTCCCTTTCACCACCTCTATTGTCTACTGGCGTATGTGTGTGTCTTGACTTATCTCTACCAACAGTGGTTTCCTGGCTCACATGCACATGGCGATCATGGTGGGCTTCAGTGTGCGACAAGCCCTCCCTCGAACGAGAAGGTACTAGTGCCAAATCATGTGCCATAACATGCTTCTTGTCCCGTGAAGATGACATTTGTATGAGTGGTGGCGGAGGGTTCAGTGTTTGCTGACGACTAGCCAAACTGCCTGGTGGAGTAGCACTTTGTTGTGACCGTAATTCAGTATGGCTGATAACACGGTTACCGGACGAAAGTGGAAGACTTTGTGGTCTCACTGGTTCAGTCACTTGTGGCATGTGCTCTGCTGAAGATGTAGGAACTGTAGAAGCAACACAGAAAAATTATTGACGGTTTTTTGGGGGCAAAGCTGTTTGTAACACAACTATTGCAGTATAATTAAGTGCAAACTAATTTCCCATTTGGCCCTTTTGAGGGCCAAATGGGAAAGTACTTGGCTCAAGGTCGGGAGTTACGGACCGAGCGCAGCGTGGTCTGTGCGATCTGACAGAGCCAAATATTTTCCCGTCCGGTCCGTTCTCACTCAGTCAACAGGGATTTTATCATATGATCAATTTGTTTTTTTTAATTTGTACTTCTTCGTTTGTAAGGAGTGTTGACTTTCTTTCCGTACTTTCAAAGTAAGTTGACAACTGAAGAAGTTCTGCATCGGACAGTTCGCCAGGATAGTTAAATTCGCTATCAGAATGTTCACCTGCAAAACTGATTTCAAAGAAAACAAAATTTTGCAGCAAAATAGTGTCCTTCACTCGCATAGAGTTTTCGTTTTTCAGGCCCTATCACTTCGACGTGTACGGCCCTTATACGAGTCCATGTTTCTTAAGGTTTTCCAAGGAAATAGCGCGCTGGGCCATACAGGTCATATGATAATGTACTGAACCAAGCAGCAGCCAACGTAAAAACGGGGTATTGTTGAATGTGCGGAAAACGTTTGCAAACTAACCCATGATTGGTTGTGGATTTCCATTGGACTGGACAAGGAAGTAACATTTTCGTCCTGACAGGTTAGGGCACGTTGCACACAAGAGTGAGAATAACACGAAACAAAAGTAAAAGTAAACCTACATATAAATTGATTGATTTTTGAAGCTTACCACTCCCTCCTGATGCCAGCATTCTTAACATGCTCGACGCTTGTTTTCCTTCTGAAGTCTCCACCCGATGAAGGCCTTCCATCCTCTTTTTCTGGTCATCTGCATCTATGACAATTACATCTGGCTTGTGTGTATCACTTGCATACAAAGACCTTTCAGAAACCCCACACACTTCAGGACTAATATCTGTGAAATGAAAGAATGAACCAATGTTAGGAGGGTTTTGTGCATCACAGCAGAATGTTGTTGTCAACGGAAGTCTACAACTGAGATGAAAAAGGGAAGTTAAAATATTATTTCAAAAGGGAAAGTCAAACAACCAGAAAACAGTCTCCTTGTATCCTTGCTTTTTCTGCAGTGTTATTGTTACTATTAAGGGTTCGTCAAAATAGTATTATTACTGCTTTTTGGCATTTCGCAGTATGAACACCAGCGATTAATCTTGATGAAAATCATTTGGTGTATCACAGAAATACAAGAACGTCTGTCATGTTATACCTTTTCTACCATCATCTGATAAAATGTTCCTGCTGGCTGGCTCACCACGTATATACTTTGGATAGGTATTTGGATACGGCGACTTGATAGGGTGCCCTTTGGATCGTTCACTGATTATTGGTACTTGACTGTGAGGTTGGTCTCTCTGGTCTGTTGAAGTTTGTGGTACCACAGGAACTGGCGAATTACTGGTTGGACGAGCAGGCACACGATTACTAATTACACTGACAGGTGGACCAGAGGAAGCAAAGAATATAGAGCTCGTTGGTGTGTGGCTTGATTCTGATGAGTGCGATGAGTGTCCATAGGAATCTCCTACATGTGACTTGCCAGTGTGAGAAATGCCTGGATGTGAAGATATAGGGTGAGATGAACCTGCCTGTAGAACCCCTTTATTTGAAAGACTACTGCTGGAAGATGACGGATGCAAAGCAGAAGAGTGTGGGGGATCCGCACTATATTCCAGAGGCTTAGGTAAGGCAGGTCCCTGGTAAAGCGGATGCACCTCTGAATGCGGGTGCCCTGGACGGGAGGAAACCAAAAATGAAGGTCTCAGATGGGATGGATCAGACTGTAAAACTCTTGGATCCACAGCTCTTGGATAAACCAACCCAGGAAATATGGTTTCTGGATGGGGTGATCTTGAATGTGGTGTGTCAGGCTTTGTTGATTCGGAAAGCGAAGGTCGGAAATAAACTTGGGCTGGCTGTCCAGTTCCCACATTTGGCGAGGCTCTACCGATCGAGGCGATAACTCCAGGAGTGGGCATGAACAGAGTTGAGCTTGAGCTAGTCAAGGGAAGATGAGGAGAATGAGATGAAACTATTCTGGGAGCAACCAATTGAAGGCTGGGAATAGAAGATGGAGAAGTAGCAGTTGGTGCAGCATCTCCTGGGGGTCCTAGTGAGGTACTTATGGTACCTACAATTACAGACGTGGACTCTCTCCCGCTGGTAGTATCTCCACTGTCAGTGGACGCACTGATTGGTTTGTTGTGTGGATTTGATGAATGGGAACTGTAACTGTCTGATGTTTGGGGTCGTACGCTTTTCTTTGGAGCAGGTTCACGCTTCTGTGTTACATTGGGATTGTCTCTTTGAAGTTCCTGTGGTTGCCGCTGTGGTTGCGGTTGTAATTGCTGCTGCTGTTGTTGTTGTTGTTGATGGCGGTGTTGTTGGTGTTGTTGCTGCTGCTGCTGCTGCTGCTGCTGCTGCTGCTGTGGTTGTCTTTGTTGCTGTTGCTGCTGTGCTCGTTGCATCTACAACAAGCAACAGATATACAAAGTAAAACATCACGGGTTGTCAAGTGCATCAATATACGTTAAATTTATCGCCCATGACTTCGACATACAACACTCTAGAACTACTACACTGCCTTACTTTGCAACAAAATGCACGCCAATATAAATTGGCATAAATGTGTTTATTCACCTGTCCATACACACTCAGCATTATAGTCAAGAACATTTGCTCACAGATATCAAGACAATGGCGTATTATTTTCATGACCTGTATGCATCGCTTTGTACTGCAGATTTTGAAGAGAAATTTTATTTAAACTAATCAGTATTTAAAATGTTAGGTTCAATTAGTAGGAAGCCACTCACCTTTGTGGCCTCATGTTCCGCAACAAGTGCCTCCAGGTGTAGTTTTTTCTTGTAATTGAAGTAGAAGTTCTTACACTGAGCACCAGTCTTGGTCACGACCCTTCGAGCAATTGCTTCCCAATCACGACCACAGTCTCTCAGCCCTGTGAAAAAAGTGGATTTTTCAGTAAAACATTTAACACCCGTTACCATTTCCTCCTGAGCAACATGATCTAACGTTTCCAGGTTTTAATAATAATAATAATAATAATAATAATAATAATAATAATAATAATAATAATAATCCAACACGTTTAATATACAAAATAATATAGAGAAGATAACTCGTTGAAAAGAACGTCAAAAATTTAAAATTAAAAGTAACAATTTACATCATCGAATATCTTGTTTTGATGTTAAGTTTGTTTCAAAATTATTGTTCGTGGTTCCTTAGATCGGCGGAAATCCAGGATAAAAGAATAACAATAATAACAACAATAATAATAGCAATAATAATAATAATAATAATAATAATAACTAATATTAATTGGACCGAGTGGACTACAATTGCGCGAGTGATTTCAAAATCGGACGAGCGCGAAGCGCAAGGCCGATTTGAAATTACGAGCACGATTACTCCCTGAATTGTATGACACGAGGTCCAATTACTAATTAATCGTATCTATAACAAATTTGGGAATTGAAAACGTCTTTTGAGAACTTCTTTTAAACGAAAACGTCTGTAGCACTTTTCATAAGTTTTGAAAACTGTGCGAAACATTGCAAAGGAAGCCATTAAAGCGCGCGTAATTCACGTGTGAATCACGTGGGTATCCAATTACAAAAAATTAAAATTGGATACCTGTAATTGGACACCCACGTGATTGCGTACCGATTACGTGACAAATAGGCGCAAATAGACAAATAGACGGAGAACCAATCACGATCGAGAATTTTGTTATAGATACGATTATAGTAATAAGAGTAAGAGTAATAATAATAATAATAATAATAATAACAATAATAATAATAATAACATATTTAACCAGCAAATGCTGTTATCAAAGGGTGCCCTGAGCAACTAAAAATAGAAATGAAATAATAAAAATTTTAAAAAGATTAGAACATATGTAGTAAAAGATAAAAACTATATACAATAATTATGTAGTGAAAGATAAAAGCTATATACCATTATGAAAAATACTAAGAGCTCTCACCAAAAAAGTCCTTAAGCATTGTTTTAAAAGCAGACTATCTTTCACTTTGTACATAATGGTTGGCTAAAACATTTGACAACTGCCTTAATATAGTAATTAATTTGATCACAAAAGAACAAGAATTTCAAGAGCACAAATTCTATTTTCAAAGAAAATATCACCCATAGGGACGTAAAAACCTACAACGAGCTTACCTTGGAGAGCAATTTCAATCTCTTTCTCACTCCAACGGGATGTCTCAATGTGATCTAAACCCGACCAGAAAAATTCAAGGGTGGTCAAATTAATGTAAAAAGTTGTTTCTTATAAATCGTTTTCAAACTTGGCCAGTGCTGGACAAGATCCATACTCCATGAAGTTTCGAGCAAACAAGGTAGCAATATTTCATTAACACACCTGGTCTGCCTGTGTGCCTGACCGATGGAGTAGGCGTGGTTACTTGAGCGGTGGTTACTGAAGGTGGTGCATGTTCGTCATTTTCGTCGCTCTCTTCTGCTGAGTCAGTCGTTTCCTCTAGGTCCTCCTCTCCCTCAGATCCACCACGTTCACCTTTAGCACTAAAACAGCAAACATCATTGATCAATCACCTTTGTTTTGAACACACGATATAAAACATTCATGACGCTAAGACCCCAAAAATTACAGCTTTGTTGATGGTGTTAACTTGCGTCGATTTTTGACAATAGACCAATTTCGATATATTAAAATTCAGCCTAACACAATAGACCTCAGCACGAGGCTCTGGTGAATAAACCCCACAAACTCTGTAGTTATTCCCCAAAGCCTCGAGCTGAGGTCTATTGTTTTAGGCGAAATTTTAATATATCGAAATTGGTCTTTTGTTCTCACATTTCCTTTCAGTTCATTATTTCTTTGAAACGATAAATCAAAATCTTGAAGACCTTGATATTTCAAATTTGCTAAGCCATTTTAGCAAATTGTTGCTCGGGGTTTTAGTGTTGTAACACACACTCTGTATCTTATGTTTCATGGCCACATGTTATGTCTGCCTCACAACTAGAGACTGCATAGTGGGTTCAACGGTTGTCTTATCAAATCAATAAAAGGTTGAATACGCTGTAGACAAACTTTAAGTTTGTCAGAAGCTGTAACATTTCATGCTTTGCGACCAGAAATACTCTTTTTTTAATTAAATACCTGGCGGAAGGACAAACATTGTTCGTTACCTCTTTCACACCCAAAATCTTGCAGGCAAATTCACAGCAGGATGCACAAAATAAGGCCCTGTCTACATAAATACTTTTCTTTTGAAACGCATATTGTTTGATATGTTTTCCCCTGCCGTCCACACTACTGCCCGTTCACACTAACACGTTTTTAATTTTAAAACCCATACTCTCCGATGCGTTTTCACCCACTGTCCCCACTTAAACGATCAAAAACTTTCGTCGTTTTCTTCGTAAACGCATGCATTTGAAAGCGCTCTCCAGAGTAGAGGCATTTGAAAACGGAGTAATATCGTATTATGAGCAGCGAAAACGGAGGCTTTCGAAAAAGGTGATGTCATTGACGTAATGTGCGCATGTGTAAATGACAGCTGTGATGTTTTCAAGCGTTCAAGTGTGGACAGGAAAAACTCTTGCGAAAACTATAGTCTGGACAGGGAGCGGTTTCGGCGAAAGCGCGTCATCGAAAACCCTTCGTTTCGAGAACGCAATTATGTGGACGGGACCTAAAACGATAACAAAATTCATCAAAAACACATACACTTGACAACGCTGTCCAAGGTGAAGACATCTGAAAACGGAGTTCAATCGTATTGCTGTTGACAGAACGTAGGTTTTCCAAAACGCCGACTTCACGTCACAGGCGCAAATGAAGGCTGCGGTGTTTTTTCATAGCGTATCAGTGTTTTCCAGCGTTTTAGTGAGCTCGGATAAATGTTGCGAAAATGGCAACGTGGACGCAAAGTTTCAATTCACATTACCGTTCATGGGGCCTAACACAAAAAGACATTTACCTGCTCTCTGAAGCACTCGCCCTTGCCTTGTTTGTAGGTGCACACTCGCGACTGGATCCAAACTGCGACTTAAAACAAAGGAAGGGAATTGAAACAACGAAACAAGAGTATGAAAATGTAACCTCCGTAATAACTGATTCACAGCTGGTAGCATATTACGCTGATAGCCAGAAGCATTTGTGGAAAACGAAAATAAAAATGAAAGGAAAAGAAACAAGGCGCATATATACCATGCATATTTTCTTTACTTCGCAATTCCGAATTTAAATTACTGACAGGAGTAAACTCGTATGATCTTGCTGTGCTAGAATTGTAAGTAGTGCAAGTAATCTAATTATGTTGTATTGTAAGCAGTGTAAGTATTGGTATTGTTAGTAGCGTGAGTATGCGTATTGTATAGAGTAAGTGTTAGTATCGTAAGTGGCGTAAGTAATAAGCTTTTGTAAGTAGTGTTAGTAACTACATTAATATTGTATTGTAAGTAGGGTAAGTAGCAATCCACCGTAGGAAAAACGATGGCGGATGTACATTTTACCACAACGCCTTGCGAACCTAACACAGCCTAAAAGGCACAAAGAAAACCAAATTTTTACAATATATGTCCCTGTAGTAAGGACATTAAGTAGCCTAGGTTTGAAGCTTGTAAAACGTTTCTGTGCGTTTTTATGGACGTTGTTAAGGTTTTCGTGTGCTAAGATCTATGGGTAAATGTACCAGTCGCCATCTTTTTTACTACGGAGGATTAATTAATTGAAAAAAAAAAAGCATTTGTGGGTTTTCAGCAGAAGCCGCTCGCAGCAGACGATGCAAATTCTATCCACACCACCTTAAGCGTTAAGAGGTTTTTCCTACGAGTGTTTTCGTGTACCTCTGGGACTTGTCTGTAGCTCGGGGGAATCCCATATAAAAAGGACGGGGGTGCTCGTCGGAAATTTTGAAAAGAACCCCTAAGAGGTACCAAGGTCCTGTTTTGTGGGCGTGGCTTGAAATTTTTACACCCCTAAGAGGTACCAATTCTAAAACAACACATTAACTGGCACTAATAATCATAGTTTCCAATAGCGATAAAGACGATTGCTTCGAATACCTTCCATTCGTAGAGTGGATTGTCAACTATCTCCTGTAACATTCTTTTCTGCTCAATATCCCAGAAGGTACCGCGAAGGCTCCCGCTGTGAAACTTTTAAGGCTGAACACCCTAAGACGTACCAAAACCGTTTTTTCAACCCCTGAAAGGTACAACGGACCCCTGTCCTTTTTATATGGAAGCCCCCCCTGGGTTTGTAGCCATATCTTAATAAATCTAGGTGGTGTATGAAGTATAAGCACGTACTTGATCTCTTCGCCTTTTCTTGAGGTTGTGTCTCCGTGACAGCTGTTTGTAATGTTCCTTCTTTTTTGTCTGATAGTAAAACAGGATACAGTCCGACACACTCTGCAAAACAACACGAGGTAGGTCAAACCTCCTCCACAACAATCAATGTAACCACGGAGTCTTCACTTAGTTGTATTAATTTTCTTTGTTTTTCATTTCTCGGTTATTTCGTGCATACAGTTGAAGAAGAAAGACGAGTCAACTAGCCTTGGGTAACAAAGAAATCCTCTAAGTAGATCGTAAAGCAGTGATTGAGCTGAGTCAAATTCTACATATCTAAGTGAATGCACTCTTCTACTAGCGGTTCACTGAAACAAAACACAAACAAACTAAGCATGCAGATCAGGAAACAAAACGAAATGTAAATAAAGCCAGCAAAAATAAGCGAAAAATGCCGAAACTTGCGAGATTTGTGTGGCGACTTTGACGACTACAACACGCTGACAAAGACAGTTGAAAAATTAACTGCAGAACCATACCTGAGAATGGAAACAATAGCTTAAAAATCTTCACCAAAATATGAAACGCCACGTATGCAAATGTAACTGGCGAAACTAATTACAGTAACAAATACAGTGAAAAAATCTTCTTATACAGCTTTTAAGATCACTAGGAAAACCTATAACATCTTAAAATGGTACCCTCTCGGGTTTCTGCTTCACTTATTATCTCTTTCTACACATTCATTTCAATAATACTGCAATTTACTTCAATTACAAAACTTTAATTCAAAATTACATACAAATAAGCACACTCAGGCTTGCATTACGCACGTGCAGATCTGATCACAGCAACTTAATGTAAAGAAAAGAGAGACTTCCATAACCAACCTGTTCTCATTTTTGAACTTTAAAGTTTAACACTGGTCTGTACACAATTACGTACATTGTACTTTCCTCACAATTTACTTACTTTTCCAGGTAAAAACGAGGCGATCAAGTCGAAATCCTTCGGGTTTTGAATAAACCTATAAAAATGTCCAAGATAAGTCTTTTAACAACGGACTTGTAAGAATGTACAGGATGTTTCTATGCTGAGGGAAAAACCATAAAGGTTTGATTAATTTGATATGGAGCAAAGATTGTACAGAATGAAGTTCTACAAATCATTACCAAACACATGACAGGAAATTACGTTTAAGGTGGCTTACTACAGTTTTTCCGAGACTCAGTAGCGCGCGCTACGATTGTCTGCCAGACACCAGTCTTATTCGTACGTGCGAATATAATGCAAGTAACCTTAGGAAGAAACGAAAACAACTTTGACAATCAATCAATCAATCAATCTTTATTTAAAACACTTGAATCGTGTTAAACCACTTTGGTGAGTACGTAGCGATAGTTTCAAACTGCTTTCTAACATGTGTTTAAGCCTTGGACCAATAACATACAACAGAAAAGGTTGATAAACAACCAATAAAAGAGTTGTGATTTACTCTTGCTTTTTCGCACACGAATACGTGTGTCACATACGGCGTCGCATGAGCGCGCGCTGAAATAAAAGGCATGCGCAGTTCAATTCCCGCGCAAGGTTGTAAAAGCCAGTCTGTGATCCAATGTTGATAAAACCTACTGTACAACCCATGATGAAATTTCCACAGTTGATTTGTAGGGGTGAATCGTGTTCAGAGCCAAAATTTGAAAAAAATCTGTAAGTCAGATTTTGAGCTACATTTGAAATGGGCAAAATTTCACATTTTGAAAATGGGCAAAATTTCTCCGGGCAAAATGTCACATTTTCTTAGTTTGCGACTTTTCATGATGTTTAATCACAGCCAATTTCTAATTCCCGAAATTTTGAGGTGGGGTCATACGGGTAGATTTTGAGAAAAACGTCATTAAACCTTCTTGCGCCCAGTCTCTCCTTTGGCACCCGGTCATTCACTTTCAACATATATTTAGGTTTAAATTGTTCAAATCTCACCTATAATGGTAAATAACTTGAGCAAACAGTAAATCAAGAAAGGAAAAACAATTTGGAACATTTTTCAAAAGAAGTTGCACTCTTACACTCCATCAAAACTGTAGTAAGCCACCGTAAGTTGCATGAATTGAGTTTCGCGGAAACCAACTGTTCTTGTGGTAAAAGTAATCAATAAATAATCATTACATCATACTCGTTACAGTTTGACAGCTAATGGCTAAATAAAGGTTTTTTTCTGTACAGTAAACATTATGACTCTAGCAGATGCTTCGTTTGAACACATTCATCTTACTTGTCCTTAAAAATGCGCCTCTCTTTCTCTGTCCAGATATTTTTGTGCTTCCTTTCATTAAGAGTTGCCAGTGGATCTCGTATCAACCCTTAATTAACAAAAAACAATAAACACGTTCATCTTATCACATCTCTTTTGACAGTTGCTGAAAATGTTGTTGTTTTTAACATTCACTTGTTGTTGTTGTTTTTTTTTTTTTATCTGCCCATCCGTGGACTAAACCCCCCCCCCCCCCCCAAACCTCTCAGCAACCACTTCCAAAAAAGTCAAGAAAATGAATCTACAACTACTTCAAATGATTTCAGTATGTAATTGCACTATATAGACTGTTTACAACTCTCTTTATTGAACAATGGTATATGAATAATGAATATACAACGTTTATAGCCATTTCATGGTCTTCGGTGAGACAGAATTTTTTTGAGTTGATAAAATATATTGCTTTTGTCATCCGAGGTTATAAGCAGCGGCCATCCTGCCTGTTTAATTTCTACATTCCTTACCTGACGTTCAGAGCATTCAAGGTTTGTGAATGATGAGAAATCTCCAATTAGTTTTTTCCTAAGCTCACCACCGGTGATTTTTATAAGTTGATAAATCTTGAGGCAGGCAGTCAAGTTTAATACTTTACCATTTCTGTTGATGAACTTCACTCTCCTTTCTTCTTTGTCCAGCATAGGCGGAGGCTCAACAGCTAAAGTGCGCATGTGTCGTTCATTGGCCTAATAAAATAAATACAATATAAAAAATCCAGACATCCGACATTCAAGTACTTGCACTCTGCAGCTAACTTGAATAATTATTGTTCTCGTTTAACCTCCAGTGAGTTGGAATTCACAACTTTAATGTGCTTAGATATATACTTTTTCTATCACATGTAATATTATATATTTTTCCCCAAACCATAATAAAATAATATGACCTTTTACTTCATGTTACATAATATGCACATTCACTGTATACGTATGTGTAAGTTACATTCAAGATTTTCAAAACTTGACAGTTTTCAAGGACAAATATGTCCTCTGATACTCATTAACATTTTAGATCTCACTTTTTCATATGCACCAAACTATCTCAGTCTATACTCCTAAAATCTAAAGAATATTAAATGACTTAATCTCCGAAATGAGGCCTTGTGTTACACCAGACCCAAAGAGAGAGGTGTAGGTGAACCTCAGACAATAAACATTATTTATTTAACATTACTTTTAAAACCAAATTTATGTTTTTCAAGTGCTAGACTACTGTCCTTACCTCTTGTTCATTTAGGTTGTCAACAATTTCATTGAATTCAGCTTCGCTTCGAGCCACAATCCCCCAGTTACTTCTTGATCCCATTCTGAGAACATTTAACAGCACAAGGTTCTTGTTAAATAGCAATAAACCATTTTACATACAAAATGCTGGTACATTTCAATATTTCACTGGGAAAGGCGAAGTCTGCCATGAAACATTCAGCAGCTTGTAAACCACCAAATCAGCATATAAATGGAAAAGAAGAATAGCCTTTGAATAGGCGTACTCGGCAAGCCAAGCCGATTGTGGATATTTGACATATATACACACATATTATTAAAACTAAATGCATAATTCATCTGCCTGTTTGTTTTACTAGAATATGGGAAAAAAACTCTTCGAAGCAGAGGAAAGTCCTGAGCATCTGAAAAAGCTGCCAGGTCAGATAACAGTGATTAAATTTGCTGGTAATTCCACGGCAATCCCCTTATGTGCCAGAAGAGGGCAGCGACAAAATTTTCTTGCGATTTGTGCTTGCATTCAAATTTGGGAACGCAAAGACCATACAAAGTCGCCTAGTACATCACTTAAGAGACGAATACAGTCAACAAAAGCATAGATATCTGTGTGAGACATTGCAAGACGCAAGGGATAAAAAACAGAAGCGAAATACGAGCCTGTGATGAGATTGTTACTGCTCAACTCAGTAGTTGATTGGCTTATCACAGTTTGCAAATCATTTACTTGCTTTTAAAAATCATGATTTTGTGAATAACTTGTCTGAGTTTTAAGTTTTTAAAATAATTTTTACGAAAATTTAGATTAAGTAGGAGTCTTAAATTTAGCATGAAAATATTATTTTGGACAAAATCGACCCTTGAAGGTCTACAGGCTAACCAAGTTAGGCCCAGTCCTTCACAGGATGGATAACAATATCCACAGGACTACCCAGAAGGATGGCGTACCAAGCTCTGTTAACAGTTATCTACTGGATAATGATTTATCCAGTGAACAGTGTTATTCATCCATTGAACAACCACAACCGTCAAACAGAGTTCTATTGCAGTTAAAAATAGTACCTCAATGTTTTAAATTGAGCTTGATATCTTAACTCAAACTCATGAAATGGACAGACCTATTCACTCATTCTCTAATAGTCCAATAGTCCAATATCGTTTAACAAAGGCAACAAAAATCATTGTTCCAACATTAACCAGTCTTCATCACTACAATAACTGCTTTGTCAGCAGCTTCATATTTACCAGTCCATAAACATGAATAGAGTCAAGATATCTACTATACTTAACCTCACCTAGTAAATCTTTCTGTTTGTTCTCGCTGCTTCCTTATCTCAGGGAAAACTTTTTCATAGAATTCACGCAGCTTAGCTTCCTTTTGCCTATGTCAAACAACAAAAAAAACCTTTTATTTTACAATCTGTATTTTTAGCAGTTATAAAACCTTATGAAATATTATTATTGACAGACAAAACCAGGATTTCAAAAAGTAATGCAGCATACTAACTTTCGTTTTGGATTGTTTTCACTTCTCTCAATTTTCTTGAGCCAGGCTTGCTTCAATGTCTTGTACTCTTTACACAATTGACGATTCTGAAAGAATGAAACATGAGCTCTCAACTATCTTGAATTCTCAGGGTAAAAAAAAGGTTAGAAAAACCAGGGATTGAAAATAATTGAGTCAGCCTTGAGTATGAAAACAAAAATAATTAAAAGAAACAAGAAAAAAATTACAATTACATAAAACATGGTGGAATGTAAATTTTTTATTGACCAAGTGCCAGAAGAGAGAACACCAGAGAATGAAGTTAGATTAGGATAACAATTGAAGAAAAGGTCACATGTTACTGTTAGTGGTGTTCCAGCTGTATTCTGAAATACTCTGATGTTTGTCTTTCAACTTGAGGCCAACGGTAGCAAAATTCGCTTTGAGTAAATGATTGAAAAAAGGACAAATCAAGGGAAATGGGTTTCAGATCTACATGTAAATAATATGTATTTTAAAATAATCACTAGGCATTCAGCTAAAAATTTTGTTCTTCCAACATCAAGACTTAAGCAATGCCAAGCAAACCTGTGGCATAGAAAAGAGACTAAGAGACTACAGTGTGAATGGCAATAAAACTAGTCATTGTCTATCAAAACTGGGTTACTGTGTGTTGTGTGACCAAATTTTCAGAACTAACAACAAAAGATCTAGATTATCTTTGGCAATACATGACAATACTGTAAGGAGATAATAATATTTAATTAACTTTCATCTGAAAGGTAGTCCTGTACCTTGAGTTCTTTGGCCTGCTTTCTCAACTGAAAATACTTCACCAATTTAGCTTTCACAACTGGGCCTCTGAAACAAGGAAAGTTACAATCTGTGTGTTAACATGAATCCACAAGACACAATTCCAGTAATAATGGTTGTCCTTCAGACAAGTCTTGTCAAAAATTCACTTGTCCAAATCAAATTTCTGATAATGTTGGGCTGCACAACGAGACAAATGTTTTGGTGTACCCTGCCAACGAACTGGTGAATGAGAAAGTTATTAAACCTTATCATTACTTTTCAAGGTATGTGGACATCTGAAAGAATAAATACTGTAACCAACAAAACAACAATATTTCCACGAGGAGTGACATATATCAGGTACAGTGCATGCTACTGATGACAATACGGATTTTTTTAAGATAAAGCAATCCGCCTGACTTCAATAGCCTGCATAATAGTTGCAATGTTCAAGACCACACTTAAATTTTGACTTTCTCACCTTCGAAGGTTCTCATGATAACAAGGAAGATCAGATGGCTGATTGTACAAAGGCTATGATACCAAAAAAAATACATGTACATGTAAACAGGCACTGATTAGATACAGTTCTAAGGTATTGAAATACATGTAGTGCTAGAAATAAAAGAAGCAGAAGCATATCAAAATGCAAGTTGTTAGCAGGATGAGGAACTGAGCACTGGAAAAAATTAATATCTGTAAAGTGAAGCAATGGGAAATCACATGTCATTGAATGAACTACAGACAACAACAGCAACACACACTTTTTACCAAAACAGAAAAACTCTTAGTTACAAAAAAGATAATTGAAACAGAAAATTAGGTAAATTCACCCAGAATAACTTAGGAGCTGAACAAGCTGAGTGAAATTAAATAGTACATGTATTTATATAAAAATGTTGGTTGGCAGTAAAGCCTGGTACACTTTTTTTTTTTTCAAAAAAAAATACTTATTGACGAGCTTCATGGTGCAAAGCCATGCTAAGTGATGATTTTGTGTGAAAATGTTTTTTGCTCAAAAGTGCCTGAATATCTGCATGTGGTCATTAATGTAACAGAAATGGTCCTGTATTTTTGTCGCTGGTTTTTGCTGAACGTTTTCGAGATATAATGCATACAAAAAAAAAACATGGCTAGAAATCAACATCTTTGAGCTCAGGCATTCTCCTGAAATCAACATTTCGCTGTTTACCAAGTAAAATCAACATCTCTGCGGTCAAGCATTCTCATGAAATCAATATGTTAGTGTTTTTGAAGTGAAATCAACATCTCTGAGCTTAGGCATTCTTGTGAAATCAGCATTTCACTGTATTTCAAGTGAAATCAACATCTTTGCGGTCACACATTGACATGATTTCTGATCACTATGTGAAGAAAAATCTTTAACGTCTTAACAAAATGAAGACCACATGCAAAAATTCAGGCACTTTTGAGAAAAAAAATTTTCACATAAAATCCTCACTTAGCATGGTTTTGCACCAAGCTGTTCAATTATTATTTGAGAGAAAGTACCATCCTTATTTTTTTCCTGCCTCTTGTTGAAAAATTAGCAATCAATTTCACTGGTAGTCCTCAGTCGATTATTGCCATTTTATCTCACTTCCGATTGGTAGCAGTACAGTACACATTCCAAAGTTATCATACTCAATTAGAACTTAAAGTTAAAGAGGTTTCACTGTAAACCTGTTGTCAATTCATCTGAAACTTTGAGCTCTAAAACAACATTACATTTGTCTGAATACACACCTTTCCTCCAGGAAGTGGCACACTAAGCTTTGCCAACCTTGCTGCAGCAGTTTCAGCTTTTTTCTACACACAAGATGGTAAATTTTAGCAAGGTTAGCTTGCCAATGCAGCAAATGTTTGTTGCAGTTTAATTTTTAAGCTTCTAAAACCAGTTAGATCAGACATTTATTTTTCTTTGTTTTGGATTATGGTAATGAATCAAAGTAGCTTAACATTTTTAAATTTATAAAATAAAATTTAAAATAAATATAAATGATAGCATAAATATGCATACAAGTATCATGCTATACATTTTGCTTTGCATAGCAGCACACCTTGTTCTCCTTGTAGATCATCTGTACAACACTTTTTGGTTTTGGTTCAGGGAGAGGTGCTTCTTCCTCTGGTGGCTCAATGGGCTGTTTAGATGCCTCCTCCTCAAGTTGTTTCTAATACAAAAATTACATAAAATATGACTTCAATTGCTGAAAAATTAAAAGCAGTGGGAGGTGAGACCAGTCAAGTGGCCCATCAGGCCTGTACTTATCCCGGTTTCAGTAGCATGAAGTGACTAGGAGTATTTGTACTCCTCCATGGATGGGATGCTAGGTCTATTGCAGGGTTACCCCTTAGCATGAAATTTGCCGGTACCCATTTCTACACGCATCCTGCCATCAATTTTAAATCTGTCCCTCATGCCACTTGTCAAAAAGAGCAAATCCTGCTCCAGCCTAAATGTTTTTATCCTGCATCCCACCATTAAAAGTCCTGTCATCCCATATCCCACCTAGATTTTTACTCTCATTCCCCATCCCACCAAACCTACATTGGCTCCTCTCTAATAGCGCATTGTGTGCAGGAGACCAATAATCATGAATTGCCTGTAAAAGGTAGATTTACCCAGTGGCAACCATGGCAGAATGTGCTATTGCTTAATAACAACCACTATTGAGTCTAACCTGTTTTTTCTTGAGGTTGTTAATTTGTTGTTCAACCTGTGTGATTTCTCTATCCACTTTCTCCATGCTCTGGAGTAGTTCATCTTTAGACATCAAATCAGACAGATCATTTCCAACAGTTTTCTTTTCTCCACCATTTGCTTCAGAAGCTGGTTAAAAATTATTTCAATTAATGCTTAGGAAACAAACAGTTCCATCTGACCATCAATATTTCCTTGTGAAACTACTCATTTTTTATCACTTAGTGCTATCTACCTAGAAAATATTTTCTTGTAATGTTAAGAATTGTAAAAAGTTAATATCTTTTTAACTTATTTCCAGGTATACTTTTTATGTAGTGTTGCATTTAAAGCGATGTTACATGAACTGATTTTTTACCCTATATCACATCTGTGGTCTAAGTAAAAAATTACTAGGAGCCCAAAGATTTCAAACCATGAAATCCTGGGTGCCCAGCGCTTAAAGGGACACTGTCACAATATATTTGTTTAAACCTGTTATAAATTCACAAAATGGTCCCTAAATTTAAGTAATAAGAACTTAATTAGCTCTAACTAAATGATTAAAAGCAATTTCTTGAAGAAAGTCCACACTGCAGCAACATTTTTTGCAAAATTTCAATGATTTTCCCAGTCCCAGTACCCTTCTCAACGCCTGAGAGCCTTTTTGGTGATAAAAAGTCAGTTAGGCCCAGGTCACATGCTGTACTTCACATGAGCTGAACCCAATTCAACCAATTTGGCTCATAAGAAGTTCAACTGATTTTATTTGGAGTGCCTGAGGCGTTCTTCACACTGGGCCAGCTGTGAGTAACACCCAAAGACCAACTTTGGGTCAAACGCCAATCTTCACATGAGTCGAACCAAACGTATCATCAAAGGTCTAAAGGCGCCATTTTGACTTTACATTGAAAAACCACTGACCAACAAGACCGCTCTTGTTATTTGTTTGGTGTAGCAGTTCAGTTTGAATGAATCAATTCAACTGTAGACTCAAAAAGGCGTACCAAGTCTGGATGTGCCACTAGGTTGGCTTCTTGTTTGTTTATTCTGACCGTGTGAGCAAGAGTCACTGATTCGTCAGTTTGATTGAAACTACTCGTGCATGAAAAACAAAAGTGTCAAGTTACCATTTGAAACTAACAGTAGTGTTCTCATTCAAAACTAGCTGTTGGTAATTTTTTGGGGTTTTGACAGAGAAAACCAGTTCAAATGAGTATCTTGGTATTGATTCCAAGAAAAGTTTTAACAAAAAGACAGTATTACTCCGTAAACAGTGCTACATAACTGAGACTTGCACAAACTGAAAACTTTTGCGCAAACATATATGGTTTCAACTCAATTGTTTTTTTTGTGAACTTCACATAATGCATATGATATCAATGGGAACTGACCTGGCGAATACCATCACAGATGAAAGCCCCCTCACCATAGCAAACGTGTATTTTGCACTAAAAACAATTGTTCCTGTCCTAGAAGTCACCAAGTTGTCAAGTGGCCAACACTTATTTCATCAGAAATTTCAGGTAATGCGAAAAGCAAAGCCTCGATGACGTGTTGGTGAATAAAGATAAGATAAGATAAGAACTTTGTTAACGTGTCTAAATCGCCAAAGACTATGATTCCTTGGCTGATTATCAAATTTTGAAATCTTTCAAAACCCATCTACAAAGTCCTGGGCTTAACTACAGTAAACGCGGCATCGGAAATGTCGGAATAAGGCCAAAGCAAGAATATCTGTTTCTGTTTATTGAAGACAAAGATGGCCCTTCTTAAATCAAGATGAAATCTTCACAAGCATGATTCATCTTTACAGGCAGCAATTTGACTAGTTGTTTATCGTAGCCCCAATCTGATTGGTGTGACATACTCTACATCTCTCACTCACTCACTCACTCATCCATTGACCCGCTCATAACATACCGAAGACCCATTAACTAAGAGGTATTTTTCTTACAAGAAAAATAACTCAAAAAGTAAATTTTTCCAGTCGTCCAAACGCAAAAGTTAGTCACCTGCGGCACCTGGGTGCTTCTAAAGCACAGCCCTGTATATGCTACATTACACAAAACAACTGTTAAACAACTTTGTTGTGGCAACAATCAGCGACGGTGTGTTACACAAGACAATTTTTAAGGCCACACTGTCGGCAACTAATTTGTGCAACAATGTTGCAGGTCTTTCAATCACTTAAAAAGCCTGCAACATGTGGCACAACAAAATGTTCCCATAAAAGTCGCCCTGTGCATCATGTTACACAATATCCTTTTCTTTTGCAAAAGATATTTTTTATGCGACTAAAGCAAATTGTTACAAGGCTGATGCAACAAGGGCCAATTTTTATTGCTGATTTTTAACACAATATTGTTGTGTTAATAAATCAGCATTAAATTTGGCTTGTGTAACATTACCTTTGTAACAATTTGCTTTAGTTACAAAAAAATCTCTTTTGATTAAGAACAAGAGTGGACATTGACTACCTGGAGCGGAGGGAGATATGGCCTCTACAGCAGGACCAGGATAGGAATCCTGTTCACGAAAACAAAATCATTTCTATTAGTGAAATTATTTAAAAGGACTCATCACAAGATGGAAAAACTACATTAATCAATGCATCAGTTTTCAAGAAAAAAAAAAAAGATAATTTATGGATTGTCAAGAACTTCAGGACTTGTCACTGATGAAATTATGGAATGATAACAATTGAAGATATGTCTGGGGACAGATACATATAGCTTGGCATAAAACAGAGACATCTGCTATAATAACTCCTGGGCTATAATCATAAATTACTAAATTATACCGATATTTATTTTAACAAATAGCCTTCAACATGAATACAGATATGTGTTCTCTCACAAGAAAGATGTTTTTTGCACCTTTCTTTGACCACCTCCACTTGGTAACAGTGATATGGGAGCTGGTCTTCCTGTGGCATCTTTTAATTTTTCTTGCAAATTGGTACCAGATTTGGTCATGGACTGAGATGACGCAGACGCAGCAAAATGCATAGAGTGCTGTTTTGAAAATGAAGCTGCTTCACTTGGAGACGTCATTGAAGGTGCTTTGGATGACTGCACCTGTGAAGCGGTAATCAGTAGTGGCTGAGATGTCACAGAAAAAGGAGGTGTAGTTGGCCGGCATGGTGAGAACCTTGGGGAAAGTTTAGAATGAGGTGACGATGGAGCACTGTCAGGGCGGTTTTGCAAAGAGTAGCCACTGCCTTCAGTAGATGTTTGTCGCTTTTTGGGTTGAAGTTCAGATCTTTCATGATCTTTTTTAATTCCATCTCTGAAGATACAAAAACAATGATAAATATTGGCAAATCAAGTAACAACAAAATTGAAATTTGAGACACAAACCATTTGTTAGTCAAGAGTCCTTTTGTTACATATACATCTTAACATGGTTGCTAACAGCATAAAATACCTTTCAATCTTGATGTCTTTTCCACTGATTGAACTAAAGTCATTAAAATCGCCCAGCCCAACTTCCTATAAGGAACAGAGTCAAAGTTAGAGTACATTGTACTTAAATCAAAATATGAAGAAATAAACAACACTAAAGATACAGATCCTAGACATACTATGTACTTATTGACTGAGTGGGAGGGCCGGACGGGAAAATATTTGGCTCGAGGTCCGTGCGTCCTGACCGAGAGACAAATATTTTCCCATCCCGCCCAACCTTACCCAGTCAATAAGCATTTTATCATATGACCACTTAATGGTTGAACCTAAATAGGACGCGATTACATAACATCAGACGGCCGTGCGTGGAAAAACTACAGAAAAGATTCTACCACGGAAACTCATTTCGTTTATTTCTTCGCGTTGAACAAGAAACTCACAATTCATCGAAAAACACGACTCATTTTCTCATATTTGTTTTTCAGTGTAAGTCTACAATTACAATTCATGCCAAAAAACCAACAGAAAGTTGACATAAAGCTGTCAAAGATATGTCAAAACCATCAAAAACTTAACGAGTGACAAAAGTTCGCTTCACGCTTCAGTGAAATTGTTCACAAATCTTCTTCATCTGAAGACTTAAGAAAATGTCGGCGTTGTTTCGAGCTATTTGTCTACCTCTTGGATTCTCTTGAACAAGGAAGAACCAGCAACTGAATATTAATGACACCGATGTTAGCTCCCACAAACAGTACCTGGGTTTGCTGACTTTGCTGGCTTTGCGATGTAGTGGAAATTCAAGCGAGTTTTATTATCTGGATGAACTGTACGGTAATGAACTTGTGTTTGTACTCAGTTTTGTTTCTTCAAACAGCACTGATGTAGAAACTGCAGAGCAATATATCCTACTGAGCACAAGGTATGTTTGTGATTTCTGTTCTCCCAACTCTGGAAACTCGAAGAAAAAATTTATATCATACTTTGTTTTCTTCGCGACTTGCCGGTTTTCTTGCTTTTGCCCTACGATGAATTCTTTGATGCTTTCCACTGAAAGAAGTTTCGCCTCAAGACAATTCATTCGGAAAAGTTGTTTTCTTGACCGCCCGTTTGCTTGTTGTTGGCTTCTGAGAAAGTTGTGAACTTCTTCAGTTGTGAGGACTGTGGACTTTCTTTCTGTTCTTTCAGAATGAGTTGGCGACTGAAGTAGTTCTGCATCAGACAGTTCACCTGGATAGTAAACTTCGCTCTCTCATTTTGAAAAGAAAAAAATTTTGCAGCAACAAAATTGTTTTGTCATTAACTCGCATCGAGCTTCTAGTAAGGCCGTACACATTTCTAGTAGGGCCGTACGTGTTTTTCCAGCCCTATCACTTCGACGCGTACAGCCCTCATACGGGCCCTTTTTTCTTATGGTTTTCCAAGGAAATTGCGCGCGGGGCCGTACGGGTCATATGATAAATGTATCACATTTATATTTTACTTAAAAGCTCTTGCAAGACAAGAGTCTCGTCTAGCAACATGAGAGTCCTATCTCTTGATACAAGGGTTCTGTCTCATGACAGGGTGGTAACTTACTTTTGAAAGGTACTGTAACTGTGCTATATGTGCATGTAATTTTAACTTTCCTTCACCCACTAAAACAAACTTCCTACTACCTAAAGGCTAAGCAAGCTAATTAATAATTATTGCCAGCTAATTGATAGCAAAAGGTCTTTCTTAGCTAGGATGGGTCTTTCTCAGCTGGTGAACTCCAGATGAAACAAGATGGAACGTGACTATACCTGGTGTCGCACATATGGAGGATCATAATAAGCAGGACCATAACTCCCTCCAGGTGGTCCTATGTCATCCTCACTGAGACAACGTTGTCTTTTGTATGGTGGGCCACTATAGTAACCATAGCTTGATGAACTTTGTAAAGGAAATTAATGTATAAAATTAGCAGGCCATACAGTTGCGGAGTCACATGTACTTGACTCATTAAAGAGATTGATGTCTAATTATTGATAACAATGAGACACATTTTTTACATTTAGCTGACAAGCTAAATGTAGGTGGTTAAAATGCTATTAAGGCAGTTAGTGTTAATGAGTAAAAAGTGCACTGGACTAGGACAATGACAGCTATGTACATGTATCAATTACCATATGTAAGTAGTTGACTAAGTTCTGCTTATTATGCATACACCTCACAGGCAAATATTATGCAGATTTCTCAAAAATCACAAGTGATGGCTAAAATCACTATCTATTCATTCAAGCTATGCTGATATATTTTATTCTTAGTGACCAAAAACCTGTGTTCTTTTCTATGTAAAGTTTGCAACATGACTCAAAGACACGATTCACTTGTCAATGATTTAACATAACATGCAAAACAAAATTGGACACATGAGAGTGCATGGGAGTCACTAGTACCTAAAATGAACCTCTAAGGACATAGCATTTCCAATAAACTTATTTTAACTCATTTCATATGGCAGGATTTAAAACTCTGTGGAGAACCATTTCTATTTGAAAAACGTGCATTTATTAACAGAAATAGTAATATTTGAATTGTGAGTCAATATGTAAGATTTACTGCAGTGATCTGTTTGATTACATCATGTTATGTCATTATTTGATGTGTGTAAGTCTACACTGTAATTACCCTTGATCTATAAGCTGTTGCTTTACTAACTACATGACTATGACTCTGAAATGGAGCTGAAATATTGTAAAAACCTTTCTGCATGGTAACAAACCAAAACTTGGTTTCCAGTGATGTTAACAATCCTCAGACTTGTCTTGTTTATGTCATATTCAAAACTGTCGGATGATGCTGGATTTTATTACTTATAGTGAATAATAGTTCTTTCTCACAGGAGTACTAAATTTGTGCAAAATTATATCAATTTATATAAGTTTGTAGAAAACAATGCTCAAATTTCATTGTTTGCTTGAAAACAATTCTCATTTCGAGCAACTGTGAATGTCCTGACAGTAGTGATATTAGCATAGGCCACAAGCAAATGTTTACACAGCTGCTAACAAATTTTCAGAGCTTTTATAAATTTATGCTTCTATAAAATTAATATAGATCAAATCACAAAGGGATGAACCAATGAAGAGTTTTCTATTTTCTTTAAAACATATTTCCATGCTGCTATTTTACAGATACATCTTTCAGAAAATCAGACAACACTGTATAGCATGATCCAGATGTAGGTTGTTTTCTGAATGCGTGTTTACTGTCATTCTCTGGTTATAAAAGACAATCCATTTTTGCATGTTTTATAAAGGCATAAAATTTGTTCCAAAAATCCACTCTTGTCCAGACACAGTTGTACATGTTAAAGACATTCCTATGAAACAAAAGAGTAGTACTTTCCACACAATAAAAGCAACAAGTAGTTAGAATGCAATGCTACAGAAAGTGAAAATGTGATTCTTTCAGTGATTCCCTAATTGACATTATTTCAAAGTACTTTGATATACTTTTAAGGTAACTGATCAAAAAATTGATAAATAGCACAACATGGAAAAGTGAACCAGTATTTATCATCACCATAATCATCAGCCATGTCTCCTTTATTGGATTACTGGGCTGCTCCAGCATTTAGTCTAAAACAGTTATAATAATATTGAAGAATTCACTTAAATGTGATTCAGACAAAGATGCACACTTAACATGTCAAATAACAAAAACAAAAACAAAATAAAACCACAAAGAAACGTAGAATTACATCTGTATTCAATTATATGGAAACATAATTATATTCTTGCTAATATTATTCTCCTATTTATAATACAGTCATTATTTTGTGTTTTCTGTTCTTATTTTTGGGAAAACACTGCAGGTAGAAACACCTTCCATGAAAGAAAGAGCCTACACACTGTTGCTAGCTTAAAACAAATTCAGTAGCGGCATTAAAAATGAAGTCAACCTTCTCATACCATTATGTAAATGTACGCTTTGAATGCTAAATGCTTTAAAAATTCTATTACATAATAAACTGATCAAAAGCAGACAACAAACACTTGAGGCAAAATGCAATTTTGCTAAAAGCCTAAAACTAGGATATCCAAGCCAGAAAATGGATCTGCCATTTGAGCAGTTGTTTAGGATACAAACAAGGTATAGCTTAGAACCGACTCAACTGACTGCCAATAACTTATACTTTAAAGAATTTAATTTGAACATGCACTACTTCAAGATCGCAGTGGATGTTACCCAGAGAATTCTCCATATCTTGCAATTGGTGGATATCCTCTGAATGATCTCTCACCAGTGGGATTGAATCTTTAACACAACAACAAAAGATATTTGAATAACAGCAGAAGTACAGGTTGAACGCACTTGAACTTAACATCAGCTGGGAGTTTTGTTTACAGCTCAGCTGGTTTGCCATACTACGTTCCAACCTTATACAGTTGATTAGTCTAAAACATTAATAATATAATATGACCATAAACGTTACATTCAACGGTTCCTGATACGAATATATCGCAGCAGACATGTTTAAAATTGATTCAAGGCTAAATGTGAGTTAAAATACCCCGTAACCTAAATGCATATAACCGTGTATAAGAGAAATTAAAGGAGATAAACTACAACTCACCGATGAGGTGGACCCTTAGACATGATCTAAAGTCCTTTTTGTATCAAGAAATGATCGTTCTTTGCACAGTATTCGCATTGTTGTTTGCTAGGTTCTCTAGCACTCCGCTTTAACAAAGCCGCCATTTTGAGAACCAACAATGCGAAGGGCTTGGTACGGCGATGACGTCATCGCTCCTGCTGTCGTGAGAAGCCCAATATGACTCGAAATTACAAGCACTTCTTGATACAAGCATTAAATATCTGGCACATTGTTAGTGCCAAGTTGGATATCCACTGGTTTCCATGGAAACCTCCATGTATTAAATTCGTGTGGTAACAAATTTAGAATAATAACAAAACGATTTCAAATTTCTACCGAATAAGTCTTTATTTTGACGGCAGCAATGACCCCCATTTTTTTTTTTTTTCATATATTCCGGATTGGTATACTTGACACTTTTGGCCAATGTCATCTGGCGGGAAATCCATTGGTGGAATGTTCCTGCACCACGTTACAAGTCTTGACGCGGATGACACGGGCAAATTGATGCACATTAGGTGCATACGTTCGTATGATCCTGACGTGAAGTCCTCGAATCTTGGATGTTCAACACAGAGCTATGTGCGTGCATGTTTATTTTGGAACTCTTTCGAAAACTTGCAAAACTGGATCATTTAAACTTGCTCTGTCCTTAGCTTTTTAAGCAGTTGGACCATTTGCGTCAGCTTAGACGCTGAGACCAATAAAACCAGGTGGTGTATGATGATGATAATGATGCATTTATCAGATTTATATAGCGTATTCTCCATATGAATATGCTTTAATGCACTTTCCAACACTTTGCAGGGGACTTTGCCCAGACTGCATTGAGCGTTGACAAGTTTTGGAAAGAGTTTCTCCCGGGGGGTACTCCCAGAAAAGTTGGGTGGGGGTGTGCGGCCCACTTCCCAAAACCCTTACCCTATGTTTGACCAAAATCTGCGATTTTTCCTACCCTATTTATGACCTGGCCAAAAATTCAATACCCTATTTATGACCGTTGCGGCTGGCGCAGTTACCTTAAACTTAAGTTATGAAGGGCTTTTGGTGACGTTCTTATTGAAAACGAAGAAAAAGTAGCTTCTTCTAAGAAATATACCCAATTAACGACTAGAGTGCTAAAACCATACCCGCCCGGGTCATTTGCCCAAAGGGAAATTCCGTTTGGTTTGCACAATTTCATAATTCAGGCTCTGCGTCTATGCCAAGTTTTGTTTGTTATTTTTAATTTACTCTTTGTATCCAATTTAGGAATTTTCGGAAAAAACGGCCAGACCACAACACCGGGAGCTAAGTCCTCTACTCTTTGCGAGAATTATGTGGGTTTTTTTGACATCCCCAGCTAGCCGTCTTCTGTTGACCAGCAATCAAAGGAAATGAAACATGTGATCGCGGCACTCAGGTCGAATGGCTACCAGAAACGCTTTGTTATTCATGTAAGTAAACCGAAACGGCCTTCTCAACAAACGCCTGCAACTGCACCGGATGGCAAAAGAGGTTTCTGCATTTTACCGTATGTCAAGGGCACTACGGAACCGATTAAGCGAATCCTAAGCAATTACAATGTCAAAGTTGCTTTAAAACCACACCATACCATCGGCAATTTATTTCCCAAACCAAAAGACCCAATCCCCGAAAGAATAGACTCGTGGCGCAATTTATTCAATTCCCTGTCAAGGTTGTGACAAAAGCTACATCGGGGAAACGAAACGAAAATTTTCCACCCGGCTCAGGGAACATCAAAAAGCGGTTGTAAACAAACACTCGCACAAGTCAACTTTAGCGGAACATTGTTTACACTCTGGCCACACCATCTCCTGGGAATCTTCAAAGATTTTACGTGCAAGCACAAATTGGCGCAACAGACGTATTTTAGAAGCATGGGAAATTAACACTTGTAGGAATCTGCTGAACCGCGGTGATGGCATGCATTTGCCGCACGAATTTTTAAATTTAGCCCTAAGGGACAGGACATAATTAGCTCCGATTTGCTGATTTGCATAGTACAAGAACGTGCCTTTTTACAAATTCCTTGTCACTTTCCCCTGATGAAGGCTAAAGTTTTAGCCGAAACGTTGGGACTTTTACAAAAATTTTTACTAACATTTTTACATTTTTTAAACCAGAGTAACGTTTTTTCAATCATGCATGAATCAACCACCTGGTTACAGGACCATTTTTAAAATGCTTACAGTGTTTCGTCCTTGAAGGTCTAACCATTTGCAGATGTCATAACAAAGGCAGCACATTCTACTCAGTTATTTTAAGTCCCTGAGTTTTTTGGCCCTCTTCTTGGTTCTTTGAATTGAGCAAAATATGGTTGCTCTCTTGATCAAAAGAATTGGTGAAACTCTTAAGCTCCAATTACACATAATGCCGAGTTCGGATTCTTATTCACAACCTTATTTTCCAAAAATGCCATAAGTGAATGAATGAATAAAAACTTTATTAGCGTGTCTTTAAGAAAATAGCTGAGGGGGGAAGTCCCCTCTACTAATTGAGGACACCTACTGACACAGAAAACAGATAAATAAAATAAGTAAATAAATTACCTTATAGAGATTTCACAATTTATATATCTAATACTTGAAACTTAGGACTATAAATTACTACGAAGTGCATATATTACAATTTTTACAGAGATCAGCGTCAAAAATGTTGGACAGATCGGCCTTGCGAACAAAAAGTTTAAATTGCTTTCGGGATGAGATATTTCTGGCCAGATGAAAGTTTGTTCCATAGTTTAGGTCCTGTATAGCGAAGGGAGTGCTTTCCAAAAGTAAAAGTCGAAAATCGGGGGAGAATGAATTCAGCGTTTCTAATATTATAGGGTGAGGTGTTTAGTGTGAATGGTCAGACTTTGGCAGGAGTTTCTGATTTCGTCTTGTGGTGGAGAAATCACTCCGGCATAATTTAGGCAACCAGTTACATGCGAAGAAATACTTCATGAACTAATGGAGTGCTGTCAGATGTAGAAACCATTTTCATATTACAAGGTGCTGATATAAACAGACTGATATAGTGACAAAACAATTGAAATTCTGCAATCTTGTGTAGGGCTTTTAACTGGACTTATGCAAAATTGGCTAAAAATAGCATTTAGGTCTTTGTGAATTTTTTGTGTGTGTGTGAGGTAGGATTATGTGATAAAACTTAGGTTGTTTACTATAAAATCAGTGGTGGATCTAGGGGAGGGCCCACCCTCCTTATTTTGGGTAAAAAAAGAAAAAATCACAGAAGGAAGAAAAGCCGGGAGGGCAAGCAAACCCCCCTCCCCATTAGCTCAAGGACTGGATCGCCGAATTCCGGTCATTTCGCTCCATGGTCATTTAGCCCCCAGTCCTTTCGCCCCAACCAAAAGTCACTTCGCTCCACATAAGAGTTACTTCGCTCCATACAGAAATTACTTCGCTCCATGTAAGAATTTTGTGAAATTTGTCGTGAACTTTTTGTTTTGATGTTGGAGTTGGACTGATTTTGAACTTGTGTCAGTTCAGATTATTAACTAATGCAGTTCCCAGTCGCGTTCGCTTACGCTTGGTAACACTAAATGTCATTTCGTACGATTACTTTCCTCAACAGGAATTTTTTTACGTTGTAATCCCTCAAAAACCCCGTTAATGCACGGGGGAAATAACTGAAGTGTTCTTGTTAATTCTTATTGTTATCGGCGTAGTAGTTTTGCTTACTCGATAGAGTTAACAAATTGATGTCAGTTTTTTATGCGTCTGTCCTCTTATTGATGATAAATTGCGTCATAACATTGTCAAAGTGGCTGTGGAACCACGAGCCGCAGGCGAGTGGTTCCGCAGTAAGCTTGTTTTTTACAATAACAAGACCCCAAAATGGTCAAATGCCGGGAATAAATGAGGGGAAAAGACGCCGTAAACTTGCCGTAAACAAAGATAAGTGAGTTTTATTCAAAATGAGCGAACATTGTCGATAGATTTTCTCGCTTTTTCATTGGCTACTTAAAAAAGTCCATAAAATCTCATCGGTTTAAAAGTTGACAGTTTGACAGCTGAGAGTTGATCCTGAAAGCTTGCATAAATTAAATTTTTATCCGTCTGTACTCTTATTGATGATAAATATGAGCCAATCAGCGCGCGAGAAATTAGACAGTTATTGTAAAAACGACATTCGGCTGACATTCGGTGAATGTCGTCTCACTTTTACCGCGCGTGACTGGTTGAAAACTTGTTATGACTACGCAGCTGGCGAGTCACTGTGCGAAGTAGCTCATGTGCGAAACCGCTTTTAGAAAAGATTACGACTTTGAATAAAGATAAGTTTGCATAAATTATTTGGCTTTTTCTATGATTTTATATTTTTATCAAAAGAATTGTCATGTTTTTAGTTTCTTTTTCTGTATTCTATGTATTGCATTGTTGATCATTGCTTTTATTTTATTTGGTGGCTCCTAAAGACGTCGTTTGTTTTTTTGTTTGTTTGGTTTATCCGCCTTGTCCCTCGGTGCATTCAGGTAAGAGCAGGCTTTCAGCAACCGCTTGGCTGACCCCGTTCGTTGGCCTCGTATTTGTCCCACAAGTCGAACAGTTTGCTCTGGAGCTCGCGGTACTTGCGTCGTTGGATTCTTTTGAGTTTCCTGTCAGACACAAGGCGGATCTGCAGGGCAGCAAGTTTGGCCTCTTTGTGCTGGAGCTGAATTAGGAGGTACAAGGCCAGCTGCCCATGTCCGGAGGCTCGGCGGTTGAGGCCATGGTGCCACCCCTCAATGTCGTTGTTTGTCCTCGCGGCTTTCTTAAACACGGTCCGTAAACAACCATCACATTGGAGGCCTTGCTGACGCACTCGTACTGGATTCTAACAAACAATACACTCTGCAGACATGTTAACGATGACGACAAATTTGACTGTTTTGATAAAGTAGCGATTGTAGCTCAATGCTGATACGATACTCGAGTAAGAGTCGACCACCTTTTATACAGTTCCCTAGGATCAAAATTTTCAATTTGGTAGAAAACACGTTTGGATTGGTTGATTGGAACAATAGCTGTTTTCTAATTGATTACCGAAGTCTCACTTCCAAGATCTCGGTCGCGTTTTAAGTTCTCTACAGGGTTACATACAGTCTGAAATTCGATCGGCCATCGATCAACGAGTGCGAATTACCAACGAGCGCATCAACAACATCGGCATGGCGTGGGGGACAGAGAGAGATTAAGGCGAGTGAAACTAACAATTACAAACATGTCATCAAGATCGTATTTATAAATGGGACTATTATAACATCAGCTAGGCAAATAGAGACAATCTTGTAAGCATATGTACACTTTAATTATATCATGGAGCGAAGTAACTTCTGTATGGAGTGAAGTGACTCTTGTATGGAGCGAAGTGACCTCGATTATGGAGCGAAGTGACTTTTGGTTGGGGCGAAATGACCGGATACCATTGGCAAGACTCGCAGAGATGGTACAACAAAAGCAATGGAACACACAAGCGCCAAACCAAACTTCGCGATAACAGCGCAAAGCACAATATCAGGAGAAACATGCTCCATTCGCTTTAAATTTAGCACTCGAAGATCTTCTAAAAGCTTTGTGCCAATCTTTTCCGCACTTATTTCTTCATCAACCTCTTCCCGCAAACTCTCAAAAGAAAAAGTTGCTGATCGGGATGAAGACTTGCGACGCTTCGCCATGATAGTTAGTGAACCCAGGCTCCTGCACGGCTGTGACGAGTAACGGGTCACAAACAAAACGTCGACTTCACTTTGAATATATCCTGCACCAGATGCATTTCCAAGGGGGAAGGGTTTTTTGCAAGTTAGTCTCCCCTATCACCTACAGATGTATTCGGGATGGATTTCGAGAGGACATTGAGGTTGAACCATCTAAATTCGGTCTTCATTCCATGCGTTCGGGCGGGCCCACCCCGGCAGTTGATAATAGCATTAACGACCATATTTTTCAGCGCCCTGGCCGCTGGAAGTCTATTTGGGGAAAAACACTTGGGTAGATGACAGCACCGAGCAAAGACTTACTCACAGTTCCTAAGTTTTTGCGTCTTTAATTTTTTGCTTTCCTTTTCTCGTGCCCTCAATACTTTGTTGCTCTATAGTGTTTGAGTTGGTTCTTGCCAGGCCCTCCCCAAATAAACTTATTTGCCTGTTAGCTGTGTGTTCATTCGTTGTGAAGTGGAGACAAAATATGTTATTTCTGACGAATGAGCTTGCGAAGAAGGCCGAAATAACTATTTTGCCGGCACGGGACATAACGCAGCCTGGGCTCCAGGCCGGTGCATCATAGGTAGAAAGAAAGGGGTATATAATGGGGATTGTAGCACGAGAGAGTCATCTAAGCCTCTAAATCAACCCTGTTCAGTGCTCCGATTAATTTTTTTCACGTTAGTTTTTCAGGTATTCTTTCTGCACTATCGACAGTCTTAACTTTGTAAAGCCTCCGTAGGAAAGGCTACCAATCGCCGGAGCGTGAGCTATGGTTCATACCCAGATTTCCTGCTTTTTTTCCCCCAATGGGTTTTTTACGGCAGGTTTTCTCTGGCATCCGTTCTAAGTGCACTTCAGTAGTAATACACGCTCATATGACCGGTAAGCAATCAGGAGACGAGAAAGGCAATAGGCTATTGTTTGGAGAACAATGGATGCTATTGTTTTCCAAATTCAAGATGGCCGCCACAAATTTCAGCCAATCAGGAGTCGAATTAAGAATTCAAGATGGCGGCGCCCACGAAAGTCGGCCATGTTGGAAAACAGCCCACCAGCCTCGACGGAGGACTGGGATCGGTCTCACGGATTTCCATGGCGACACAAAATCGATACTTACAGTGTCCTGTGGTCCTAAACGACAGAGGTCCGTCCAACAAGCGGCCATGATGGAGACTGAGAGACTTTTGTCCGAGGCACTTATATACCTTTCTATTCGTTCCAAAGCATCCTGGGACGGTGACCTCATCGGGAACCAATCCTAGACTTGTCCCAGTCCCTTCTCGGTCGAAGGGTTAAAATAGGGGTAAGGGGTACTCCCCGTTCCAAAGCATCGTGGGACGGTGACCTCATCGGGAACCAATCCTAGACTTGTCCCACTCCCTTCTCGGCCAAAGGGGTAAAATAGGGATAAGGGGGTACTCCCTCTTAGTCTGCTATATAAAACCTTCACACGTTTTGAAAAGGACCAAAACAAAGTTTGTTGACTCACGAAAGAAGACTACTAGGATTGACCCCCGAAGTAGATGAGTTCAAGGACAAATGTTTCATCTGTCAAGGCGACCTCGTCATTAACTCCTTGACTCGATGTAGTGCGAAAACTTATTGCTGTGGAAAATTTTTGCACAAGAGATGTTTGCAACAGGAGTTACAATACTCAGATAAGTGCGGACATTGCAAAACCTCAAATCCTCGGGGGAATGAAGATGAGGCACAACTTTCACCTTGGGAGGATGTGGTACTCGAGAGGATTACCAACGCAACGAATGCCATCAATAGGTATCGGCGAGGGGGACGGCCTTATCATAGTCACAATCGTAATATTGTTTCGTGGAGGACCTTGCCGTACCATGCGAATCTTTCCATCTGGTTTGAATTTTATACAAGACTCACCATCTTCGTGCAGCAAAGGCGAAACGCTACCCTGTACATCCATGCCTATGTCAACTTGCCGTGGATGACCATTACTCAATCAATAAGACAGACGGTGTATGAAATGTTCAGTAGAAACATCCCAACGGAAGTAATGCTCTGCGTACGCGAAGTAAAGTTAAGGTTATTGTTCCTGTCGTGGCTGCACTACGACGCTGAGGATGAAGTGATTATCAACAGATTAACTCTTCAGTCATCTTTTTCACCCCCCATTTACCCTGAAGACACAGCTTGGGTGTAACGTCTAACTTTTATTGTAACTCAAAGAACTCGTAAAACAAAACAAAAACAAAAACAAAAACAAAGAGTCTGAGTCTTTATAACGTTTATTGAATAATGATCATAAAAATAATAACATGAACTCCGAAAGAGAATTGATTACAATTTTTAACTCTTTAACTCTTGACCGTCGGTATTCCACAAAGTGTTGGGAACTAAACTCGTTTCCAGTTTCACAGACGCTTGGTCCCTGGCCCCAAAACGCACGATATTCTGCCCTAGTTTTCTTTGCTTTTGGTCATGAAGTCTTTGCCTGATCCGTTCCTTATTCTTGGCATAGTAACTTCTCCAATACTCGTTGATCCGTTCCCTGTTGTTTTTACAGTATTGTCTTCGAGAATTTCTGATGTGCTCCTTGTTCTGTTGACAATAGGCTCTCTAGCTGCTGGCGAGTCGTTCCTTGTTGTTTTCATACCATCTTTTGCCGCGGGTTTTGAGAATCCCGACGTTCTCTGCACGATATCTCTTTTGTTGGGCCAGGATTCGCTGTCTGTTCTTGGCATAATATTTTTTGTGGTAGGCCTTTTTACAGACAACCCTCTGGTCATTCCCTGACAGTTGATTGGAGCAATTCATCTTGGATGTGTGGCGTCATACAAATAATGACTAAAACCCTGGAATCACACACTCTTATAAGAGTCACATGGCTAATTCAGGTCTTAACCTCTTCTTCTACTTCCTCTTCGTCATCATCGTCCGGGAGTAACTTCTTCCGCATTAGTCTGTTTAGCAGGAATTTCCGTTTTGCCACTGCCGACTCGGCCGCTTCGTCAAAATCCATGTCGTCTTCCTCAATAAAGCGTCGAAGAGTCTTCATGACTTTACGGTGTATTGCGTCGTGTTTGATACGGTGAGTCCATTTTAGACGCTCTAAGTAAGTCCTTCGTAGCCTTCTTCTACTTACAGGTAATAGGACGTTGAAAGCAGCATTTTCGGCATAGTTTTGGGATTTCCCCTTATCCAGGAACTGCTGGACTTCTTTCAGGTAGGTTTCTTTGACGTCTTCCCCGACGTTTTGACGTAGCGGACTCCACGGATCTGGTTCATCGTCGTCCGCTTCTTCTTCCTCTTCGGAGCTGCTACTATCCTCATCTTCTTCCTATTCCTCTTCAGGCTCCTCTTCATCCACCTCTTCTTCCTCTTCTACGTTGTCATCATTGTTATCTTCCACGGGGCCAAAAATATCTGTTGAACGATCATCCATGATTCTCGTCGACCTTCACCCAAGACAACGTGCTTCAAATGAGCCGAGTCGATTAAACTGATGTTTAATATACCATTTTGGGCAATGATCAGACATTCTCTTTCTTTCTTCGATGCCAGCGCGGGTATCCTTCGTGCGTCATAAGGTGACTAAACACGCGTTTCCTGTCATCACTGGCGGGATGTAAATCCAGGACCGTGTACCCAAACGGTCGTTCGGTCACTTTTTGATACGCGTCCATCATGTCTTGCCAGCAAGTGGGAAAAGCTTGAAGCAGTAAATTCTTCATCCCTAATTGATCTCTTGGATTTTTGAAGGCTACGATGTAGTGGGCGTTCCTGGAAATACTCTTGGCGTATTTCCCTGGTGGAAACATGTCTTGGCACAAGTACAACACGGTGATATTTTGATGATGAGAGTGTTTGGTGAATAAGTCTAGCAACGCTTTGTCCTCTCCTCCCTCTGCCATCAGATCGTCTAATACGAGTAATTCACCCTTCGGAAACCATGACTTGAGATGGTCTGACTCTGGAATCCCTTCATGAAATTGCACACCAGCTTCTTCCATGTCTCTAAATCCGTCTTGCCACGCCCCGTAGCAATAATGAATCGTAGTGGGAGGGTTTACAAACAATCCTTCCAAGTGATCCAAGAGTAACGATTCGGTAAAACAAGTCTTGCCACAACCAGAAGGGCCCACGATCAAAATACTGGAGGGTGTCTTGAACCGAAACGCTTCTCCCATTTCTATTCTACTAGGGATCCCATGGTGCTTTTCGGTAGGAAATGTGATATTTGGGACATCTCGTGTCTTTTCTGATCCACTGCTTTGACAACTATGTTTTTCTTGACGAATTCTACTGTCTGCACGAGAGAATAGTCTATGACAATATCGACAATAAAGGGACACGACTCCTTGCTAGTTTGACTCAAAATGAATTGAGGCAGTTAATGCCTTAGTTTTATATATGATTAATGATGGAGTTGACAAGTGTGGTGGAGGTGGTGGCGGCGGTGGGGGCGATGGCGTTGGTGGTGGTGGTGGTGGTGATGGTGAATGTGGTGGTGGTGTAGGTGGTGGATGTGGCGGTGGTGGTGAATGTGGTGGATGTGGTGGTGGTGGTGAATGTGGTGGTGGTGTTGGTGGTGGATGTGGTGGTCGTGGAAACAGTGGTGGTGTAGGTGGTGGATGTGGTGGTGGTGAATGTGGTGGTGGTGGTGAACGAAGTGGTGGTGTAGGTGGTGGTGGTGGTGGCGGTGGTAAATGTGTTGGTGGTGGTAAATGTGGTGGTGGTGGTGGATGTGGTAGTGGTGGTGGTGAATGTGGTGGTGGTGAATGTGGTGGTGGTGAATGTGGTGGTGGTGAATGTGGTGGTGGTGAATGTGGTGGTGGTGGCGGTGGTGACGGTGGTGACGGTGGTGACGGTGGTGGATGTGGTGGTGGTGAATGTGGTTGTTGTGATGGTGCATGTGGTGGTGGTGGTGGTGAATGTGGTGGTGGTGGTGAATGTGGTGGTGGTGGTGAATGTGGTGGTGGTGGTGAATGTGGTGGTGGTGGTGAATGTGGTGGTGGTGAATGTGGTGGTGGTGGTGAATGTGGTGGTGGTGGTGAATGTGGCGGTAGTGGCGGTGGTGGCGGTGGTGGTGGTGGTGGTGGTGGTGGATGAGGTGGTGGTGGTATCGTAAAAAATGGTATGAAAACAACAAGGAACGACTCGCCAGCAGCTAGAGAGCCTATTGTCAACAGAACAAGGAGCACATCAGAAATTCTCGAAGACAATACTGTAAAAACAACAGGGAACGGATCAACGAGTATTGGAGAAGTTACTATGCCAAGAATAAGGAACGGATCAGGCAAAGACTTCATGACCAAAAGCAAAGAAAACTAGGGCAGAATATCGTGCGTTTTGGGGCCAGGGACCAAGCGTCTGTGAAACTGGAAACGAGTTTAGTTCCCAACACTTTGTGGAATACCGACGGTCAAGAGTTAAAGAGTTAAAAATTGTAATCAATTCTCTTTCGGAGTTCATGTTATTATTTTTATGATCATTATTCAATAAACGTTATAAAGACTCAGACTCTTTGTTTTTGTTTTTGTTTTTGTTTTGTTTTACGAGTTCTTTGAGTTACAATAAAAGTTAGACGTTACACCCAAGCTGTGTCTTCAGGGTAAATGGGGGGTGAAAAAGATGACTGAAGAGTTAATCTGTTGATAATCACTTCATCCTCAGCGTCGTAGTGCAGCCACGACAGGAACAATAACCTTAACTTTACTTCGCGTACGCAGAGCATTACTTCCGTTGGGATGTTTCTACTGAACATTTCATACACCGTCTGTCTTATTGATTGAGTAATGGTCATCCACGGCAAGTTGACATAGGCATGGATGTACAGGGTAGCGTTTCGCCTTTGCTGCACGAAGATGGTGAGTCTTGTATAAAATTCAAACCAGATGGAAAGATTCGCATGGTACGGCAAGGTCCTCCACGAAACAATATTACGATTGTGACTATGATAAGGCCGTCCCCCTCGCCGATACCTATTGATGGCATTCGTTGCGTTGGTAATCCTCTCGAGTACCACATCCTCCCAAGGTGAAAGTTGTGCCTCATCTTCATTCCCTCGAGGATTTGAGGTTTTGCAATGTCCGCACTTATCTGAGTATTGTAACTCCTGTTGCAAACATCTCTTGTGCAAAAATTTTCCACAGCAATAAGTTTTCGCACTACATCGAGTCAAGGAGTTAATGACGAGGTCGCCTTGACAGATGAAACATTTGTCCTTGAACTCATCTACTTCGGGGGTCAATCCTAGTAGTCTTCTTTCGTGAGTCAACAAACTTTGTTTTGGTCCTTTTCAAAACGTGTGAAGGTTTTATATAGCAGACTAAGAGGGAGTACCTCCTTATCCCTATTTTACCCCTTTGGCCGAGAAGGGAGTGGGACAAGGCTAGGATTGGTTCCCGATGAGGTCACCGTCCCACGATGCTTTGGAACGGGGAGTACCCCTCACCCCAATTTTTACCCCTACGACCGCGAAAGGAGTGGGGCAAGTCTAAGATTGGTTCCCGATGAGGTTACGGTCCTACGATGCTTTGGAACGGGGAGTACCCCTTACCCCTATTTTAACCCTTCGACCGAGAAGGGACTGAGGCAAGTCTAGGATTGGTTCCCGATGAGGTCACCGTCCCAGGATGCTTTGGAACGAATAGAAAGGTATATAAGTGCCTCGGACAAAAGTCTCTCAGTCTCCATCATGGCCGCTTGTTGGACGGACCTCTGTCGTTTAGGACCACAGGACACTGTAAGTATCGATTTTGTGTCGCCATGGAAATCCGTGAGACCGATCCCAGTCCTCCGTCGAGGCTGGTGGGCTGTTTTCCAACATGGCCGACTTTCGTGCACTGCGTGAAAGCCAAAATATTCTAGAGTATTCTAGACTCGAATATGTGATGGTGACGCAATAGAATCCTAGAGTATTCAAGCCGCACACAACACGTGACGTACACCTAGAATATTCGTGTCGAATACGGTGGAATACGCTCCGTTCATAATCGTTCGAGGATTTTCGTTAAAGTATACCACACATCTGTCGTACTCCTAGAGTATGATGGCGAACCCTTTGTAAAAAGAACTTTATAAAAGAAGGTAACAGTTCGGGTGCATAGCATTCTCCTGGAAGCAAACTTTAGACTATGAATTCAAAGTATGTGCGATCTGCGCGTGTATACGTTTATCCTCGAATACGTGATCTTGACGCCAAAGCTATAGAATTCTAGAGTATTCATGACGTGTACAACCGTGACGTGGACCTGGAATATTCTTATCGAATATGGGCATACGCCAGGAGCACGACCGTGTATTCGTTCGTTGACCAGAACAATAATTATCTCCTCAGAGCTTTATTATCTAGCTCTCTGCACGCACTGCAGGCCTATGATGAGGGAGCATCATAGGCCTGCAGTCCGTGCAGAGAGCTAGATAATAAAGCTCTGAGGAGATCATATTGTACTTGTTTGGTTCATGTTGTCGGCGCGGCGCATGTGTTTTGCTTGAATCAAGAAATTTACACACTTTGTTGTAACTTCGAATTCCCCTCAATCGGTTTTGACGGACGTTTTCGGGATAATCACTACAAAGCGATTTCTCTTTGTGTGACCCGTCTCGTCTGAAGTGGTTAACACAGCACGAAACCACAAATTGGACACTACGGGATACGTAAAGTTCCGCAAAGTTAAACTGACTAGAGACACGTAAAGCTGCGCAAAGTTTGGTTAGTAAGAGGAATCAAGTTCGTTTCGGAGAAATTTTGGTGTATTCAGTGGAGAAAGTCCCGAGACCTTCAGGCAAATATCTTTTCTCTGTGGGATGAATTTAACTCCGGAGCTCGCAGGGCAACGAAACTCCTAAATAACGGCCCAATAGCTTCCTCAGTCGACTTCCTGCCATCATATCAACATTGCATTACGCTTGAACAAGAAATCACAAAACGTATTACGAAGTCGAAAACACTTTAATCAGATTTTTTTCCTCGAGGTTACTTTTGAAACGAAATTGACTTTAAATATGTTTCGAAACGACCTGTGACGAAATGAGAGAAACGACCTACATCAGCATTCTGAGTGTCCGACCTTCAACAAGCACGGATCAGCGGTTTTCCACATTAGATACCAGGTTCTCTCGTGGGCGCCGCCATCTTGAATTCTTAATTCGGCTCCTGATTGGCTGAAACTTGTGGCGGCCATCTTGGATTTGGAAAACAATAGCATCCATTGTTCTCCAAACAATAGCCTATTGTCTTTCTCGGCTCCTGATTGGTTACCGGTCATATGAGCTTGTATTACTATTGTTAGCGGTTGTTCAGCTCCGTTATTATTCTCCTCTTCTGTATTGGTGTTCTTTACTTGTAATTTCCTAGTTTACTAGCCTAAATGGTACGATATATTTGTATTTTGCCGGGGTTTTTGGTCCAAAGTAGTGGACAACCCGGCCTAACTGGCATAATATGCTTGTCTATGGGGTTTAGGTCCGACGTAGCGGACACCCTAGCCTAACTGGCATGATATGTTTGTATGTGGGGTTTTCGATCCAAAGTAGAGGACACCCCAGCCTAACTGGTGTGATATGTTTGTACATTGGGTTTTTGGTCCAAAGTAGTGGACACCCGAACCTCACCGGCATGATGTGTTTGTACATGGGGTTTTGTGGTCCAAAGTAGTGGACACCCCAGCCTAACTGGCGTGATATGTTTGTACATGGGGTTTTGTGGTCCAAAGTAGTGGACACCCCAACCTCACCGGCATGATATGTTTGTACATGGGGTTTTGTGGTCCAAAGAAGTGGACATCCCAGCCTAACTGGTATGATATGTTTATACATGGGGTTTTGTGGTCCAAATAGTGGACACCCCAGCCTAACTGGCATGATAAGTTTATACACGGGGCTTTTTGGTCCAGAGTAGTGGACACCCCAGCCTAACTGGCATTATATGTTTATACATGGGGTTTTTTGGTCCAAAGTAGTGGACACCCCAGCCGACCTAACTGGCATGATATGTTTATACATGGGGCTTTGTGGTCCAGAGTAGTGGACACCTCAGCCTAACTGGCATGATATGTTTGTACATGGGGTTTTGTGGTCCAAAGTAGTGGACACCCCAGCCTAACTGGCGTGATATGTTTATGTACGGGGATTTTCGTCCAAAGTAGTGGACACCCCAGCCTAACTGGCATCATGTGTTTGTAAATGGGGATTGGTCCAAAGTTCTGGACAAACCAGGCTGTCTGCTAGTTGTGTGCAAATTCATTTGCACTGTAACCTTAAAAACGTTGAATTTGTATACGCAAGAGACTTTGGTTCAAAGTAGTTGACACTCTAGCCATAAAGGCAGTCAGATGTAAAGCTCGTTTAGTTTGTGTTATGTTTGTGCACGTCCTGCGAGTATATGTAATAAATGTGCTCAGTCGTCAAATACATATTGTATTCACATCTACTCTGAAGATGAGCTTTTTACAAGAATCCACGAGGACAGATCAGCTCCAGCGATGGAAGAGGCATTTTGAATCCGTATTGAACAGACCAGCCCCAAGCCAATTACCAGATCCTCTGCCTGCAGATGTTCCCCTGAACATCGGCACAGGACCTATTTCCAAAGGAGAAATAAGATCAGCCCTCACTCAACTAAAGAATGCCAAAGCTCCAGGGGGTAGATAACATCCCTCTTGAAGCATTGAAGGAGGGAGGTCCTTGTACTGTGGCGGCACTGCATAGAATTTTAACCTTCGCATGGGAGAAAGAAGAGATTCCAGATGACTGGAAGAGAGGTCTTCTAGTAAAGCTGACAAAGAAAGGGGACCTTTGTCGGTGCGGTAACTGGAGGGGAATAATGTTGCTCTCGATACCCAGCAAAGTCTTAACCCGGGTCATATTGAACCGAATGAGGGTGGCGGTTGATGAAGCCCTGAGAGATGAGCAGGCGGGATTTAGGAAGGATCGCTCCTGTACCGATCAAATTGCCACTTTGAGGATTATTGTAGAGCAATCAATCGAGTGGTCATCCCCCCTGTACTTGCTATTCGTGGATTTTGAGAAAGCCTTCGATTCTTTGGATAGGGAGGCTATGTGGAGGATTCTTCGTCATTATGGCATACCCGACAAAATCATCAATATGCTCAAGGTTCAGTATGAGGGCTTTATTTGCCAAGTGCTTCATGGAGGAACTTTGACCAACCCCATCGAGGTCAAGACCGGTGTGAGACAGGGGTGCCTTCTTTCGCCGTTGCTATTCCTCATGGTACTTGATTGGGTGTCGAAGAATGCATATGAGCGTAAACGTTTGGGACTCCAATGGACACTGACCCAACGCCTAGAAGACTTGGATTATGCTGACGACCTTTGCTTACTAACACACCGGCTAGTTGATATGAAAGAGAAGGGAGAAAGATTACAAGAGACTAGTGGGCAGGTTCGACTCAAAATCAACATCCAGAAAACAAAGGAGATGCGAATTGGCGTGAGGCAACAAGAATCGTTGGAACTCCATGGGGAAGGTGTTGAAAGAGTGTCTGAGTTCACGTATTTGGGAAGCATCATTAGTGAAACTGGCGGAACTGATGAGGACATAACAGCCAGGATCAGGAAAGCGCAATCGACATTCTCAATGCTTATGCCTGTGTGGAAGGAAAAATGTATCAGATTGCAAACGAAGCTCAGGATTTTCAATACAAACGTGAAGTCTGCCCTTCTGTATGGTTCAAAAACATGGAGATCGACAAAACTACTGACCTGTTACTTTCGTAACTCGTTTTCTTCTTTGTTTTGTTTAAATAACTATTACTTATTAACGATTATGTACATTTTTTAAGTTTTTGCTATTCATGCTGTGATTGCTGTGATCAACGCAAGTTTCGCAATATAACCTTTGGAATCAAGTAATTAGAGACACCACATTTTTATCAGTTTAGTTACGCCATCTACGTTTTCGTTGTTATTTTATGCTATCGCTATCATCGCTATCGTGTTAAGCTATCGTTCCTACCATTGCTACCCTCGCAGGAGCAAGATCAAAGTAAGTCTTTGCTACATATATTTTAGTTGTAATCGTGTCGTTATAGTTTAAGATTTATGTTCATTGGTATCCTTGATTTATGTTTTGTATCTTAACTAGTATTAGCTTACATAAGCCTTTTGTATCGTTTTGCTTTTAGTTCGAACCACACAATCACAACCGTTACTACAACTTCACATCACAAGTTCATCTCTATTTTGTTATCCTGATTTCTATATTGTTGATTCATCGCTCCTTCTAATAAACGCTAACTATTGATTTTACTGTGACCTGGTTTCCTTGAATTGCAATGTGCGTTCGAGTGGTTCAAGCTCCTGTTAAGGCATGATCTACACGTGGCTTCGCTCCTGGAAAGTCACATCAGTTCGAATTTGACGAAAAGTTTCGCGTTGTCCATCATTTATCGTTAGATTTTCTACCTTTACGAAGACTTTAGCTACACTAGCTAACGTAACAGTTGAAACACGTGTTGTTCACTTCAAGTTATGCAATAAGCTATCACGTTCCACAACACGCGCGTGGAAATCCTACACCGGTTATGGCCGACAAAGAAAGCGAACAAACCACAGATGGTGAACATGAATCACTTCCAACTATTTCTAAAGTCAGGCTAGAAAATGTTACTCTCGACTGGGACGGAGTTCGATCCGAAAAACTCCGACAGCTTAAAAGAAGCAGAAGTTCTAAGAAGGGAATTCTTACTAAGGCCCAAAACGAAATAAAAGGGTTCATGCTGAATTCTAACAATTACAATCTAGTAAAGGACAGAATCGAAGAATTCAAACATCTCTTACAAGAGTTTAAGGAAGCCCATGCCGCTTATCATTCTCAACTTCGTGACGAAAACGAAATTAAAGAGTCGAATGATTATTATGACGCCGCAGTTCTCTTAGGAACGGATTTGGCACGCGATGTCGGTAATTGGATCTCGTCAACAGCTACTGAAACAAGGTTACTACAAGAAGAGTTACGCCCTGAGGATTCAATTAGCAACGCCGGTTCTCGTGCCAGTTCAAAGTCATCTCGCCGCTCGAGAAAGGGTTCGTCGATTGGTTCCCGTGCAAGTTCTCGCGCAAGCTCCCGCGCGAGTTCAATTTCAGGCGCTAAGACGAAGGCCGCCGCTAAACGAGCAGTTTTACAAGCCGAAGCCGAGAACCTTGAAAGGTTCCACGCCCTCCAAAAGGAAGAGCTAAGCATCCAGCAACGAAGAAGAGCTTTGGAACTCCAAACAGAGATCGGAAAGGCTCAAGCTGAGGAGCTGATATACGCAGAAGCAGAGGCAGATCACGTGGCAACCCCTAGATCTTTAGATCCAGCTGCCAACCGGCCTACATACTCCGAAAGCGCAGTAAACGGTTGCTCATCAGAATCCCGACCGCCAAAAAACGAGCCGACATTGGATAAGACCGATAGTAGGCCCCAGAATTTTACTGAAGTTCCTAAAGTTAGCAAACCTCTCAACCCGAATGCCGACAGTTGGCCATGCGATGACCCGAAGCCAGTAGTTAAGCCGTCTTCTTTGCTTACTGTTAAAGAGGAACCTGCGAAAGAAGCTTGTGGCCCGCCCGACACATTTCTTGAAAGGTTGTTAGCTACTCAAAGCCAGCAGAATTCCGTGATGCAACAGTTACTCCAGCGACAACAAGAGAGCACACTTGCCCTGACGCTCCCTCAGCCAGAGGTGCCTACTTTTAGCGGAGACCCTATTGAGTACTGGGGATTCATACGAGCCTTCCAAAACGTAATCGAAAGCAAAACCACCAGTGATAGCGCAAGATTATACTACCTGGTACAATATACATCCGGAGAAGTACAAGAGTTAGTGTCCAGCTGTTTATCAATGAAACCTGAGGAAGGATATCAGGAAGCTAGAAGTCTACTTAAGAAACGATACGGTCAAAGCTACCGGATTGCTACTGCCTACGTTAACAAGTTAACAAAGGGACCACCTATTAAAGCAGAGGATAGCTCCGCACTACGGCGGTTCTCGATTCTGCTCACTAGCTGCAAGAATACTCTTAAAGAAATCGGCTATCTTAACAAAGTGGAGAATCCAGATACCCTAAAAATGATCGTTAACAGGCTGCCATATGGATTGAAACTGAAGTGGCGTGACGTCGCTGACAGGATCACCGAAACGGAAAAACGGGAAATAACCATAGAAGACAGATAATTTCGTTACCTCAAAGGCTCGAGCTGCCACACACGCCATCTTTGGAAATGTTACGAAGGACAACCCAGTACCTCCCGGAGGATCGAAGTTCAGAAGCAAGCCACCCCTTAAGGCGTCCAACTTCGCCATCGACGCGGTCTCACAGCAGGAAACCCACACACCAGTTAATGGTAACAGTCAGAAATGTCCTCTCTGTAATGCCCGACATTGGCTGTCCCGTTGCGATGAGTTTAAGAAGAAGTCTCTAAAAGACAGATTTAATTTCGTCCGCTCTAAGAACATTTGCGATAACTGCCTTGTGCCTGGCCACTTCTCCAACTCCTGTCCGAAAGAAAGCTTCTGTCGCGTAACTGGTTGCAATGTCCACACCAAACACTCCTCCTTCTTGCATCCCAAGAATAATGGACCAGCTGCTAATATCGCTTCCGGAGCCAGCGGAGCCAGTGGTACAGGGGCTACACAGCAAGTGGACAATCAGAAGGTTCACAACGGCTTTGTCGATGGAAGAAATGAAACTCTAGGTCCACACAACGAACAAATTCAAGCATCTGCAACCGGTCTCGCTGTCTTGCCAGTTAAAGTGAAAGCAAAGGGCTACGATCGGATGATTCAAACCTACGCATTTCTGGACAATGGCTCCAACGCATCTTTCTGTTCAGAGAAGCTAGCTAAGGAACTGAACTTGTCGGGAAAGAAAACCACGTTGTCATTAACGACTATGGAAAAGGAGAATAGCAAAACCAATTGTCGTGTTGTTAGCTTAGAAGTACTGGACTTGGATGAGGAGAATCTCTTCGAGCTCCCAATTGTGTTCACAAGACCGAGCCTGCCCGTTACTACCGAAAGTGTCGCGAACCAACAAGATGTGAAAAGGTGGCGATATCTCTCTGAAGTCAAGATCCCCAATATTGATGCGGATGTCGGCTTGCTCATTGGCAGCGACGCTCCAGAAATCCTTGAGCCTAAGCAGGTTATTCCGAGTCAGAATGGAGGACCGTACGCTACAAGAACCACCCTCGGTTGGGTGGTAAATGGTCCACTAGGCAAGGTTACGAACACTAACACTCGCACCGCTAACTTCATAAAGGCCGACCTGCGACTAAATGAACAGTTTCAAACTTACTGCGACATGGAATTCAACGACTCAGCATACAGTGAAGCTAGATTGATGTCAGCTAACGATAAGCACGCCATGGAGTTAATGAGGGGCTCTATCAATCTGGAGAATGGCCACTATCAGCTTGCCCTACCCTGGAAGAACGACCCCCCTTGTTTGGAGAACAATAGGTCAGTTGTCGACCATCGCCTTAAGCTGTTAAAATGGCGCCTACCAAGAGACCCAGAGCTGAGGTCCAAGTATAAAGATTGCATCGAAGACCTCTTGAAAAAGGGATACGCAACTAAAGCCCAACCAGCCGAAGCACAAGGCAAGACATGGTATCTCCCCCACCACGCCGTCCAACATCCAGCCAAACCGGGAAAGGTACGTGTCGTGTTTGACTGTTCCGCCAAGTACCACGGCAAGTCTCTCAATGATGAACTCTTACAGGGGCCGGATCTTACAAATTCCCTCGTCGGAGTATTGACAAGATTCCGCCAGGATCCGGTAGCATTTATGTCAGTTCGTGTGAACCTCGAAGACCGCAGTGCATTACGTTTCCTCTGGTGGCCTGATGGAAATCTGGATCTAGAGCCAGAAGAATACATGATGACCGTCCATCTATTTGGGGCTGTATCTTCCCCTAGCTGTGCCAACTTTGCTTTGAAGAAGACCGCGGCAGATAACCAAGCAGATTTCAGCAGTGAGGCTGTAAGAACGGTCGAGCGAAACTTCTACGTGGATGACTGCTTAAAATGCGTTGATTCAGAAGAAGATGCTATCCATCTATCGAGCGAGTTATCACAACTCTTGAAACGAGGAGGTTTCCGGCTAACCAAGTGGCTGTCAAACAAGCGCAAGGTCGTTGAATCTGTCCCTGAGTTGGATCGGGCAGCGTCCGTCAGAGATTTGGACTTCGACCACATCCTTACAGAGAGAGCCCTTGGGGTACAATGGCACGTGACTTCAGACACGTTTGGCTTTAAAATTGCTACCAAAGATAAACCACCCACCAGAAGAGGAATCCTCTCCATGATCAGCTCGATCTACGATCCACTCGGCTTTGTGGCTCCCTTCCATCTTTCTGCCAAGATTCTCCTTCAAAACCTCTGCAGGAAGCAACTTGGTTGGGACGACTTAATCCCTGAAGAGGATCTAATATGCTGGAAGAGTTGGTAGGAAGAGCTACCTAGACTGGAGCAGTTCTCTATCGATAGGTGCTTCAAGCCTCCGAATTTTGGTGATATCAGTTCCTGCCAACTCCACCACTTCTCTGACGCCTCTCAGGTGGCCTATGGTGCTGTTTCCTACCTCAGGCTCGTAAATGCCCAGCACGAAGTTCACTGCTCGTTCGTTATGGGAAAATCCCGCTTATCACCTCTAAAGCCAGTGACCATCCCAAGAATGGAACTGTCTGCCGCTGTGCTCTCCACGAGGCTGGACAGAATGATACGCCACGAGATAGAACTCCCTATCAACGACTCCTTCTACTGGACGGACAGCACTTGTGTCCTGCGCTACATCGCTAACAGTGAAAGAAGGTACAAAACCTTCGTGGCTAACCGAGTCGCTGCTATCCGCGAGCAATCCATCCCAAGCCAATGGCATTACGTTGGAACAAAAACGAATCCCGCCGACGACGCGTCAAGAGGCTTATCAGCCGAGGCTATCATCAGAAGTAACCGCTGGACAAAGGGTCCAGAATTCCTTTGGCTGTCCGAAGAAAATTGGCCCCAGATGCCCGCTGCAATCGACGAGGAGATCAAACAGAAACCTTTAGAAGAAGTTGCTGCCACGTTTGCAACCATGACCTGTCCTCCAGATTACGATGTTGTGGAAGTTTTCAAGCGATTTTCGTCGTGGTACTCGTTAAAGAGGTTCGTGGCGTGGATACTCCGATACAGAAATCGCCTGCGAAATGCTATCACCAGAAGAAAGAAAGGAGACCTGCTGCAATCCCACCACGATCAGAAGATTGATGCCTTGAAGGTCCACGAGCTAGAGGAAGCCGAAAGAGAAATCATCAAGGTCGTCCAAAGTCGCTGTTTCAACGACGAGTTGCTATCTTTACAGGGCTCTGCCTCTGAAGCCACAAACCCCCTGAAGATAAAGAGCGTGAAGAAATCAAGCCACATATGCAAATTGGACCCAATCCTTTTGAGAGGTCTCATATGTGTAGGAGGTCGCCTCCAACGCTCAACGATCAGTGAAGATGCTAAACATCCAGTCATACTACCAAAGCAGCATCACGTGTCCGACCTCATCATTCGTCATTATCATCTACGCTGTGGTCACTCTGGTCTTGAGCATACGCTGTCAATGATTAGAGAGAGATATTGGATTGTTCAAGCGAGAATCTCCCTACGCCGAGTTCTGAACGGATGCTTCCACTGCAAGAGGACACAGGCATCCGTGGGACAACAGAAGATGGCAAATTTGCCCGAGGACAGAGTTTGCCCATCCGAACCTCCCTTCAGCCATGTTGGAGTCGATTGTTTTGGCCCCCTGCTTGTACGTCGTGGAAGAAGTACAGTAAAGAGATATGGTGTCCTATTTACCTGTCTGGCAGTTCGCGCGGTTCACATCGAAGTTGCTCATAGCCTAGACACCGATTCTTTCATCCATGCTTTAAGGCGTTTTATCGCGAGAAGAGGCCAACCTCAACGCATACGATCTGACAATGGCAGTAACTTTGTCAGAGGCGAGAAGGAACTGCGAGAAGCCATCCAAGATTGGAATCAGCAGAAGATTCATGACTTCCTGCTAGCTAAGAGCATCGAATGGGTTTTCAACCCTCCAGCTGGTTCGCATCACGGCGGCGTCTGGGAAAGATGTATCCGTACAACCCGTAAGGTGATGAAAGCACTTCTGCAAGACCAAGCGCTGGACGACGAAGGGCTGCATACCTTGCTATGCGAAGTGGAATCCATCATCAATGGACGCCCATTAACCAAGGTTTCAGATGACCCCAGGGATCCAGAGGCCCTAACACCCAATCACCTGCTACTCTTGCGGTCGGGTCCCACATTGCCACCGGGAGCATTTGTCAAAGACGACAGCTTTTCGCGCCGCAGATGGCGTCATGTGCAGTACTTAGCTGACGTGTTCTGGCGTCGCTGGATGCGCGAATACCTGCCAGCTCTACAAGAGAGACAGAAGTGGAACAAAGCCAGAAGAAACTTCGCCGTCAATGATGTGGTCCTGGTCCTTGATGAATCTACTTCCCGCGGTTCGTGGCCACTTGGAAGAGTACTAGAGGTTCATGAGAGCCGAGATGACGGCTTAGTACGGAGTCTAAAAGTGAAGACGAGAACATCCGTTCTCACCAGACCAATAGATAAAGTTGTTCTGTTGGAGGCCGCTGATCAGAAATGAACTGAACTTTGTTTTGTTTTTTCTTCTTTTTATTATAAGGACTTTATTATAGTGTTTTAGTTAAAGACGTTTGCCTGTTGTTACCGCCTTTAAAGGGGCCGGAATGTTACTTTCGTAACTCGTTTTCTTCTTTGTTTTGTTTAAATAACTATTACTTATTAACGATTATGTACATTTTTTAAGTTTTTGCTATTCATGCTGTGATTGCTGTGATCAATGCAAGTTTCGCAATATAACCTTTGGAATCAAGTAATTAGAGACACCACATTTTTATCAGTTTAGTTACGCCATCTACGTTTTCGTTGTTATTTTATGCTATCGCTATCATCGCTATCGTGTTAAGCTATCGTTCCTACCATTGCTACCCTCGCAGGAGCAAGATCAAAGTAAGTCTTTGCTACATATATTTTAGTTGTAATCGTGTCGTTATAGTTTAAGATTTATGTTCATTGGCATCCTTGATTTATGTTTTGTATCTTAACTAGTATTAGCTTACATAAGCCTTTTGTATCGTTTTGTTTTTAGTTCGAACCACACAATCACAACCGTTACTACGACTTCACATCACAAGTTCATCTCTATTTTGTTATCCTGATTTCTATATTGTTGATTCATCGCTCCTTCTAATAAACGCTAACTATTGATTTTACTGTGACCTGGTTTCCTTGAATTGCAATGTGCGTTCGAGTGGTTCAAGCTCCTGTTAAGGCATAATCTACACGTGGCTTCGCTCCTGGTAAGTCACATGACCAAGAAATTGCAAACCTTTACCAACAAGTGTTTAAGGAAGATCCTGAACATCCGCTGGCCAGAGGTCATTTCAAATGAAGAACTATGGGAAAGGACACAACAAATACGTATAGAAGAAAGCATTATGAGAAGAAAATGGACATGGATCGGGCATACGCTACGGAAGCCTGAGAATAATATCACCCGTTGCGCTCTCGAGTGGAACCCTCAGGGGTCTAGAAGAAGAGGTCGCCCAAAGCAATCCTGGAGGCGAAGTGTGATAGCTGAGCTCGCCAAGAACAAGTTCACGTGGGTAGAGGCAAAGCGAACTGCCAGTAATAGAGTTAGGTGGAGATCCATGGTTGACGCCCTATACTCCCCTTTAGGAGCGAAGATGGCCTAATGTAATGTACGAGGACAGATTGTACAAGTGGTCGGCGATAGCAGTTTATACCTTGCTGATGAACAGTTATTGGATGATTTATGTAGTTTCTCATTCTTGTAGTTGCTGTAATGTAGTTTGGGTTGGTTCTTGCCAGGTCCTCCCCAAATAACCTTATTTGCCTATTGGCTGTGCGTTCATTCGTTGTGACGTGGAGACAAAATGTTATATAGCTACTGGAGGAGATAAAAATTAAAATAAGCGGTGACTAAAGCGTAAGTACTGGATACAGTCACCTTTCATGTACCCGAAACATGTGCGTATTTCGTGAGGTGTCAGTTCGCAGCGTGACTTATTAGACGTCACGTGACGAAATGCAGAGTCAGGTTGATTTTGACCTCAAAAGTTGCAATCCCAAAAGGAAGTTAGTATGTGTTACCGCAGACGTCTTCGTCAACGGTATTTCTTCCTCTTAATACTTTTGATTATTTTTGTTGTCTTATTTTTACTATTTAAATGGCCATCCGTTCCCAAAGTATCTCGCAAATCGGAGAAATGCCTTGTGTATAGTCCTGCTTTTCCATCTGAAGGTGGCCCTGGATGTAGTTCACGATGTGTGGCACGTAAAGGAAATGTTTCCACTCGCATGTATGGAGCAGCGTTTTGGAACAAATTTCATTCTTGGCCGAGCGAACTTATCGAGAATATGGAGCTCGCTGCGTCGATTTTGAAACAGTTTGGTCAAACGCAAAGTTTAAACACAGAGGGAGGTCGAGATCTTCATCTTGCGTTCGACTACTATTGCTGCTACACTAAGAACGAGGCTGTGAAAATCGGGAAATTCCTGAATAATTATTCTTGGAAAACTTTCGAGGTCTGGTTTGATAAGATAGAATGTGCAATCCACGGTTATGGCGATGCAGTTTCACTTGTACTCATGGTTGACAAGAAATCACAACAGGAGTTGACTTGGTGGGCACTGAAAAACGAACGAGATCTCGAACTTACAACTGGTGTGCGGAAGCACATTCCACACACCAGACTGCAGGACTTTCACATGACTCTCGGAACCGTTAATCAAAGCAATTTTCCAGTGCAGTTAGCGGTGGAAGAGATCAATAAAGTTATCCCACCAGGAACATGGCACAAAACGCCAGTCATTCTCAACCAACCGATTTGCCACAGATGCGAGAGACTAATGAAGGCACAATCTCTGGCTTAGCATGAAATCAGTAGATTTATTTCTCTAACCCAGGGACATAAAGCAAATCTCTTGTTAGACCTTGTTATGCCTCTCCCAGCAGTTTGCCAGAAACGGTAATTATGATGAAAGGCCGGGGGGGGGGGGGGTGGGGGGGGTACTTCCAGAAAAGTTGGGTGGGGATGTTCGGCCACTTCCCAAAACCCTTACCCTATTTATGACCAAAATCTGCGTTTTTTGCTACCCTATTTATAACTTGACCAAAAATTAGATAGCCTATTTATGAAAGCTGTGGCTGACACAGTTGGCCTAAACATAAGTTATGAAGGGCTTTTGTTGACGGTCTTAATGATAATGATGAAAAAGTAGCTTGTCCTAAGAAACATACCCAATTCAAGACCAGAGTGCAAAAACCATACCCTATTTATAACCAAAATGGCCAAAATTGATACCCTGTTTATGACCAAAACGGCTAAAAAAACCCTACCCTTTGGGGCTGCACATACCTATACAGCCCATATATGGGAGTACCCCCCACCCCCACCCGGCGGATGAAAGCTCTGCATGAAAGATTTGGATTCAAACCTATTGTAATTTTTGGTAAAGCCAAGTTTGTAAAGTATATGTGCACTTCAGCACACTCACTACACGCCTATTCCCAGTACGTGTATAAAAGACATATTAAGTGTCTATTTCTTTGTAACTCATCTATTTAAACATTTAATTTTTTAACTAAATTACACAACATGATTGCAGGCAAAGTTGGGACTAAGACAGCCTTTATTCACAACAATGTAATATATTACATACACCTAAGTTAATTGAACATCAATAAGTGAGATAAATCAAAATAAAATAAACCTAATTACAATCAACTACAGAAACAAAAGCAAAGTACAAGATAAACAAGGATACACAAGAATGTACAAGGCTTTCAAAATACTGTAAATAGTGACAAGGGAACTAGTCCAGTATAACACCCAAAAGGGGAGGGTTGGGTGGGAAAACTGCCAATATACCGATAGTGCTTACGATTGCTGGCAATTGCATACTGTGAATACTATGAGTCTAATGCACCCTTAATATACTAGTGTAATTGTACTTTTACTAGCGGCCAGTATATCGAACTTAGGTACGTGTACATATGTACATGCAATGAAATTTTTATTACAAAATCATTGTGCAATGAGGCTGACTGAGTCCCAGTATACATGTTTGTACTTTAGATAGGCTTCACCAAGGATGCTGATGCCTTCCGTAATTTCCAATAAGCAAAGCTTTTGCAAGGCAATAACACATAGATTTAGCCAAGCCTAAAAGCAGAGCTCCTCTGTTCATTTTGGAATGTTGTTGCTAATGAAAATAATCCAACATGTATGGGAGGTAAATTGTGAGCGATTTTATAGTTTCAGCCCAAACTAGGTGTAAGATGGTGTGATAATGAAAATAGAGCCTTGATTTCAAGGATTTCAGGGGAGCCACCAAAATTCTTGATAATGTAACAGAACTTTCTTCTGTGCTTTATGGTGGCATTTCTTGTTCTTTCCTACCTTATTCAGAAAAAAAGACACTTGTTTTAATCATTATAATCTTTCTTAGTTAACTTGGGGACTCCCACACAAAAGGAGTTTACACATTTTTTTGTTGTGGGGTATGATTGAAACGCAGTGGTTACAACAAAGAAAAGAAGCCTTGGAGCCAACTAGCTCATAGCTGTCGGAGCTTATCCCGTTTGCTGTAGCATGAAGCGGCTAGGAGTATTTCTACTCCCCCTGGATGGGATGCTAGTCCGTCACAGGTAACTTCTCCGCAATTTGTTAGGTTTCCCCAACAATTCACTGGTACCAATTTATACCCTGGGTGGCTGGAGAGAGGCACTGTAAAAGTTAAGTGTCTTGCCCAAGAAAACAACAGTGTCCCCGGCGCGGGCTTGAGCCCGGACCGCTTGATCCAGGGATGAGTGCACTAACCATAATACCACTGTGCCTCCACAGTGGTTATGATATACTTAGTTCCTAAATCTCTACCAAATAAAATGAAAATACCGAAAATACCGAAATAGTTTTCTAACTTGATTCCCAAAGATAGAGTTAGCCATCTTCACTTTAGTATGGAGTCTCCTACTGCTGAAAGGTTTTGAAACATCTCTCAAAGTATAAGTATAGGCAAAATCACTCTGGCATGAACAGTAAATATGATGTTTTGTTGCTGGTCATCAATACTTGCATAGGCTTCTAATAATAATTTTATTTTTCAATTACAATGTGATTTGTTCTTTTTTTCATCTGAGATTGTGGACTACAGAAGCTTTTATTGGGTTCCTTTAATTAATTTTGCTATGATTAAATTATACCAAAAATTATAAGTAAGCTTTGAGTAAGTTATATTATGCACATTTATTTTGCCTGCAGTATACAACCAAATGCACTCAAGGGTTATGAGGCATAGGTACATTTGTCAGCCAAGCCCAACATATTCAAGATAATGTTTTTATTGACACATCAATTAAAGATAAGTACAGCAAAGTGGATAAACAATACATCAATATCATACATGAAATAGTTTATAAATTAGAGAATACTATTTACACAACACTAGGGAACAAATTAACCTTATTTGGATGTTGTGAATGGCAAGGCTGTCTGTAGAATGTCACAAATTTCTTTCTACTTAAATAATAATCCTGCAACTTTGCTTAAGACCCAGTTCTCAATTTCATGTTGGCAAAATATTACAGTAATTTATGCCATGCCCAATGCAGATAATCACAAAATTGATTTAAAAGCACCATAAACCAAGCACAATAAATATCATTTTTAAGGCAAAAAAGCAATTACATGTAAGTTAAATTAATCAGTTTTTCTTAGAGATAATTATTATCTCTAAGAAAAACTGATTGATTTAACAGGGACTTTAAATAATTACTCGGGTTTCCGTAGGAAAGCACGAGTCATAAAATGCAAGCGTTTTGGTCGCCAAAAGGTGGGTCATGGTCCCAGGCGGGTGTCTGGAAAACCCGAATAGCGAATAGCGAATAGTCGCGAATAACGAACAACGAATAGTCCCGAATAGCGAATAGTACGAATAGTGCAAATAGTCTCGAATAGTGCGAATAGCGGCGCACAGTCTCGAATAGTGGCGAATAGTGGCAAATAGTGGCAAATGGTAGCAAACAGGGTACCCAGTATCTCGCACTCGTCAACCTCGCTGCAACGTAGGATGGGATTTTCCCGCTAAAAAGCACAGATGCTTATCAGGACAAAAGGTGTTTCTAAACGTAATTTCTTCTGTTTTAACCGCTGCAAAAGCGTAAATACGTCTTTACTGGGTTATCCTTGTGTTTTATGTTTTCTTAATGTCGGCGATGGACAGCCTTCGCCTGAGCCCGGAGAAGAAAAGGTAATAGATTCACTGAAATTCTCAGGGGCGTAGCCAGGGGAGGGTTCTAGGGGTTCTGGAACCCCCCTTTTGGGTTATGAAAATGGACATTATTTCAAGAGGGAAAAAAGTATCGGAACCCCCCCCCCCCCCCTTTCGAAATACCGCGAGACGAGATTTTCGTTTTTGAAGAAGAACAAAAGAAAATCAATTTAAAAAGGCATCACATGCTATATCGCAGGTTACAATATTATAAGGGTGCATAAGTTGGACGGATCATACGAGCCTCCTGTATATAGGAGCCTGCAATGTGGAACATTTCCGTTGGCAGAGCAAGTGGCTAAATGCGGATCAAGACCTACCAGCAGTGCAGATCAAGCATTAGAAGAAAACAACCATGAACTGTTTCCAAACGTACATAAATTGCTGCGCATCTTATGTAGGTTGCCAATTACTTCTGAAGAATGTGAGCGATCGTTCAGCACATTGCGGCGATTGAAAACTCATCTGAGGGCGACCATGACCAGTGAGCGAGAGTCTGGACTTGCGCTAATGAACATCCATTATGAAAGTGAAGAATGATCATCGCAGTAAATTTTCCAATTTCAGCAATTGGAAAGAAGAAGCCTAAAAAAAATCATGGCGTCAACGGGATTCGAACTCGTGACCTCCGTGATACCGGTGCGATGCTCTACCAACTGAGCTATGAAGCCACACATTGGGAGCGAGGTCAGTTAATTGAGTTCATATCTTCCCGTGAGGAGTCAAATGATGAGAAGTTTATATGAAATAATTCATATATGAACTGCGGTTGTAGATGCAAGTGAAGAATGATCATCGCAGTAAATTTTCCAATTTAAGCAATTGGAAAGAAGAAGCTTCTTCTTTCCAATTGCTTAAATTGGAAAATTTTTTTTTTTTTTTTTAATTTTTTTTTTATTTACCAATGACATACGTTACTTACATTAAAGTTACTTACAGAAGAATAAAATATCTACAATTAACTTACAATCAAAAATAAATATCTAATTAGCTTACGATAACCACTTAACTGAAGAGCAAAAAAAATCATGTGAAGGTAAAATCTCTTCGGAGGAATGTTTACGTCTTCTCGATACTTTTCAAGACAACAAAACTCCAGGGAACGATGGAATTCCGATCGAGTTCTACAAAAAATTTTGGCCTTTAATCAGCGATTGCTTTATTAGATGTGTTAATGATTGTTTCGAAAAAGGAGAGATGTCCCAATCTCAAAAGCAAGCGTTTATCACACTCATAGAAAAAAGAGGTAAAGATCGTTCTCTCATTGAAAATTGGCGCCCAATTTCTCTTGTTAACGTGGACGCGAAAATTATGTCTAAGGTAATAGCCTCGAGAATTAAAAATGTCTTACCTTATATCATTCATTATAATCAAACAGGGTATATTAAAGATCGTTTTATCGGCGAAACCATTCGCTCCATCTATGATATTATGGATTCGACTGTTAAAGAAAACACCCCTGGTTTAATGATTTTCATTGATTTTCAAAAGGCATTCGATAGTATTGAATGGGATTTCCTTTTTAAATGCCTTGAAGCTTTTAATTTTGGTTCCGACTTTCTCCGCTGGGTAAAACTGTTCTACAAAAACATACAAAGCTGCATAATTAACAACGGCATGATTTCAAAACCTTTTAAACTTGAACGAGGCGTTAGACAGGGAGATCCACTTTCTCCTTATCTTTTCATTGTAGCCGTAGAAACGTTAGCAATTGCCATTCGTCAAAATCCAGCTATAAAGGGTATCTCTATTGGCAAGGAAGAGACAAAACTATTACAATACGCTGATGACACAACAGCAATGCTCGCCAACACTAGCTCGGCCAAAGTACTATTTCAAGTATTAGACCTTTTTAAGAATATCTCAGGCCTCAAGATCAATAATACAAAAACTGAGGGTATGTGGATTGGTTCATCAAAAG
>NC_138156.1:16031261-16151261 GCF_964199315.1 Orbicella franksi | reverse complement strand
CAATCATTGCAAAGGCAAAGGACCGGGTCTAAAAGATGAAAGAGGGTTGGGAAATAAGGAGTCAGAGGTAATATTACGCAAAATTGGTTCGTTCACGTCCGTTCGTACAAGTTGGGTCATGTACCATACGCGTCATCCAGCGCGCGCTTGCGCTCTCCTCCCTCTCCCACACATTTTTTTTTTTTGGACAAATCTTTACAAAATCCCTCCCCAGCTCCCAGTTGTTATCGCTGAATCTCACGTAAACGCTTCAGGCCTCAATTTCGACATTTTATTTCCATGCGGAGGTCGGGCGACATCGGACACGTAAGAAAAACTACAAACCGGTGAGAGGTTTGGAAAGAATTGTCGTGCCAAAAATTAAAAAGAGGGTCCACAATAGGGTTCTCAGTTCCCGCTTTCCCACCCATTTTTTCCTGTTAATCCTGCTATCCCGCCCTTTTTCTGCCTGGAAATCCCGATCCCGCCTACTTTTTAAAGACGTTTCTGCTTTAATTATTAATTTGTTAAATTAATAATTAATTTAATTATTAACACAGAGACTTTTTAAAAATAGATATCGCATAAAATATCACAAAAGGATTCAATGGGGAGCAGATAAGTAAGCACAAAGTTAATGATTATAATGTTTCTTTCTGCAAACTGTTTACCGTTTTGTTTTCTTTTGTCCACGTATCATTGAAAGAAAAGTACTTTTCATTCCCATATTCAAGACATGGGCAGTAAACACACTTGATAGTTTCTTTCAAACCTTTCAGAGTCTTCACTTTCCTTGAAATCTGGGTTCAGAGCTTTTCTTTCCGAATGAAGGCATTCCCGTTCGCACATCCTTTTTGTAATATATGGCCACGCAACATGTTTTATGTCTCATACTTCGTTCGGTAAATCATTGTCACCGCCATCTAATGTGGCCATCCTGGCCAAAACAAGACAAGCGCTCTAGAAAAGGTTGAAAGACTAGGAATACTAGAAAGGATCGGGAGGGAGGGTGTGGGGAGGGGAGAGGAGAGGTCAAGATTACCTTCGCAAGCGTCGAAGATGTGGGAAATGGACAGATGTCATTCATGTCAGAGGATCGCAAAAGGACTCAAAGACGTCATACAGTCTCATGATACTAACGAGTCAAGCGATAATGGATACGTTTGACAGAACCTGACAGTGTACAAAGCCGTTGCTACACATAACTTGAAACCTGACACAGCTATACGCACAAAAGGTTCATTTCTGCCCAACTTGCGGCTTTTGCGCTGGTCAATTTATGACGTCACGTAAGAATTGAAATCCCGTATTCCGCTCTGTTCCCCTTGCAAATCCCACATCCTAAGCCCATAAAACACTAAATCCCACTCCCACTCGTAATTGTAATTCCCGCTTCCCGGCCCTGTTTTCAGCTCAAATCCCGAATATCACGGCGAAAAAAGGCCAAATCCTACATCCCGCCAAACGTACTGGGTAACCTCAGTGACCGCGACCACTTTTAGAGCGGAAAGTTTAAAATTTTACGGTTTTTAACCTCTCGTAAGTGACCAATTGGATGATAGGGTGTTTAACGTTTTCGCATTCCTGAATAGTACAAGAGAGGGAAATGTCTCAATGGGAAGTCCCGGATTTTTCTCTCAAAATTGACTTTTCACTTGAATAGATAACATTTAAAACATGGGGTAACTCTGTGCAGTTACCATATGCTAATGAAGCAAAATTTTGACCCAATTGCTGGTTTTCAGTGTCACGCAATTCAAAATAGATCAAAATAAAAATCAAAACCGGTCAATAGATAAAGTCCAGAATCTGAGAAATGAAAGAACTTAAATATGACTCTCGCCAAAATTCTGGTCACAGCAATTTTTCTTACGCGAGATATGCGGAGAAATTTTTTACGTACCCAAATTTATAGAGATTTGTATGGAGACGCCGTGCTGGTGCCCATCCGTATGGGCACCAACATGGCGGCCGGAAACCAACAGAAACATCTGTCACTAAGGCCCAGTTCAGACGTCGTGCTTCTGCCTTGCCGAACTAAATTGCAATTGGGTTCGACTGTAGCACGGCAGGAAAACAACTTTGATTCAGACGTCGTGACAGAGTCGAACCAAATTCAGGATACACTGGTGCCTCGTAACAATTCTCCTGCTAACTCCCCGTGGGAACGCAATCTCGCCAAAATACATTATTACAATTTATGAATTTTGTTTAGCGCGGCAGAAGCACGACGTTTGAATCGCTGCCGTGCCAGAGTCGTGTAGCACGGCAGAGCTTGTCGAACTTAATTACTTGCCGAACTTAATTCAAAAGTTTGATTCAGACGCCGTGCTTCTGCCGTGCTTTTGTCGAACTTAATTTCTGAATTTAGTTCGGCACGGCAGAAGCACGACGTCTGAACTAGGCCTGAGTTTTGCTACAAACGCGTGAATTTATCCCTCGAGGAACTCTAAAACATTAAAATAATACTTTTTTTTAAGACATGAACTGTTCAGATAGCCAAGTTCCCCGAAATAAGTCACTTTTCTAACCATCATGACAGCTCTCTAGGCCGTCATGCAAATGCCGCGTCACACAAAAGCTTAGCAATTCAAGCGTAGTGTATCACAAAACCAAGACCCCATTCGGAGCGAAAATTTGTATGAATATTAATTTTCAGCTGCTCTCATACATCATTTAAGTAAAATCGCAGGAAGATCAATAGTTTTGTAATTCGAATTTTAGTGACGTCATGTGAAAACCAGCTATATGGTCTGAGCTCTCGTAAGCGACCACCTCCCGTAAGTGACCACCTAGGATTGACATTTTCGGTGGTCGCTTACGAGAGGTTTGACTGTATATAGATTTAGCCAAGCCTAAAAGCGGAGCTCCTGGGCCGGGTTGTCCAAAGCCCGATTAAACTAACCCAGGATAAGCAAGAATTTTGATTTGAGTTTTGTAACTTTGCAGTGAAATTTTTTGTGTTTATTGTTTGACTTTCTGTTTTGAGTTTGAACTGGAGCCATAATCGGGGACGGAGACCGTAAGTCTTGGGATCCGCACGCACCTATGAAATGGAACAATTTTTCTATTTGTAGAACCAGAGCAGGGGCGGGGCAGAAGACCCCTGAAATTTTCGTATATGCATCATCCAACGAAAAATGACGTCACATCCGGTTTAAACTGCGCTTCCCGGTTCGTTTCACAAAGCGAGAAAATGGCGTTTCGATTGCTCACGATTTCCTTCTATTTGTAAACCATCAGTTTCGTTTCATTTTATATTGAGGATGGAAAGATGTTGCAGACACATTACTTCGAGTTTTTAAGCAAAAATTCTGGGAAAAGAGAAAAGTTTATTATTGTTTTGAAGCAAAATAACGGAGAGCCTTCCGTCATCGTCGGGCGAATTTTACACATTTGTAAAACTGGTGTTGTTCCGACTTTTGGTTCTCGTTGTTCGTGATTTAGTGATAACAATAAGTGCAGTAGCCTATAATGTTAACAACAGCCTGGATGAAGTATTGCTGGCCATAGTTTGCACTGTTTACTACGGGAACATAATCAACAGAAGCCGTTTAGCTCCGAAAGTCGCTGTCACCAGAGCTTTTGTTGCTCTTGGCTCACGTGTATTGGTAGAAGAGACAAGCTGGATCGCATGCTGAGGGTCAGTAAGATACAGTACATATGTATTGGTACTTTGGGGTCATCACTCTCTTTCTCTTTGGTGAGTGCTTTTAAAACGCCCAGTAAAAACTTGATTCATGGCAGGGAAGCTTATGTCTCGCTGGATCGAAATTCGAGGAAGATTTTTAAGTTCTAGTACTCTTTAAAAGTAATTAAATCAATTATTCAAATTCAAGCCATCAGAAGGAATCTGCCAAGGAAGTCCTAAGTTAAGGTACTGTTTAAGGACCTTCCCCTTTGAAAATCGTGGGGGTGTTCTTTGAGGCAACACAGGTCCCATTTATATGGTCGCGGGTACCCGAGATAACCCTCCCCACTGAGGCAACTTTATCAAGTGTTTGCATGTGAAAATGTAGCCCCTGAAGGCCGAGTGAAAGTTGACCCTACATGATTATTCATAACTCTTATTGAATAATCAAAAATGCAAATATTCCTCTTTGTATAAGTTTCCCTCAGTCATTTGATCACAGTGGGTTTTGCCGAGTTAATTTCCCCCCGCCCCTGAACCAGAAGCATATCGTCTAGTTCTGGGTGACATGCTTCTAGTAGAACAAATTGCTTCACCCTGACGACATATATCCGCGCAGATCCATGCGCATGAGGTGGGCCCTCGCGTGGATGTTGTCCTGTTGCGTGATCAAATGGCGAGAGTTGCAAGATTCTCTTATGGATTTTTCACAGCGATGGCAGGGAATGAAAACCAGGACGCTTATATGTAGTTTTATGCTCTGAGCTAATGGAAAAGGTGAGTTTTTCAGGGTCGAAAACAAGACTTCAATTTCGCACTGTGAAGGAATAATATCTGCTCACGCTAGTTGTATGTGTAAACATTTGCGTTTGCTCTGTAAAGAAAGGTTATGTAAGAAAACTCTCTACTCGTATCGAGTTAATTTGTGAGTTTCTCAAGCAATGCTTAATCATAACCCAAAACCTATTTTTGATAGTTTCTTATTGTTTCTGCCTGTCTGGCGAGTTTGCAATAGTTTTTGAAAGGAAATTCTGACGCGCACAAGTAGCTCATTTGCATAGTCGTGCACTTTCAAGTCCGAGTCGGTGTTTTCAATTGTCGACAAATCGTGAGAAAGATTTATTTCGTTATCTTTTGCGCTGAGATGCTGCAACAAATCTTACCAACACCAAAAGGCTACTAACATCATGTGTATTTCTCCAACATAGTGAAATTTTATACTGCGAAATCAAAATAGACAAGGAGTTTTGATAACTCGACCAACAAAATCACTATTTAAGTTGATTAAAGAAAGCGTCATCGTAACTTTGCTGATTGTTTCTGCTCTATTCACATATCTTCAGCTAAGCTTTCAATATGTTCTCAAACATTTATTAACCTTAAACATATCTAAAAACTATAGAGATATTGTATGAGTTCGATGTACGTCTTCACACGAAAGTGCGGAAGTCCAATTTGTCATGTTTACTGACTACAAAACAAGCATCGGGGGGCGCTCTTATTCATCGACAACAAACAATTTATTGGATTTTTACACACAAAAAACTGAGCAGTATGTACAGACGTAAACTTGTTGGGCCTTGATAAAACATCAAGCATTGCTTAAAAATCAGGCGAAACTCAAACTTGCATTTTTTTTACTTTTCGGTCGCGATAGACTCTGGCGAAATCCCCGCAAGCGTGTGGCAAGAGGAGGAAAACTTTGAAGTCCTGAAACGCTGCTATATCCTAATATATCCAACTAGTTTTTCCTGTGCTATGGAAAAGCTTTTAATCTTCAATATATGTGAAATTTAGGGTGGAATAATGCGTCGCCTTTGTAAAAGAAGCAGCGGAGCACAACTTGATCAGTGATGTAAAGCGGGACATACCTAAATTCGACACTGCCTTACTTCACTCAAATTGGAGCAGCTTAGGACAAAAATACTTAAGAGTCATGTCCATAAATATGGAAAATTACTCGGCAAGGGTCGAAAATTCGATTTCGCTCATATTTTTACGAACCGCTGCAAGCAAGGATTCAAGCAGCAATAGATCAAACGGTGATCAAACGTAATATTTTGGTGTAGTGCAAAGCAAGCAACTATCTACAAATCACTTAGCCGTTTTTGACTTAGATGCAGTGGTGATCATATGTGTCGAAAGAGGGTCATAGATTCATGGTATTCGACCATTAAATAAGTTGACAGTTGGCGATGTACATCGGACGTTGTGTAAACGAAAGCAAACTTCTGCTTTGTGTGCGACAAATGGTGACGGAAACACGTCAAATCGGGTTTTGGACCTGCCTTTTACAGCAAATAAGGTTAGAACATTTCGAAATTATCAGCTCTGTGTCTATTTCAACTTAATATAGCTCAAGACATGTGGCGCGTGCTAAAATATATGTCTAACCCGTAAATTGAAATTTGACGACGGATGGTCAAATATCTGCATGTTTAACGTACTTTGAAAAGTTCTCGCGTCGCTCACAATCATTTGCCCAAAGAAATTTTTACAGGAATCTGTAGACCATCCTTCTGCGATTCAACCACCAGAAGCTTAATCCATTTGAAGGTTTCGCACATGGTGAAAATCAATTATTTTTACGAAGTACTTTTAAGTGAATGAAATACATGTCTTCGAAATTTAATTATTTTGCACCCAACAAAAACCGCAACATTCCCTAAAATCAACCCAGTACACAATTAAACATTACACAAAAATATTTGAGCGTTTTAAAGACGGAAAAATGATGTGATTTTGCATGCGAGGCTCTCAAACTTGTTTAATAAAATGGTGCGTCAAATGACGATTTTAACGGAATTTGGTAATTTGCATATTTCTTTGAAATAAAAGGATATTTGGCCCAAAAAACTATCCAGTAGTTTTTGCCACACCCTAGCCTATCTACCATAGGAATATGAGCGAAATCGAATTTTCGACCCTTGCCGCGAAATTAAGAATTTGTCTGATTTTTACAGGCAGGCACTCTAAAGCGAAATTCCAACGGACATAAACGTTTTGAGTTGTGGGCCAAGAGCAGAAAACATTTCGGGAATTTCGGACGCCATTTTCCCGGCGCTACATCCGCAAAAATCCTCGCAGCATGTACGCGCGTGTGCAGCACACGATGGTGCAATTTGCTCTAAAAATAGAGAAATTGTCCCATATCATAGGGACAGCCACAACACTAGAGATGTCGCGCGCTTACGGTCTCCGTATCCGATTATGGCTCCTGATCATACATTAACATAATTTATACATTCATGTGAGCACTAATGAAGTTCTAGTCCACTTGTAGCCTTATGATACCGCTACGTGTAGTGTAGTGAAGCTCGACTTATAAATCAACTGTCTAAAGTTTATCAAATATTCGTCTCGCTGGCAACAGTCTAAAGCTGCTGTGTAAACACCTGTCTCGCTGCTGTTGCTACAGCTTTTTTGCTCTCGAGAATATCCTCGAGTTTCACCTAAAAAACAAAAACTTTTTTCTTTTATGTTATTAAACTGTCGATCATCAGTAGTTTTCTGCTGATCCCGCGAGTGCGAAAGAGGAAAAGAAAGCTAGGGACCTGGAAAACACCCTTTCAATTCGAAATTCAACATAAGTTGTAACCTGCTTATCAATTTGTGATTTGATTGTTAATTAGCCATAGCCACAGTTCTGTGCTTCTTGCTGTTGTTGCTTCGCCGATCCGTGGTCCATGTTATCACATCCTACTCAGGTTAGCTTACATCGTTATGCTTTGACAACTCATCGTTGCAGTACCTGGTTCTTTTTTTATTAGTATTATTTTAACAAGGGTATTTAGTTACAATTATCGCTATTTATAATTTGAGATTTAGAACTGTTGTCTCCCAGGAAGTCATGATAATCAATATTTTCCAGTTCACCGCCATGAATAATTAGTTTCAACCTTTGCTCAATCTGAACATTTTCTCGCAAATTTATTCTAAATAACCCACATTCCACTGACCGACTGGCTATCTTGTGAACGCGTAAACTGATTGGTTACATAGGGGTGGTCTAATTCTACGGTCAATCTTTGAAAATGGCGTCACAATCTCCTCAAGTTGGTGAATCAAAAATATCTCGGTTTTTACCATGTTTATCGTCAAATGACTCGGGAATACGCCTCCCGCTGAAGAATCAGCCGATTGAACGTAAACTAACGAGCGTACGGTTTAAATAGGGAAACTGTGGAATAATCAAATTTAGACTACTGAGAGACAGTCTTTTGTCTTAGGGTCTGACCAGTGTTTATCCGTCAACCCGAACATGTCTCGTCCCAGTCCCTGCTCGTCTAAAGCGTCTGGCCTCATACTCTCTGTTTGGGTCGGGTTGTTAGAAAGCCGGTTAACGCTAACCCAGGATTAAAAGTTAACCGAAGTCAATTTTTTTGGTTTAAAAATGCTTTTCAGTGTTTATGTTTTGTGCAGTTTGAAATTATTCAAACTCAAAACTGAGCGACAAACAAAATAAACAGAAAACCTCACCGAAAAGTTGCAAATTTGAAATCAAAATTCTCGCTAACCCTGGGTTAACTTTACCGGGTTTTGAACAACCCGGCCCTGATTTCGAACGCACTGCCCGTAGCCTAAATTTAACTAGGTCATTAATTACCAAGATACTTACCGCAAGCTTCGACAAGCCTTTCTTCTATTTAAAACGATGCCGCTGATGCCCGCGTAGATATTTCCATTCCAATTCAGTTTAAAGTTGATGTTGAGCAACAATTTCCCTCATTCTACTAAAAACAGCATTGTTGAGCTGTTCGAAAGTCTTTTTCTCACTTGTTTTATCATTTCCTGCCTGTTTACACTTTTCCGCATTGAAGTCTATGTAAATTTGTTTCCAGCCAATCCAATGTACGATTGGGGCAACATTTTGTTGTCAGCTTCATCGGGTTAATCGCGTTGAGATGTGAAAGATAGGTATGACAGTAATCTTGTCCTATATTCCACGCGGCTCTGTTTCTTTTGCTCTTCAGGAGGATTAAATTGAATACATCTCGTGGATTATAAAGTGTCTGAAAAGCTGGGGTGGCTTTGACTGTAACAGGGGAGAGCGGGGCTGATATTCCTGTGACATAGTGCCCTGACATCTATCTGGCACATCCCCCTCTTAAATTCTCTCTATTATAGAGCGTTTTCACATTGCCAAAACAATAAAATGCCTACGTGGTGTAACTTATCTCTCGGAAACAGAAAAACAGTTTCTTACGTGAAAAACAATGCGGTGCACAGATTGATTTATCAAACCCGACAGGGAGAAAAAGCCCACGAGTACTATCGACTGGAAGAAGCTGATAAGGAACTTGTGCGAGGAGACCAACACAGAGGATAAACCTGTAGTTACTTACAAGGGAGGATACGTTGAACAAGACTTGTTACAAAAACTGAACTTTCCAAGTATCAGTTTAGAAGTATACGGATGTCCCAAATACGATGTGTTAAAACCTAATATCTGCAATCCGCTTCCTGGTTGTAGTTGTCATTAACAGGAATCTATTCGTCATTTCCCGTTAAAAAAAACTGTCACGTGTTTTGGTGTTGGTTGTCTACGAATGTTGTATAAAACAAACATGGTATTATTAGTTTTATAAACACGCTTTTTAGAAACAAGTTTTTTGATCATTGTCGTTCAAAAGATGTTGATTTGAAAACAAAATAAACATTAAGAAACTGGATCGGTACTCGGACCATTTAAGTCAATTTTATTTGAATGTTATGTGTACGGTTCAGTTTAGATACTCCGAGCATTTTTTAAGTATTAGCATTATGGCTCCAGGTATTAACTTAGATTCGGAGCATGCAATATTTGAGCACGTTGAGTAGCTCCTAATCATTTAGTAAGAGCATATTCGAAAAGCAATATTTGTTCACGTTGAGTAAATTATAATCACCAAGAGCATATTGAAAAATGCCCCGCACCGTTTGAGTATATTACAAGACTATCTAAATTACTGAGAGTGCATTCAACGACGTTAGCAAAAAGTACGCTTATTACATGGCTAGCTCCGTGAGCGGGCAAGATGAATCAAATCCTGCGCTGTGATTGGCTACCCGAGCGGGCAAAATGGAGCTATCTTGCCCGCTCGTGACTACCCGCCATGTCCCGCAAGAAAATTTCCCCCGAAAGCCATGTAATAAATCCTTTATTGACCAAGCTTGTTCGGTCAAGATGGCTTGATATTGGCCTCGTTCTTTTTTTGCGAGTTTATAGACCTCGACTCCGTCTCGGTCCATAAACACGCAAAAAAGAACTTGGCCAATATCCAGCTATCTTGACCTCACACTTGGTCAATAACCCATACGTCTTGTGTGATTTCTTTATAAAATGAGTGTAACTCAGCCACAAAGTATTTCTTTTTGGCTAATATGCACTTGCACAGCTAATAGCGCGCGCTCCAGCGGTCCGGATTTGCCGATCCGGACCCCGAGTACGAACCGCTCCGAAATTTCTAACTTTTGGCAAGTTTTGTTACACGGCAAAACAACGGAAAATGTAAGCATTCAACACTGTGTCAACTTCTTTAAACGTTTTTAGCGCTTTTTGTGCCCGAAATGTCAAACGCTAGCGTACGCCAGATTTGAGATGAACGGTTTTAATTCAAAACTCCACACAAAAGGTGCTTTCAAAGCAACTGACCGTAGAGAGGAAAAATAAACACGTTATTTGCCGGTCTTAGTCGGTCGCTATTGGGAAAAACGGTACCCTCGGTCTTTAGTACGGTCCCAGGCCTGCGGCCTCGCGCCGTACTCAAGACCTCGGGCACAGCTTCTCCCAATACAGACCTCCCGGCCGGCAAATAACATACATATATTTAATTAGGTTTCCAACAAAATGTTCCTCTTTTGAACAACATTTGGACTTTGAGAGTGTATTTCGCCGTAGTAACTTTTAATTACTCGAAACGATTTCAATTTGAGTAGATCTCAATTACGCAGAGTAGACTTACGAGCAGTATTCGAGTATATCGCCCTAGTAACCTTTTATTTAATACTCCGAGTGATTTCAAATCCGAGCATGCTCCCAATTACTCTAAGTATTTTAACGAGCAGTATCTAATTATTTAGCCGTAGTAGCATTTTAACACTCAGAGCGATTTCAGATCGGATTAGCTCTCAATAACTCAGAGTATTATAACGGGCAGCATTCGAGTATATGGAGAAACTTTTAATTAGTAAGAGCGATTTGGAAAACAGTGTCTTGAGCATTGTTTGAACGTATTGAGTAATTGCTTATTACTCTGTTCCATTAACATGAAAATTTTTGTTTGGTATTTCCTTTGAATGCAGCAATTAGTCGTTCAACTGATTTTATTTTCCGTTATGTTTAAACTAATTCCTTATAATAATAATAACTGTTTATTCACAAACCCATAGGAAAGTGAAAAGGAGATAAAAGAGGTTATCCGCTTCTAGTTTATCTCCTGATAATAAAATAAATTAAAACCAGTTTGCCCGGTTTTCTAACAAGTTATGTCCGCTATGAGGAATCATTGAATTCAACGGTTCTCAGAAACTAGTTTGACTGGTTTGACGGTAGGTGCTTCCTAATTGTTTCGCAGCGAAAACTTTGTTCTTTCTCTATGTAAGCTCGATATCACCCGGATGGTTGGGCGGTCCGTTCACCCCACTACAATACCTACGCACATCTCTGTTAACCCTTAGACTGCCAAATTTTCACAAAAAAATGCCGTTTTTAAAGTGCCTATGAAGTAAAAAATAATTGCTGCTTATTTGAAAGGCTTTTCAAAGTAAAGAAGAACGGCGTTTTTCTTTTTGGAATGTCTGCCATGTCGCTAAATGGGCCTCAGTTTTGCTGAAAAAGCTATTGCTTTTTTTTACCAAAAGATAGATTTCCCCAAGATTAGATACGAAAATGTACAATATTTTAATTTGGCGCACGCGCATAAGCTAGAATTTGCCTTTTTTTGTTTTGCGAATTTTTTTTTCTTGCCCCTTTCCTTTCCTTTTTCTCGGCTCTTTTGCTCTCGCTACCTTTTGCGTTTCATAACAGGTAGCGAGAGTTACCTTTTATCAAACGCAAAAGGTAGCGAGAGTAAAAAGGCGTTTCATAAAAGTTGGGTGTTGATCATGTACAAAGCCTGAAAATGGGACCCTGATCAAACATAAGTATATTGGGCCATTTTGCCACCATTTTTTACCAAAACTGATAACGTTGTGTTTCAATTTGCTACGTCAGAATGCTGTCGATATCTAAAACCGCCCGTTGTGCGGATAGATCTATCCTAGCTCTACTATCTGCTTATCAAGAATAGCTGGCGACATTTAAATTGATGACGTCACAATTGGTACAAAGAGCACGACCACTCCGTACGCGTATATGCGCCGTTGGCAGTCAAAGGGTTAATATATATCTCCTTCACGGCTCGTTGCCTAAAAATGGCCCTTGCATTCTCAGTAATGTGCTGCACTGAACGCCTCAGACATTTCTAGTATTTTATCATCCATTGTAATTTAATATATTTTCCTTATATTGGTTTCGTTGTTGTTTTCTCATTTTTATTCTGTAAGAGCATTGAGATTTTTTAATGTAATGCGCTAGAAATAAATTATTATTATTATTATTATTATTATTATTATTATTATTCAACCGGATACATATCTTAATCAGTGATGTCATTCCATTGAGATCACCGTCAGCAGGTTCTATACCCATGTGAGTTGAATTCCCTCTGTTACTTATAACAACGTATTCTTTTAACAGGTAGATGCGAAGACATTAAACACTACAAAATGAAAACTAATTCCTTCGGTTTCAAGTTTTTACTTTCCGTCATGTTTGTTATGCTGGTGCTATTATGGCAATTGCAGAACAACAACCTTTCAAATCGCAATATTTCCATCTACAAACCTGCCATGAAGAATCCACAAAGACGAAAAGTGAATTACACATTACATAGCCCCACGAAGTCTTGGCTCATCATTTACTGGTCAACATTTTTTGGAAAGCGTACACATCTTCGAAAAAGTTGGAAGAAGGATAAATGCCCAGTACCATGTGAGGTAACAAGCGATATATCTCGAGCAGATAAGGCAGACGCTTTTGTCGTCCATGCTAGAGATCCACACATGCTTCCTCCTATAGAATCTGTGCCGTGGATTCTGCAAACACGAGAAAATCCGGTCTACACACCCTGTTTAACCAACGCCTCTTTTATGTCTAAATTCAACGTATTAAAAAGCTATCGCTTGGATTCAGACTTTCCTGATCCTTCTATTTTGTTGCCCGAGCTAACACCGCCGATTCCTTTTAAAGATAAAACTGGGCTCATCATGGCAGCATTCACACATTGTGAGCCTGTGCGTACAGAATACATGAGACAGTTGATGAAGTTTGTGCAGGTCGATTCTTATGGAGCCTGTCTTAAGAACGCTAAGGGCCTGGAAGCGAAGTATTTTAAAGGAAACGGCACGACCTTCATGTTTAAACAACGCAAAACTGAACTGGCCAGAAACTACAAGTTTACCTTAGTATTTTTTAATCAGGACTGTGATTACTTTGTCGATGATCAACTAACCCATGCATGGAATGCAGGCTCGGTCCCCGTTGTGATGAGTACAGATAAACTAGATGAGTTCCTTCCAGGAAATCTTAAACATTCCGTTATCAAAGTGCGTGATTTCAAGAGCCCAAAACATCTGGCTGATTACCTGAAGCGTCTTAGTAATAATGAAAATAAGTATAGCAAATATCTGGAATGGAAATGGAAAGGTTATGGGAATATCGCTGGAACTGTTATTGGAGACTTCTGGAAGCCAAAATATCCATTGTATTGTCAAGTCTGTGTTGCACTTTCACACGGGCAAGTATATAAAGATGGTCTTAAACCAATGTCATGCAAGACAAGGACTTTTGAAGACTGGGGAATAACAAAAGGAGGCTAGCTTTGAAAATAAGACTTTAGAGGAAGAAAGAGAAATAGAGCTTAAGACTGAAAGTGTGAACTAGAAGGGACAGAACAAGTCCTCGATACATAGAATTGATGTGAGTAAAGGAAAGTATACACTGACGCAATAAATAAAAATGTAAACCATTGTGTTGTTGTTCTGGCGACGTTGGAGTACCTCTACTCCGAGAGCTTCAACCCCCTACATAATATTACCAAATGTACAGGGATTGTCGTTATAGATCGTTTTCACTGTCACGCAATAAAAAATAAATCAAAAACCACGAGGTGGATGAAGTCAAGAAAATGCGATCTTAGCGAAAATAAAGAAAGAAGACACTTCTCCAGGTTCAAGGTATGCACGTTACCCCAAACTTCAGATATTTGTCGAAATGTTTCGCACAAATTTACAGAGCCCTGTATGGAGCCGCCATATTCCTGTCATACTGGTGTAACAGTCCGGGGTACACCAAAGTGGCGGACAGAAATTAGTGTAACCATCTGAAACTTACTCTAATTATGTATCTAGGTCACTAATTATCTGTACTGCACAAACATACCTTTACATCGACACTTTTCCTACTACATTTAGTTCACAAATGGCTACTGAAAAATCACGAGATAGCAAGAGAAAATGAGATAAGATCTATGTCGTTCAAAACTTTATATGTTTTTTTATTTCTTAATTGAAATTTTCGGTCGGTCTATTTCAAAATGTTTCAAACCGAAATATTTTCGCGGCGTTGAAAATGGCTCGTTTAGATGAACAAACCATCTTTATATTGGCTCACAAAAAAATTACTTTAATAAAGTCTTTATTATAAATGATAGGAGGTCGCTTTCTTGAAACTTAAACTCAAATTATCCGCCAAGTATTAGGGAAAAAATATTTCTTCTTTAACATATTTTTTTCGGTAATTCGCTGAAACGAATTCGTGTGCGGTCCATCTTAGGGGTCCGTATTAAGAAAAAAATATGGGCTTGGAAAAAACCTGTAAGCATCTTAAAAGGCCTTTGACATTGAAAAACTAAATTAACAAGGACAGCAATATTTGAAAAGCCCCTTTGGGAAAAGTCAATTAGGGATGTTGTAATATCTTGACGAGCTTGGTTGGCGCTCGCTGTGTCTCGCGCATGTTATGCTACAGAGAGCTAACACTTTGTCACGCGAAAAAAAAATGTTGTAATAGGAAACCAGTTTTTGAAACTGTTCCAATATTTTGCTTTTAGTCGGTCAAACTATAATTTGTTACGTTTGTAGAAAACGTTTGTGCTTTTCTCGTTGCCGAGCACACCGGTAGGAAGACTGTTTATTTCAGCATTGTTTAAAAATTGAAAAGACGCGGCTGTTTGGAAGGTTTGACTTTGAAATTGAGGATAATTTTGAATTCATTATAGACGAAGAAGAAAATAAGGGTAATGGAAATCAGGGCAGAAACTCAAGACACCTCGAGCAGAAATAGGAAACCCCCAATTAATGGGCTTTTGTTGCGATCGTTTGGCCGGAGCTTGCAAATGCTGGCCCAACAATGTTGTGTTGTTGTGTTGATATGTTGCGATCGTTTGGCCACGACTTCAAGTTTGAAAATAGTCAAATTGTTTATGCAACATTTGCGGATGTTGCGTTAAGTCCCGGCCGGGGCTTTACGTGCTACGCAGGGAACAACACACACAGGTAAAGATCGACACACACAGCTTTCTTTTTCGAGTACATTTCTACTAACACCATTCTACCACCACACTTTTGCTGATCATTTTTGTGTTCGGTGTCATATATTTTCCCATTTGGGATCACATATTTCCTTTTTAAATGCAACTAGTTTTTGCAATTTCAAAGGACAGTTTAGTCATTTAAACTAAAGAGTAGCGAAATAAATAAACGACGTTTCGACATCGTCGGATGTCATTGTCAAGTAAATGTGAAGGTTAGTTCTTGCGTTATAAATAGATCAACAATTATGCGCATAAGGTGGCAAAAAAAAAACCACAGGAAAAACTGACTATTATGAAACTATGTCAATTAAACAAACAATTTTGTTCTGATTGAGTCTGACTGAGTATTGATTGCTCGCTTAAGATCCCTGATCTATAACACTTCATATGTCAGGCAGTCAAGTTTACTCCTGCATTTCTTTAAGATGGTAAAATGGTCTTTGAGGTTCCATGCCTCATGTTCGTTCTTGATGTGGTTTCCGATTCCGGCTGAGCTCTGATGTTCGGCAACACGTTGAAATAGGTGCCGGTGAGTGTAGCCGACATAGCTTGCATCGTACAAGCCACACTGGAATAAATACACAACGCTTTGCTGGTTGATTAGCGGGGGCTTTCCCTCGCGCATCTTCACATCGTCCTCAATTTTTCTGCTCGTGAATACCGGCTGTAATGTTTTTCCTATTTTTTTGCTCAAACCTCGTAGTTGTCTTTTTTTTTATCTTTAAACGGTAGTACAATCCTAGTACTGTCAATACGACTGTTAGCGTGATTTTTTTTTGCTTTCAGTAGCATTTGTCACCGAGGTCAAAAACCGTGAAATGGTGGAGTCAACAAGATGTGCAGAGTACTGTAGTTTGAGGAAAAGATCTTTCAAACGTGCGCATTCGCTGAAGAAGTACTCCCAAGTGGAGGATAGGTGGTAAGCTCTGTTGAGCATTGTTCTTATAAGCACTCTGTAAGTCTCTAATAATCACCTGTGCATATTCGGCCGTAGTTACAGTTTTTATTGACATTCCTCCCGTGCAATCCTCCATAGGAGCTGAACATTCCTCCTCATTGCCTATGGTGAATGCTTTCGTAAGTTCGCTATCACAAAAAATCCGAAACGTTTTGTCCTAGCCCCCACCTTTTGTACGCTGGGGTTGATCTCCCCTCGGTTACACGCTAAAGCTTTATCTCTATAGGGAGAATGAAAAAGAGACACAGTTTAGGAAAAAAAACTTGGTTTATTGCGGAATTTGAGCCGCTTAGAGTTACTTTGAAAATAAACTATCCCGTTCTATTTTTAATAATAGTGACCTACAAAGAACATCACTAATTCAAAAGCAACTTCAGCTTGTTCAGACTGAGGAACGTTTTCTTAAATCACGTTGTAGCTCCAACATAGTTAATTGAGGGAGATGGTTAGGAAACTTGGCAAAGTTCTTTGTTGTATGTTTTTGTTGGCTATTTTGGGGTTGACCCTGCACAAAACCTGGCAAAATACAAAAGGTGGTTACGTGTGCTCATGCAACTAATCAATAGAAGCACTGCGATTATGTAATTCATGCATAGTCAATGAGCATAAAACAAAAGACCTGCAGGGTCAAGGGCCTTCCAACGTAAATCTTAACCTGTTTGTCTGCTTCTTTGATGTTTACCGGCCTTCCTAACCATTTTCCTATATTAACTATGCTCCAATCGGTTTAGACTTCATCTAAATGCCGCGTTTTCCTCCACAAAATCTCTAACTCTGGGAATGTCATTATTTCTCTTTAGACATTGTCCTGAGGTGAGTTGTAGAGAAGGGACGCAGTAATTAGTTTTTATGTTTACAACTTGTAAAACTGATGATACAACGAAACGTTAATATAACACCGACAAAATAAAGGTCGAGTTATAATGTAGCTGTGCTACAACAACGGGCATGTGCAGATTCGATTGGCTTCGGTGAGAGAGTTTAAAGTCAGTACAAACCTATCTCAAATGTCATAAAAAGGTTACACACTCTAAACGCGTTTTAAGTCCTGGTTTTAACTACAAACAAAACTTCTGAGAGGAAAAATAAGGCAATTTTGATTGTATTGCTCCTAATTCCGATGCAAGTTCCTCCTAGTTCCTTGCAAAAGACTATATTCGTACTCTCGGTATAGGACTGGAACTAGCCTGCAACTAATGCCTGATTTCAAACCGAAAAGGACTAGGTACGAGTCTGTAAATTATGGGATTAGCAACTATTGATCCACATAGTCATAAAGTGCAGATCAAGCTTTACAAAATCCCCGGGTTTAGTGTAAATAGACCCAACAGTAAGCAAGATACGGCCATTTAAAAATGTCAAAATTTACAAAGAAATGTATGGCCATCCGGACGCTGTGTCGGAGTGTGTCCGGATGACCAAACATTTCTTTGTTAATTTTGACGTTTTTAAATGGCTGTATCTCAGTCAAAACTAGCCTGATTAACACCAAACTTGGGGATTTTGTGAATCTCGGTGTGCTCTTTCCGACTATGTGGATCAATAGTTGCTTATCCCATAATTTACAGACTCTTACCTAGTCCTTTTCGCTTTGAAATCAGGCAATGAGCATGAGTCTCTATTGCAAGCTAGTTCCAGTCTAATACCAAGAACACGATTTGTATCCAGTCCAAATCTTAACCGTCGATAATCATTGCTCTTGTAAAATTCTCATACCTAAGTTATTTTCTAACGTTTCCTTCAGTTCGGATGTTACAAAAACGACTATATAGTGATTTTATCATTTAGGCAGCCGTTGCAGTGCCTAATAAAGTTTACAACTTTAACTATAATTAAGAGGTACACTGACGTTAAAAATGCGACCTTAATTTAAACATCATTTGCAATAATATTCTTTTAGATAAATAATTCACTCTATTGAATATTATTCTTTAAATAAAACCCACAAACAATTCAAAACTCAACGACGGGGCAGTATCCATTATTCTTTGAACTTGGGTACCTATGCAAACTGTGTAATGTTGGTCACGTGGTATCCAGTCGGATTGTGCGCAGTTTGTTTTGATGTGCCAGGATGCAGGCCGCTTCATTTGAACCCCCGCAGTACTGCGACGACGAGAACACAGTCAGCAGTTTGCCGTTCTGTTGAACCTGGTAAGTAATAACAGTGAAAGCAAGAGCGAAACTTTGTAGAAGTACATCTCCGAATCTTTTCTCTAGATTTGCAAATGCAGAGCACTTTCGCCAAAAATTCCAGCTTGAATTCCTAGAAATTTCCAGTGGCGAATGGAGCAATATTTTCTGGAATTTCCGGAAAAGAGGACAACCTGACCAGGCATAATCAAATTTTTGAACATTTCTTACCTCAGGGTCGACCAGGTTTTTTGGATATACAGTGCACAGGGGGATTTTCAATAGAGTATACGGTATTTTGACGCCAGAATTGGGCCTTTTATGGACATAAAGTATATCACGCTTTTCCAAATTTTGGTATTCCGCATGAATCTGAGGGGTAATTTGGGGTATAATGGGTTTTCCTTTTCAGGTATATTGGTATACCACTACTCCCACGGCCGACAATTTGATTTCCTCCCGGGATTTCCAAAGGTTCGCGCTCGAAGTTTCCGGAAACTTTCCAAGGAAATGTCTGTACCATTTGCTGCCGTTTCGAAAGTACCGGAATGTTTGGTTGAATAGCGTCCAAAGCGTCCAAAGTTCTAAAGAAGTCGAAGCCTAGTTATAGGAAAAAGGGAGAAGGGACTTAAGATAAATCCAAACGACAGCACTGCGCATCCTTATTGCAGAAGCTGTACAAATTTTCTCCCGTTATTAGTACACGAACGCGTGCACACACAACATTGCGGGATTTCTTGTAATCTAAGCTTGACAGGGAAATAATTGGTTGTTTTTTCTTAAGCCTATTTTTAAATCCAGAAAAAGCTGTCGAGAATGCGATTTCTCAAATCCGTCCACAGATTTTCTCTGGCTGTTAAGATTGACAATGAAGAAGTCGTGCCTTCAATTGACGCCTGCACTATTAGAAATTGGCTGAAATGGTCACCAGTCTATTCTCTTCCCATTACTTTATCAGAGTCATTAGTGTCATACCTTAAGCAATAAGAACACGTGATTCTTCTGTTTAGGTAAAGAAATTACTTCTATGTACTAACCTGAAAACCAGCTTGCTGTACTTCATGCGCCCTGATTACGTGGGTGAGTTGATTCCTTTTCAAGAAGGCGTCCAAGGCGTCCGCGCTAGAAAACAAAACAACAAAGAACTGGGTATAAGCTATGGACTGATTTGGGGCCAACGCAAGATTGCAGGCAAAACGTGTTCGGTGTTTCATGTAAAGCAAATCATTTGGCGCATGAAACAATGCCCTGGGGAATGCCAAAAGAGTTATGAAATAGCCGATAACGAAACATCTATCCACGTGACCAGGCTCCTCAATTCCAGGTGTCTTTCACCGGGGAGGAGAAGGGAGAATGGAGTAAAACTGGAAAGAAAAGATGAGAGTTCCTGGGAGGATTTCTATGGACATAAAGTCAGGGTTACAGGTAGGGAATTTCTTTTAGCTGTTTCCCATCCTGCTATGCAAGGGGTTACAACCATTTCTCATAAATACTGCAGAACTCTCCATTTCAAAATAAAAGTCCGTGTAGTTTATAGTCGTACCCCTTACCATTTCCTTATCCCAGCCCCTGCCAGTGGAACGTCGAGGAAACAGCAGAACAGCATAATGACAAACAACACTCAACTTACAAAGCTACAGAACACGTTCTCATCAAGGTTTTACGCTAAATTATATAAAGCTGAGCTTCTGTGGGTATCTATGTTCATATGAATCTGAAGACCCGAATGCTTTGATTATGACCACATCAACACATCAATTCAGATTGCTTCATATTTAAATAACAATATCAAATAAAATGGCAGATAAAGATCATAGAACGCTTGTGCTGATATTTGGCAAAGTATAATTAACAATCATTCCACGAGCGCGCGTTGGAAATGAAATGATAGATATCCAACGAGGCGCGTAGCGCCCAGTGGGCTATAATCATCTCATATCCAGCAAGTGTGAGTGGAATAATTGTTTTATCAAAAACGCCTCCAAAATATAGAAAACTAAACTGAAATAAAAATAAAAACGCCCCCCTTCCCAAAAAACAACAAAAAAATACGGGCACACTTAGCATGTTTTACCATATTTGTAGAACATGGTATAATGGCTCATATACCATGATGGCTAAGCCAATAAAAACTCTTGAATTACACAATCGAATGATTCAGTTTTTAATAACTGTATATAACCGTTTTTTTTTTCCAAAAGCTAACTAAAAGCTTCACGATTTCACCAGAATGACAGCTTTCATTTCTTGGCATCCTTCACTACATCAAATTTGAAGATCTGTAATCCACTTCCGTAAACCACCTTATTATATCGCTGAGCCGGTCCTGGGTGAGAAGACAACTCTGATTGGTTCCCTGAGCAGTCCGAATTTTGTAAGACAAACCACTAAGATGGACCACTCGCGAACTTATTTCGGCAAATTGCGTTTTTAATTCATCACACAAAATAAACCATTTTTTCCTAAGTATAAATTATTTTACCTTCATGGTTGGAGGACAATTTCAGTTTAATGCTGACAAAAGCGACGTGAGAAACGTAAATAAATGCTTATCTTTCGCGCGCGGGCGCTTACCGAGAAAGGATCGCGGGTACGCATCAGTTTATCGGCATATTAAATAGAGCCATTATAATTATAATTAAACACTTTATTCTTCTAAAAGCAGAAACCGCCCTACTAGTAGAACGATTATCATAACCGATCTTTTAACAGTACGTAGCAAATTTGTTACGATATGTGAGCTCAATAGTCGTGTTTCTCAGTCTTATGGCTGTTCACAAGGATTACTCGAGCAGTAAAAGTACGGCTTTCTTGTCAGCCTCTTAACTCTGTTTGAATGACCGCCACAAAAACACGCAAAAACCGTAAACCGCGAGCTAAATTTATGGTTTTCCGCAAACGCTCGATAATTTCTTCAACGCACACCGCCATATTTGGGGAGCAGGGATGGCGCAGTGGTGAGAGCACTCGCCTCCCACCAATGTGGCCCGGGTTCGATTCCCGGACCCGACGCCATAAGTGGGTTGAGTTTGTGTTGGTTCTCTTCTCTGCTTCGAGGGTTTTTCTCCGGGTTCTCCGGTTTTCCCCCTCAGCAAAAACCAACATACAGCTGATTCCAGCTGGCTGTAAGCTGTGCTCCAAGGTCACACATGGACCGTATAGCGGCTGCCAGAGGCGCCAATGTATGCTTTCGGTTCGACCTTGTTGAGTTGCGTCGTTGCTGTACTTTGCGACGGCGATTAGCCGCGACAATTATTATTATTATTATATAAATGTGAATGTACCCGCAAAACGGCACTCAAACCGCCAGAGTACAATAGACCCTCTTGTGATGCTGTACCTGATCCCCAAAACACTTGTTCTACTTGGCTCTGTAAAATCTTTTCATCCCAGCTCATTTGTGTACTTGGTGCATGGTATTTGACAATATAATCCAGAAATTAAGAGAGAGGATTTTCGATAAGCAGTTGGAACGTAGTCTTAAAGTTCCTTAAATTCACTTAATTACGATCTCGAAAATGTCATTTAACAATGTCACCACGCGTCACACCCACCTGAACAAATGAGCGGTACTTCTTCTCTGGTTGAAAACAAACCCCTCGTTTCTCTTCAGTTCCTTCACAACTTCAGGATTAACGTCCTCTGACCTACAACACAAGAATTTCAGATCAACCTCAGTCTTAAATCTCTATTTCTTAACTCGGCTGTGAAAACAACCGCTCATTCTACTCGCCCGGTGTTCATGACGCTGCGGAGCCTTTTAGTCCCTCCACTCTTGTAAGAGGAGTCTAAGTTTTGAGTCCAAAAAATACATACTAATAATAAATCCCTTTCAGATTCGTATAGCCTTAGATTCGCTAAATAAAGCACACAATCTAAGACACTACAGTATGGAATTTTTCCGCTCGTCTCTCAGACGACAGTCCTGTCCTGGTGTGCTGGTACACAAGCGCCGATACAAAAAAACAAACAATACTCTACAGCTAACCAATGACGACCAACGGCTCGTCAACAAAGAAAACAAAATGTTTATTCTCTTGTGAACCCATGCACTTTCGAGGACAAAGACGAAACTTCCCTTTCAGAGAGGAAGGAAGTGAAGCGCTCGGAAAGAGATGTCTGTTTCCTTGAACCACTGCAGTTTCTAGAGAGTACAATTTTCAGCACAATTCTCAGAAATTCGGGAAAGCACATAATGACGACCTAGAAATTGGAGTAGATTCACACCAACAAAACCTGAAAAGAAATTTTCTAGCTTTGAGAAACTCATTTAAAGTATTGAACTTCCGTTTCAGCAAAGTGACTGTATTCAAGATACCGAGGCGTGTGACGTTGTTTGCTAATTGTGACATTTGTTATTTACAGCTCACCAGGATCAAAACGGAAATAAAGAGAAAAGGAAAGAATAACAGTTGAGGTGCAATGACATCACAATGAAAACTGCCTGTCGATTGTAAAATAACTGACAGCAAGTGAAAGACTTGAGGCTGGTTAATGATATGGAACGCCATCAAGATGCTACGTTATTGCCGCCTAATTTGAATAAAAGGGTGTTATATAATTTTGAACAATAGATACGATTCAATCAAGAGATATTTTCGCTTCCCTTCCCTTAAGTTACTTAACAACAAGTCAATGTTTTTTTTGGTAGAACAAACATTTCTTTTTCCGTGACAATGCAAACGCCTCAACTGAAGCCTGTGAGTCAAGATGAAAGAACGTTCCCGCGAATATTTACACAGATAGCGGTCGAGCTTGTACAAGGTCAACAAAGCGAACTAACAACAGCGGTGACACGTAATATAGCTAATTTGAAAGTTAATTTTTGCATAGTTGTAGAGGAGGAATAAATGGGTGTAGTGGAGCAGAGACGGAACGGGATTTTTCAGTTCTGCTTGACACCAAGTGAAGACCAGAAAGTCCCGGAGCATTATAGCGTTTGAGATGTACCCTTGAATGTTTCTTTCTCCGCTCGAAGAATTTCAAGAGAATCTGTCGTCTGAGTAACAAAATTTGGAGGGAAGAATGCAGACAAGCGGTTGAATCGACTAATATACTGACAACAACACACCAAGTGATCGCCGGATAAAGAGGTGTTTGAACAAATGGGACCACATTCAGGAGAACAAATTTAATAACCTCGCCTTCTTTGTGTAGGTGAAAACTCAGTCACTAGGCAGTCCACATGAGTTGTGCAAACTTTTTAAAACTTCTCTTTCGCTCGCGAAAGGGCGATCTAACAGACGAAGACACATATTTCAACCGGTGTTTGACTGTCCTGGATGTCATTTTGCTGGGAATGGGTTCCATGTTAGGACCTGGTTTGTACGTAGCCACAGGACAAATCGCTCGAGATACAGCAGGGCCAGCCATTGTGATTTCTCTCATGATAGCAGCAGTCCCAGCTATTTTGTCTTCGCTGTGTTACGCCGAGTTCTCCGCTCGAGTCTCAAAGACTGGATCATCGTATTTGTATACATACCTCGCTCTGGGTGAGATATGGGCTTTTATAATTGGATGGAACCTTATTTTGGAAAACGTTCTCGCTAGCGCACTGCTGGGAAATGAATTTAGCAAGTTTGTGAATTCTGTTAGCGGCGATCGAATCTCAGATTTCATGACGGAAAATGTGGCTAATTGGACCGTGAAAGGGTTTCGACGGTTTCCAGATTTCATAGCTTTTGGTATCGTTATTTTCTTCGCTCTTATGGCTGCCACAGGGCCACGAAAACCAGCCTTGTTCATGCGATTTGCGACTCTGATCAATCTGCTGGTGGTGTTGTTTATTGTACTGTCTGGATTCTACTTCATGGACACAACTAATTGGGAGACACTTGAAAAATTCGCGCCGTTCGGATTCGATGGCATCATGCAAGGCGCATCTCTTTCTTATTTTGCGTTTCTCGGTTTCGACATCATTAACTCCGCCAGTGAAGAAACGAAGAATCCTCTAAGAGCCGTCCCATTCGCTAATGCTGTGAGCACGTACATTGGTGTGTTCATATACCTGATTACTGCAGCGATATTGACACTGATTATTCCGTACAACCAGCTCAGTTTCTACAGTCCGCTACCTGACGCATTCAGTTATACGGGTTTCAAAGTTGGCAAATACTTTGTTGCCATCGGTGGATTCTTTGGAATGTCAACCGCTATACTCACCTTCACCTACGCCGGCACCCGTTTAATTTACGCCATGGCAAATGATGGACTTTTATTTCAAAGTTTAGCTAAGATCAGTAACAGAACTCAGATCCCTTTAAGAGCTGCGTTAATTTTCGGCATCAGCGCGGCAGGAATTGTTTTATTCCTAGATCTCAATGACCTGGTTGAGATGCTGTCTATAGGAACACTTATGGCCTACACTGCAGTATCGCTAGCTGTTTTACTTGAGCGCTACAGACCTTCTTCGTCGAAATTTCAGGACGATGTCGAAGAGGACGATACGACAGATGACGAAACTGCCACTTGCTGTGTAAAGCTAAGTAGTGGGATAAAGAAACGATTCTCTAAATCATTAACAAGCCAAAGAACTAAAAACGACTTGCGCCCCAAGCTAGGGGAGACACCAAACCAGGAAACACATCGCATGGCGGGGCTTGCGTCAGCCTGCCTTCTCTTTTCCGTTTACGGTTTTTGTATGACCGTATCTCCTGGCAGTGGCTTGCCTCACATCGCGCAACAGAATCCTGTCGTCATATTTGTCTCTTGTCTAATGGCGCTTATTGGTGTCCTTTCATTGGTGTTACTGTTCCTGCTGCCGACCAGGCAGATGAGAGTTATACACGCAGTACCATGCACTCCGTTTGTTCCACTGACCAGTATCTTTACAAATATCTATCTGCTAACTAATTTGTCTCGGTGGACCTGGGCCCGGTTTGCTGCCTGGATGTTTATTGGTATGTGTTTTGTTTTCTCTTGCTGTAGTGACTTTGTGTTAAACCACCAAGTTGACCCAAATCTCCGCCTGGCTTTATAGAGATAGACAGTTTGCATGTTTAACACTTCTGCTAAGTCTAAAGAACATGACTCAAACTTTAGCAAAGCCAAACTAAAAACAAGGAATTGAGCTACTTTTTCCCCATGCTCTACCAAAATCTACAAGTCGATAAGATCTTGAAATCCGAGACAAAGGTTATAAATAACTTAAATCTTGACTAGCTCGACTATCTCTCGCTCTTTTCTCGTGGAGAACACAAACCCGATTCACTGGAGAAATTGCGTGGGTGATGATTGGCCAAAAACGTGTTAGCTGTGAACAGAAAGCATGCTTGTAGTGACACAGCACACTGAGTAGGGGTGGGGACTGGGGGCTCAAACTAGTTACCAGTTCATTCCTACGTGTCCATAGTTCAAATGTGAATCTAGTGTGTGACCACTGAAATGAAAGAATAGATATTAAGTTGTTAAGTTTCAACCCTCAGGTTTGAGTGCAAAACCCTGATGCGTGGCTACTCAAATGAAAACTACCTTGCAAAGTTGAGATTTGGGATGTTTTATTAATATTTTGACCTTGCAACTCTTGAGTGTGCACAACGCAATCTAATGAATATGTTGTGTGCTTGAAGGTATGGCTATTTACTTCATGTACGGCATCCATCATAGTAAACAAGCCTTAAATGGAGATGGTGACTTTCTACAGCGACTCACTCAGCCAAAGCGTACCGGGACACCAAGCAGTGACGAAGGACCTCTGTCACCGACCAGCGACAGCGAGAACGATGATGAAGGATTCCAGTCTAACTTATTGACGAGCGAGGATGATGCTCATTAAAGAGCACAGGGATTGAATGATTCTTTTTCTTGCTCTGAACAGTTACATCACGTGACATACTCACTATACACTTTTCACTCGATATTGTTTGTATATATATATATATATATATATATATATATATATACCCAATCTGTCAATCATACCGGGTTACCTAGCAACCTTATTAAATAAGGACATAACTAGTTGCTTCAGTTTTGTTTAGTGTGAACAATGAATAATTTTTAAAGAGAAAATGAAAGGGAGCTTATTTATCCTGGAAAAAAAATCAAATTCGAAATATTATTTCTTGAAGGTGCTTTAACCAGTGTTCGATATTTATTTTTATTCAAGTAATGATTTGAAAGCAGCTACAAAGCGGCTGTTTATTAAATTACTTGTTGCAAAATGGCTAAGTCATTTAAAAATTGCCTAAAACGCGACAAAAGGGTGCATGAAAGATGCGAGCGGATAACACGAGTCCCACCATGCTGAGGTCAGACTATGAAAGTTCCCTCATCATTCCTCCTGCGCTTTTCGAGTAAAACAAGATGCAAACACTCGAGTAAGAGAATGGCCGCGCGAAAGCTGGAGGTGGAGCCACCTCCTCAGTTTTGGCGAAATTCTCCACGAGTGACAAGACGTGAACAACTTTAAAATGGAATTCTTAACAGGTGACATTGGCAACACCACTGCTGCCAATTTCCCACATCAAAAAGCCACAGGAAAGTAGAGATAAGAAACACCTTCAAATTCAACACTGTACTGCCCCTGTCATGGTCTGTTTACGCCACAGAGGGAAACGTTTGTTTCCCGGGGTATCACAAGGATATGCACGCCGCCATTACTCATGTTCATGAGACAGTAGCGGCGGATTCAAGGGAACGCCTTCTACTAAATATTTTTAAGGCTCACACAAATCATGAGAAAATAATACTTTTTGAATCAATTTTCAAAATTACCAAATGTCGTTTAAGCTAAATAGCAAGATTTTTGAGTCAATTAAGTATTTTTTAAAATTTCATTTTTCAGTATAGGTAAGTACCGTAAAGGATCGCCCCACATAAGCTCCCAGGCCAAGCTACTTTGCTTCTCCGGATCGAATAGAACACTGGGAATGTTGTCGATAGAAGAGACAAGCCCACCGCCTTGACTGGGCAGCGGAATACCCCCATGAACACAAAAGATCTGCAAATATAAACAACGGCAGAATTTGTAAAATTTTCCAATTACCTTGAATGACTAATTAACGATAGTGGAGTAATGAGTTTACAATGAGCAAAGTCAAATATAGCAAGTGGTCACAGTTGGCAATTAAACTAAAATACTGGAAGATAACACCATAAAAATAGCTCTCTCTCTCTCCCTCCCCCTCCCCTGGGAGTGCTAACACACGTGATTTTATTCTGGGATAGCCATGTACAAATGACAGCAAATTGTTCGTACGTCATACCATTTTGGTTCGATATTGTTTCTTGTCTTTTGTGTCTTTCATTTTACGTAATCTGTGTCTAGTGCACGAAGTAGAAGCCAGCAGACATATATTTTTTTACAATCTGTAACGGACGAGCCCTGTCTTAAAAGCCCCGGGAACATTTCGTGCCCGCAAAACCATTTTTCATTAATCTCTATCTAAAAACAGCGACTTGTACACGCCTGAAACTTCTTGTATGAAGAGAACCTCTGTTCATATTAAGAATATGTGAACTGAAAAAACAGCTCTGTAATCATAAGGTTTGAGATTTTGCTATGGCTTTCCGGGTGCGAACACTTTTCGGGACCTTCGAGAAACGGGCCCAGGTCAATTACATGCAGATAAATGTGATATTCCTAATTTTGCGCACGCAATCGAATTTTACGTACATCATGTAGCCAAAATCGGTGGATTCAAGGCTTGGTTAATCTAGAGAGAATCAACACTACATTCAGTTATGCATCAAGCGGATGAAAGTTTTACCTTATTGTCTACAATGGCAGCCAGTGGTAGAACATCAAAAATGGCGTTCACTGCTTCCCACACCTCGTCGCCCAGTTCAGCGCCAAACTTTTGTATACATTCACTGACAAGCAGAACCCGAAAAAAAAAACCGGAGGTTAGTCAAAGTTAACTTCTTCTGTGTGAAGTCAGGGTCTCATTCTATATGATTAATCTTATTACAAGACTAATACGTCGTGTTAATGTTACTACATCATAACATCTTCTCAAAAACTACTCTCCGATGTCAATATCGAAGGCATATATAGTAAAAACCCGCATATAAGAAGCTACATTTTTCCAAGTTATCCTCAAAAGGTTAAAACAGTTTCTTGTTTTCTTTACAACAAATGTTTCTGTTGCTGGAAGAATATTGGTACCGTCTATGGTTTATAGAAAAATATGCGTATAATTATATCTAAATGACTGTAATCTAAACATATACAAACCATATCTATTTGATTTACGAATAAATTCTATAAAGTAAGAAGGTCTAGATAGCAGCAGACATGTAAAGATTTTAAGGAAAACGACCACTTTTTTAAGCTTAAAAGACATGTTTCGACAGAACTTCTGTCATCTTCAGTTGAATGAATGATTACAAAGCAAGTTGAATAATAAGTAGGCAAAAATGCTAATTAAGACAAATAGTAACAACACAACGTGAAAAGGTGTAAATTAAAAGGATAATTTTAAATTTACATGGTGTAATTGCTGATTGAGGCAAGGTAGTTCTTTTTGAATATGGATAGCCTCCTTTATCTTGAGTTAAAAGCTGGTAGTGGCGTGATCTAAAATATGAGTTAACGCAACTCCGCCATTTCGCCCCATCGTGTCTTCTATTGGAACCTACAATTATAACCTGGCCAAACATCTATGCAATCTTTTGGCGCCGCACATCCCAACTGAACACTGTGCTACAGACACTTTTACTTTTGTACAGGACATTCAATCTTTATCTATGTTTGGTAAATTTATGGTTTCCTTCGATGTGGAAAGTCTCTTTACTAACATACCTCTTGAGGAATGTATTGACCTGGCGGTCAATTACATTTCCGAGGGCAATCCTGACCTTAAGTTAAGTAAACTTGAACTTAGAAGCCTTTTCACTGTAGCCACCGCCCAGACCCATTTCTTATTTAACGGTTCTTTCCATGACCAAATTGACGGTGTGGCCATGGGGTCTCCCCTTGCTCCCGTATTAGCCAATCTTTTTATGGGACATCATGAAAAACTATGGTTGGAAAATTTTCAATGCTCTAAAATTTTATTTTATCGTAGGTATGTTGAGGACACTTTTTGTTTATTTCACTCGGAGCACGATGCTGTTATATTTTTTGACTACATTAACTCTAGGCACCCCAACATGAGGTTTACTATGGAAAAAGAACTTAATCGCAAATTACCCTTTCTAGATGTTCTTATTGATAATAGTGACACTAATTCCTTCCTAACTAGGGTTTACCGTAAGAAAACCTTTACTGGGTTATTAACTAATTATTTTAGCTTCACCTCGTACTCATACAAAGTAGGTCTCATTAGGACTCTTGTTGACAGGGCCTACAAGATCAACAACACTTGGTTGGGGTTACACGAGGATATAACCAAGCTTACTGAAATTCTCAAAAAGAACCTTTTCCCTGCCCATTTGATTGAAAAAGTGGTTAACCGTTACATCACTGGGACCCATAGCAATCATTGTCCCCGGGGCTACCCCCTTACCACCTCGCCCACGTTTTACTCTAAGCTGCCGTACATAGGCCATTTTTCTGTCATCACTCAGAAGAAGATTCTACACTTCATCAAGCGCTATTGTAATGATTTAGACATCAAATTAGTTTTTTCTTCCTTTAAGATAGGTAACCTTTTTGGTGTGAAAGACCCTATCCCCGGCGGGCTTCGTTCACGTGTGGTTTATAAGTTTACATGTGCGGGCTGTAATGCCTGTTATGTCGGCGAAACCTCCCGACATTTTTCCACACGCGTACGTGAGCACCTAGCCGTTGATAGGGCCTCTCACATCTTTAAACATCTTCAGAATTCTGAACGTTGTCGCTCATTGTGTTCAATAGACTGCTTTCATATTTTAGATCACGCCACTACCAGCTTTCAACTCAACTCACCTTTTCACGTTGTGTTGTTACTATTTGTCTTAATTAGCATTTTTGCCTACTTATTATTCAACTTGCTTTGTAATCATTCATTCAACTGAAGATGACAGAAGTTCTGTCGAAACATGTCTTTTAAGCTTAAAAAAGTGGTCGTTTTCCTTAAAATCTATAAAGTAAGAACCCATTTGAAATTTTATGCTAAAAGAGTTTCTTTTGTTAAGGTGTCTAAATGGAAATCTTAGCCTAACAGGTTCTCAAAAATTACGCCCTTATAAGCGGGTTTCTACAGTAACTGGCTTATCAGACAGTCTATTCTCCCCAGTCTTCATATTACAAGGATAAAGCTTAGAAGAAATAACCACAGCAAATTGCTTGTCACCTTATTCTGCCCCACCCTTCTTTATATTAACAGGTCCAAAGACAGTCTCTAGATACACGTCTGTCACGTCTTCTGCCCGGCTTTAAATTACCTGTGAAAGGTAAACATTTTCTGGATGTCTCTGGTCTCGTGGTTACCGCGAATCAGGAAAAACTTTGATGGAGCGAGAACTTTCTGGGCGAACAAGTATGCAACAACCTGCAGGGAACGACTACATCATATCACCATGAAATTACAAACAAGTTGAAGTTTAATCTTCTAGGTTATACATACTGGTGATTAAACAGATTAGGAAGATTGGGATAGAATGGCCCAGGATGGACAATGTTCTTTATTCAAACGGAAAGCCAGCCAGCCAGCCAGCCAGACAGACAGACAAAAAGGCAGGCAGACAGAACGGCAAACAAACAGACAGAAAAAAAGGCAGGCAGACAGAACGGCAAACAGACAGACAGACAAAAAGGCAGGCAAGAAGACAGAAAGGCAGACAGACAGACAGAAAGACGGACAAACAGACAGACAGGATGGACGTTCATCAACATTCAGATTCCAAGGCAACCTTTTCTTCGTCACAGAAAGAGCATTGTTAACTACTATATCCACAGCTACTTTGACAATGTTAAGACGAATTTCATGATCAATAACAGGACAGACGCATGAAAAACTGACGTCAATTTGTTAAATATTCTATTTTACTTATACCCCATTGCTTGTATTAATTCAACCGAACTTGTAAACGAATTCACAACTGAAGATGATCGTTGAACGATCGAAACATGTCTTGTTTTAAACCTAAAGTTGTTGTCCATTTTTTAAAAATTCTATCAGTTATATTTATTTTCCGTGAGCTGGTAAAATAACATCCCCCTACGCTGTGATTAGCTACCCAAGCGGGCAGGATGGAACTATCTTGCCCAGTCTCTGCCCTCTTGGGATTACAGGCTGTATCCCTCGAGACAATGGTCTTCTATATGCTCGGCGTGAGGTCTGCCAGAGGAGTTGGCTGAGTAGGGGCATGGGTCTAGAAAAAACTACACCACGAGCAAATTAGGAGCCGGGCTGGCCCCAGGCTGCCGGGTAAACTTACCTCTACTCCATTCTCCCCTCGATCAACGTAGTCTCCAAGGAACATGAAACTAGCAGGCGTCAGAACTGGGCCCATACGCCACAAAACCTTCTCAAAACAGACCAAGTCATGGAAATTACCGTGAAGATCACCTGAGAAAACAAACTGAGAGATTAGAACCTTGATGCCAAATAAGAGCAAAACCACGATCAAATCTTTATTTGCTTAACACGGCTTTTCTGCCGCGGGTTGCGTGTTTTCCCGCGCTTGGTGCCCGTTATAACTAACATCAAGTTCAGGTTAGTTTATTACATGAAATTACAAGCATTTCCACTAAAGTGACTCGGCACATTAGAAGGCTTGAGCTAACCAGGACCGGCCACGAGAACGTTACCAAACAAAACGTTTAATGAGCTAATGAGTAGCGAGGGATAATTCTTCATATTTTGTTTGGAAATAGGACCCTGTCATTACATATTCAGCCCAACAGTTTTTCGGGGTCATTTACACTGGCCTTCATTTACTCAATGAATCATGAATACCGTTCTTCGAGGTTTTGACTTAAGTGTCGTTGTGTCGTGATAACTTTTGACGCAATTTTGTTTCGGATTAAGTTACAGTTAAATCTTGCCAAAAAAAAAGACACAGAGGGCAAAATTAAGAGATGCAGTGACTGAGGACTTCGCAAAAAATCTTTTCTTAAACGTATTTGGAAGTTCACCCGGGCAGTTTAATTAAACGCATTGATCAGCACACGCAAATCTAAACCAACTTATATCCTTTCAACTGAAAGTCAAATTACAAGAGATGCGACTGACCTACGATGTATGTGGGTGACTTGACTCTTATTAGTCGAGGCTCCTTCTGAATAATCTCCAGTAGGGTCCGACATATGCACACCAGACAGTTCCCTAGGGACGCCATTTCCACGAACCCCCAGCTGAAGCTCTCCTTGGGCCCCCCTGATTTACTACTGTTGGGGGTCACTTTTATCGCCCGCTCGAAGTACCTCAGGGCTGACAGCATTTGGTTGGCATCTGATTGCTTGAGAATTAAATAGCATAAAACATCTTTATTAAAACATTGAACTATACAAGTTAGATATAATGGTGCAGTAATTACGCCAAATGCAACCCTAGACAGAGGAAATTTCTCACGTGATTTGCAATTTTACAAATTGTGGTGATTACAAAAAGTATCGCAAGTTTAAGAAGTTAATCAGCGCAAATGCACGCTGTTTATCAGTTAGGTGTATGGTCTACTACAATCCTAGGCCTTGATGACCTTGATGAAGCCTATTTATTTTGGATGTTTACCCTGGAATACTCCAAAGCGGAGAGGAGAACTTAAAATGTCTTCATTATTAACAGCTGTTCAGCTTGTGAGCCGGAAACAAGAATAATCCGGCTTTTTCATGGAAGAGAAAAAATAAAAACACACGGAAATTAATTTTAGCCCCTATGAGTGGGATTGGGGGAACTGAAAAAATGTCAAAATAAAGTCAGAAAAATAACTACACCGTAAACTAACCATTTTTTAAAAGTTCCCTATTTACGAATTTTTCTCAGATACAAGATACGGACTGATTCTTTTATCGACGAAATACTTGCGGCACTTAGATGCTGTTTACTACAGGACAACGTTCGAACAAATGTTAAAATAGACTTCCTTGAGTTTCTTTACATACGGGGTTAAATAAAGGGGCTTAGAATTCATATAAACCGGGTTTAAAATTGATAAAAACGCGAAACACATTAAACAAAAGGCTACGAAGCAAATTCTGAGAACGTAAAGTCAATAATGGTCACGATTGAAACAGAACTTGACTTCTGATATGTGACAAAAATAAAGTGTAGTCCCATCTGTAGTCCCATCGTGGGAGGCGCGGTGGCCTCAAGCCCGGGAAACCTTTCGGACCCGCAAAACCATTTTTCAGGATGATCTGTACCTAAAAACCGAGTGGTGTGTACGACTGAACCTCCTTGAATGAAGAGGAACCTCTGTTTAAGATTTTGCTACGGGTTAACGTTTCGGGACCTTCGAGAAACGGGCCCCTGACCGGGGACATTGCGTTGTGTTCTCGGGCAAGACATTTAAACTCTCACAGTGCCTCTCTCCACCCAGGTGTATAAATGGGTACCGGCGAAATTAATTCTGGGGGGTAACCCTGGGATGGACTGACATCCCATCCAGGAGGGAGTAGAAATACTCCTAGTCGCTTCATGCTACGGAAACCGGGATACGTCCCGGACTGATAGGCCACTTGGCTCGTACCCCGCACTTGGCTCATATACAGACTTTACCTTACCCCATTTGTATGAAAAAGGCGTACTGTAATGCTCGATTTCACCGTCATTTTCAAGGTTTTAAGTCGTAAAACATAAGACGATAGGCCACAATCATCAAATCTGGCAGGTCTTTACCATTCAAGTGAAGTCACACACACACACCTTGTTAAAACAGTTGATTGACGGAAGCCTTTCTATCTTGAGTTTACTAGTCACCAGTTCACTCTGAGCACTTCCTGTTACCATGTTGCTGTTATTCATATCCCACAATACACTGACGTCACTCAGCATTCCACTTCGACGTACTTTAACCGTGTGAGTAGCAAGCTCGTACTTTTCTGTAACGGCTCTGAAAGTGCATGAATGAACATACTAGAACCGTTAATATCACATATTACCTTCCACAACACCTCCTTCCTTCATCTTTCTCTTTCCCCGAGGGAAAGAGTATTAGTATTTTAGTATTAGTATTGTAATTAGATTTTCAACGTAGTTTTAGTTTTTAACGTATAGTTATAAAGTTTTAATCTGTGTACATAAATTTGTATTTTTAACCTGATGTTATTTATACAGGGCCCCTATGGATACAAGCCTTTGAGCTGAACGGGCTACCCTGTTTAAATAAAGTTTTACTTTACTTTAAAGGGGCAATGAGATCCAAAAGAGGTTTTCTCTCCATTTATTTTCTCTTCTACTTTTCCTTTCCTTTCGATCGCCATTTCTGTTTATAGAATTGTGTGACAGTCACTACAGTTTCAGACCAGTCAAAAAGCTTTCCAACGGGGTGGAAAACCGACCTGACGTAAATTGGTAAATTTTTGGCATTCTCTGGTGACAAATTATTTAATTAAGCTCTAAGTTTATCTCCTCCTTCGTAATATTAAAACATAACTCGCGGCTTCAAATTAAAAACGCTAAATCAAAACGGCAATGCTGCTTCGCACAAGACAGATGAAAGTCCATAAAAAACTGCTGTTTTCACAAAGCTGAACAACAAAACAGAATTACAGAAAAGTCACTTATTATGTGCAAAAGTTTTACTTACTCAATTGGAAAGCCGTTTCCTTGAAAGTCCATAGTATCATTTATTTCGTTACTCCGTCTCTTTTTAACTGGGGACTTGGATCTGCAATACACACATGCGTCAAAAACATCAGAAAATTGTGGTTATTGCAGTTATCAGCGGTTTGATGAACAAACAACCCTTTTGCTTCTTACCTATGCCTCTTTAAACAAAGGAGTATTTGATCACAGACTCAACTGCAGTAACAGCTAAAGAAGTTGTACTTCCCACATGTATCATACAGTTTGAATTCCGCACGCGCACTTAAATGCTCTGTTTGGTTTAGTTCGACGTTTCTTAGAGAAAACGATTTTGTCAGAGCCACAACCAGCCTCTATAGCTCACACCTGTTACCATTAGTTTAACACTTCCGCTTGCAATGTTTCTTATTTACCTGGAAATTCACGTGACTGTATAATCATAGAGCATGCGCACTTATCTACCTGGTAATCAGTGCCCCTTTGTCCTCAGTTAGACTTTGATACATTTCATCTTGAGCAAGTTTGATGATTGACACAGGCAGACGGAACAGCACAGATGTTCCACGGAACCTCAGGCTTCCCACTGTTTCTAAAAACTCTACCAAAGGGAGTTTGTCTGTGTAGCCGGATCCAAAGAGTCTGACAATTAGAACAAAAAAAAAACCCAAATTAATCAACAAAACCTATCCTAGCTTTCAAGGTTTTCAACATCCATTATCTGTAATCATTGGGAGGAATGTGGGTGCAAAAAATGACTGGAAATTGAACCATTTGCAATGAGTAAAGACTGTGTACAAGTCAAACATGTAGGTACAAAAGATAGAGCTAAGATATATTTAGCAACCCTTTCTCCAGTGGGGGACTTAAAAGAAGTAGAAGTTATCAAAAGAACCCAACATTCACCCACTTGACTGACTTTGATGTTTGTGCAAAATATTTACTATTTATCACTTCCATATCACACAAAATTTCACACTTAATTGCCATGACATACCACTATCGTATTAAACTCATTTGATGAGGTTTAAAATCTCATTATTACTGTAAATAGTCTCTGAAAAACCTCTGAGAGGATGAATATATTAGCGGTGGAGCTCCGGCGGCTCAAAGGGATGCCAAGCGGAGCCCCATAATCATATCGGAAAGAAAAGGAAACCCATGAATTGATTTTCTCATGGTTATCATGGATAGCGGTATTGCTCGTGGGTGCGTATGCACGACGGCGACGACGGAGTCGCGCAACATGGCAGCCATACTCCAAATAATAGTTTGACAGAGACATACCGTGTACTTCTTTGATATTAGACATCCATGTTATTATCAATTGACACCTGTCAAAACAAGATATCCGCTGACCAGTATCACATGACCACATCGTGGGCTCAAGTTTACATCTCATCACCACCGAGTGCTGGTTTTCAATTGGATCAGGGGCTTATGTCAGGTTAACTTGTTGAAAACAGGGCAGGATTGTTCGGAAGCCGGTTAACGCTAACCCAGGATTAAAAGTTAACCAAATTATAACTTTTTATTCTATACAAATGTTTTTGGCTGCTTTCTTTTGTGTATATGGTAATTATTAAAACTCAAAAAAGAAGGACAAACAATATACAGAGAACCTCACCACAAAGTTACAAAACTCAAATCAAAATTCTCCCTTTTCCTGGGTTAGCTTGATCGGGCTCTGAACAACCCGGCCCAGGAGCTATGCTTTTAGGCTGGCCTAAATCTATGTATTAAAGTTTAAAGTTTAAATTCACATACTTGGCCTTGTTCCTTGCTTCCTGTAGAATGTCTGAGTCTTTTACACTCCCTCCTTTCAAATGCTGAATATCTTTTATCATTAATCTGTACAGTGAAAGAAAACAATAACATTACTGGGAGTCAGAAACAGTTATAACCCACTTCATTCATCTTAAAATGAATAATATCTTGACTTTCACCTGCTGGACTTAATCTTTGTTGCCTTTTTGACATCTTTTCTTGAACACTGTTTGTTGTTGCTTCTGCTGAGCACCATATAATTTGAATTTTGTTTAAAACAAAGCGATCATTCTCTCTTCCAGATGAACATGGGCAAAACCAAAACCAATCACAAATTGCCTATTTTTCCCACAGTTTGCACCAGTTCTATGATTCTTCTTCAAGTTCCAATTTTTTCACTGTGTTACTTTCTGTGACCGGCCAGATGTGATTATGAACAGGTTTAGTTTTACTACGGTTATACTACTAGCACTGCTCAGCAACTACAACTCACTTGAATTCTTCAAAGGAAAGAAAAGCTTCTTGTTCAGCAGAATAGAACCTGAAAATATATCTGCATCGCAGTTCCCCAGATGGCCCCCCATGCGGCGTAGAAGGATCCATGGCTGCAACTCCAAAGAGGACTTCTTGATATGTCAGTTGATTACAATGGTTAAAGTCAAATGCTCTGAAGATAAACATACATGTATCAAAGCATAGGATCAATACAATAACACCATTATAACACCTGTATAACCTTGCACAAGCTCATTAGCATGGATCTCAAGGTAGATTCTAGGAGTGTCAAATGGTACCTATAGAAAATCTTGGGTCTTGTTAACTTTTGAAATGATCAATAGTAATAATCTTTTGTGATGAGTTGCAAGTCTTTTTTTATGGGTTTCTTTCTGTCTCAGAGTCTAATTTCATTTGAGTCACAGTCTCCAATTTTCAAACAATGGTTACAGTATCTTGGCGAGTCTCAGCTTTAACAATCTGTTGCCCCTAAATTCTCTAACTACAGTACATTAACTGATCAGTACCCTTAAATCATTATAATGTACTCAACATATTAATCACATGCATGGATGCCAAGTGCCCAAAAGAAGAAATTTATTATGAGTGGTGGCCTTATGGTCAGTGCACTCTTCTCCAAATCTAGCGGTCAGGGTTTGAGCCCTGGCCGGGGACATTGCATTGTGCTCTTGGGCAAGATACTTTACTCTCACAGTGCCTCTCTGCACCCAGGTGTATATTAAATTGGTAGCGATAAATTTAATGCTGGGGGGTAACCCTGCGATGGACTAGCATCCCATCCAGGGGGGAGTAGAAATACTCCTAGTCGCTTCATGCAACAGAAACCGTTATAGGCTCTGGCCTGATGAGCCACTTAGCTCATATGCATGTAGACTTGACCTTAACTTCCAACTTTTAGATGACATCATGTGAATAATTAATCACTTTGTTAGCCCATTGTACAAAATGCCAACGTACAGTTCAGAGTCTTACCTAAACAAGTCTTTGTATCCTTCTGTCATCCCAAGTTCTTCCATAAGCAAGGAAAACCCCTCAAGTTTAACAACATTTTCTCTGTTACAATACTTCTCAAATTTCCTTTTAAGAAATTCTTTTTCTGTGAAACAAGAACAAACTATTGAGAACAAAGTACTGCACAAGCACTTAAAAGTTAGACATCTTTTAAGAACATGTCTCAGTTGAAAAGCATTCCATTTAAGTTGTACTACTCTCAAAATCAGTGAAGTTATTACACTTTCAACTTTAGTCACGGTTGGATTTGCAGCTACTTGGTGTTTGGCAGTCTTGTCACTTTTAGCTGGTCAAATTCTGCTACAGTTACTGCTAAGTATTTCAGGTTCACTTCAAAGGAATCATCATCAATTAGCCGTGTGGTAACTCTTGTACCTCTATAGTCCACTGAGCTATACCGGTTGAAGCCTTGTACCACTGGCAGCATCACCCGTGTGACAAATATTTAAAGTAAAGACCAGATGAAGGGTGATCGCTACTTCTTGATGCCAGCTATTCACTGCGCAAAGAGTTGCCTAGCTGCCAGTAGCAGCAAACTTCCTGGTGCAAGGACTTACCTTTAGTACATGGTTACATACTATTTTAATTATTATAAATAACTGTACCTAGTTTTCCAAAATGAGCTGACTCCACTAATTTGTCCATAGCAGAACCAAAACTGTCCCTATGAGGTCTGTGAGAAGTTTTACTGTCATTTAAAATTATGCCTCCTAAATTCTGTTCCCTTGTTACTCTGCCATGCTCCAGAGAGACATTTTCGCCCATAGATACTTTGCACAGTTTTGGATGATACTGCAATCCAGAAGGACATGTGCTGTTTGAAAGTTTTGCATTGTTTGTAACAGTTTTTTCATAACATCTGTTGACTGTTGATTCCTCTTTTGCACCTGAAAGGTTAATGAACTCCTCTGAAACTTCCAAAACTACCAATTCTGCAAAAAAGGAAAAATTACAACAGATCAAAATTGGACAAAAGGTCTTCTCAATCCCTGTTTTGCACGCGTTAAAACCCCTTCCACTGCACGGCATTATAACTTATTATCTGTATTTCTCAGCAAACTAATTTAAGCCCCCGGGAAAAAGTTTATACAATGGCTTCATTTTCTGAATTATATCAATGTGCAGTTCCAGTAAATATCCATACTCCCCCCTCAGAAAGGATTGAAATTTCCTGGGGGTGGGGGGTTCTGTACCAACAACAACAACAACAACTACAACAACTTTATTTGTACTCTTGCCTAAACTTTAAGTGTGACAAAAAATAAGTTTAAAATATAAATGAGTACTTGACTGCCCGAAATAGCCTTGATGGGCTAACAAGACTGGGCACCCATCCTTAATGATTAAAGAAGTTACTTATTTGGGTCAGATTAGAAGAGAAAATAAGAAAAGACACATGTAGCACCACACAAAGCACACACACACATGCAAAAAAATTACACATACATTAATTAGTGAAAAATGGTCAGGTAATATAGTGTATTGACAAGAAGAAAAAATGTACGAAGCTTAATACAAATTTTCAGAGGGGTCAGGGGGTCTTAGAAAAAATCCCTTTCGTGGGGGAGGTATGGATATTTTCTGGAACTACACAATCACCTTCTCCACTAAACACTAGCAATGTTGCAATAGGAGGCATATGTTTTCACAGAACACAACACTACAACTGGGAGGGAAAAGGGGATAGTCTACATGCAGGCATCCTGTTTCTTGTCCTCTGCATGACAGAAGAGACATCTACACTGATAGGCCAAGGCTAAGGGGTGATGAGTGTATGTTTTCAAATTTCAAAAGGGAAAACCATTACATTATAGGTAATTAAAGATTATTGTGTAACCTTGAATGCAACCTCAAGTAATATTTATTACAAATAAAAAGCACAAGCCTTACAAATAAAAATAAAAATTATTTCTACCTTGACTCACAGCCTTTTTCACCCAGTTACAGACATCACCTTTCATAGCATCACTACAAGCTTCACAATCGGAGAACCACTTAAAGGTTGATCCACAGGCACTTACTAGCTGATTGTTTGAGTTGCTAAGTTTACAAACAGAATGATCTTCTGATTCTTTATCTGTTTCTGAAAAGAGGTTCTGACAATTAGAGCAAGACACGTAAAGCATTAATATCATGATTCTGCCTGTGTCATTGATGCAATGCTTGATGCCAGCTACACCATGAAGATTGACCTGAACATCTCCACCCTGAAAAAGCAAAGTTGAAACACAATCAGCCTCAGGTTCTCATCCATGATTAACAGTTGATTGCTAAATTTATGTATCTTATTAACCACATATGAAGGCTATACCAAGAGAATATCAGCCATCAAGGTCTTTGTAATATTAATACAGGTTAAACACAGTGACATACTGCACATACAGAAAAGTCAGATGGTTGATATTCTTCCAATAGAGTCCAAAGCAAGCTTAATTGGTTAATAAAAGATCTATTACACAACCAGTATGCTGCAAATAATATTCTGCTCATGAATGTGTAATTGCAACTAAGCTCTTGTGTGAAAAAATGTCAGACCGCTTCCCTGGGTTGTCAGAGAGTAATTTTAAAATGAAATAAAACTTGTTCATCAAATGATAGTTATCACAAAATATCATGATTTGTCAGTATCTTGAAGATCAATAATTACTATTTGGCAAATAATAATTTGATCTGCTCACCAAAGACAAATCACTATATTTTGCTGAATCTCTTCCACTAATAATATTGCTACATATTGTGAAAACTAGGAATCTGTTTACTGACCACTGCTGTTACCAGGAGATTATATAGCCATTAAAAGACAAAAAACCCCAGCCATTGAGGAGAGATACATCCGGGGGGGGGGGGGGGGGCGTAATCTCTCATATGAGCTATATAGGTATGTGCGGCCCAAAAGGGTATGGTTTTTCAGCCGTTTTGGTCATAAATAGGGTATTGATTTTGGCCATTTTGGTCATAAATAGGGTATAGTTTCTACATTCTAGTCTAATGAACTGGGTATGTTTTTCAGAAGCTACTTTTTGATCATGATCAGTAAGACCATGAACAAAAGCCCTTCACAAATTACGTTTATGGCAATTTAACATTGGTCTGAACTAGAGAACTAATAATTATTTTAAGGTATGTCTAAAACAGAACATTGATTTGAGTATTGATTGGTCAGGTCATAAATAGAATATAAAATTTTTGGTCAGGTCATAAATAGGGTAGGGAAAATTGCAAATTTTGGTCATAAATAGGGTAAGAGTTTTGGGAAGGGGGTCGCACACTCCCACCCAATTTTTCCGGGAGTACTCACCCCAGGGATACATAGTACTAGTTAGGTACTGAAATTAAAATCTATGTTTGTCAGTTTCTGTAAGTTTTGTGGGAAATCAGGTCCTGATGAGGGAAATCAGGTGCTATTCAAGCAGATGTCCATGTCTTAGAATAATGTAGAAACAAAAGGTTGCTCGTACTGCCAGAACAGTGGATACTGGTATGTCCTGAAGCTCCCCTGGAACATATTTATTTTATTTTATTTATTTATTTCATTTATTGGCTTTGGTTTAACTAGCCAATCAGAACTGAGGAAGAATTGAAAGTGGTCAGCTATATCTTCTTCATATAATTTGACTAAATGGATTTCAGACAAGAATGGTGTGATGCATGCAGGGCAAATTATTTTAAATAGAAACATCTGTATAAATATAAACAGATGCTAATGATTATGAATGACATGAATAATACATTTTCGTTACTTTCAATTTTAATAATATTTACAAAAAATACTCGAAATATCATATTTAGCTGTTGTGGTGGTGATACATGATTTGAGGGGCATGTAAGGTTAAAGAAAGACACAATGAATAAACAACAACAAACAAAACAATGTACAAGCAACTAAAACATTAATACTGATAGAAGTTTTACGTACCAGATGACTTGAAGACCATCTGTGAATCCCTTCCCGAAAACTTTCATTTTCTTTTAGAATAAACCGCGGTAATTCCCACTGACTATCATTGCTGCATTTCCAGAGAAGTACACTGTTATCATCTTTCCTCTTTAAGATGATTTCGGCCCTAAAACAGTTCACTAATTGGCTGTTATCTTGTTTTTTCCTGTCTTTTATTGCATCGCAGCTAGAAGCCATGTTTACATCGTGGCGCGCGTTCCAAACGGTTAAAGGACTGGAGCGGGGTTTAGAGAACGATCCTTTGACAACTTTTGGCGCGAAAGCTTGTAATCAACATGGCGGCATTCTCACAGAAGAGAGTTGTGAAGAAACGATTTCACTTTTTACTATCGTCATTTACCACGGAGGAGAAAACGCAGTTATCTCAGTGGATTCAGGAGCTTGGTGGAACATACTATGAGTCGCCTGTAAGCTATACGAGTTGTAGACATTGATTTGCGATAATGCGACAAGGTGTTAGTGCGCGCGCTTGGATCGGATCGAACGACAACCAGAGTGGAGGAGACTTGAGTGATGAGAGTTTTCTCTACTCTCACAGGCTAGCATAAGTGCGCAGTGAACGAGCTGAACGCTGGATTTGATGTAAACTGACCATTTGCGGGAGAAAACGAGCAAAACCAATCTCTCGTCGACTCACCATGCATCGATCGACAAGAGAGCATCAGCTATAGCAGTGTGTGAGAGCTGTCCCCAAAATAACTCTCGTTATCTGTTGTGGTCCCTCGTTGTCGTTTAATCCGACTTTTGTATCAGTTATTTCCGATTTTCCAGCTGGATTTAAAATGAGTTTTGGGAATCAGAAATTTGAGTTTGAAAGCGTGCCCTCGCATGGGCAGGCATGGAAGGAGTGTGTCTATTGTTGGCTTAACAAACTTAATCTTGCAACTCCAAGTGAGTGACCAAGTGAGACGAAATTTTATTGTAGAGTAAAGGCAGTAACATTAATACTCTGCTTGAAGTGGGGAACAAGATAGGGCATCCATGGGTCAAGGGAACTTTTATGGCCTTTGAAACATAAGCTTATGTTTTGCTGATCTGAACTCATCACATGTTCATTTTATATTATTATTTATACCATGCCATAGAAAATACAGCCAATCAGAATACAAGAAAGCTGTTGTATGCTTGACGGTATTGTACCCAAACTTCCCATCATGTGCTGCACTGATTGTGCTGGCCACTGCATTTTCAATGACATGGTATACTATAGTTGTGCAACACTTTATCGTGGTATACACACTCGCCCAAAGGTTTGTGTGTATACCAAGAAAATAGAAGTTATCCTAGCTGCTTGAAAGCATTTCATAACCTAATCCAGAGTTGAATGAAACAGATTTTAAACTTATTCCACTTAAACTTCATGGCAAATGAAAATGAATGTTACAGTTTGATCTGTAATTTACGTTTTTTTAGTTTTCTTTTTGTTAAGATTATTATAAAAAGTCCAGGACAAATTGAACTAGTTAGAAGTCATCTTGATCTTCAATTCATTGTAAACTACAACTTATATTTGTCTTTTTTTCAATTAGCATTTTGTAAGGAGCTGCACACATGTTGTCTGTGGAAAACCAAATCGAGGTGAAAAATTTCTTTGTGGCTGTGCATCAGGTAACGTGTATATGGAAAATGATGTGTGTAATGCATTATTTACATTATGATATCAATTCTCCCCCCCCCCCCTTCCCCCTATTAAATTTGCCAGTTCCCTTTTATACACCTGAGCAGAGAGAGAGTGTCTTGCCCAAGAACACAACACAATATCCCCAGCCAGGGCTGGAACCCGATCCCTTGATCCGTAGGCAAGTGCATTAGCCATAAGGCCACTGTGCCTTCACCATTAATAATGTGAGTCAAACTGCAAACTGCCTGTATGCATTTTATTTAGGCAAGTGGATTTTAAGGAAAGACTTCATAGAGGATAGTAGAGAAGCTGGAAAATGGTTAGATGAAGAGTTGTATGAGTGGAATGAGCAGTGCACAGCTGAAGGGATTTTGGTTGCTCATCTGCTGGCACCTTCTCGCTGGAGGAGATTTCTGCAGCAAAACAAAGGACCTTTTGAGGGCTGGAAAGCATTGGTGGCTGTGGCAGATGCTAAAAAAAGAGCAGCATACAAGAAGTACATGTACATTGCATTCTAGCTTATTACCACTTCATTGTCCCACCAAACATTGATCAGAATCTTCAAGTAATGTATCAAATACAAAACACAATATTTTATCACATCATTAAACGATAAGAAAAGAGTTGAAAATACAAAACTTTGAAGTGTTTTAAAATGTGATGAAACACTCATATGTTTTATTGATCCTTTTTGGGGGTTAAAGTGCTAAGGGCGAAGATAAGTTTCTATACCTTTATTTAATGTCCTGTTGGCAGGAAAAATTATAAACAACCATGTTATTAGTGCACCTAGAATGGTTGGGATTATTATAGAGTACAAAAAAGTACTGGTTTGGAGACAGTGTAAAACTTAGTAGACTGATTGTATAGTGTGCTCGTCTGTGTGAGTGTAATTCTGAAAAGTCACCCGCAACAGTTCACTCTGACCCCTGGACGATCACTCTACACAGACTACCGATACTCCTGGGTTCAAACCATTGACTAAATTTCCCTTGTTGTTGTTGTTAGGTTGTTAGAAGTGGGTCATGCCACATTAGTGAGTGGAAAGCCCCCATACTCTGCCTGCCTTGCTTCCAAGCTCACACATGTTTTTGTGGAGAAAGCACTGGAAAAAGACGTGCAAGCTCTTCAGAGTGTGGGAGTCAAATGTCTCTCACCTGATTATATTCCAGAATTCGTACTTCAGGTGAGACACAAATCTTTTGATGCATTAAGACCTGTCCTGTGAGTTCTGCTTTACTTTACTATAAATCTATTAGTGTTTTATCATGAAAGCTGTTTCCTGATTGGCTAAGCTACCCACTATCTATCCTGTTGGAGATAGTGAGTAGCCTAGCAGTGTGCAGTTGTTAACAAACTGGCGGCCACTTCTTTGTGTTTTCGCATCGTCTGTGTAGAGGATTTAGATAAAGTTTTGAACGACTAGTAGATTTATTCTAAAACAATAAAGTTATTCACTTTCAGTTTCTATCAACTATCACATGATTAAACTCTTGAGCTCATAATCTAATAAAATTATTGTTAGATACAGTCTAACCTCCTGTAAGCGACCACCCAAAATGTTGAGCCTAGGTGGTTGCTTACAGGAGGTGATTACTTATGAGAACTTAGACCATATTTGGTCAAAAGTTTGCCTCATTAGCATATGATAGCTGCAGAGACCCCATGTTTTAAACGTTTTATTTGTGTTAAAAGTCAATTTTGAGAAAAATCCGGTACTTGCCATTGAGAAATTTCCATCTCTGGTACTACCCAGGAATGTGATAATGTTACAACACCTTATTATCCCATTATCACTCTACTATCTGTCAAGTGGTCACTTAAGGGAGGTTAGAAACAAAAGAAAATTTCGAACTTTTAGTTCTAAAGGTTGTCACGGTCGCTTACGAGAAGTGGTCGCTTACAAGAGGTTCCAAATATAGTGACTTGACTTTTGGAATTTTAAGGTTAGAGCCCAAAGACTCAAAAGGTTCTTATCAAGAACTCTGCCTACCCTGTCTTAATGTGCACTTTTTCCATTGCTAACTTTGCACTGTTTGTAATAAATCAATCTGGGTTAGTTAGAAGAGCTGAACCTCCTTGGGCCCAGTAGTTTGGGTCCTGACATGTGATGTTCTCCTGTTTGTTCACAAGGATCCCCCTCCTCCAGTTGCGGCATTTTTTATAACAGCCTACAGCTCACCAGTCAATAACCCAACGACTGAAAAACTTCGCAGAACTATCGGCAGGTCCAAGAATACTCCTGTTCTGGGCAGAACTATTCAGTGTGGAGTTGGAGAGGAAAATGACAGCAGCAAATCAACTTCCAAATGGTCAAAGGCATTCCCTTGTGTAGGAAAAGAAAATGACACCGTGGCAAGCATCAACAAGTCAAAAACATCTCCCTGCATCGGCAAATTGAATGACCCTGTATTGCTGTCTAACAAGTCAAAGACATTCTTTTGTACATGTACTGGAAAAGAAAAAAGTGCCCTTCTAACTGGCAAAAAGTCCAAGGCATCCTCTGAACCCTTATGTGCTTCAGAATCTCCAAGCAAGAAACAGAAACTGGTATAAATGTTATATTCTTGTACAGTTATACACAAATTCATGCTCAAGGTGGAAGTAATTTTCAATCAAGTTATCAAGCAATTTATTTATCTTAGAAATGAGTGCTGGAATTTCAGTCTTCCTATCCCAGGAAAAGTGGATACCCAAAGTTATTTAGCACAAAATACTGCTTACAGGCTGCAACAAAGTCAGCACCTTGCTCTTAATAAGTTGTTCAAAGTTTTCTCATAATTTCTTTGTACATGTAATATTCTTTAGGATGACAAATTGGTGGGGTTAAGTGACTGTGTGGATAGGTGGAGAGCAGTATCCCGCTTAAATGGCTCAAATACAAACAAGGTAAGGTACTTTTCTGTGATTTGTACTAGACTTGTTTCCCACATGTACACTTTTTATTACCACTAGTCCTAAAGTCTTGTGATGGACTTTTTTTTTCATGCTCATTTTTAGGCATTGTTTGAAAATTTTTATACTGAACGACTAATTATACACAAGCAGTGCTGACAGAAACCCTTTTTTAGTGTCTCTGGTTGTTTGTTCAGGTCTTTGTAGAACTTTTTGGCAGGATGAGCATTTGAAGAGGGATACTAAAGTATCTGCCGACTAACACAGTGCTAACAGAACTTGCATTGCTGATTTGCTGTTATCACATGGTCAACCATGCATTTGACACTTTGCATACACTGTCTGTAAAATCCTATCAACGGCGGTAAGAAAAACCTTACAGATTAAACATATGCCAAAATCAAATTACTTTGTCCAGATACTGAAATTGACACCTTGTTTCTGCCAGTTTGGAAATATAGGTTATTGACCAAGCTTGTTAGGTCAAGATGGCTGGATATTGGTCAAGTTCTTTTTTTTGGCATGTTTATGGACCGAGACAGAGTCAAGGTCCATAAACACGAAGAAAGAACGAGGTCAATATCCAGCCATCTTGACCAATCAAGCTTGGTCAATAAAGGATTTATCAGATGGAAAATACTGTTTTCTTTTGGGACACAGCCGGTAATCCCAATCGGTCAAGATAGCGCCATCTTGCCTGCTCGGGTAACCAATCACAGTGCAGGATTCGGTTCATCTTTCCCGCTCCCGGAGCTAGACATAAAATAAGGCAGTTAAAGGGTTAGTATGTGTATGTATGTTATTTCAATATAACATGTAAATGATTAATACTGCAGCGGGTGCGTGTCAGCAGTGAGTTTCCTGGGTACATTGTGGATTCAATTGAAGGCTATCTGGAAGCATCACACAAGTTCACAATACTGGATGTTATTGGTTCTTTCATGACATCTGAGAGGTACCCTCCCCCATCTCTTCTGCACACAATTACACAAAACCTGCTGTGGGTAAGTGCAACAAGATATTTTATCGCCGCTTAATTGATCCCAATTTGTTTTAGTTTGAGCAATGTTATGCATTATTACTTCCCCGCAAAACGAGGCATCTGAGATTCCGTACGTCCAAAGCATTCCACTCTCACGTTCGGCTTCAGATACTCGCGTCGTGTTTCACTGTGATCCAGCTCTCAAATACCCATTAACAATTTCTGAAAGTTCAATCTTTTTGTTGGATTTCAATGCCTCCATCAATAGTAAAGGTCTTCACTGAAGATCTACCCACCGACTCTCAAAGTTACTTTCTTCAATCATCTTCAGTTTCACCCAGCCCATGTTAAAAGTTCCATTCCTTATTCTCAATTCTGTAGACTAAGACATTTGTGTAGCGACAATTCTGACTTCACCGAAAAGTCAGGGAAAATGAGCCAAATTTTCACCGTAGTTGTGGCTATCCTAAATCTGTTTTTAACTTGTGATATAGAACGCACTCAGCAAATGGATCAACTGCTGCTCGGATTGTTTGTATCCAAACATCGCACTATCATCGTGTCAAACTCAATTGAGGATCTAAGTTTGACTTTTCGCACGGCTTTAACTCGACCTTTGGTCCAGAGTTAGGAGCACGATAAGCTGAGACGCGCTGCCAGACTTTGATGTGTAGTTGATCTACATGTATAGCCTGTTAATTTTTGGACAGTTTCATCAATATAAACGCACTTCTACGCGCAACATCTAGAGGAGGATTCAAAGTTAGACAGAAATACGACTGAATTAAGTTCGATAGAATAACCAGATGTTGACAGAGTTAAGTTGAACTGAATTACAATTAAGTGTGTGAATCAGCTGTCGACTTACCGTGAGTTGCGCTTAAGTTTGGCTTTACGCCGTCAGTTTGGAAATTTTTTGGATGTCGTTCCCTCTGGTAAACTCCACTTTCCTTTTCACGTTAGAATTCATATAATTAACGTAACAAAATCAAAAGTGAATAAACCATTGTACAATAATCAGTGTTTGAAATTGCTCTTTGGCGTGGTCACTGCTGTCCTAAGTGACTGGGTTGTATTTTAAAAAAATAAAAAAATAAAAAAAATAAATATACATTTATATAGCGCCATTTTCCACTAATTGTCCATGGCGCTTTACAATACTTTAAAATTAAAATCCTAATTCTTTAAAAACCTAAAATCCTAAATCCTAAAAGTTAAAATCCTAAGAATTAAATACGCTATATAATACAATTAGGCTACAAATAAAAAGTAAAAACTACAAATCAAATGCACGCTTAAAAAGATAAGTCTTAAGATTAGCCTTAAAAACTGCCTCTGATGATGAAAGTCTGATCTGGAGGGGTAGTTTATTCCAGAGCCTTGGTGCCGCCACGGAAAAAGCCCTTTCACCATACGTTTTAAGATTTGCTCTAGGCTCATCAAGCAACCTGTTGTTTGAAGATCGTAGTGTCCGACCAGAAATGTTAAATCGCAGTAGGTCTCTAATGTAATCAGGGGCCAGTCCATTCAGAGCTTTGTAAGTTAACAACAATATTTTGAAAATAATCCTAAAATGAACTGGCAACCAATGTAAGCTCCTTAGTATTGGTGTGATGTGTTCCTGCCTTCTAGTCAAGGTAACAAGGCGAGCTGCTGAGTTCTGTACAAGCTGAAGTCTATTAATCAGATACTTTGGGAGACCGTACAGTAGGGCGTTACAATAGTCCAAACGCGATGTTATGTAAGCGTGAACAATGGTCTCAGTAGTACTCTGGGATAGGTATCGCCTAATTTTAGCTATACTACGAATGCGGAAAAATGCGCTCTTGCAGGTTATTTTAACGTGTTCTTTGAAATCCAAACATTGATCGAATGCAACTCCTAAATTCCTGGCCTGTTTACTAGACTTGATTACTTCATCACCAACTCGTATATAGTCGAGGGGTGGTCGTGGACGATATTTAGAACTAATAACCAAAAGTTCAGTCTTATCCCGATTTAACTTAAGTTTGTTGCGCAGCATCCAGTCCCCAATGTCCTTAACACATAATTCTACTGCCATCTTTGAGCTTGATAGATGATTAGGACAATTGGACGTAAACGACAAGTACAACTGTGTGTCATCTGCATAGAGATGAAACGGTATGCTATGCTCTCTGGCTATGTCACCCAGCGGACTTGTATAAAGGGAATACAACAAGGGTCCCAGTACAGAACCCTGTGGCACCCCGTAGGGTAAATTCTTCTTTGACGATTCAATTCCATTGACAGAAACAAACTGTTCGCGTGAGTGAAGATACGAATGAAACCAATTAAGAGCAGTGTTCCTAATACCAAAGCGATTCTGTAGTCTAGATAACAAAATCGAATGATCGACAGTATCAAACGCAGCCGATAAATCGAGCAATAGTAATTTTGTTTGTTCGTTCGTTTATTTATTTATTGCATGGCTAACACAATCTGGGTATACCAAAATCAACATTTCGCCTCTGGGTTAAGAATAAAAGCACTGAATATAGCTAAGAAGCTCTGAAAATTTCGTAAAGGGGAAACGCTATTTTATGATTTTACACGCCAAAGTCTTTCAATATTTTCACGACTTGCTCATCAAGACAGCGCATTTATGATCAAAACAGCGTTTGGTAAAGTTTCGCTGTTTTAAAACGTTCACAGTATTTCACTCTTACCTTTGTTGTGTTACAGAAAACCCAGTCTCGTGCCCAGGCTCTCAAAGCGTTCCTGTTGCTTCAACGTCTGCTTGTACTGCATAAACCATCCGAGAACCCTTCTCTCTACCAGTCCACGCTCGGCTTCCACGCGGGTGTCGATGGGATATCACAAGAGGGAGGCAGTTGGGAATTCATAAAAACAATCTGCAGGTGAAGGTCTTAAACAAAAAAAAAATATATAAAACTGCAAATTCTCTTTTGTAATATTATGTTTTAGTTTCCCTTCATCCCTAGGACGATGTTGAATAGGTGATTTCCATGGCCTCATTAGACTGAAACAAACAAAGTCACTTAACGCCCATTAGGGTACTTGTTATTTAAACCAGAAATGTAACAGCTCTTATAAGTTGCTATTGTTTTATTGTTGTAGCAGTTCTTATTGTTTTAGGGGTATTGTTTCCGTTGTTTGTTCTATTGTTCCCTGAAAGAGTATCGAGCCATTGTTGTGAGACCTTACGAGAGCTGCCACATGACCCATTTAAGCCTTATTGTGGCTTCAAACTTTAAGTAATAGAAAATGAGACGGAGGGTATTTATAACATAAGTTTGGTTTGTGTGCGGCATTTCCAGGGAGGAGTCGCGATGGTGCTTGTAACTTCACGAGGACTGAACAATTTGAATTTCTCTTTGATTTTGAGTAACAGAGACGAGCACAGCCTGCTTCTTCTTCGGTTTGCGACCACCTTACTGGAGCAAGATTTCTACGAACGTACAAGCAGTTGGTATGTCACTTTGTACAGCCAAGGCTATGTCCCAGTCTGTCATAACTGGCATTCATATCTGAGTAATCGCAATTCATTCCTATCAGAACTAGACGGTAACAGGTCCCGAACCTATAAAAATCTGCCAAGTTAGCCAAGTAACCATTGGGTTTCGTTTGCTTCTGACTGACATGTTGGACGAGTTTTTTGACCCAGCAGCAGAGCTCGACAAATGCAAAAATTTAAGAAAACAGACAGCGATCTTTACATCTTCATTAATTGGTGAACTATTCGAATCTTGTCTCTGTATAGTATCACGATTTTATGAAGCCCTCACACGAAATAATGCGAAAATAGTTCCATAGCAACCGTGGTAATTATTCACTCTTTTATCTTCGTTTAGCGTTTCAGTAACTCCCAGTGAAAAATTAAATTGCCTGAAAGATTCTCTTCTGTGGCGCATGTTTTGGCCGGGACCATCTTCAGTCTGCTTCAACACTCGACTGCGCGAGCTGTTTGGGAATACTTGGAGCACAGCTTGTTTATCACGTGACCATCCATCTCAGGTGAGTGACAGATGCTCATCAATCGGAAAGAAAGCAAAGCCGACAGAGCGAGTTGTAAGTCTGTTTATGCATTGTAGGTATTGTAGGCTCATCCGTGAGTGGACAGTCCGATACGAAATAGTATGTAATATCGTGGTCGAAAATACTTACACATGGTTTGAAAAAAAAAACTGGAGCCAATATCTAGGAGCACGCCAAGATTAGCTCTATTCAGCGAGATTTTTCCCGCGCCGCGTCTGTAGATCATCCTATCAAAAACGACAAATCCTACATGGATGATAAGTAATCTGAATGTATGATTTGTGTCTGAAAATCAAAATGCTTAAAGAAAAAGAAAGATAATATATATTAAGAACTCGTAAATTATGGGTTTCTGTAGCATGAAGCGACTAGGAGTATTTCTACTCCCCCCTGGATGGGATGCTAGTCCATCGCAGGGTTACCACCAGCATTAAGTTCGCCGGTACTCATTTATACGCCTGGGTGGCGGCTAGGGCTCGAACCCGGACCGCTCGATCCGGAGACGAGCGCACTAACCATGAGGCCACCGCGCCAGAAACAGCTCGGTCACAATCCGCTCGATCCGGAGACGAGCGCACTAACCATGAGGCCACCGCGCCTCCCACATATGGAATAAAGAACACCATTTTCTTGCGGGACATAACTGTAGTTAAGAACAGCGCAGGGTAGCTGGAGGTTTCGCACCCTCATCGACTCAAATAGCGATCAAGTGCTTAAAATTTATCTTTCCCTTACCCAGCAAAAAAGAAAACATTGGGCATAATCAAACAAAATCATACGAAACAAGTTTATTTCGTCTAATTTAATCCATTGAAGGTGAAGGCGAAATCGAAATAGAAAGTTTATAATGGGTTCAGGGGTGCGAACTGGGTGAGTGCGAAACAGGTAGCATCCCAGCGTAGGATTTGGTTCATCGTGTCCGCTCGCGGAATGGGTTATGCTTCACTGAGTTAATCGGCGAGAGTTCACAATTCGCGCATTACATGGAAAATTTCGCAAGGCATAAAGATTGATGTTAGTGTTCGCCTGCTTAATAGACTTAACCTTGTCATATTTTTTTCGTTCAGATTTCTGCGTTGCAAACTCTTCAAAGTGTTGTTGCTATGGTAGCACAATGCTTTATTCTTTGTGACCTCGTTTCCATGAAGTGTAGTGAAAGAGATCTGGGTACCAGGTTGAGTGAACGCTCGCGAACTTTTGTGACCGAGCTGTTTCTGGCCTGTGGAGGGCTGCACGGAAGCGAGGTTACCCTGAAGCGGTTTCTGGAGACGTGCAGACCCACGTGGCTTCGAATGCATGTGACAGACAAGTTCCTGGGTAACTACATTGATCGTTTAGTGCCTCTGGAGAGACGTCATGTAAACACCAAGACACTGTCACTTGAGAAAATAGTAAGCTTTATTTTGTGAAATACTTAGTACGTTATCTATCTTAAGTGTCACCCTATGTACCACTATTAACGAAGAAATTACCACCGGCCAACTTGGAAATTTAAGTGTGCGCGCCTTCCATGAACAGTAACTTGTGTTCCCTCAGCTTGCCAAGTTATAATGAAGTTGAAGAGAACGCTCGTGTGCAGTGCCGTTATTCCCACCCGACGATAATGTTACAAATAAAGTGTCGCTCTTTGTGTGTTGTTGTTAGTTATTCTATTTCTTTCCGGCCTAGAATTAAAGATTTCAAGAATTTTCTAACGCAAATTTTGATCGGGGACACAGTTTACCGGTGTAAAAAGTAAGTGGCAAATTGTTTTTACTTCTCAGGTTTCAAGCTATTTCTTTCTGTTGCCCGTGACCACCCCAACAAGTATCACTGAAGACACTTCTGTTAAACCTGCTGCGGTAAAAGGAACGCAGCGAAAAGGAACAACACCACTCCAGGCCATTGGGTGAGTACAATACATTGTTAACGAACCAACGACCGACCTTACCGAAGACCGACCGAAAGACCGATCTTACCGACGACCGACTGACCTTACCGACCGACACTCGTCACTCAGGTGAAGACCGCTGGGGGTAAAGAACGACATGTTACTGACGTCACTAACATTTAGACTGTTGGTAGTCTGTTTTCCTCTCGAAATCAGGCAGGGATTGAGGCGAAACGTTTCATCCATTTCAGACTAGAAGGGATTGGTACGAGACCCTTTTGCGTTCATATCGGTGGATAAACGCCCGTCTAACTAGATAAGATGGGCTGCCAACAGTTTATTAACATCGGCAGATTACCTAGTTACAGCTAATATTCTTCGCTTACTTTCTTGCGCTAATAATTACGTATTTGGTTGCTATGCCACGGTAAACAGACGTCAGAAAATCGATTTATTGCCTAGTTACAGTTGATGTTATTCTCTTATTTTCTCACGCAAGTAATGAAGTATTTGGTTGGTATGCTAAGGTTAAGTATAGGACGAAGCCTTAAGTAACGAGGACAGACGTCAGAAACATAGACTGATTACCTAGTTACAGTAAATGTTGTTTTTATTTCCTTGCACAACTAATTCCAAAACAGTAATTCTATGCGGTAAAAGGATGAAAACAAAAGACGTAGCTTGCGAAATGGGCAATGAAGAAAACATCAAAACAACTAACGAACAGTTTGACCCTTAAGAAAAATTTGATCTAAAGAGAATTCCAGCAAAGAAGCTAGCGAGAAATCTAGAAAATGTATTTTCTGTTTGTGTTCAAACAAAATGCCGTAACACTGCAGCAGAAGGATAAAGAGCGGTATTTCTTTAAACTCAAAAGGCACTAAATATAAAATGTATAGAGGTGTGTCCATTGTTTGGTAAATGATTCCGTGATTACAAGCAATGTTTCTCGATTCAGCTGAAGATAAACAATCCAATTGACGATTACTTTATTGCGCCAGTTTTTGCAGTTACGTCAGGAACGCGACGTTCTCGAAGTGAAAAAGATGACGTGTTTGTGTTTAAATAAAAATACATATATACCAAACTTCCGCAAACACATTTGGCAGAGTTGCAATCCCTTGATTCAACTAACCAGAAAACATCAAAGTTCTACACAAAAATGAGTCGACAAGCCAAACCACTCTCGGTGAAGGAATCATGCGAAGTTTTCCAAAGGAGAAATAGACGCATTTTTGGTGAACGAACATTAGCTGAACAACAAGAACCACCGAAAGTTGCCTCTCAGTCGTTCGAGAAGGACTGTGAAAATCCTTTTCCCTTCAAGAATTCCAACACGCTTTTGAATCATTTGCCACCAGTTAACGAACAGCAAACCAGACAGTCGCGGTCTCGAAGCAAAATGGCCCGTGTCGCTCGTCCTCACCACATCAAACACACCGTTATCATTCGCCACGGAACTTCAGAGCGTCAGGTCTCACAGTTCCCACACATCCAAGGGCAACAACGAAAACCTCAGCAAGCTAAGACGGTGACAGCCAAACCGCCCATAGCGCGTCAAAATGATGCCGAACAGAACGCTGAGAGGAGTGGAGGGCGGGCTGTCCTCAAAGGTGACACCATGATCTACAGGCCGTGCTTAGCACACACCTCGCTGGCAGTTCCCGGGACTAGCACAACCATACCACAGAACGAGACTAATGTAAGACACCTTCAACCAGAAACAGTGTTGGCACGACACGAACCAAGCGAGAGTAAACAGTGCACCGAAAAGCATCAAGGCACTATCAAACAGAAGCAGAAGGCCGGAGCACTTCCTACGTTGGCAGTTCCTGGAACAACACTAAGGAAAACCACACGGAAGAAGGGAACGAGTGGCAGACATTTGAAACCGCCATTGGCGTCCGCACAACAAAACCCAAGAGAGAACAAACAGAGCCTTGAAAATCATCAAAGCGCTACCAAACAACAGCAGAAGCAGAGAGCGAGAGGAGATCGAATAAAACCCACAGCTGGCAGACGAGTTGCAGACATGGATCAAGTGGTGCAGCATCGCCGTCAAGAGACCAGGGAGCTGGTACAGTGTTCTGTTCGAAGAACAGGATTGTGCACCGAGACAGACCCCGCTCAACAACACCTGACCTTCATCCGTGTTCTGAGGAAACGATTCTAATGGGACTAGCCCCAAAACAATGAGCATTAATTGTAAAAATTACTGAAATTAACAATTTGGTTTCATCTAATATGTTTGGGACTAGGCTGGCATGCAATAATTGTATCAAAAATTAATAATGCTAGTATTGTAAATTTGTTTAATTGTTGACCAGGGTAGTATTAGTGACGTGCAATGTCATATGATCAGTAACTTTCTCAAGTCCTTCTAGGCTGACATGTTTCTCATTCAAACTCGGCTTTCGCAGCTCGACCTGTGTACAAATCTATAAGATCAGCCATTTATCAAACATTTTGACATTTAAATACTGCCTTTGTCATTCTCTGAACAGTTACCGTGAATCTCAGTTCAGAAGTGCGTCCAGTGTAAAAGTGTTAGCTGAAAGCGAATTCAGCTATATTTTGCTAATCGGAATTTTTTCTAGAAAGTCGCTATTAAAAGCACTGAAAACCATGTCGGGCTGGAGGGGCTGGGGGTAGTGCTAAGAAGCTGTACTAGATTTTGTAAATAATGAAATAAATTACTGAGTAAACACACAAGAATCGCAGTAATCGTTAACGTTTCAGGACTCTAAGAATTCTCCGAGGATTTTCTTGGTGATGTAGGGCTCCAGACTGGGCTGTCCAAAGTGCAAGAAAATCACGCAAATTACCCTTACTTACTCGTTGAAGACACCCATTAGCCTAAAGTATGTTCCGAGAAAACAATTGGAAAAGTCTTCACGCTCCTTCTAATAGTGAACATGAATAAATATTTCTTCGTGAATAGTCATGGATAGTTGCATGATTCATTGTATGAACGTTCATTTAAGCGAAAAAATTCTCCTTTTGAATAATTTTGGCCTAGCGCAGTGGTTTGATCTTAATTTACTTCAAAGTAGCCAATCTCATGTCAAAACGTCATGTTGTAAGTACAGACAAGTAGCAGAGATACAAACCCAGTCGCAAACAGTCCTTCTCGGTTGTAGCTCCTCCTCAGCTCATCGAGTTTTCCGCGGACGGGTTTTGGGCGTCGCCAATATTTTTGTCGCTCCGCGCGCGGCTTTCGCAGGTCGCTTTGTGGACAAGAGTGCAGTTTGGTCTGACAAAAGTTTGAAAGGAGTGGGTCACTTCCGAGTTACCTTTTGCCTCTGTGCCAAAACGAGTCTTCGCGCGAAACCATTCATATGGACACATATATATATTGTGTTCCGCTTACATGTTCATTTTCATGTCAATCAAACTCATTTTCATATGAAAGGTTTTGCCTGAAGACTCGTGTTGAAACAGGCATATGGCATATTCTGTCTAAACGAGGCTAGCAGCACATTTTAAGCAAATGACCTAATATTCATAACTAAAAATAACCTGTGGGAGTAAGACTTGTTATCCCGCACTCGGTAACTCTGTTAAGAGTATCAGTTTGTTATTGGTAGTCAATTTTGTTTGCAACCTGTTTTTAGGAACGTCAACCGACAAAGAAGACAGATCCATCGCCGAAATATGAAAGGTACACCATGCGCTTTTCCTTTTTGTAATGGTTTAAACCTTACGGTTACTCCATCACGAATGTCGGAAAACATGTCGCTTCCACTGTGCAACCCAAATCTCAAGTAACTGAGCCGGCAGCGGCAGAAAAAATCAAGAACGATGCATTCAGAATTACAGTTTGGTTGCTTAATGTTACACGACTAGAAAAGTGAGAGGACAAGTAGATAATATCGGTCAATCAGTCTTTTATTGCTGGTCCAAAATATTCTTCGTATACTCGGGAGGTAGGAGTTTATTTGTTGGCCGAGCAAAATCCGTGTCTGAGAAAAATTGGGGTCACAGTCAGGTCCGAGTCCAAGTAAAGTGTATGAGTCACGTTATAAATAACGTATCGTGTATAAGTATACATAACGTAACGAATATAACGTATCCCACATAACGGTACATTCATAATTATTCAAGAGCTAACCAGTTCCCAGTGAGTGCTGTTTTGGTCAACGCGAGTTATTGTTACTTAGATGGAAAGTATAGAATTACATTTGAGCAAGAGACCATGCTCATTTTCTCTTCATTTGAGACAATTTAAAGTGCTAGAAAATAACTCAGTTATTTCCCTCTGAGCGGTAGCCCTGGAAGGAAATAGGGCAAACACGAGGAAAAGAAAAAATCTTCGATCTCGGCGTAATTGGAACCCAGGACCTCCGGATTGACATTTGCCAATACAAAGTTGTGCCACGTAGTACTGGAGTAGAGATTTAATTTTGACTCTATTGCTGGAAATCCATCTGAGCGTTACATATCGGGCACTTGATTCGAGCTCGGATTTGACTCGGAAAAAAGGATTTAATGAAGGCCATGCAGGAAGAACTTCTCTGTGCGTACTGCCAAGACCCACAAGGCAATACGGTCCTCGTGCTTGGCTGAAAATTTCTTCAACTAAGTACTTAAGTGTTTTAAACAGGTTATCTTTATTCCTTTACTGCTTTGTCGTGTTATTTCTCGCCAGGCGAAACCAATCTTCAATTAAGCTGCATCAAGAATGATGCTGTGAAGGTCAAACAGCTGTTAGCGTCAGGTGCCGACGCTAACATGAAGGACAATGCTGGATGGACCCCGCTGCATGAGGCTTGTAATCATGGCTACACAGGCTGTGTTCAGGAGTTACTGAAAGCAAGGCAGCTTGTCTATGAAATAAAACCTGGAGATGGTATGTGTTGCTAACACCTCAAAACCATTTATCTTCCAAAGAGTGTTCAATTTAAGTCACAAACGAAGATTTCATCTAGAGACTTAAGCAACAGACTAATCTGGCAGTGAAAGCTTTAAAAGGATGCTGACCATGTGAAACCTTCGGACTCCGCAGTTGTGAATCGCATTAAATACCAGTATTGACTGTTCCTTACTCAGTGTTGCGGTTAAGCCTCAGCAGTCCTCTCCCCCACCCCACCCCACTAGCCCTTCATTTGATGACGTAGACGCACCTCATTTCTGAGTGATGATACTTTCTGTTCAATGCTGTTACAAGTCGTTCTCAGGCTTACCCAACACTGAAATCCGCGCGGAGAAGTGTCTTCACGAGGATTGGTGTTTCCCTATTGAGCTTCCACTCAACTGCTTATGAAATTTAACCTGCCAATAAAACGTCCGCTAAAACTCTCAATATGTTTGTTTAATTCAGATGACCGTGTATCAGGCTAAGCCTTGTTTAATCTTGTTTTGTGATAATAGACACCACTCAGGTGCTGAACGTGCTGTCTGCTCCTCTGTGTGGAACAACTCCTTTACATGATGCAGTGGGCAACAATCATTGTCAAGTAGTCGAGCTGCTGGTCAGAGCAGGAGGTTAGTTTTGATGCTCAGCTGCTTATATTCTTTTGGCCGTTTGTAGCCAGTGTAGCAGAGGGTCCCAATGGGGTAGTGGCTTTTACGGCTGACGGTTAAATCCCATTGAGACCCTCTAGTAAGAATTCCCGTGCGGAATTAAACGAAAAAGTTACCCAGATTTTGGGCGCGCGAAAATTAGTGCGAGAGTATAAAATATGTCGCCGCAATGTTAAATGCAGGAAACGTACGCGTTTTCGAAAGGAGAATGCTTGATACGCAGGCTATGCTGTCTGAAGAAACATAAAAAGCCCACTGGTCTTGTGCTGAATGTTCGTTTTATCTGTGACAGGTTTACCTTTACTAGAAGCAGAAAACGATCGCGGAGAAAAACCGATCGATTTGGCAGAAAATAAAGAAACAAAAGAATTCCTACGGGCCATGGAATTACAGTTCAGAGAAAAGGGCAACGAAGTTACAGCCCTCCGCCCATCTGAGGAATCATACCAGGCTGTGTTAGGAAGAAAAGGGCGACACTCCACAAATCATGTTCCTGCTGAGAAATGCGAACAATATTTGTTGATCTTGTCACATTTGGTGCAGGCGTACCACCGTATGACAAGGGCGCGAGCTGGCTTGGCTTCTGACGATTGTCTGTGGATCAACTTTAATGAACATTGCAATAATCTTGAAGCCCACGTGACCAGGATTGTTGCGGGAAGCCATCTCTCATCTCCAACTTGCATCCGAATCCAAGCCATGAGAATGTTGGCCGAGAGTTCTTAAGCTGGCCTAGTATCTTCACTGCATGTTCTTGAGCTGACCTGGTAACTACATAGGCAACTTACCAATACTTGGGAGAGAGAAACCATGACGACCGCAAGAAAGTCACACATCTAGACCACCGGCCCAGTCAACAGGTTGCCGCCATGATGGTTCAGATCGTAGAACTAATGCCTGCCAGATAAACCATGCCATTTCTGCAGGGGCAAACGACTACAAAAACATGGGTTTCAGTTTCTAAAATATAACACTTGAATAGAATTCGCTTTGATCTTTTGTGAAAACAACAAATTCAGAGTAGTCAGACTATAGAAACTCCAAAACTAATAATAAAAGGTCAAAAATAGCTTTCTATTGTCCGACAATCGGATGATGACTGTTAGTCTGCGCGGAATTGACGGAGTCCCAGTGTTTGTCATTGGTTTCATTAAGGGCCGGGCACTGGCCAAATTGACCGGCTGTGAGGGTGATTTTGGTTGCCTGGTTTGACCATGGAGAGGAAAGGTTTTCTTGTAAAGAAGTTCAATTCAAAACGTTTTGCCCGCAGGTGAAAACCAGTTGCCCTGTTGCTGAAAATATTAATGAAACCCCTGGTTTGTCCCTGGTTGACCGCAGGGCTAATTTACATTGTCATGTGAAAACCATTGTGGCCGGGAGGGGTACTTTGCCGAGTACACTGTTTGGACTGTTTGCTTACGGTTAGTTTCACTCGTGTTCGCTTACAGTCACCTGCTTTTCGTTGTTGTTGTTGTTGGAAAGGACAGCATATTGTATTTCGTCCTTTCCAACAATTTAAAGCTAACCGCAAGCAAAACATGTGTGAAAACAGTGCATTCGGCTTTCTGCAAAATACCCCTGCAGCATTATGGCGGCTAATGGTAACCGTAAGGCCAAGAGAGTTTTAATCTTCATTTTAAGTGGTACGGATACCTCTTCATCAAAACTAATTTCCCTTGGTCTTAAACCAGTCGCTCCTCGTATTTACCATTTTATCATAGTTTTAGTTATTTACGTTTTGTTCCAGTGTTGTGCATGTTCCGCTACGTGTACAACGTACATTCTTAGTAGTAGAATACAATCTTGAGAACATATTCTTAGAAGTGAAAGTGGTTGTTGAACCTTCCCTGAAAACGGAAAATCGAAATGAAACTGGTTGTGGAATAAACAATGTTTGACAACGGTGTTTTGATTCCTTGTGACCGAGTCGTCCCCAGTTGTCTTGATGCAGGAGAGCGTTCAGCGACTAGCTCACGCGTTCCTGTTCTCATAATTTGACTTGCCTTTCCTCCCTTTATATACTATCGAAATGGCTTTTCAAGAAAGGTCGTGGTTATACCTGGAAGGGGCTTAGCATCGTCAAAATGTTAGGGGCACATTACAGCATAGCATAGTAGCACTCCCTAATCGTGTTTTTTTTTTGTTTTTTTTTTTCTATAGACAGGTCACCCACATCATTAGGCGTCATTTGTTTTGTTAATTGTTTTTCTACACCACTGTGTAAACCCAAGAAAAATATAGGTTTATTTACAAAAGTACATAGAATTAATACTTTACAAATAGTTCTCCTTTATATTTACAAGACAAATAGCAAACCTATCATTACAGTCAGTGACTTTCACAAATAAAATATAAAATCCAAGTTAGTCCAAAGTCTCCCGTACCCAGTTTCCCTCGTTCGACCGGAAGCTGTTGGTGTTGCTTCTTTTCCTTCCTACTCTGGGAGGGTGAGGACAGATGAGACCACCACGTGACATAACGAGTCAAATGACGCTTGTAACCTCGCTCAAGCATGTGGTCTTGTGGTCCAAGCACAGTGTGCAACACAACTCTATAATAACTCCCGCCTTTGTGTCATTTGTTCCTGGAAGCAGCCAACACCTTTGCCATCAAATCCTGCAATAAGATTGGCATAACTCTCGATTTCCATATATGTGCATACCGTTGCGATACCACTACATCAGACAAGTATACCTCGCTAAAAGGCAGGGTATCTGCCTTAGGAAACCATCATCTGAAATCTTGACGATCCTCTATAAAATAAGTTTAACAAATAAACGTTCTAGAGGAATCGGCACTACCAACACACTTTAGAGCTCAATGCCACGAAGAGTAAGTTACATACCCCTGCAGATGCAATCGCTTACTGTTCACCCTCGAACAAAACAAGATTAATAAGTGCGATATAGTTTCACTAATTGATGATGCTACGAGGCATTAACACGTTAATAAAGTTTTTGTCTGTCTGTCTGTCTGTCTGTCTACAAAGCTATTCTACCATTTCTGGCGTAATTACGTGTTTGACACCAGTTATAGTACAACATATCAACACTAACCTGAGTAACACGGATACTATCAGGTGATGGCACACCCAGTCTTCCTCCACTCACTGACTCATCATCATCATCATCATCATCATCATCATCATCGTCAACACGGCTTCTCTTCAATGCAGGGGAGTCGGACCTAGTGAAACAAAAATGGTCATAACACTGGAAAGCAAAGAAAACTACACTAGCTAATCCTTTCAGAGTTTAGCGACCCCCTCAAAAATCTCATCCACTGACGAAAAATATTGCAGATATTTATCGTCGTTACTCCTGGACTGATTGTCATCTGATTCTGAAACAAGTTTTAATTGTTCAAAACAGACTTAAGGTGGCTTACTACAGTTTTGGATTATAACAGCCTAACTCTTGAAATATGTTCCAAGACGTTGTTCCTTTCTCTATTTACTGTTTACTTAAGTCTTTTACCATTCTATGTGAAACTTGAACAATTAAACGTCAACAAATGGCAAAAATGAACAACCGAGTACCTAAGGGGAGACTGGGCACTGGTAGGTTAAATCACGTTTTTCTAAAAATCTACCAGTATGACCCCACCTCAAAATTTCAGGAATAAGAAATTGGCTCTGATTTAACATTCATGCAAAGTAAAATAAAAATCTGTAAGACAGATTTTTTGCAAACTAAGAAAATGTGAAATCAAAAATAGCTCAAAATCTGTCTTATAGATTGTTTTTTAAATTTTGGTTCTAAACGTGATTCAACCCTACAAATCGACTGTGAAAATTTCATCATGGGCTGTACGGTGGGTTTTTGAGCAATCCTCAATCAAAGACTGGCTTTTACAACCTTAAACGAGAATTGAATTGCGCATGCCCTTTACTTAAGCGCGCGCTCATGTGACGCCATGTATCGTGCGGGAGAAAGCAAGAGTACTTTAGGAAAATTTTACCGGTTGTTTATCGAGTCTTTTTGTCATAATTTTTTGGCCCTAGCCTTAAACACATGTCTGAACGGAATTTGAAACTATTGCTACGTATACTGAAGCGATCTAACGCCTTTCAAGTGCTGAAGTAGTTTTCGTTTCTTCTTAGGGTTGCTTGCGTCATTTGTGCACGCGCGATTAATACTGACGTCTGGCAGGCAATGGTAGCGCGTGCTTCTAGTCTCCAAAACACTGTAGTAAGCCACCTTAACTGAAACAAAGGTTTCATTACATGCTTACGTGTCTTTGCATTTATCAACTGAATCTCTCGACTGAACACATCAAAAATATACTTATGCTTTGTTCAAAGTAGGTAACTGCTAGAAACACAATTATGATCCCTTCTGCAGCGTTACATTATATACCGTAAAATCCCATGTTAAAGCCCCCCCCCCCCGGATATAAGCCCTGCTATTTGCTAAGAAAGATATCATTCCGGATATAAGCCCCTCCGGGTATAAGCCCATCTAATGTGTAAGTGCATTCCTTTTGCGTTTCTTTCTAAACATCAAAATTTTTAATCGAAAGTCATAGGGTAATAGGATAATAATATGGTAATAGCTCTAAATGTAATGGTATCTTAGCTTTAATTCGTTTCTCAGATACCTTTTATCTCGTCGTTCCGAAACGCTATTGTTATTCCCGATATACCCCCCCCCCCCCCCCCTCGTTTACAAGCCCACCCAAAACCCCTGATAAAGTTATCTAAGCCCAGGGTTTTCATGTGGGATTTTACGGTACTCTAGGAACAAAAACATCGTTTCCCAAGTTTTCCGTATGTATATACAGAGCCCTGTTAAAAATGTTTTAAGACTACAGAAACAACAAATTACCGTTTTTCTCCTTTTGATTCCACAAATTTTCTGGTTTTCCTAACCTGTGCTGAACTCCCAGAACTGGAGGACCTGTTGTGAAAACATTCAGCAATACTAAGCTACATGTATTAGTATATACAAGATGTTGCTTATTGTGACTAAATAACAAACCCTTCTCGAGGTTACTCACTTCATGTATCTACACACATAGATGCACTCATAACACAATGCACAAGAAAAGTTAGACTTTCTCAAAGTCCCTCGTAGTTGTTAGTAGTGTCACTGTCAGCATAAGGAGCGAGCGTGCGCCGCTCTACCTCACGCTCTTCATACTCGAAGATTTGTCGCTATCTGAGGCCTGTTCCAAGCGTTGCACTATTGCCGTGCTGAACTAATTCAACTTAAGGACAGTTTTGAGGGAGTAAAAAAGCCCGACTTTTAAACTCTGTAAAAGGTTCCATGATGTTTTTTCCCTCACTAATTACTGTTAACCTACAGTGCGACTACTCGAACCGGGGTATTTGGAAAAGAGTTCACCAATCGGAATGTTACTTGAGAACAAAGGATAGCGATTTTTTTTTCTTAAATAAACCAATAACATTGAAGAATACGAACAATAGATCTTAACAACATTGAAAACCCGACAAAGTGTAAGGTGTTGTGAACATCAGGAAACACTGCCATTGGTTTTTTTTTTTTTTTTTGGATCCTAATTTTTGCGCTTTGCAACGGTTTTCAAGCTAAATTTTTCAAGCGAGATTTATAATTATGATAATTCGCCATCAAGAACTGAATCCCTAAGAGTGTATATAATGCAGAGGAGTCGATAGTGTTTATGTTTTCACGTCAAACAAACCGTTGCTTGCCGTCTCGAGAATCTACCAGTTCACTGTTACGTTTTGATTGGTTAGTTTTCTTCTAGGTGGCCCAGTTCAAGTAGTCACACTATAAGTGTTTAACCATCTTATGTGACAAAATGAATGACAGTGCTCTACCCATATGACCCTTCTTCAGCTTTCACCTCAAATTTCTGGCAATTATAAAAATTAACTTCACAGATTTTGAGTTATTTTTGAAAATTGGCAAAAATTAACATTTTCTTAATTAGCAAAAAATTTGTCCTAGAGATACATGTATCTATTTCACTTTGAACAAACAGTGCTTAAAGAAACTGCAACCTTGCCTGTTAAAAAGTTACCAAAAAAATCAAGCTTCCAAAGGTTTCAAACGCATGCCCTTTGCAATGCTGGTAAAGTGCTCTTACACCGAGCTACATATCAATCGCTGAAAACTGGTTAAAGACAAGAAACTTAAGTACAGTCGAACCTGCATATAACGGCCACCCTCAGGACTTTGAGGAACTGGCCGCTTAATACAGGATCACTAAAAATACTCACTGGGCATGGTGTAATGTCAATTTTAATGACGTTCGTGATATGGTATTGTACTTCAGCGCATTGCGGACATCTGAAAGCGTTAACGATACTTAATGGCGATTATCAGCTTACAGTAGCTTTGTACATGTTTTACAGTCATGATGGATCACATTTCAAACAAGAAAATACCGCATAAAATGACATGTAGCTTAGTTTCCGCTCAAGGATGACCGCATAATACAGGTAAAAATAACAAAGAAAAGACAAACATAGGGCTGCCACCCTGCGGCCGCTTAATAGAGTTGGCTGTCTAATACACGTAACAAATACAGTGTTTGTATGAGTGACAGATCGGGACTTTGAAAACTGGCCGCTTAATAGAGGGTGGCCACTTAATACAGGGCCGTTATATATGGGTTCGACTGTATACACATAAAATGATGAATGCACGATAATTTCTACCATGAACCAGCTGATACTGATGAACAATCATCATACTTATTTGCTTCAGTTTCATCTCCTGGGTTGGTGTTCTTTAACATGCTGATAAACAGTGATGCTTTTCTTCTCCTTTCCAGCTGAAGCTGTTTGTCTCGTGACTCAGATTCCAGATGCTGAGCTGTACAAAGAATTTAAAAAAATCCTCTCAACATTTAACAAATCTCAACCAGTCGGAGGTGCACATCTGCGGTGCATTTGGGCCAAGCATACCAAACATTCAAAGGGACCCAGGTAGAAAGCCACAGAACCGTAAATACCAAGAATCTTGTAAACGATTTAAGGTCAAAGCCTTTGTAGGTGCATTCACATTTGTGGCTACACTTGTGAAGTTTAGATGGTACTTTTGGAGCTACATGTAGAATCACTCTCAAGTCCTTTTTTTTTTCATGCTCTCAACCTTCCTGAAAGTATCCAAAATTTGATAAATGCAATTGCAAGCCAAATATTGACAATGATTATTTCTTACAAAAATGCAAAATGAATTAATTAAGGAAGCTCCTGTTTTAATGAAAAGCTGTAAAATAGAAACATTTAAGTCAGGAAAACTGTCTAACATGTGTATACCAATTCTCTCAGCAGCCTTGATCGAGTCCATCTGTTGCGTCAAGTCGTCAGCTGACTTCTCACTAGTTTCTTGATTATTTGCATACTCCGGTTTCTTAGCATTCAATTTCCCCTCATTGCCATCAGATGTCTCCTTGCCCTCAGTTTCTGTGTCTGCTTCATCACCATCCTCATCACTCTGCCCTTGCTCATAGCTCTGTTTGTATATAACACTTGTCCTATATTCAATTTTGGGTTTCTTTGTATCCTTTGACTTTATTGAGAAACTTATTGGCCCTTTGGGTGCTTCAGGTTGATTCTTGCCATTCTCTGTCAGTAAACAACACATCATGGGATGAGAAAGACCTCCAAAAAGAACTTCACAAAATAAAACAAGTACATACCTTACTACTCTGGACAAACATTAAGAGGAGCATCAGCCCTAAATGCACATTATACCATAGCTAGCACAATTTCAATATAAAAATGGATCACATGCAGGTGTGCACCAAAAACCAATGATGCAAGCTCAGGGCATGAAAAAGCTAATACACCATGCAAGCATCAATTTTTTATGGACACATTTTCTTGTGACAATTACAGTCATTATAGTACCTTCTACCTATGGAGCAACTGTTGTTTCAGCCACAGATTTTTATGTCTTACAAATGCCTCCACTTCAAATTATGTACACTACAAAAGCTATAAACAAACAAACAAACAAACAAACAAAACAAACTACTGTGTGAAACTTATCACTGCTATGCCTAGATTGATACCATACCTGTTTCTATTTGCGGTGAAACAGCTTTGAGTGCCTGTCGTTTCTTGAGTTGATAATAACTGTAATAGCTATTCCATGGATTCAAGAACTCAAACCGAGGATCATTCTTAGCTTTGATGATTGATTCAAAATCAGGACCATTCTTGGCCACATAATTTGCCAACTTATCCACAATTGGTTGAAGGTCAGGAGGTGGTGGTATGATTTCATCTGCCACTTGAGAGGTCGTAGACATTCCAGGAGGAGGTGGTGGAGGCAGAGTCCCAGCTATTTCAACTGTGTTGGGCACAAAGAATGTTGGAGGGACTGGTGGAGGGGGAGGAGGTGGCAAAGGAGGCATTGATGGTCCAAAATCCAACCACTCCTCTGCAAGTTACAGAAAATATTTCCAAGGAATATTTCACAAAAATAATTTGTTTCATAAATTAATGTCAAAGTAATAATTACTGGTACACTACTAGGCTACATTCACTGCAGAGACTGCCATACTAATTAAAGCAGGGATAAACAGTCATCTTCTACAGTTGTCGCATAAAAAGATAGACACCACTACAACTTGATTACCATTAGGTGCCAACATTGGGTGGCCTTTCAGCTCACTGTTATTCCTTGTTGGGAGACTTTTTTCTTAGTTACAACCCTACATAGCTATGATGATAGCAAACCATACCTTCTAAGGGACCTTCTCCTGGTGGAGGGGGAGGAGGTGGAATCATGTCAGCTACTGACAGTATCGGTGCCATGGGGGGGTGGTACGAGTAACCAGCAGATGACACATAGTGTCCATACATATCATCTGGAATGTAAAATAACCCAATGCAATTAGAGTCAAACGTCTGTTAAGTGGCCAAATGTTAAATTACTGTCTTCACATGATTCCATATTGCCTTAAAGCATGTTTGTATCTGAATAAGTTGAAATTTCTACTGAGCGTCATGCTAATTCCTGATGAACCCCTAGCAAGCAGCCATCTCCCATTTCCCCATGGGTGGCTGCTTAATAAGGCCTCAACTGTATAAATTATGACTCAGGCAACAAACATATCAAAAGGACAATTTCAAATCTATGCCACTCTAAACTATCTATTATCAAGACTGTCCTTGTTAGTCCCACAGGATGCAGGTAATTGAGGTTAACCCAAGGCTGTTGCCTCAGGAAATTTTTAAGGAGCCCTTTGGGCTCCTGACTTCAAAAGTTAGGAGCCCAAGCCACTTTTTTAGGAGCCCAGAATAAATTTGCCGTGGTAAATCCGGGGGGTTGGCGAGACTGGGGAAGACCGGGGGGGAGGGGTGGAGTGAATTTGGAAATTTAGGGGAGGGGTCCGGAGGCAGAGATTTTCCATGAGACACTAATATGGTCTGTTTTATCAATCAAATTTTTGAAACAAAGTGTTCAGCAAAGTGATCATGTCATCACTGAGAGAGAATACTATTTGTGGTTAAGCAAATTCAATAATTGGTGTATCCATGCAAGTGCTGCAGTTTTTTCACAAAAATTTATATTGCCTCTTTTGTTTTTGAGTTTAGCAATTCTAAACAAATCATGAAATGCAAGCTGCAAATGAAAACAAATAAAAATGAAATATGCATTTGGGGCGTTTGAATTTGGCCTCACTGAAATGTGCTTTCCTTCCCCGGGCTTCAGGGACATAAGTATAAACAAAAGGTGCATTTTTTAGGCAGCATTACTGCATTATATTGGCTGCTGCTTTGGAGAAAATATATTATCGTATATTGGGCGGAGCCATGACAATTGGTTTGATAATTTAAAATATAAAACCCTGGTATGCAAAAAGAATTGCAATGCTGTTTTCTTTTTGCTGGCTTGTAGCTACTTGAATATTTCGACTTTTAAGTCATAAATATCCTTTCAGAAACTACAGAAATTCATTCAGTACAGCTTAGTGAAGTTTTCCAAAGTATTGGACAAAAAAAAAAAGCCCAAGAATTTATCCTTATTCAAATCTAAATATAATGTCAGCAGCAGCATCACTCCAATTCCAAAAATATTTGTTAATCAAAGTAGTTATTTTGCAACTGGAATCAGTAGGGCATCAACAGAGACACAATCCATTGGCATACATGACATGCATTTATTCAATACTGAGCTTGCAATGCATCGTAGACTACGAGTAGTCCCTCTTTCGCTTAGTCCGTCGTGCGTGACACGAAAGAAATTTGCGAGAAAAAAATGGCCGCACGAAATCCTGGGGGCTAGGAGCGCGCGAAAGGAGGGACTACCGCCTAAGCCCAAGAGTTTGCCCTTTCACGGCCGAGTGATTTTTCGGTGTAGGATTTCTCATCTTGACGTCCTCTTATTATCGCCTGTTATCAATAGCCCCGGGAGATCTGAATAAAATTGCTCTACTCTACTCTTCAAGTAGCCAGGCAAAAACATATGCCGCGAGAAGTATATCTTCGTTCTGTGTTCGTTCAGCGAAACTGTCAAAGAAGTTTTAAAAAGAAGACGGCAAATGAGGCCTGTTGTAACGATTTTCGCTGCGTCTAAAAGTTATTGCGAAAATTTCAACAGGGTTTCAACCGAGAATTTACATTATACATTATACATTATACATAGGAGATCATCCAACTGCAGTGAAATGTTTGCCGATAGCAGCGGAAAATTTCAGGTGAATGTCTGGTGTCAAGTGAGAGTCCGGTTCAATCTTTCAAATGGACGGCAGAAAGGCCAAGCTCAGTGTATTTATATTCGCTGACTTAGACGATGCTGTTGAGCGGCGAAATCACTAACACGCTCGCAGTCGGGGTGGAGGCAGAAAGCTTTGCCAAACAAAACACTGGATAAATTTAAATCTTTCCAAAGTGCCTGTTGGCAGATTCGCAAGAACATCACGGCTTGCGAAGCGTGATTCCAACGCCTCGATTTGCTCTGGTACCGCTTTGATTTGCTCCGGTTCCAAAACATTCCTGCAAGACGTCACAGGTATCTCGAAAGTTGACAACATGTTGTCAACGCTCCTAACATAAGCCAATCATATTTTTGCCTTGTGAGAGCAACGCATAATTCAAACTCTTGGGCTTAGGCGGTAGTCCCTCCTTTCGCGTGCTCCTCGCCTCCAGGATTTCGCGCGGCCATTTTTCTCTCGCGGTTTTCTTTCGCGTCACGTACGACAGACTAAGCGAAAGAGGGACTACTCGTAGTCTAAATGCACTGTAGGGCGATTTTCAACTATGGCTGTTTTCGGTTGTTTTGTGAGCGGAGAGAGACTTTGTTGCCGTGTTTTGGCCCATATTTCTCGTGTTAAAAGCAAAACAGGACCAGAGTAGCTGTTGTTTTCCGTTTAATTTATTGTGTGAATGATCTTTTGGCCGATTTCATGAGAAGATTGAAGTCATCGGACAGATTAGATGGGAATGAAAACTCCATGTTTACGCGCCCACTCAGGCTCCTTCAACAAAACTTCAGTCGCCCACACTCGTAACTTAGGCGCCTCAGGCCACCGGGCACCCGTTAGGCAGCAGCCTTGTAACCATTAAGCCAAAAATACTTCCTAAAACTCTGCGATTGTAAACTTTCAAAAGAAAAGGCTAGCTAGCTTTACATAAATATCTGACCGGATTTGCAAAAACACAGCCATAGAATTTGACTTGTCACTGATAATCTTGCTACAATTCTGTCCTAGAGCTAGCTTTCCACGAGGCTTATCGTAGCTCAAATAGCAGCAAATAACTCTCCTGTATGCCTTTTGAGGCCAGGAAGACTAAATTCACTGTCTTTTCATTGAATCATGAATTGTACAATTTAATTAAGAGTGCTTTTAACATGAAATTGGAGTCTAAATCAACACGAATGTACAGATATCAAAAGCGCGGCGGAGAGCCAATCTATTGCTTTCTAAAGGCCTGTATCGTCCTAAATGGACTGAACAAGAGCTTCCTGCATCGAGAATCGATTGAAATTCAAACAAACTAAGCCATAGTTAGCAGTAAACGAACACTCAACATGTTGTTGTTACGTCAATTATCGCCCGGAAAGCACGCAAATAAATTTCTTCCGCGCTAGCGAATCACAGACAGTTCTGATACTTAGCTAAGCCGAGAACGCCTAAAATTGATAAAACAAGGAAATTCTACTCACGATCAGCGCTTGAACTCGTGTTCTTCTCTCTCCTCGTGGCCATGTTTTGCTCGCAAACAGCAATGTCCTGGATGTACTTCAATTTTGTCGAGCGCGGAATGGCACATCCAGATTTCAACAGATTTTTTCAGATTTTTTTTCAACAGTCTTTAGCTACATCAAAGTTCAGAGCAAATGACGCCAACAGCAGCTAGAGATGTCTAGTCCATTGTACGTCTAAGCCCTAAATCGATGTGGCTAAAGAGTTTTGCTGTCTAAAGCAAGCACAACATTATCGCCACAGGGCAAACAGCCTACTGTTAGGGGACTAAATGTGACCCGTACAGTTTACACATCTCCTCAGGCCCGCCTCACGTACGATAATGGACGACGCTCACTAGCAAATCGTTAGACTTGGGCCTTCATTGGACTTAATGATGTCCTCAGGCAGACTTCCTTTAGACAGCAAACACAGAACGCTAATCGGTCGCTCCTTGTCAGAGTCACCACGCAAACTGAATTCAGACGAGTGTAGCCTGGGCTAAACTTAACGCAAATTGAAAAGGGGGGGAGTCGATAAATAATGAAAAACATACCTAAATAAATGAAACATGCGACAAGGAGTTTCTACATTTCTTGCTAGGTAAGATTTACAAGCTGCTGTCATAGCGAAAGCAGAAAAAACAAACAAACAAACAAACAAATGAAAAAAAACAAATGAATCAAAAAACACCCGATTCAGTCTTTAACACCGTTTTCATAAATCCAGACATATATTTCAAGGGAACAAGACTGCATGACCCAGAAGGGTCGAAAAACGAGCGTGTGTCTAATTTCTGTCGATCTTTCTAAAGCATTTAGAGTCAAACTAGGGATATCCCTGAGCAGTTTAGGACATTCCGTGCCAATATATGTCTGAATTTATGAAAACCGTGTTAAAGACTTTGTACCAAAATAGCGGGCATGTTTTTGGAAAATCGGTTAGATATATACATGTACATTAACAAGTTATGAACAGCTATTACGAATTTAAATCTCAATATGGTTACGTTTTCTATGAAAAACGTCAAATAAGTTTTATTCAAGAAAACAAAATGAAATTCCTTAGAACCTTCACCCACAAACTCAGGAGTTTCATTGATGTTTTCAGCAGGTGGGTAACTGGTTTTCTCAGCCCGCCAAAACATTTTGAACTGAACTTCTTTATAAGAGAAACTTTCCCCTAGATTGTCAAACCAGGTGGGCAAAATCATCCCCACGGCCAGTCAATTTGTCTGGTGTCTGGCCCTTAATAAAAGCCCTCCAAACTAATCATGGTTTTCATCCTGCCTTTAAGTAAACACAACAAGCGGTGCATACCTTGTGGATACCACATGCTGTAATCAAATGCTTCATCCACTTCATTGTAATGAGAATGATAGCTGCCTTCATGCTCCTGTGGAGCAGCATCTGATGATGACGATCCCGTTATTAGAGCAAAAGTATGACTAAACTTGTTACCAAGAGTATCTGGTAATGGAGATGATGAAGCGGATGATGGCTGTGACCTTACAACCTTCTTATGAAGTGATGCTTGCAACAATGGATGCAGTTCATACTCTCCATCAGACTCATCTTCACTCTCTGTCTGTTCTGCTTCTTCCTGGGGTTCAGGCGATGGTTGCTTAGGTATTTCTGGAATGTACTTTCCCTCAGTCACATATTTCAAGACATGTTTATAATAAGGGTTCAACCAATTGTCCATGAGGAGAAAGTCAAATTGAGGATTTCCTGATTGCTTGGCCTTTACTAAGATTTCCATTTGTTTCCCTTGCTTCGCAACAAACACAGCAGTCCTTTCAATAATAGCTTGCATCTTGGCTGTCTCAGGCTACATGACAAACAAAAAGGAAAAACATATATTATTATCAGTCCACTGCTCCCACTGTGTTATAATAACTGAACAAAGACACAAGTCAAACTTACATTGGCCTTCTTTTCTATATTTCAGGAGATAATCAGTTCAAATTTTAGCGAATGGATTCCAATGTATCAAAATAATTATTATGAACAAAATCTTTGAAAAAGAAAAGAAGGAATGCAAGCTAGAAATTTATACAAAATGAAACTACAGTGTTTTCATAAATAGCATGATTCTATGAAATAATGTGACCTCACAATGACAAGAAAGCTTAGCATGTTCACATTTTTTGGCCATGAAGCTTTCTTCAACACTTGAGCTTCACTTACAGTGTAAGTGGAATTTCTGTTAAAAGTTTATCCCTCTTAAGCTCCAAAGTCTAAAAAAGCCCCCACTTTTAGTGAGAAAACATGCAATGCATGAATACAATATACCATATAAGTTTCTTTGTCAAGAGTAATCCTTACAACCCCATTATTACAATTAACCAATCTCGTATGCTTAGTTTTGCATGTCTCCACTAAAAGAAAAGGCCTTTTCCAAATGTAAGAAAAAGACAATACTGTAAATTGTAACAAATGACTCACTTGAAAAAAAAAACATTACAGCTGTACATACCCATTTACCATATCATATTTTAAACAGATATTACAAAAAAGAACTAAGATTTAGTGACTCAGTAGTCTTAACGGGAGCACACACATTGTACAGCTGTAAGATACTGTACATTGCAAATTGAATGAAACACTTGTCCATGAGATTACATTTGCATTTGAAGTCTCTGCCATTCATGAGCATCTCTTACTGTATGTACTGGATTTCCTACTGAAGAAAGAGACCGTCTTGACAAGTTAGTATAGCTATGTACACTATCAACATCCAGTTATCTAGGATATGTATATCTATATTTTAGACTTTTACTTTTTAGATTAGGAAGCATTGAACTGATTGTTTTCACGCTTGCTTAGATTCCTGGACTTTCAAAGCAGGATTGGTGCAACATGGATTTCCTTCCAGAAATTCTTTTCTTCCTTTTATCATTGTTCAATGACAACACTTCTGTGCTATCTTTCTAAATGCATTCATCAGTGCAGCTTTCTCAGTTATCCTTTAAATGTTCATGCCGTAAATTATATTTTGTTGCTTAACTCTCTTCTGATTGCAGTGCAATGTTCTTTTTTGATTCCTTTACAATCATTGTAATAGATTTCATATCATCATATGGCAATGAATAACGTTTCAGCTGATTCGTTTACCACATTAATTTATTGGTTTTTCCCACAAAAATATGGTTAACATTTTATCTCCAGTGGTTAATTGAAATGAGTGAGTACTTTTGAGTTGAGAAAAAGTAAGAAGAAAAAAGTTCAACATTATTATATGTACATTTTCTGTCGTAAAGGAGCTTCTACTAGCAAGAAAGAAACCAAACAAACAGAAAACTGTAGTACATGTAGTCCTCAAAATGTCTTTCTGACAATGATACTGACTTCTGAAATAAACATCAACACACATTAGCAGATAAAACGATATTATCAATATACAATTGAGGGCATTTTAAATGAAAAGTTGCTGTTAGAACCTGTGATACTTACAATCTCCATTTCTGGAGGAATTTCCAGCTCTTCTGGGGGAACAAAAGGCTCTGGTTGTTGGAATGGAGGTGGTTGAGGAGGAGATGAGTTCATTTCCTGGACACTTGGTGCAAGAGTTGGGCCAGCTTGTTGAGCTTGGTATAAACCTGATCCTGTGAAAAATGAATGAACATTACACATACAACTAGTAGTAATCGTAGATTAAAAAATACGTTCGAGTTTTGGTGGGCTTGGTATGTTAAAAAACAAAAATTCTAGGGACAGCATTTTGTGCCTGAGCTGTTAGGTAGGCGTGAAATCGGGTCTCCTTTCAGCAGGGGTGAAAACAAATGAATTGATCGCAAAGTAGGCTTGGTATGTTAAAAAAAAATTATAGGGAAAGCATTTGTGCCTGAGCTGTTAGGCAGGCATGAAATTAGCCTCCCTTCAGCAGCTAGGGCAAAAACAAATGAATTGATCGCAAAGCACTTGCATACGAGAGGGTTTGTTCTCATTTATACATATATTGTGTAATATTAGTTACAACCGGTCAGTAAAAAACATGGACTGCAATCGGGAGGACGCATTTTGTCTGCAATCCCCATTTTATACCTGAGTCAGCGCCTGGACTGAGCAGTCCAGTCTGTAGTCTGTAGTCCGTAGTCTGCAGTCCACAGTCTGCAGTCCGCAGTGCGTGTTTTATACTGACCATGTAAATCAACACCAACCAAGTTGGTTCTGTCGGTATGCGAGACGATGTGCTTTTAGTACCAAAACTAGGAAAATTATTTTGTTTACAAACATGACTTTGATTTGCCTTGGCTTAGGCTAACAGCTACAGGGCATTTTCATTTCCAAAACAGTGAAAAGGAGGATATGTTTGTGTACCAAAGCAACCCTGTGGGAGTTGAACTCATTTCCTATGTAAACACTTTCGTTGGGTTTACGTTACATACTGTAGTTTGCACATAGAAATCTAGGCCAGCAAAGTGAAACTCATTTCCTCCTTTGATTTAGTCAGCAGAAAGCAGTATTGATTTCAGTTGAAGAGAAGAGGGTACACAACACGCAGCCAAACTACAGCTTTCAGTACGTACGAAAAGTCCTACACATTTCCTGAAGACATGTCTACAAGGTTTTTAAATGCCATTAACACTGACTTCGAACTTTAAATAAACAACTTCAGTATCCACTAGAGTCCACAATAAGCTTCCTCAACACTCAAAAGTCTGCAATATTGCACAACACTCGAAAGAAAGCACATGGACAAACATGGACATGACGTCATTCGCCCCTGAAGAATCTTTTTGGGGGGCCACATTTGTGTTCCCCAATAGATAGATACATACACAGATCTCGCATTTTTATGCATTACACGATTAGAACTGCGTTCTACCGAACGCAAAAAGAAATCTACGGAGTTAAGGAAAAAGGAGTTAAATTCTCTGAACACAACATTATAATAAACAACGTCTATTTAGTGCACATTGTATGTTTGATGGCTATTTGATTTTTAGAGGCACAATACTATTATAATTTTTTTCTTTTTCAAATGCAGCTCAGATAGCTTATAAACTACTTTGTCCTCAACTCTACCAGCTTCCTTGGCAGTTACAGAAAGCGTTGGGGTGCAGGAAAAGCTGTCCTGCATTTCAAGATTCTTCTCCCAGTCACTAAGAAAAAACAACTCTCTTTTATTTGTTTGACAAATGTATATAATACATATCCCAGTAGGGACTCCATATAAAACGGACAGGGGCGCTTGTTGTACCTTTTAGGGGTTAAAAAGGCCATTTTGGTACCTCTTAGAGTAAGGTAAAAGGTAAAGTCTGCATACGAGCCAAGTGGCTCATCAGGCCAGAGCTTATCCAGTTTCAGTAGCATGAAACGAACGTGTTTCTACTCTCCCCTGGATGGGATACTAGTCCATTGCAGGGCTACCCCCAGCATAACTTCGCTGGTACCAATTTATACACCTGGGTGAAGAGAGGCACTGTGAGAGTGAAGTGTCTTGCACAAGAACAAAACACAATGTCTCAGGCTAGGGCTCTAACCCAAACCACTCGCTCCAGAGTCGAGCGCATTAACCATGAGGCCAACATGCCTCCCACAAAGTGAGAGTGTTCAGACTCAAAAGGTCTCCAGCCGGAGCTTTTGATATACCATCTATTGTATTGTGCCTAAAAAAAGAAGATGTCGGGAGATATTTGACAATCAACTATTTTAAAAATTTTGTTTCATTTACAACTGTAATCATCTTTATCGCTGTTAAGAATTATGAAAGTGTAAGTCAATGTATTGTTTTAGAATTGGTAAATTTCAAGCCATGCTCACAAAACAAGATCTTGGTACCTCTTAGGGGTTCTTTTCAAAATTTCCAAAGGGCACTGCTATCCTTTTTATATGGGATTCCCCCCCCCCCCCCTCCGATACATATATTCACATACCTTCAGTCCAAGTTGGCTTGTAAGTGGAAGAAGTTTGTGGATGCTGAAAGTGATGTTCTGGAGCACTGTATTGATAGTTAAATGCCACTGAATTATATGCACCATCTTCACGGAGTTCTTGTTGGAAACGTTTCATTTCCTCCTCTGAATAGAGAGAATACCATGACTGTTAAAGAGTACTTCTATTTCCATGTCATTATACTTTCAATATGAACTTTAAAATATTTATTATTACAACACATTTTACAATTTTCAGATTTTTTGAGGATCACTAAATGGACAGTCATTTTGTCATTAAAGTAGCACAAGAAAATGGCAGGTTTTACAGCAATGGTAAACTTTCTCATATACTATTCTCCCAGAGCTATAGAAGGTCCCTGGACAAGGTATGGATATTTCTGTATCAACATAATAAGTAGTTTGGTTTGCTGGATCTTACCCTGTTGTATGTCATACTCTGCAGAGTCTCGATGGAGATCTATGTACCTTTCTTCATCACAGTGTCTCTCCATCTCCTCCTCCTCTGGAGTGAGGGACGGTGCCACTTCAGTAGGTTTATGTATAAACTGAGCCTTGTCAGTAAAATACAGACGTGCGTCAAACCTGAAAAGCCACATACCACTTGTCAACAGTTTATACCAACATGCAACGCCAGCAGTTGACCTGGTATAAAACGAACTGTCTAATGCGTCTAATTATGACAATAATAATTTTCAGTTTTCATTCACAGATGAAATGTTTCTAAAATCTCTCCCCCTTGTGTCCAGTTTACAATAAAACATCAACATGAAAATTATGTTCACAACATCAGGTACATTGAGCAACAAAATTAACATTTAATTTTGTAAATTACACTACTTACGTGCATTACTTTTCCCGTCCTGATCGACACAAGTAACTTACCGTGTTCAATTCCTAACTTCTGCCAACAGCGCTCCAAAGTTTTTCGCCGCGGTGGGGAATATAAAATGTATTTCTAAAAAGACCTCATACCCTTGACTCCATATATTAGCAAGTATTGTGAACTTCAAAAGTTCTAATCGTCTTACTCTTTAAGTTCCGGGAAAAATATTTCACAGCTTAATCTCCAATACCCTTTGAGGGTAAGTCAGCAAATGGCAGTTCTGAAATAAACTGAGGAGTATTCCTCCACTCACAATAACAACAAACAACAAATGAAACGTGGTTCCAACGTCAACAAGCAAGTTTTATTTAATCTTAATCTACCAAATATTAAACAGACCTGTCGATAAGAAGGGATTCGTCGCCCATCCATGGTATCAGACTCTTTTCTTCATCAAAGAACGCACCCTTTCCGCTGTTCTCAAAAAACTTGCACGCGTATCCGAACACGAGTAAGTCATCCTCCTTTCTTCTAATCTTCGGCACCCTTCGCAAACTCGCCTGACCATTTATACCGACTTCATGCGGGTCAAACAACACCGACATTGTCCAAATCTTGGTCAGGAGTAACCTAAACGTGTAAAACCCATCATCCTACGAAAAGTACTTTCAAAATACATTGAATTAGTGAACACTGATCAATCAATTGTGATCAATATGGCAACATGGCCGATCAACAGTCCGTCAATATGACGTCATCAATACATCACGGTAGTCCCAGAGTTCTTTGCTGAGCGCTCTTCGGCGTTCAGTCTGAGGCGGGTTTCCAAAAAAGCGGACCTTCTCCGCAAAAGTATCAAATGCACTTGTCCATGCAGCCATGCACATTCGGTATCATTCTTTTGGCATTGTAGAAAACTTTTTATTCTCAATCAGTTACTTAGTAAATAACCTGTGCTCGAGAATATATACATAACAAACAAGCAAATACTGAAGAACAAATACAGGAAAACGGAATGCGGTATGGTGAAAAGTTCAACTCGTTTTTTGCCCAGTCAACGTTTGCGTTATGAAATTCAATAATCTCTATAGAATTGAGCGCAATAAAAACCCGCGTGTATTAAGAACCTACATTTTTTTTTTAAGTCAGACAAAATAGGTTCTTGTATTTTGAGGTAGTCATTGGCGATTTAGGCTATAAGAAGGTTCCAAATTAGGTTCTTAATTTCCATGAAGAAGATAGGTTCGTAAACTACTAGGCTCTTACACGCAGCTTTTTACTATATTTTCGGTTCGTGATCATCAATTTTTTTATCATTTTGTAGCCAAAATGCACATTAGTCTTGTGTCTAGGGCTCGACTGCCCACACAGAGGGTCTTGTGACTTCAAGTTGTTTATCGTAAGGTCTGTGGAGAGCACTAAGCTCTGAACAATACCCCATCGGTGGTCATGTTTGGGTTTGTCTACTGGCCTTGGTCTGGATCTCCCACGAAAGGTCTTGTTTGGGTTTTGCACTTTATCGTTCGCTTCTGGAAGTCGCATGAAAGTGTTTAGGTTAGTGTCCTGTAAAGAAGTTTAGTCCTCCAAGGTCAGTCCTCCAACGTCAGTCGTCCCGTGTGGCCCACACATAGCTACCGATATGCTATTTAAGTGCGTGTGCGCCGTTTTTGTCAGTCAAGTAGCAGAAGTAGAAGTAGCAAAAGTTAGAGATGAAGATCGCGCTAGACAAAAGTTAGTCCGAGAAATAAAAGACCAAAGACCAGATTCTCGGTACCTCCTCGTTTGGACGATAGAAGGGAGCCAATATTTGTTTAACATTTGTTTCTCGCCGGAATCTTTCAGTGAAGCAAAAAATGCAGAACTCACAGAATAAAATTGTAGTTTTTATTGCCCACTATCTACTTCAAAGTTTGGCAAAATCACTTTATTTATGGAAAGAAGAGTAACACCAGTTTGACAAGTTGAGCTTTCCGTCTTTTCAGGCCGCGTTCCACGGAGTAATAAACGCGCAAAGGAATGCTTACTTTTCTGGTAAACCTCGGCACATTTTGACAATTGTGTACATAGTAAATTCCACTCTAAATAACTTTATTCTTAGTTGAAAACTCCGCGAGAGGGACGCTGACAGTACTCAATATAAATGTAAGATCAAAGATGAAGGTAAAATATGGTTTTATTTTACGCTGGTACCTTTCTTATTTATATACTACCACTTTCATATTTCGTTCATTTCATCCAAATAAACTTGGTAAAAATATGATCAGTTTATCAAGATTCCAACACTATCCGTGTTATAGTGCAAGTTGGATTGAAGGATCTCAAAGGGCGCAAAGGACTGGTTGTGGTCAGTCTCACTGAAAGATAAATGGACCTGGGGCCCGTTTCCCGAAAGCCCCGGAAACTTTTCGGGTCCGCAAAGCCATTTTCCGCAAAGCCTAACCCTAAAAACAGAGATGTGTATGTGCCTGAAACTTCTTGTGTGAAGAGAGCCTCTGTTCATATGAAGAATTTGTGAATAAAACAGCGCGGCTGTAATCATAAGTTTTAAGATTTTGCTACGGCTTTCCGGGTGCGAGAACTTTTCGGCACCCTCTAGAAACGGGCCCCTGGACTCCAATCCGACTGGGACACTCATTTAACGCCCTGTGGTGACAGACCATCAAGACAGGTTTGCTGTTGAGAACTATCCTCTCTGCCCAAGATTGATGGTAAACTGTTCAAATCTTTGCAGGTCTTCCTTTGCTACAGTGCTGGTATGGTGTGACAATATGTTCAGGAAATCATCAACTTTCACGGGGCGAGGTTGAATCTATATTGAAAACAACAAACGAATACATGATCGCCTGATATTCTTTCGCAGACCGAAGAGGCCCCCTCGTCAAATTAGCACAACTATCATAAATCTGAAAAAAATAGACGAGTCAGAGTTAGACTCTAGTAAACAGCACGAGTCTTTTTTTTATTTGTTTTTGCTGTTCTTGTTGTTGTTGTTGTTGTTGTTGTTTTCAATGAGAAAAGGAGCCAATTCCAACGCAATACCCTTTATTACAGCACGAAATTAAATGAAGAACTAGACACGAAACTTGATACTTTTACAAACTGGGTTTATTCCCTATTTCTTTGATGCTGTACAAGCTTGCCGGAGAAAAGGTGTTAACAGCCACCCGATTCTCCGGCGTTCCAACCACTCACCCCCTTCCCTTATCAACTTGAATCGTAGTTTTGCAAAAGAAGTGAGCGATTGAATTACGGCCATTGAACTTCTCCTAGTGAACTTTCCGCATCGAAATGAAACAATTTGCTTTCTAGTGGACGACACACTCAGCCTCTAACAGTCAACATACCTTTCCCGGTGGGAGATCTTTCATAGATGAGTTTATGCAGTTCTCGTCGATCGCTTGGCAAGGCACATAAAACAAATCTGAAAAAAAAAACATATTTGTAACCTCAGGCCTAAGCCCCTTTATCTTTTCCTAGATTCGTTATTCAGATCTGGAAAATGCAAGAACAATCACAAGGAATAACAGATCCCGAAACAATATACAACAACTTTTAAAAGTTAAAATGAAGATGCAACAATAGCACTGAAAATCTCTCTTATATATCTAATGCCATTGAGGAGTAATTGAAAATTCTTGCTTTTCGCCACCCGTGGTTTGGCAATCTTTTTTCGTAGATGTGCAATTTTTGTATTCTCAAATTGAACCGGAACTACTGTTTGCAATAGCGGATGATGCGGAAACTCTATCATATAATTATGTAACTGTCGTATAATATAACTATTTCTTATGGTAGTCCCCACAATAGCTTCCATTGTAAGCTAGCTCCAGTCCAGTCCCGGCCTGAGAATATGAAAAAAATGGTTTATTATTCCATTTTGTAGAAACGTCTGTCAAACCGGATGTCAATGTTCGGATAAGAAGTATGTACGAATAGTTTGTCGGTTTATTTACTGGAAGCGAGTAGTATTTGTAATTCCGTTTTACCCATTCTGATGCTGTTTACAGGGCTATTCGTAAGTTTTATCGGTTTCATTCAGTTACACAGCTACGCAAACACAACTCTTTAGCTTGGGCGATTTGTTTTCCCATTGCAGACCACGTTATGATACTCTGGAGAATTCTTCCTTTCAAATTTTTAGATAGTCGCATGTATATGAATGAATAATTTTAAAGGAGCTCAGTCACGGTTTGCGTATATTGAAAAGTTTAGCCTCAATTTTTCAAATTCGTCGTTTGTAATCCGTGTTAATCTTCTCCATCCTTAGCCATCCTTGTTCCGTTATGGTTTATTATTATCTCTTTGTTGTTTTTATATCTCATTAAACTGTTATCTTCAGGTTTCCTACCATTTAAAGGTAATCTTGTATGTGGCCAAAATATCTCAAAATACCGTGACTGAACCCTTTAAGATGGATAAAAGAAAAATTCTCCAGTGGTCTACAATGGGAAACAAACCGCTCAAGCTAAAGACGTCTATTCTTCGACTTGCAGGCACACTTCTCAAGTTAACAACAATTTACCATGTTCCTGTTACTGACCTTCATTAAGCTTCCAGTGAGCGTTTTTCTCAAGTTCACGGATTGGTTCAAACATGGCGTCTGAAGTACAGTTTGACAGATCACTCCCTGAGAAACCCTCTGTTTTCTGACCTAGCAAACACCAGTCCTCTATGGTCAGTAATGCAGGGGTGGCTGCCAAGTGCATCTTTATCAGTGTGATGCGTGCCTCTCTGTAAAAAGTCAATTATACAACTCTTTAAATGCCTAGTTGTCACTTAGTCTCTTGAGCAGGATTTTAATTTTGCGGAACAAAACAAAATGAAGCAAAGCCTACTTCGTTTTATCAGAGAGACGCAGACCAGCGACATTGAAAAAAAACTGTAAGCCGGAAACAAGTTTAAAATGGACATAATTTGCACCTGTAGATAAACATGTTTTCATTTTTACTGAACAAACATGACTGCCGTGGATTGACAATTAGCACAGCAACGCTACATTTATAGTACAGACTAAGCAAGTTTCAGAAAGAGTCAGATGGACGAGCGAAAAGATAGTCAATGTCTTTTGAAGATTAGAACTGTGCCTATTCCATGACGAGATTCCATGATCTATGTTAGAAAATTCTAGGTTCCGCTTCATATAACTTACTTGTCTGGTAGTGGAATATATATTCTTTTCTGAAATCGTCTTAGGAAGGCAGTGTCTAGTTCCCAGGGGCAGTTGGTAGCACACAGCAGAATGAAGTGTTGACGAGGTGAATTGTGATCAGCTTCCTCCATCTACAGTTTTCAAAAGAGTCTTGTCAGTTGGATGGTCAACCGGGAAAAGCAGGGTGGTGCAGTGGGTGAGATTACTAGCCGGCCACCACGTCATTAGAGGGTTGGTTCTCGCGTTGCTCCGAGGATTTTTCTCCGGGTTCTCTGGTTTTAATTCCTCCCTCCTCAAAACCAACACTCCAAATCTAATTCGATTTGGAATGTGACCCCGATTAGTGAGCCTCATAGGCTGGCTAAAAGCTTGACACATTAATAAAGTTCTTTACTTTTTTTGGTCATTAAGAGACAAATCCGACAAGTTTCAATTATATCATAGACAGGCTGTGTGTTCAAAGGACTTCAGTTACATCACACAATGTATGTCACCTGCTGATGTTATTTGAGAAAGTCCTTATGGCATAGTTGATTTCATGTCAATCAACCTGTTAAACGTACCAAGAGAAACACTCCATCATGCTATCAAGTGTGGCCACATGCATGGTGGCTAAATCTCTATAGATTTGTCATATTGCATTAGCAACAAACACCAAAAGTCCATAGTCACACTCGAATATAGTAGCAATAACTATCTCGGTAAAACGTGACATGATCTGACTCTGCAGTTATCGTAGGGTTTTGTGACATGTTTCAAAATGTCAGGGCATTCTTCGTGTCGTGTGCGACAGTCGTCAGAAAGTTGCTTGATTTAAACGAAACAAGTCGAGACATAAGCTTGTCATATGCGACAAAGTTGTACTGGCTAAACAGGCCCTAATGAGCTCATAAACACTAACAAAATGTCTCGTTTAACTTGATCTATCAACAGAACAACAAACACTTAGCCAAAACATTTCAAAACGAAAACAGTCCAAGAGTCCAATACAAAACTCTAGAATTAGGTCAAAATTTAGTACCAATGACAGTGTTAACAGTGTAAAGTTACCCCAGCCAGTATGTATCGAAACTCTATCATTCTGAACATTGATTTTCTTTCCATCGTTTGCAAAGGCATAAATGTAGTTCATCTTAAAACAAGGGCGTCAATCAGAAACAGGGAAAACAAAACCGGGGGGTACCTGACCCATGTCTGGGTATAGGGGTGCCGCTGAAGGGTTTGAAATCCTGACCCTGTTTAGGACAAAAAATACTCTAAAAACCCTACCCTGTGTAAGACAACACCCTCTATTTTAAGACCCTATTAGACAAAATTCACACCCTCTTCATATTTAAAGGAATTCAAACCGGATCGCTTCGCTCACCGACTCGCTCTTCGTCGCTCGCGCGTGGGATGAGGCTGCTCGCAGGCTAAACTTGTATAGGTCATGTAACCATACCCTGTTTAGGACAGAGGCGAGTAAAATCGTATACCCTGTTCAGGATAGCAAGGTTAAAAAACAGTACCCCGTCCAGCGGCACGTCTCCGTATAGACCAAATAAGGGAGTACCTCCCGGGAGCCGTTTGTTGTTCTTAAAAACGTACTGTGGCATACAAACCTTGGCTCTTGAAATCAAGTGTTCTCAGATTTAACTACATATAGCATTATTGCACTCAGGAGAATCAGGCTTTAAATGATATAACAAACTCTGCTGACCTGTTTCAGCAACTCAGTCTTTATTCTCCGTGTGTACTCTTCTTCACGCGAACTTCTTTTTCTACAGATGCTATCGATTTCATCTATGAATATTACCTATAAAATCAAAGGAAATGAATATCTATTTGATTACAGTCAAACCTCTCCTTATAGACACCTCCATAATACGGACACCTTCATATCTCGGACTAGTAAGATCACCTGGTTCCTGGGAAACCATATTCATAAAATCCCCACATCACAAATAACAGCACCGTGAATTGTCATAAGAGGGATTTGCATGCGCCTATAAACTGAAGGGATTACAACCAGTAGGACTTAAAAGCGACATGAAAAAACCGTTTTGAAATGAGCTCCACAGTGTTCACCAAAATACGTGTTTCATATACTAGTTTTAAATTAAGCTTTAAATTCATTTCAAATCTAATTCTTTTCATTTTAAATCAGAGGGGGCTTATATCTGGGAGGGGCTTATAATCGAAAGAAATATTCTGTTTACAGGTAGATGGGCCTATAAGCGGGGGGAGGGGGACTTATAAGCCGTGGTTTACAGTATCCCCATACTGTGGACACAGAAGTTTCAAATCCATTGTTACAAAGCTCATTGTTGATCTTAATAACCAGCTGTCTTTGCTGAGACCTCAAGTCATTTAAGTTAAAACAATAGATATCTTATTAAAAAAAAAAGGAATTGTATTTTAATCTCTTGAATTTGAAACAACGGTTAGTGTAAAAGGACATACTCACAGATTGTACTTGCTGATTCCTTGCATTATGGAATAACTCTTTAATAAGTCTAAAATAAAAGCACAGTATCAATGTCAGAATTGTTTCCAATAACACTTAACAAATTGACATCAGTTTTTCATGCATCTGTCCTGTTATTGATCATGAATTTCATCATAACATTGTTGAAGTAGCTGTTGATCCATTGGGTGATAGCCGAGTGGATTGTGAATTGTGGTTTATTTCCGGTCTCGCTCGACGGACTAAGCAAAAGAGGGACTACTATAGTCTAAGGAAGCGAGAAAAAGTTTAAGTGAAGAAAAACCAGCAAAAAAAAAGTTGGACAGAAAGTGAGGAGCCCCTGGGAATGGAGTTCTTACCATGCCAGTTCCAAACAGCTCTGAAAGTAAACCACAACTGCTGATTGCAAGGCTTTGTAACTGGATTGTCTCCATACTTTTTTGGGTGACCTTAGTAACTTTGCATGCAGAATTGTAATGATTGATGAAGATGTTCATCAGCACCCTACATGTAAACCTATTTTGTCATACATACTTTTCACTCTCCCCAACCCAGCTGGAGATTAGATCAGAACTGGACACACTGTAAAATATAGAGTTGATCTCTGAGGCCACTGCTTGTGCCAACCTTGTTTTACCTGTAAATAAAGTAAAAACTTGAATCTCAACGGACCTTTTTACTGATGTCACCCTTTTCCGATTTCTTCATTTAACCAAAAAGTAAGCCTCACCACTCAATTCATGTTGCCAAAGTTAGTGAGTATGCAAAGTAAATAGCTTTGGGGACCCATATTTTTATGTGTCGAGTGTCCACAGGATTCTTATGAAACTTTGCATACACTAGTACTGTATTTACTAAATTTGACACGGCATGATAAAGTGATCCACAGAAGTGGTTTTTTCTTTAAATGAAAAATATAAAAATATATATATTGTTGATATTGTATGACATTCTATATAATCATTCTTAATGTTTATGAGGAAGAAAGGAACATAATTACCCACATGCCTCAATACAGTCTGATTTACCATACCCTGCTGTTCTTTATTTTACTATATTTACTAGCTATGATAGACATCATTTATATCCACCTGTTCCTGGTGGTCCATACAGTAGTATCCTTCTCCAAGGTTGTCGGCCACCTGTCAAATGATCCGCAACAGACAAAATGAACTAAGCAAGCATGGGATTAATTTGGTTATTAATAGTGTTTTTGTTTCTTCATTTCATTTCTTCATCATAGCCTCTAATAGATGATGACTGCTGCATGAAAAGTAATCAAAAACATAACTACAAAACAAACTAACCAAGGAGGACTTAAAACATCATAGGTTCAGAAGATCAAGTATTTGTAGGTGGTTAACAGTACACTAATTGGGGCTTTCTTATAGATTATGCTTCTACATTATTTTCTATTATGGACTGGTTACAAGAAAATTCAGTTGTCTCCATTTAATGAACTGAGACAATATCCTACCCGTAAACAGATGTGGGAACTGTAGTGGCATAATGATGGCTTCCTTCAATGCTTGCTTTGCATCATTGAGCCCCACAACATCACAAAATTTAATACTACCCTTCTGAACAACTGTGTCTTGAATTGCAATTTTTCGCCTAAGGTAATCAAAACAAACTTACAATGTCTTGGATTGCTAAAGTGCTCTAAGAAATCACGGCTTTGCTATGTCTATTGAGGGTAAGGAGGGGTTCAACAGAGAACAGCTCATTGAAACCTTACAAAATAATTATTTGAGATCAAAAAGCACACACAAGATTACACATTGCATAATGAAATATTTGTTTACTGTTTACAGACACTCAGTTACAAACCATTTCAATAAAAAAGTGTGGTAGAATACTAAGATGAATATAAACTATCAATATAGTGTGGAATAGCATGGCCTGATGCACCTCCACTGTTAACTCAAGACTTACAACGACAACAATGACAATGTTAACTTAACTGTGGGGTTTTAAATCCAAAAATAGATTTTTTTTGTTTTCCCTGGGAAAGAAACAGCTACAGTGATGGACTTTTCATGGTAAAAGAAGGTAACAGTATTCAACTGCATCTCTTAGACTTTATATAGAAGAACTAAATATTGTTACCAAATAAGCTAACCTTTTACACTGATGATTTTCATTCTTTATTGGATCCATTTCTAAGGGAAAAAGGTTTAATGCTTTTTATAGACGTTTCGGCAAACCATTGAGTATCCAGATCATGTGTACTAAAGGCATGCGTGATCAAGTGTCAATCGATACCATCAATCAACCTGCGATTGACACTTGATTGACATGTTAATAGACACACAATTAATATCCTGATTGATACTCAGTCGACACTCGATTGACACTCAATCGACATCTCAATTGACACTTGATTGACAGTCTGTCGATAGCTGGTCGAATGTCGGCTGACTCATATAAATTGATTGAAAATTAATGAATTGTTGACTGAGATGTTGATTGAGTGTCAACTGAGGTGTCAGTGGAGTGTCAATCAAGCATCAATCGAGTGTCAATCAAGGGTCAATTGAGGGTCGATCGAGGGTATTGACTGAGGGTAACAATTAGGGGTATTGATCAACACTCAACCATGGACGCCTTTAGTACATATGATCTGAGTACTCAGCATTTCCAATAAACAATAATAGTACATAACGTTGGCAATCATTTTTGATGAATGTCAAAGGAGAGGCTTAACTTACATACAAGATTTTCTGGTGAGCTAAAAAGTAAAAGGTCAGTTACAACTTAAGACCATTTTGATGATTGCAAATCAATTATCATCAACATACCTAAGTCAGAAGTATTTCCACAATCAAGCTGCCTTTTCTTGCTACAAAGTGTCTCAAGACAACTTTCAAGGGAGACAGACAATTCATCAAGAGCTCCCTAAGAATATATACATAAATTTTGTCTGGACTTTAAAAAAAAAAAGCGTTAGCCACATTCCTAATAATTCTACCCACACGGGGGCAGGAGGGGGTACTCCGAGAAAAATTTGATGAGGGTGTGCAGCCCACTTCCCAAAACCCTTACCCAATTTATGACCAAAATCTGTGATTTTCCCTACCCTATTTATGACTTGACCAAAAATGCGATACCCTGCTTATGACAGTTGCACCCAACACAGTTGCCCTAAACATAAGGTTTGAAGGGCTTTTGCTTCCGGTCTTATCGATAATAATGAAAAAGTAGCTTCTTCTAAACAACATACCCAATTCAAGACTAGAGTACAAAAACCATACCCCATTTAAAACCAAAATGGTCAAAATTGATACCCCATTTGGGACCAAAACAGCTGAAAAACCATACCCTTTGAGGGAGTACCCCCGCCCCCGAGAATTCTACGCTGAAAATAAATAGCATGGAAAAACCCCAGATTTAAAGAACTGCTTATGTCTCTCTGAATGAGTATAAAATGACAGGTATGCTGACAGCATGTTTAATTCACTTTCAGCTTTATATACATCTACACCTCAATAGTTTCACAAATGAATACCCAGCTCATGCTTTCAAATCATTAAAGAATTGTTTTCACAGAATTCATAACCTGAGAAACCATGCAAACATACTTCAAAATAGCTTGCAGTCTGTTATGTTCATTTGATATCTCACATTTTGGCATATGCAGCAAAACTTTCCAAATGTAAAATTTTGTTGATTTGCTATGAAAACAGCTTACATGTACAACAAAACTGGCATGAATAATTACCCTATTAACAATACTATGTACGAAGTCACTTCTTATATCAAATCAAGTAATATGAAAAACAACTTTCACTGACTAAGTATAAACTTACTAGCATTCTATCACGAATGCCCTTCTCTGATTGGCTGAGCTACTAACTATCTATTCTGTAGTAGACAGTAATTAGGCTAGCAGAGTGCAGTTGTTAACAAAATTGTGGCCACATAGTCTGTAAAAAAAAAAGTGTGAAGTGAGACTATAGTACACACAGTACTTACCAACTTAAGTGAATCTTCCTCCATTGGTATGAGCATCTGAACACAATGGGATGCATTTTCACAGTTGCAAATCAACATGTCAAGATTAACATGGTCTCTTTTTTGACTCTCACAAACAGCTTCCTCTAAGCTAAAAGATTTGCACCAAGAAAATGCTAAGTGAACTGTGATTCACCAATTTAAACCTATGAATGAGTGGCTATCTCTGGTGACATATTTTTAACAAAGATCTTTGCAACCACAAGGTCCTTGGAGATCATCTTCAATCCTAAACTAAAAGATCTTACTGGGTTCTTGTACTGACCCATCCTCAACAATCTTCAAGAATCTTCCAAAAATCTTGCAGGATCTTCAATCAATTATTGAATCTTGAAGATCATGGTATTAAAATCTTAAGTACCAAATTCTTGAGGATCTTAAAAGATCCTTGCATCAGGTCTTGCTAGGATCTTTGCTCATGATAAAATCATCATTCATCTTCTAAAATCTTCATAAGAATCCTTCAAGGATTCTTTAAAGATTTTTACTTTTTAGGATCTTTGACAGATTTTACCATGAAAGTCTCAATACTATAAATCAGTGGTTAATACTTTGTCTAATATTCTTTTGCAAGAAATCCATTAACATTCTAATTAAACACAAATAAGCAAAGGTGTCATGAAATGTCATGAAAAAGATATTTGTATAACACAAAGGACAATAGCTCAAGTATATATCTGTTATTCCTTTCGCTCCAAAGGTATTAATAACTTATTCATATCTGGAATTATCAGAGATGCATTTGCATTTTGTTATCATCTAGCAAATTGAGAAGAAGTTATACAGGGAGAGGCCTAAAAATGTGGCATGCCTTTACCATGTGATTCACATGTAGAAACATATAGTGTAACTTACTAGTTGGAGTTATTAGTCAGAAAAAGCATTAAAAACAAACAAATATGCATAAATTTACTCACCAGCTCACAGCATCTTTAGAGGAAAACAGTTCATAAAAAATATAGCAGACAAAAATCGTATCAACAATCTCGAAATTAAAGATCAGTGTTCATTGAGATTTACATTTGATAAGGTAAATTGTACACGTGACCCCAGTTCATCTGATATTTTAAGCTTCAGTCAAAGAAAGAAAAATGAATGACTTATTGGTGCTACAGCTTTATAAAAATTTTGATCCGTCATATGAGAAGGCAGCCACTCCAGTTATACCAAGATCTTGGCTTCTACAAATGATATCTTCACACTAATGGTGGTCTATACTAAGCCATGTTATTATCCATCAAATATTACCGCTTGCTCGTGACTAGTTGAAATGCATCACATACTAAAACTGGGGAATATCTGGGTGACATTCCTTGGTTTGTGTAATGCAAAAACTATTTGAAGGATAATAAATGCAATAGCGCCTATTTGACTTTACAAATATGCTCAGATATTTGTTGTTGGATATTATCTGTCCCTCGAAGGTCACAGTTTACCATGAACTTCACTCTTGGAAAACCGTTTGTTTCTCAGAGCAGATCAGGTCCGCAGAGCATATTTTCATTACTCATTCACTCATGACTCTTAGACTCTTATATACTTTTGTCTCATTTTCACGACTTTTCCAAATGAAGCAAGCTCAATAAAGGTAGCATCATAAAATACTTCTTGACTGAGTTGAGTGGTACCAGATGAAGAAATATTTGGCTTTGGGTTATTTCACACAGACCCCAGTCTCCCGCTCACCCAGACGAACCGTATCATGGCCTCCACACTAGTGCACCACTAGTACTAGACTATTTAATAAACCTGGAAGGACGTTCTGGTTCGCGACAATATTTACTGAAACCTGAATAAACAACGCTCGAGCTTATCAGCTTTCTCTGCAAACTGAAGTCTTTGACAAAACCTAACATCGTTGACAGACTTCCAGGAAAGAGCGACTGAGCCTCGCCTGCACGCACGGCCATTTTATCTCGCTCGCTTGTTTTGAATTCAGTGGCTTCTTACTCAACAACACATAAAAGACTGAAAACAGTCACTGCGTGTAGTCCGTGGAAGAACTGTGAAAGTCCAAAATACATTTTATGACAATAACTAACGAGAGTCCTGTATAATGCATTCTGGGACTTGGAGAATTCCAACTTGCATTCACATTTCAAATTTAAGTCTTAGGCTTACGTACCGCCCCGTTTCCTAAGTATGGAATACTAAACTCATAGCGATCACAATCAAGACGCGGCGAAGTAATAAATCTATTCTTTGAGGTTATTCGTAAATCTTACCTGCATATATGTCTAATCTATTCATGCTATCAGACCTTCTAAAATTGCCCGGATTTGCTCCCGTTCCTGAGCCAAATTCGAGAAATGGTAATGGCGACGTTTCGGTCAAGCGATCGACGGTTATCGGCTGGCTTTCGCTGGACCCGAAGCTCGTCCGAAGCATCCCACCGCATGAGCGAGAATAAATATGAGTGGGACAAAAAGGTAAAAGCCTCCCCGTATAGAACTTCGAAGAGTATCCCCCGGACCCTGGGTCTCCAAGGATGCCCATACTGCAATGTTCTGTCATGGCTACCGTGAATATCTCATTTGCGGTGTACAGAGTTTTCTATTGTGTGTGGTGGAAGGAGGGGAAACTAGATGAAGGTACTCCGCATGAGTCTCCATTGAAAGTTAGTTCCAGTTCAATTCCGAGAATACGACTATGGTCTATTAGTATCACCCAACTAGTGGACTAATGCAAATCCTGTATTTTGATTGGCTACGCTACTAGGGGACGCTACTAGGGCCCTCAAGAGCCACGGGTCAATGGCCCATTCGGCTTCGCCTCATGGGCTATTGACCCGTAGCCCTTGCGGGCTACGGGTCTAATTGTTAATTAGATGCGCCGGTTGCTAGCACTACCTCCATCGTTTTCTAGGGTTTGAGGGATTGTTACTACCTGTAACTATTGTTTCAAGAACCAATGAAGTAACTCGTTCAGAGAGGTAGTAGGTATTATATTAGTATTATAAGCCATGTATGGGGTGCGGAATATCAGCCAATTGTATTCCGTCACCGCATTGAGGGCTTACATGAGATAGCATTGCGCCCGCGCGAACTCAGTTTTTAAAGCATTTACCATGTGTGCAGTGGAGTCAAAACAAGGGTGAGGGCTTGAGAAGGGAGGGCATGTAATCCCTCAATGCTTGGTGACGGGTAGAATTCCAATCAAACTTCAAATTACAGGTAAGTCTCGTTTAATTTTTAAATTATGTTTTATCGCTCCTGGTTTTATAAAATTTCTGTCTCTATAAATTTCGAAATCCTGTCAGAGTTAACTACATATACAGACGCATGTCTAACAATAAAATCTGATCTGATCAAACGCAGTCGCTTTTTACCTAGAAATTCGACTTTACATCTATATGTTAAAGTTATTTTACCCACGGTTACATATGCGCTACCAATTTGGGGGTGTTGCACAAATAAGAACGAATTTAACGCTTTGGAATCCATATATTGCAGGGCTGCCAGCGTTATATATAACCTCCCGCGCGACATGCCATCTGTAGATGTAAGAAAAATAGCTAAGTGGGACTCTTTATTCGACACTTATAAGGTTAAAATAGCCACCTTAATTTATAATCACACACACTCCATCCTGTTTGGAACATTTAATCCATAGGAAAGAGTCTAAGTATGACCTCCGTCATCAACATCGTGTTAGCGTACAACGTTTTAAAACTTATTATGTGAAAAACTCTATATCATACAGAGGATCCATTGTTTGGAATCTTTCAGAACCATCCGCTCTCAGGGCCAGAGATTATGCTAAAAGGACAAATTGAAAAAGTCTCCCGCCCTCAGAAACTTGAACTTTAGTGAAGAGTCACCGCAAATGGGTCTCCAAATTGACAGTGATTTCGTCTTTTATTGATTTTATTCATATCGTTTTTGCATTTTTACAATTTTTTATTATCCTATTGACATTTTTTACACGGCCCCATACGCTATATTAGCTTTAAAACCCACCATGTTTAAATAAAAGATGTTGTTGTTGTATGAAATATGGATTGCTTTATTTGAGTGATTTCTCTCGGCTCGAAGCTGGTTTTAGTCCTGGTATTTTTCGACAGAAGTTACTGAAGTTTTAGCCTCTTCCAGGCGTTTCGTTAGCTGGGGAACAGCGCGAAAAAAAAGGGAGAAGCGCGCCGTTTTTCGCGCTGTACCCCAACTAACTGAACGCCTGGAAAACGCTACTGGACTTTACATCACTGGAGAAATTGCGGCTCCGGGTAAGCGGGGCTGAAGGAAGGAGAAGAGGGCTAGAAAAGAAATCAGGGCAAAAAAAATGACAGGCTTTTTCCTGCCTTTGGTTGAGATTTACAAAAATTCACGTTAAAGCTGGGATAAGGTGGGGATGGAGGGGGGGGGGGGGGCTGGCGTAGAACGTAATGGACAGCTCAACCACACAAAAGTACAATTAGTTAATAGTACAAGGGCTCTGCACATCGTTTATACATCACGGTACATTTTTAGCCTTCCTCTGCAAAACAACATGTAAAACCACGAAGGCTAATTTTAATCTATCTTTACATATTCAGGTGTAGTCGGTTTTTTAACCGATAGACACGCTATGTCACTATCGTCGTTGTTTAGGCTTTCTCATAAGCCAAGGGGCGTTATTTGTATTTGTAGCCCTGAGATAGGCTGTTATTAAAAGAAGAACTTAATAGAGGGAGAGGCTGCTAAGAAAAATAGTTACCACACTTTTTTCGTTTTAAACTTAGCTTATTTATGAAGATACACTGAGTAGATAACATGATATCAAAACAGTGGACTTCAGAAGGTCTACCGGGTTGGATTAAAAAGTCGAGTTTCTAAATAACGCGTTAAAAAAAGAACTTTCTTTTTAACGAAAGCTTTAACAATTTTGTTGCACAGTCATCCTGCTAGGATATTCCGTCTTCTACGCGTTCTATTGATTTTCGATAGCTCTTTTAGCACTTTCCGTTGTCCCTTTTTCTCTTTTCCTTCCAAGCACTTCTCCTTGTCTTCTTCTTCCTCGTTCTCTTTCTTAACCATCTTAACCATCCCTTTGTCTTCTTTTACCTCGTTCCCTTCCTCTGCCCCTTCCTGAACCTCTATTCCTTCTACTTCTTCTTCCGCCTCCTCTTCCCTTCCTTAACCCTCTTTTCTTCTTCTTCGTTATCCTCTTCGCTTTCATCATCATCATCATCTTCATCATCATCATCATCATCATCACATTCTTCATCATCTTCATCATCATCATCATCTTCTTCGTTTTCTTCTTCCTTCTCTTTCTCCACGTGAAATATCATTTGGAATTATCGTTTTTCCCTACATATCGTCCTTTATTTAGCTTTATTTACCGAATTTAGCTTTATTTACGGCTGACTTGAAAGAATTTTTAGCTGACTTTTTGCGATGAAAACACTAAAGGCTCCTTAGCTTGGGAAGGAGGGGAGGCTGAATGGCACTAAAACTGGCGTAATGTTTCTATACCCGTAGTACGGCTACCCACAACTCGCACCGTAAAATCCGAGAAATGAGTATAGTGATATTTGAGGGCGACGCAACATTATGTCCGTGTGGCAATTTGCCCTTCCACGGCCCGGTACATTAGGCACCTCATGGTATCCCGACTTACCATCCGGCCCCAGATGAGGAACGCCATAGTGGACGTAAGTAGTATTTGTCTCAAAATCCATACGTTAGATACAAACACAGGCTAACGACATTTGTATTTTTCTTTGTTTTGTTTTAAGAAAAACATGGAGAAAACGCGGAAAAACATGCAGACGATAATAATATTCAACCAGCAAGCACAAGAGAATTAGACCATTTTTCGTAAAGAATTTACAACTTTATTACCAATAACAGACATTTATTACAGATATGTCAACAAAGATGCACTCCTGGACCTTGACTGTGTGCTCCTGAAATAAAGTTAGTGACAAGTGAAGTTACAAAGAGAAATGACAAACCCTAAGGTTTCAGTTCTCCTCAGAAGGTCAGAATTATTCTTCACTTAAAAGATGTAGTCTACATGATGGACTTTTTCTATCTTAAAAGAAAAATCCTGGGAAACATCGATGGAGAAGTGAGATATTTGCACACATTCTGACTTTTGGAATATGGCATCTAACACAGGGATTTGAATGGTCAAGAGCGTGTTCACTAGTCACTGACCAAAGAAAATGCTGAGTGATTAGCATTCTATGTTAATTATTAGTTTTATTCTGGGGGGTTTGTACTCTTGATGCAGTACATCATTTTATGTGGAGACACACTTGAAGGTACATGGTAATGGTAACCGTAGAGTGCTTTCCAACAGGGCAAACGAATAATAACTAGAACTTCTCACTGAAAGCAAAAACATATCTCACTTCCCCCTTTTTAGTGACAATCGACTTTAGCAAATTCAGGGAAGTCGAAAAATAATTGTCCAGTCAAATGTAAAAACTAATTAGTAGTTTCAATTGAGTTCACTAACCTTATGCCAAAATTTGAAGAAAACACCAAATTTGAAATAGTCACTAAATCTTAGCAAACAAAATCTTAAGTAAGTCATCTGGGACCATTTAGGAGTGGCTGAAATATTAACCTTAACGTATTTATTAACTGTTTTGATATCAACAATGTTACTCACCCAGCATACTACTAAGAAATGATGCATATGTTGCACTCCCTGTGATGGCCCCTGATTTTGCAGGATTATGACGAACTGTCTTGACTGTGAATTGGTTTTGTTCTTCTCCAGGTCCAAAGACATCCACCTCCACAATATGGGCATTGAGACTAACACATTTTCAAATGTTAAAAATCATTACTACAATAAACACACCACAAATATGAAATAAACTATCTAATGGCTAATACCAGCAACCAGTAAATAGCTTTTTTACATCACATCGGGTTAATATGCTCTTGGATAGTGCTGTTAGAACACTTTACAAATGAGAGTCATGAAGCCAAAACCAATGTAACAGTGGCAGATCTAGGGGAGGGGCCTGGGGGCCCAATCCCCCTCTCCCCCCCCCCCCCTAATTTGGGTAAAAAATAAAAAAACTCACACAGGGAGGAAAAGCCAGCAGGGCAAGCAAGCCCACCCCCCTCCCCCACTTAGCTCAAGGTCTGGATCCGTCACTGAGCAAGCACTGTTGTTAAGCACAAAGGACACAGGGAATACAGTGAGCCAAACAAAATTCAAAGCAAATATATGTAGCTGATGTGAAGCACAAGAAAACATGTGTGATAAATATTGGTTTGCTTCTGACTGGATGACAAAATGGTGCACAATTTTGTTAAGCCAATTGTGCAGCATACTAAAGCAAAACCATTAAGTTAATTTTAAAGTTAATTTTAATAGTCAAGTGAAAACTGCTCCAATCCATTTACCATTAATAATCAATATGACAGAGAGGCAAAATATTGTTTTTATGTTACCCTGGATCAGCTACAATACATCCTTGTGCTTTATCAAATCCCAGATTGTGAGCTGCAAGGGCTGCAGCTGCCATTGTATTAACATTATTTGGAGCTAGCGAACAAAGTTCACGGATAGGTCCTGAAAACATAAAGAACACTTGTTGGCACACCAACACACAGGTCATCTATATACTCAATTTGATCACATGCTGATGCTAATATATGATGCTGAGTTATGGCTCAAAACAATTTTCAGACTTAGATTTTCATGGGTCATTATAACCACTCTTTATCAGTTGATGCTACAATCATGGCATCAAAAAACTGCCCAATCATTGGTAAACACGTTGTTATCATTTTTGTGACACAATAGGTTACCAACGGTAACCTATTGACAGTAACCTACCAATAGTAACCTAACGGTTGCTAGTTTGGTATGATGAACTAACGCGAGGATTGTCAGGAACAGACTCGTTTTGCCGCTATTGGCATCACCAACAAGGCTAGGCAACCCGGTCCTTGTGCCATTTCTGGTTGAAGTTCAGTAGTCGCAGGAAGTCCTCGCAGAATTCACAAATGTATAAGGGCAGTATGGATGAAAAGGGGCTGGAACGAGACAAGAGTGCCGCACTTATTTTTCATCCCGATCCCTTCTAGTCTGTAATGTCTCGCCTCATAATCCAGACCTCATTCTGAGAGAAAAACAGATTGCCGACAGTCTAGTAATATGTCAAGAAGATCACCACTACTTCATCACCAATATGATCAAAGATTCTTTTGATACAATATTACTGTTTTAGCATCAACTGATTAAGAGTGGTAGTATTGATCCAAATAAATATCAGCTGATGACCCATCACCTGTTAGAAAAAAATTCAAGGCTACAATATTATTATAGAAATTTAGCCCATTGCCTCAACGATACAAATGTAGTGCTCTAGCAACTGAACTATAAAGTCCTGATACACTGAGAGTAAGTGAACTATGGGTTCAGGAAACAGGCAGGACATTAGTATGATCATGTGATCAATCTGGCTGGAAAACAACAATCATATGCCAATAATTTCATTGTATAAGTGTTGACTCCAAACAATTAGAGATTGAAAGCGTTGCAAGGTTAAGCCTCTCTAAGAATTTTTGTTTCAAAACCAAGTTATGGCATTGATCACTCATGTTCTAATTTGTGTTTTCTGCATATTATACATACCATCATATAGGACCACAGGTTCTGAGTGTACTTGTGCATTCTTTGCCTTAAGAGGTTCATTCAGTTTATAACAAGATGGATGTTTCTTCATGGTCACTTTCAGTCCCTGAAAAATGATAGTGTAGTCAACTACATTATTCAACAAAAGAATACCAGGACTGGGGTTGTCAATATGTCAGTCAACGATATCTCATGACACAACTCAAAACAATTTACAGAGACCATGCAATTCTTGGTAGCAGACTTGATATGCAAACATAATACATTCCACTGTTTAATACACCTTCCAGATGAAGCTACAAATATGTTATATCAGGTCATATAATTTGTTATATCAAAACTATTAGCAGAGTATCCAAACCTTTAATGTTTTCCTGTCTGCCATTTTCTTGATATCATTGCCACCCCAAAGTGCTCCACTTGGTATGTAAATGCCATGAGTACCATTGTAAGCCTTCTGTCTCAGCTTGTTTTCAACATCCAAGTTTGCCAAGGCAGTTGGTGAACCAATCTACCAGAACAAGGCATCCAAAATGAGCCATTCATACCAGCCTGATAACTTTTAAATGAGCCATTTATACTGTGAGCCTGATAAGCAAGTGGATATTAATTGTAAATTCTGTCAGTGGAGTAGCACAAAAAAGTAAATATAGCATCACTTTCTTTTTTGCCTCCAGAGACAGTCCAGGTAGTTGACAACAACTTTTTTTCACATTTAAACTGACATGTCCCATTAGAGAAAAATTCCACCAGAAGTTCTAGGAAGGATTCCACCAGATGTTCTACTAACAAGTAGACAAAAACTTTGTACTGAGATTATTTACGTCCTATTGCAAACTTCTGGTTGACTATTTTATCTTCTCCAAAAAAAATCATTTCTAACAACACCAAATGTCAAAAACAAATTTTGAACTTCATATGAAACACTTGAAAGTACTGGTGAAATGAAACTGATAATGAAATTTACCTATTTTGACACAATTTCTCTGAACTTTGAAATTTATTTTCCCGTGTTATTTAGTGTTATTTCAGGCAACTATTTGATATATCTTAAGCTTTACGAAAAAGTAAAAAGGACTCTAAAATACCTAAAATTATTCTGGTATAAGGTTTTTGTCCAGATTTCATTTTCCTGTCACATACCATGTAATCAGCAACATCAAGGAAAACTTCACCATAATCCACAGTTATTGAAGGATGTGCAACTTCTACAATCAAATCTGGAGCCCTGTATAAACATTGGACCCCAAGGTCCAAGGAAACCTCTAGTACCTTTGTTTCAATCAATACTAACTTTAACTAGACTATAAACAGGTACCCTAGTCAGGTACAAGGCCAAACAAATTGGCAACAGAAGGTGAGCAGGGCTGAATCCAGAAAATTCAAAAAGAGGGGGTCATAAATATATATTTTTTTATATATTTCCGAGTTTTACAATTAACTAACAGATATCCTGTGTTATGATAGATTAAGCATCTTGGTTAAGTGAAATTAATATGGTTGACACTTCAACTTTGGAACAATAATTTAAGCTGTTGAAAATGACATCACTGTCTAAATACAATTTAGGTACCTTTCTGCAAATGATGACAGAGTTTCCAAAATGTAACGATCCTCTACTTTGCCCCTGATTACTTCCAAAGTTCTGTTCCAAACAAAACTAAGCTCTAGATCATTTCTTTGAAGTATTTCTTCTACTAAGTATTGTCCTGAAAATAGAGTATGTCAGCATTTTATATTGTATGCAGACTATACCTCACAAAATTTCAATCATAAGCCCACCAAAAAATAAGCCCTCCAGAACCTAAACCTCCAAATCTCAGACCCAAAATTCTTTCCTACAAGATGCATTCCTCTCATTAAGCCCATGGGCTAATATCAATGATCCCACTTGAGAAAAAGTTGAGCTTTTACAAACATCAATCATCTTTGCCTCTTTGCTAAAAGCTACAGGTTTGTACTTGTAAAAAAGATCACTTGAGACAACTCAGTTGTCTCTAAACTTGACAATATATAAAACATCCAGTGAACTACGGTGACGTCACAAAAACATACAGTCAACCATAAGTGGTTAACACTTTTGTTCTATCTGTAACCGGATTTCTTCCATTAATTGGTTTTAAAAATGTCTTAATTGTTCCCAGATGACTGCATATTATGTTAAAGTCAATCCACTCAATAAAACGTAAAAGCATTTATTCAGTCAATGAAGAAAATCATATGCAAATGATGTCCTGTTTTAAGTGTTAAAGAGCCTTTTGCTAGTCTAGACCTCAACAGCACATTCCTTCCAATCCCTCCCCCGTCAATATAAACATAGGCACGCAAGGCGTGCAAGAGTTAGTTTTTTTGTGTGAAGTGTCGGAGATAGAAAGCATTCATGGAGCTGTTTACAGTAACGATTTGATTAATTTGACAAGTTTTTTTGGTTGTGATATACAGCAAGAAACAAACTGGGAATTTATGATGTATATGCGATGTTACATCCTTCATGGTAAGATAGCTAAATAGTAACCCATAAAATGTTTGACTGAACAAACTAAAGTAATCTGACACGTCTCCAGATTAATGTAGATACCATCTTATTTCTAACAGGCAATTTGATTCGTTCTTTGATACAACCGGCACTGTGATTGGTGTGACACGCGCACATGCATAACTCCCTGACTCACCGATCACATAACCCTTCCAACCCCCAAGAGGAATTTTTGCTCAAAAATACTCAAGTTAATTTAGAGACTTTCGCATTTTATACGAGTCGTATGTTTACCCTTTTTACACAACACAACACGACACAACTTCACTGAAAATAGAAAGAAAGAGAAAAAAACCTCTGACACGTTGAAAGTCTGATTTAATTAAATTGCACTTTAAATTGGTGCCGCGCAGTCTTCAAAGAACATTTGACCAGTTTTCATACTTTTTACATGTAAAAATATCGGACTGGAATGAATGTCATCAAATAAAACTATTAAACTGCTACTGCAGAGATGTAAAAACCGTCCAGAAATGAAAGTTTTTTTTGTTTAATATCCTGGGAACAATAGCCGATAACTTGTCAGCTCTAACTGAATTTACTCCCATATAAAAAACAAAAGTGTTAAGTTACCATTTGTTACTAAAGATAGCAAACATCTCGTGGGAAAGAGTGGTGACGATTCATCCGCTCTAATTGAATTTACTCCCTTGTGAAAAACAAGAGTGTCAAATTACACTTTGTAACTAAAAAGAAAAATATCTCGTTATATTTGCATGCAACAAGAACAAAACAATCGTTACCCGCACTTACTATTGTAAACGTTAGAACTGTTTCAAATCTGAAGTCTCGTCCCCTCTAAAACATGTCCTAAGAACTAGAAGCGACGATTTGTGACCTCTGATTGAATTGACTCCTTGTGAAAAGCAGAAGTATCAAGTTACCTTTGTAACTAAAAATGAAAATATCCCGTTCATTTGCATACTACTAACTGATGAACTGTTTCAAACCTCAAGGCTCATCTCGTTCATTTAACTAAAATCCTCAGCCTAACCCACAGAAAATGTTGAAGTAAACCCAATATATGAATACTTCCTCCTCTCTTATAGAAGAATAAATATGGCTGTTCTGAACTCTATCGGGATCAAATCTTCTCACATACCATTTACCTTTACAACAAGAAATTTGATTGGCTGTTTATAGCAGACCCAATCTGATTAGTGTGACATACATACATCTCTCACTCACTCACTCACTCACTCACTCACTCACTCACCAATTGACCCGTCCATAACATACCTGACGCGCTGACTAAGAGGTATTTTTTTACAAAAAAATAACTCAAAAAGGATAAGGGTGCTCATTGCAAATTTTGAAAATAATCCCTAAGAGGTTACAAAATCCTGTTTTGATTGCGTGGCTTGACTTTTTTTTCACCCCTGAGAGGTACTTTTTCTAAAACAACACATTATCTCTTGTTATATTTTTTTGCCTCAATACCCTAAAACGAGGCTGAGGCTGAACACCCTAAGAGGTACCAAAACCCCATTAATAACCCTAAAAGGTACGATGACCCCACCCCCCCCCCCCCCGTCCGCCCAGCCTTTTTTACAAGGGACTTCATCCCCCTTCAACCCTGGGCTCAACCCCCCAACCGATTTTTTTGGGTTATTTTATGCCAACAATCTAAACCAAATTAAAATACAGTGTTTATAAAAACAACCATGGACTTGCAGAGACATAAGAAATTATACCATAGAGTTGCCCCAATTTTGCAGACAGACGTTTGTGTGACCCGCGTGACCACTTTTCTGGACGGAAGGGAGGCGAAAGATACACACCCCAATAATTAAACTATGAATCAATTTTCTTTTAAAGAACCTTCAAAACTGAAACAAACTGTTAGTATGGAGTTAGCTGGAAATTAACCTGGCCAGTAGATCTTACATTGATCTTGGAACTTATACGGCGCGATCACGCGAGCAAGAGTAGACCAGAGTACGGTAGTCTGCCTCGTCACATGGCATGACTTCTACAGGAAATATTAACAAATATCTTAAAAATATCTCACCTAAGTGTCCATATCCTACAACTCCAACTTTTCGTCTTTTCCCGTTTTCATTATTCATGTTGTTCGGTGCCTTTATTAACTACTAATACAGAGCGAACTGAGCCAGAGCGATAGAGCGCGAGGAGAACGCCGGTTCGTGGCATTCTCACATGAAGTATATACTACCGATTCAGCAGTGTTTTGAGCCACTGTTCTAATGTCCAGCGGAAGCGTTGTCAATAGCAACATTATCAATCACGATTTCAACCTCCATCTTGACGAGCTTTCCAGTTTGGTACAATTTCTGAGAGAATATGCCTCCAAAGAAAAAGAAATCAGGCAAGAAAAAACTTGCGAAGATGACTGAAGAAGAGAAGCTTCTGTACATGGAGCAGAAACGGTTAGCAGAAGAAGAAATGAAGAAGAAAAAAGAAGATATGTTGACACAGTTTTTGAAGGTACGTTGTGGACTTGTGATCAGCTGGATAACCTTATCAATATTGAAACACGATATTTAAACTAAGTTTCAAGATAAAGCTGTTCAATTTTGTGTAGTGAATATTGTCAACTGTACATTTTTCAGCTCCTCCCATTTTAAGCTAAATCATTGGCCTTGAAGTAGGGCCTAAGATTGGATTGTAAATAACAAATTTATTATCCCAAATCAAGTTGTCTGTTGCTATAAGAGGGTCCCCTATACCTCTTCTGAAAACAGTTTCACGCAAAAGTAATTGGCCTTTTCACGCATCACGGAAAATTCGAAAAACAGCTTCACGTTCACAGAAAAAAGTAAGCAATCACGTTTCACGCGAAAATGCAAAGGCTAAATCATGTTTCACTTAAAAATGCAAATTCTATTCAAGTTTCGCACAACATACAAATACAATCATTACAAAAATGTATCTGGCAATACTGAAATGTACCACAGTAGATATAGCTGCACATGGCCATATATGGATAATTTCAGACTCTCTATTCGTCAGCATGTCTAGATGTTTTGTGGTTTGGGTATTATGCATGTACAGTGGAACCCCATTAATACGGACACCAAGGGGACATGCCAAAGTGTCCGTATTATCGGGGTGTCCGTATTGAGCCGTATTTAAGTGGGCTCTCAGAGAAAAAGTCACTATGCAAATGCTACCTTCGTGAAGACAAAAGAAAGAATCCAAAAGACATATTAAGAGTGCCTGCCTGTAAAAATCAGACAAATTCTTAATTTCATGACAAGGGTCGAAAATTTGATTTCGCTCATATTCTTGTGGTAGATAGGCTAGGGCATGACAAAAACTACTGGATAGTTTTTTTGTCAAAATATCCTTTTATTTCAAAGAAATATGCAAATTACCAACTTCCGTTAAAATCGTCATTTGACGCACCATTTTATTAAGCAAGTTTGAGAGCCTCGCATGCAAAACCACATCATTCTTCCGTCTTTAAAACACTCAACTAGTATTGTGCAATGTTTAAATGTGTACTGGGTTGGTTTTAGGGAATGTTGCGTTGTCTTTTTGGGTGCAAAATAATTAAATTTCGAAGACATGGATTTCATTCACTTAAAAGTACTTTGTGAATATAATTGATTTTCACCATGTGCAAAACCTTCAAATGGATTAAGCTTCTGGTGGTTGAATCGCAGAAGGATGATCTACAGATTCTTGTAAAAATTTCTTTGGGCAAATGATTGTGAGCGATGCGAGAGCTTTTCAAAGTACGTCAAAAATGCAAATATTTGACCATCCATCATCAAATTTCAATTTACAGGTTAGACATATATTTTAGCATGCGCCACATGACTTGACCTATAATAAGTTGAAATAGACACAGAGCTGATAATTTTGAAATGTTCTAACCTTATTTGTTGCAAAAGGCAGGTCCAAAGCCGATTTGACCTGTTTCTAGTCGATCTCTCACCATTCGTCATACATAAAGCAGAAGTTTGCTTTTGTTTACACAAGGTTAACATCCGATGTACATCGCCAACTGTCAACCTATTATACGTCGAATACCATGGATCTGTGACCATCTTGTGCGCATATGAACATCACTGCATCTAAAATGGCTGAGTCATTTGTAGATAGTTGCTTGCTTTGCACTGCGCCAAAATGATACATTTGATTGATTGCTGACCATTACTGATAAGCGTGTCGGCGCAGCACAATTTTACAGCCGTTATTTGTTCGTCACGCAGTGCTGTCACAGCATATGCTGCACATTTTGATCCATTTTGTATAGAGCACTCTCAGGATAAATGAAACAATTTAATCATTGTTCATCTGTTTGTTCATATATATAATAATATGTGTATATCTATATAATCGTATTCTGTAGTGTACGTGGCCTCGGTCCAAATCACGGTTGTTGTACGTTTTGATGTTTCAGACAACAGCTGATAAAGCTAGTGCCAGTACTCACTAGAATTTTAAAAAAATCGCCATGAAACAAATTATAGATCAATGAAGCAAGAACTAGTTGAAATGAAAATAGGAGATCACAACGTGTCTAATTCATGAGAAAAACAGACTAAATTTAATTAGTAATTACGTGAGTACATAGCCCTGGCCATGCCATTTTATTTGGCGTATTTTGTTTGCCTAGTGGCGAGGCATCAGTATGTTTGTAACAGAAAATAGAGGACTGTTGTCAATACAGTCCAAAATTATTGTCAGTAAAATATTGTAAATAAAACACCTATTCACCAGTTACCTCCGCGGCCACCATTTGGTCGTTCCGATAAGGGTTTCACTATTGTCTTTACCCCTATCATAGGGGTAAAGACAATTCAGCGGCCACCCAAAATTTAAACACTTTGTTTTGGAAAGGGCGATGGTAGATAGGGGTCCAAAATTGAAGGTGCATGACGAGTGATAATTCAGATACACGTCTATCATGATTGTCTTGAATTGACTCCACATTCACCAAGAAATTTATAACCTGATAGTCAAAAATTAAATATTCAGGGTACACCTCTATTTAAGCGGCTAGCCCCATAGTAAGCAGTCACCACCCATTTCCCCGGGGGTAGCCCACTGTATCACATGTAAATCAAAAATAATTGCACAGCGCGAAAAGACCTAGGTATGAGTTTAGCGTTACAGTATTACGCAGGCCATGTAGGTAGCAGTGGTCGAGTAAAAGATATCAACAGGGGCAATGGTAAACTATTCATTCTTCTCATTTCTTAATTTAATCTCTTCCTACTCAACACGATTGTGTGCTCCCAGTGGTTCCCAGCTTTACGGAGCCTTATGTATTAGGATAGAAATTGTCCTACCCCTACCCCCTAAAATGGGATGACAGTATTGTGTGACGAAAAAGGAACCGCTGCAAGCAAGGATTCAAGCCATCAAACCGTGATGATCAAACGTAATATTTTGGTGTAGTGCAAAGCAAGCAACTATCTACAAATGACTTACCCGTTTTTGACTTAGATGCAGTCGTGATCATATGTGTCGAAAGAGGGTCACAGATTCATGGTATTCGACCATTAAATAATTTGACAGTTGGCGATGTACATCGGACGTTATGTAAACAAAAGCAAACTTCTACTTTAGGTGCAACGAATGGTGAGAGAAACATGTCAAATCGGCTTTGGACCTGCCTTTTACAGCAAATGAGGTTAGAACATCTCGAAATTATCAGCTCTGTGTCTATTTCAACTTAACATTGGTCAAGTCATGTGGTGCATGCTAAAATATATGTCTAACCCGTGAATTGAAATTTGACGACGGATAGTCAAATATTTGCATTTTTGACGTACTTTGAAAAGCTCTCGCGTCGGTCACAATCATTTGCCCAAAGAAATTTTTACAGGAATCTGTAGATCATCCTTCTGCGATTCAACCACCAGAAGCTTAATCCATTTGAAGGTTTTGCACATGGTGAAAATCAATTATATTCACAAAGTACTTTTAAGTGAATGAAATCCATGTCTTCGAAATTTAATTATTTTGCACCCAAAAAGACAACGCAACATTCCCTAAAACCAACCCAGTACACATTTAAACATTGGACAGAAATATTTGAGTGTTTTAAAGACGGAAGAATGATGTGGTTTTGCATGCGAGGCTCTCAAACTTGCTTAAGAAAATGGTGCGTCAAATGACGATTTTAACGGAAGTTGGTAATTTGCATATTTCTTTGAAATAAAAGGATATTTTGACAAAAAAACTATCCAGTAGTTTTTGTCATGCCCTAGCCTATCTACCATGAAAGTATGAGCGAAATCGAATTTTCGACCCTTGCCGAGTTATTTTCCATTTTTATGGACAGGGACTCTTAACGCTTTGTTGACATATTTCGGTTATGACATCGAAGCGATGGTTGAGCAGACATCAGTTAAGGCTGGATAGAGTGTGGATACTGACAGATTAACTCACCTTTTCCGCAGAACCCTCCATTTTCTGCCTTTTCTCGATCGAAATGGCATGATACCCGCGTGTGTGACACAGCGTGACAGACTAGATTCTAGGCCCTCCTGGTTCACTGTTGCTGTGGTTAGTTCTCAGTCCTTCATCCTCACACGCATCGAGAGATGTCGAGAAAGGCAGGCCGTCACGCTTTTTACATCCAGTTTGGTGTAGTTTACGAGCATTTATGATGCTAAAATCTCCAAAAATGTGAAAAACTATTCTCACAAAAGTCAATGGTTCACAAATCACGCGAAAGTAAATGCATTTTTCACAGATGACGAAAAAATCGAAAACCAGTTTCCTGAGGACGGAAAAATATAGATTCACGAATCATGGAAAAATAAATCCTCATTCACGCTTCACGCAAAGAGAAAACGCCCATTCACGCGTCATGAAGAAAGTATAGGGAACCCTCCTATAATGCTAAATATTTTAATTAACACCAGTTGATTCAGTGTTGAGTCTGCCTAGAAAGTATTAATTATAGCAAAACAATAAGCAAAGTGTTTTTGCTAAATATTTTGGTCTAGCCAACTGTACATAAAATTTAAAAAAAACACTTTATTTGAGTGTCATGGTATTTAGCACTATTGTGCTATTTGGGGTGACTATAAAAGCAATGGCTGAAAGCAACGGATTTCCCAGCTGTTACACAGTAGCACAGTGATTATATTTTTGTTTTCTTTTTCATAGGATATACTTTATCATGTGATTAGATTAATGTAAGAAAAATCACAGTTTTATTTTGTTTCGTTCTCAGGATAAATTAATGAAGGAAGAAAAGAGTACAAAATTTAATTTAAACAAGCTACAAAACCAATGGAGAGTCATTATGAGAGAAGGTATGATAACTAGTATAATTATTTTTTTCAGCTTCTCAGCAGTCCAGAATTATCCTAAATCCTTGAATCTGATTGGCTAATCACGCATGCTCCAGCTGTCCGGATTTTCTCATATGTGACCCCGACTACGGACTGCTCTGAAATTTCCAACTTTGGCAACTTTTCAAGCTTTTTGTTATGCCATAAAACAACAAAAAGGTAAACATTCAACAAAGAGTCATACAACTATGGATTCCATGCAAACAGTATTGCTTTTTGTGCCCGAAATGTCAAATGCATGCATGCGCCACATTTGAACTGAATGGCGTTAATTGAATTGTTTTGAAAGCAATAACGTAAAGAAAAAAATAAACAGATTGTATTTGAGTCTTGAGTCCTACCATCGGCCTGTGGCCTTAGGCCGTACTCAAGACCTTGAGCACTGTTGTTCTAAATACAGACCTCCTGTCTGGCAAATAACATGTATAAACTGAGGGATGGTCCATTGGATTGGATAGTCTACACTTGGGTTATAAAAGTTATTACTGAAGGTTAAAGTGCTAAACCACAGATTTGCATAAGCATTTATATAACTGCATGAGGGTAGAATATTTTGTTCAAAGGGTGCTTAGTAGTGCTTAGGGTGCTTAGTTGGTTAACCTCTTGCTAAAATAACTTACATTACTCTTTGAACTTGTTTCATATTAAATATGATGGTAAATTTGCTTTCAAATTACTAATATATGTATGTATGTATAATTAATATGTGCAACAACACACAACATGTTTGTTTTGCTTCTGGTGTATGAATGTCCTACACCTTGTCCATATAAAAAGTCTTGCATTTTTACAATATAACATTGTGTGGCTCCAGAAAATATCCATACATGCCCAACCCAAGGAGGGTTATTGGAAAGTGCAAGAGAGAGGGTGGGTCTCTAAAGCCGGATATTTAATGTTTAAAAGAAAAGTATGAATTTCCAGAGGGACTGGGGGTAGGGAGGGGGTTCAAATTAAAAAAACACTTAGTGGGAACAACACATTCGCCATTACCCTGGCTACCATTTGTTAATTTGGATTCCATCTATTTCTTTCACAGCTAAATCCCAGGAGTTGAAGAAGGATATAGAGATACTGAGTCAGACATTTGAACGGGTAATAGATAGAAAAGAAGCTATAGTCAAGTCTTTGGTTAAGGATATTGAAGAAGCTGAGGAGCAATACCAAATGGCACTCAGAAGTCACTTACAAAATGTTGATAGGCTAATAGGTAAATGTATGCACATGGATAAAATGGCTCTTAATAAATATTTATCAAGTACAATGGTAACTTATATCTTATTATACATAATTTGTAGCTTGTCCCCTGTGACATGATAGAGATATAAAGTAATGTATACCTAGCTACATATATTTATATAGTTACTGTAAAGAGAAAAAAAATAGCAACAAAAAACATTGACAGGTGGACAGAAGCCACCAGAAATTTATAAGAGAAAAACAGATCCAATTACGAAAACCCTTTTAAAAATGTCTATCACTGATTGCAGCACTGAAAGTAGTATTTTCAAGCATAACAGTGAAGTCAGTTCTTAAAATTCTCACATATTGTACAGGTGCAGAAAATATTCTTACTCAGGGATGGGTGGTGGGGGAGGGGGGCGGAAAGACAATGCATTCAATTTGTTGCATGCACTTTTTGAATGTATTAGCCAGGACTAGTATTTTCCCCTCTGATGGTTTTATCTAACAATTTGTCTAGACTGAGATATCTTTGAATAGTCTCAGACCGATTACTATAATAATGTTAGCATTTACACCGGATTACCCAATGTGGTTAGATTTGCCTTGTACACTAAAACAGTCATTTCTCATAATACATAGATTTAGGCCACTCTGCCTAAAAGCGAAGCTCCTGGGCCGGGTTATTCAGAGCCCAATTAAGCTAACCCAGGAAAAGGTAGAATTTTGATTTGAGTTTTGTAACTTTGCAGTGAGGTTTTCTATATATTTTTTGGCCTTCTGTTTTGAGTTTTAATAATCACCATATACACAAAACAAAGCAGCAAAAAACATTTGTATAGAAGAAAAAGTTATAATTTGGTTAACTTTTAATCCTGGGTTAGCGTTAACCGGCTTCCGAACAATCCTGCCCTGTTTTCAACAAGTTAACCTGACATAAGCCTGCGATCCAATCGAAAACCAGCACTTGGTCAGCAGTCAACTTCATAAAAAAACACGTGATCTTGATGAGCTGTAAACTTGAGCCCGTGATATGGTCACATGATACTGGTCAGCAGATACCTTTTTTTAACAGGTGTCAGGTGATCATAACATGGATGTCCAATACCAAAGAAGTACATGGTAAACCAAGGCTCCGCTAAAAAACTGCTCATGAAAAATTTAATTTTAGATTTACAACAGAGACGATTACATGAGGCTCAAGATGAGTATGATCAAGAACAAGAAATCTTAAAAGAAGAATTTGACACTGAAAGGTGAATATACAAGGATTAGCTTGTACCACTATGAACCAAATAACTTGTATAACCAAAGTGTACTAGTTATATCTCATTCACACACACTGCATCTATAAAGCTGCATTCAAGACATCCTGTTATATGGAGGTACACAGTAAGCTTAGTGGATTCAAAGGTAAATGGCTCACGCCCTCTATGAAAATTCTAAAATTTATAAACTCACTAAGGCATCCCTCAGGCTGCCCATCATGCCTTTTAGTGGGTAAAACTAAAATGACCACCAGTGGAGTTATTGTGGTTTCATTGTTAGTTCATTTAATTTCTTGTTGTAGAATTGGTACTTCTAATTTGAGCCATGCCTACAAAAAAAGATAATTTCTTACATCTTGAAAGGGTTGTTTTTTTTCACAATTTTCACGGTCTCAAGAGACATTATCTACTAGGTCTTCTCCTTAACACATAAATATACATGTAGCTATATATTATTTGAAAATATATTTCTTTTAGATTGAAGATAGTAAACCAGCAGAGGAGGGAGATGCATGATATTCAGGACATCATGTTTGCAATGGAGGAAGAGTGGAATGAATTAGAAAATGAAGCTAAACAAGATTTTCAAAGTCTTAGAGATGAAATAAAGAATAAAGTAATGTATTATTTAACAAATAAACAACAGTTTTAAGATATGCTCTCTGGCAGTAATTATTTCTCTCTCACACAGTCACAGCATGGTTAAGGCTTTTTTCCTGTATTTTTATTTATCATTCTTCTCTATCTTCATTCATGAGCATTTAGCAAACCTTTCATTCTGTTTTTCTTGTATAGAATCTTGAAGAGAAGCATGCTTTGAGAATACAATTGGAAGGTACAGTGGAGGATCTCTGGAGGCAATTTCAGCAAGTAAGAATTAGAAAAAAAAAACGAATTTGTTTGCTGTAAAGTTACTGATCGGTGTTCCTTGTAATACTTTTTTTATTAGGTTTACATGATAATTATAAGTTAAAATTATTGTCACTTTTTAATATTCGATAGGCTCTGAAGAATTACAATGAAACAACAGAGGAAAGAAAATTGGCCTTTGAAAATCTCAAAGCAAAAGATGAGAAGAGTTCTTATGAAATAGAAACCCAAATGAGAAAGCTACAGAGAATACAGGTGAGACCATACACTCAGGTGTCATAATATTTTTTATATACTAGTCTTAATCTGGAACATAAGGACTGAAACTAAAAGTTGTTGATCCTTAGACTTGCAATTTTAAAACATCATTTTGATGATTGGTGCCTATTAAATAAAATAACAACACTTAACAAATGTGTCCCAAAAAATGATCGAATTTTAGCGTAGAGTTTCTGAGCCTCTACAGCCTCTACTGCTTCTAGGTAGCACTGCATTCTCTACTTTGTAACCAAAAAAGCTGTGTTCTGCAGAATTTTGGCTACATTTCAAGTTTCAAAAGAGTCAAGGGCTCACAGGAAAAAAAGTTGTAGTCTTGTCTGCTGCCCATTCTTAGGAGTGGACTCATCCTCCAAGGGCAACTACATTGTATAGCCCAGTGTGTAGAACAATTGTGCATGTATTGCACATTAATAGATAACTTTAGAGTTGATTAAGAAATGGGTCAGTGTCTCTTTAATGTAAAAGAAAAGGTCACTTGTTCCATGACCTGTCCATTTCTTAGCTCATTGGTCTTATTTGACTGTAACAAGGGAAATAGATAGTGTATAGATCAGTCTGAAAAAGTTTGAACTTTCAGCTGGGGTAAACCTATTAAATCCTGGATTAGTTAGCATTGTGTATTGCAAGTAGATGCATGATTGTTTACCTTGTACAACCAAACATTTACATGTACACATTCAAACAAATCTACCTGCTTTTCAGGACAGCATTTCACAGCTGAAAGCCAAAATGGCAAGTAATGCTAAAGAATGTGATGAAAGAAACAGACTTATCAAGGAGGTGAGATATATTAAAACTTAATACCAGTACAAAACTAGTAACTGAGGAATCCTGCACACTAGCTGAAATGAATGCAGTGTAATTTCATTATTTATCACAGTGACATGACTAGTTGATTTGAATGTGGTAAACGGAAATCAGGCCTTACTAACTCTGCAATGTCTGCAGCTAAAGCCATTCAAAGTTTAACAAATAGATTCCTTGTTCCCATGCATCTGTTCAGTAATAGGTCACAGTTTGCTATCACAATCAAATCATTCATCATATTTTGACCAAAGTATCCTTATAAAAGAAATTCTGACACATTCTTGCTCAAGATGACCATTGCCTCAGTCTCAAGGGTACGTTTTCATATGTCTGCAAATGAAGATTCACTGTAAGAAGCAACATTAAGGTTAAATAAAATAATAAATAAATAAATTAGCTTTGTTTAATGAGGGTAACACACAACAGTCTTCAATTTTTTTTCTTTAGCAAAGGGAGGTGGTTGCAACCCAGTTTCATGAATTAAAAGCTGAAATGAACAAGATGAGAGACTTAGAAAGGTACAGTGTTGGTTTAAAGAAACACATTTTGTGTTTGAGTTTCAAAGGATTCAATAGTTTATGTCAGAGTACCAGTAGTGCCCAGAAGGCCCATTATTGATACATGACTTTTTGACAGCCTGACAGTAGTCATTTTTTGATGAAAGTGAACTCAGATTACTGCATAGGGGCAGGGAAAACCACCCAACTTAACCCTAAGAAAGATGAAGGACTACTCGTCATCCCCGCAAGATCATGCAAAGTATCCTTTCCTCTCTCTCACTCCACCTAAAGATCCTAATCCCACTGCAGAACACATGTTGTGATGGTCTGGTCAAATTGTGTCAGTGATTGTTGTAAAATATACTACTCTAACAGCTAGCCAGCTCATGTTGTCCCGGGCCGGGTTGTTCAAAGCCCAATTAATCTAACCCAGGATTAGCGAGAATTTTGCTTTGAGTTTTGTAACTTTTTGCTGAGGTTTTCTGATTACATTGTCTGTCCTTCAGTTTTGGGTTAGAATATTTGAGATCAAGCTACACTAAACACAAGAGGTGAAAAACATTAATACCTCGGTTAACTTTTAATCCTGGGTTAGCGTTAACCAGCTTTTGAGCAAACCAGCCCAGGTGTGTATGGATGTACTTACAGGCAGTTAAGAGGTGAAATAATAATGGTTAATAATTAAAGAAAGAAAAGTGTGTTGCCGTTTTATGCAAATACCTAGCCAAGACCTTGGAACCCCATTGACTGCATTGGTCACATATCATTAAACTAGAATGAAAGAACAGTTTTGTTAATTTTTGCCATGTGAAAGTTGATTAACTTAATGATGAACTCTTTATTTGCTTTTGTTGTTACTGAAATTAGTTTCTTTTTTCGGCATTTCATGCACTAAAATATGAACTCTTTCCACACATCATGTCACTTGTGTTACAATGGAATTTAGAGTGCGTGGCTTCTAGCTGTGGTGCAATGGACTGGCATGTTTTGCAGTGTATCCTGTCAGAGCAGTTTAGAGTAGTAGTGTCCTTTTGCTTTGAGATACCACATGGAGTGCTTTCAAATATAACATATGATAATACTGGTTTTAGGGACCTATACTGTGGAAGAAATTTTCACAAGAGGGTGGCCAAATTTTGCTTTCTTAGGACAGAGCTTTGAAAAACAAAAAACAAAACCTTACATAATCGAGTTGCTTCAATATTGTGTTGGTGTTGGCCACTTTGTGCACACCACCACGGACAGTACCATTGAATTAGACTTACTAACTTTGAAATTGTTGTCTTATTTTGTAGATCACGTTTAACCCAGCTGACACTTCAAAGCAATGCAGCCATAAAAGAACTTAAACGCACTAATGATAAGGTAACTATCTGAAAACAGGCGTTTTAACAGTCAAATGGAATTGCAATTTTAAGTATTAACAAGCGGTCGATCTTAAATGCTAGTTAAAACACAAAAAAATGTTTTTTATAGCAAACTTCTTTTTTCACTTTTCCCTTTCATGTAAAACATATACTGGGCTGAAGCAGAAGAATATTGAATTATGTCAGTTGCCACTTATTTAAATTGCTGAAATTTCTGATTCCTTTGCTAGGGCGAAAGTATCCTTAAACTAGCCGAGATGTGCCGGAAACTGGAAACAGAGACAGAAAAGGTGTTGCCATTTTATGCATCCTCTTTAGCACCTGAGGAAGATGATGATGTGGCCGCTGCTATGCAGGAAGCTCCATCCGAACCACTGGCTGAGGTGAATAAACGTTCCCCCCCCCCTCCCTTCCCCTTGCCACCACCCTCTGAAACACTTGAGCTTGAGCAACAATAATACCAGAAACGAAGAGAAAAGATGAAAGGAAGGCAAATTCTTGTCAGCTAAGAGCTACCTTAGATCCTTGGAGCTTTAGATCCTTAGATCCTTAGATCTTCCTTAGATCCATGGGGTATTTATTTAAGCTCATTTGAGAGAGGGGCGGGGCTTATTTGATTTAGTGCGATTTTTAGTGTTAGTGCCGGCCAGTTTTGTATGGTTTATGGATCGATGTTGGATTTATTTCATTTTTTGTGGCTAAATTGGTCAGTAAAAATGCACTGGTAATACAATCTGACTTAATTTTCTCGTCTGTGAAATCAAAGGGAGAGTGGAGTGGGGCCCAAGGACATTCGCGCCCAAAATGTTCTTACGTACCAATTTTTCTAAAACTTGCCATGCAGCAGGGCAAAGATCAAAGGGGAAGAGGCTCGCCGTGCTCGCTTTCGAAATAAGACCAGCGTGTTTAGAAGCTTTTGTTATTTTAAGACGATCTTATCTTACAACTGTCAGCAATGAAAGAAGTTACATTAGTGAAAACGTATTCAATTCAGCACAGCTAAGTATATTAAGTAATCTTTTGTAGCTGTTGTCGTTCTTCAGGGTAGAATAGGTCTTGAAAAAGCATACATATTAGCCTTGTTCGTCCACATTAAAATGAAAATTTCGGCCACACGAGAGCAGAAAAGGCGAAATATTTTTAACTTCTCACGTTGTTCAACATATGGTGAAAATAAATAAACGAAATGATCTAGGAAGTGATCTAGGAAAAAAGAGGGGGTCACCGACCATCTGGTAATCATTCACCACCTCGAGAGTTTGAAACTCCTGACATGGCGAATATATAGAGTTTGCGTAAGATGTTTCGGCAGGTGGCTGGCTCAATTCACTGTGAGATTAACCATGTCTTAGATATCCTCTTTTACGTATTTTATTTCAGATTCTACATGAGTATTCTGCTCTAGAAAACTTTTGGAAGAGATACAACAAGGTAGGACGACTGTTGGTCAATCCTGTTTGTCTGTCAGTCCCCCATTTTGTACCATGTAAGTTTCAATGCTTCGTTGTGAGCATGGACTAAATGTTCCAAATTATATACAAAATCATCAACAGAGTAGTCATATCAGCTAAGAAAACAAATGAGGTTAAATTTATGGTATGGTTTAAATAAAGGCTATCATCAAATTACCCATAAAATAAACTTCACATCAGGTTACTTTGTATCTAACATTTGGATGCAGAATATTATACTGCTATGATAACATCGTAGTTTTTAAAATTATGCTAACTCGTCAATGTGTTTCTTGAATTGGCAGGTTTTACTCGACAAATTAGCTCTTGATAACGAGAAACACACCCTTCTTCAAGAAAACCAGCAACTCAGAGCTATTCTCAAACAGTACCTAGATGGTAAGTACATGAACATTGCCGATCCCAGCTTCTCTACAGTTCATACGATTCTCGAGAACAGTGTCTTCCGTGTTTCTTAAAATTTGTCACAACAGAACTTTCGCTTTTACATACTGTCATCCTTAACTTTTGCGTTTACACACGTTGTAGTTTTTTAAACATTCATTCTAATGCTATGGTTAAAAAAAATATTTAAATTTTGTATCACTTGCATGTAATTAACGTATGGTATGTGAAGTTTATATGAAATAATTCATATATGAACTGCGGTTGTAGATGAAAGTGAAGAATGATAATCGCAGTTAATTTTCCAATTTAAGCAATTGGAAAGAAGAAACCTGAAAAAATCAGGGCTTCAACGGGATTCGAACCCGTGACCTCCGCGATACCGGTGCGATGCTCTACCAACTGAGCTATGAAGCCACACATTGGGAGCGAGGTCAATTAATTGAGTTCATATCATCCCGTGAGAAGTGAAATGATGTGAAGTTTATATGAAATAATTCATATATGAACTGCGGTTGTAGATGAAAGTGAAGAATGATCATCGCAGTTAATTTTCCAATTTAAGCCCTGATTTTTTCAGGCTTCTTCTTTCCAATTGCTTAAATTGGAAAATTAACTGCGATGATCATTCTTCACTTTCATCTACAACCGCAGTTCATATATGAATTATTTCATATAAACTTCACATCATTTCACTTCTCACGGGATGATATGAACTCAATTAATTGACCTCACTCCCAATGTGTGGCTTCATAGCTCAGTTGGTAGAGCATCGCACCGGTATCGCGGAGGTCACGGGTTCGAATCCCGTTGAAGCCCTGATTTTTTCAGGCTTCTTCTTTCCAATTGCTTAAATTGGAAAATTAACTGCGATGATCATTCTTCACTTTTAACGTATGGTATCATACTACATCCCGACATTCTGAGTACAGTTTGTTGTTAATATCAGTTGAAATTTAATCGTTATCGTCGAGGAGGAAAAAATGAAAGTCAGTCAATGGCGGTTCATGTCTATACCCCAAGAGGTTAACCGTATAAGTAGTCTTGGAGTATTATTTCTTTTTAATTTGTTCTAATCTGTTTTTTCTTGGCTTCTGTAATAGTTCTACAACGATCGTTATGCTTTTGCAATTATTATTACTTCTACTATATCGTGATTTTTTTCTCAATGTTCAAGTAGAAATTGTCAACAAATCGACAATGTGTCCAGTGGAGACCCGTTGATTTCTTTGAAGTCAAATAATCGTGTGGTTTTTGTTCTGAAGTATTTATCTTGATTTTCAGGTATTTCAGTTAACGATGAGATCCTTAGTCAGTACAACCCACTGTTTATTGTCAATAGCAAAACTAATGTAAGGTAAGCTTCCAAGGAAACACTTTCCTGCTACACAAGTGATATCAATTACCAGATAGGTTACAAGAGAAAAGCAGCCTTCAGCTACAAGGTATCAATTTGATGTTCCTCCTTGCAAAAAACCTGATACGAATTAGCACTCAGCTTTATTGCATTAGTGTCGCATTGAAGTTAATTCATGAGACGCTTGGTGAATAAAAATCGTACACTCCTGGTGCTGTTTGTTACAAAGGTGTATAGCACCATCCACAACCGGGATAATTAACCATCCAGTTGTAACATGTTGACAAAACTGAATGCGCCATTCGAGCTTATTCAGTGGCTAGTGGATTATCCAGTTACATTATCCATCCTCTGAAAAACCTGCGCCGGAATTAAATCTTAGCCAAGACGAAGAGCAAGCGATAAAAGAGAAAACAGTAACGACAACGATTAGATTCACTTATGGTAAATCAAAGTACATAGTTGCACAGACATCTCCTTTGCCTTTAGGTGTTGTCTCCATGATTTGGTGTTCTGTATCACCACCTCAGTTGCGTGGTTCCTGTACGGAATCTAGCTTCCATCTGCTCCCTGTACTAACGTACCCTCCTTCCCATTTTCAGGCTGGCTGTACCCGTGTCTGACCCCCGTGTCAAGCGGTCAGGTCCTACTGTAGTGGAAGCTGCTCATGTTGTTAAGCACGCCATTTAAACGTACATGAAAATGAGTAAAATCATATTTAAGCGTTGTAAAAATGTAAATAGCTTTTTTAGTTTCCGATTTTCCCATGTTATGAAAAAATACAATTTGGTGTAATTTGTTGAGTTGAAATAAAAGTAAGCGATGAGAAATTTAACAGCTCTTGATACGTTTTTCTCATTAAAGGGGCAGTGTCATAATCTGCGCATGTGCAAGGTTTTGGTCGAAACTTGAAAAGGTCAGGCTGAATTTTGAAGCCCTACGTGGCCATATATAGCCCGTTATAACGCACCAAAAACGTTTGGGAGGACACCCCCGGGGGGACATAAATAGCACTTAATAGCGCCATACTCAACCATACATAGCCCTAGGTGACCATAATGACTGACTTTTAGGATCTATCAAGTAAACGGTTAAATTGCGTATGAAGGATATATATGTTATTTGCCGGCCGGGAGGTCCGTACTGGAAAAAACTGTGCCCGAGGTCTTGAGTAATCGCCCTGTACTCAAGACAGAGGGCGCAGTCTTTCCCAATACGGACCCCCCGGCCGGCAAATAACATGTTTATTTTTTTTTCCTGCAGTAAATTGGCTTTAATTATATATGGGTTTGTTTACGCAACTTTGTCTCTGAATCTAACGATTCGTAAGAAAATCTTCGCAACGAGCGAGAAACTCAGAACAGATTTATTTCGAACTTCTTTATGTTAGTTGCATTTAGCTCACCGGTTAAGTTCTCCAAATTGTTTTGCCAATGTGGAATTATTTCTGTGCAAAGTTTGAAGTTGTACTACAAAAACAATTTCTGTCAGTCGTTGCGAGTCACTTGAAATCAGACTTTTCTACGATATATGGAACGGCAGAAAGCGAGTAAATTCGTCAAGTGTATTCCACAGAAATAGAGCAAACTTGCCTTAATTGAGACATTTTTCAATCAAAATTGCACTGCGAGAGAAGCACAGGATTACGCGCCATTACAGCGCCAAGATGCAAACAACCAAACAAACTCTCACAACTTGAAAACGCTTAATTGAATTTGCGCGACTTTCCTTGTCATTGAAAAGTGAACAGAGGTAAACTTGCGTTGATTAATCGTCGGTAGAGGTGTAAAAAAGGCGATTACCGGCAATTCGTTCACGAAAATAGATCAACACGACAATTCCGCCCGCCGTCTTTCCACAAATATCACGCATAATCGTCTAAACATCTTTCTGGAACTTCTCAAAACATTGCCTAAATATCACAAAAATTTTCCTAAATATCTCGAGAAACCCTCTAAATATCTCTTATATTTTGTTTAAAAATAAACCGATTTTGAATTACCTAGGCAAAAATTCTCAAAAATTTCTCGCGGTAGTGGAAGTTGGGGAGATTAAGGCGCTTAGATGTTACCAGCATCCACCATTTTTAAAAATTGCTGCTTTAGCGCTGTTAGTGATGTGGAATACATTTTTTTAAGGGGGAAATCGATGATGTTTCTGGCATAGAACTGAGTATTGTTTCAAGGGAATAGCGAGGAAAACACAGGGCTCAGCCAAAAAAAGCTGTAAACATTTCTAAATATCCCTAAAATTTCTAAAGATCTTAATATTTTCTAAATATCTCGGAAACTTCTAAATATCCCCCCAAATATCTGGATATTTTTGTAAAGGTCTGGCGGGCCGGATGGGAAAATTCCGCCCGCTCCCGGAACCAATCAGATTGAAGGATTTGTTGAATTTCGCCCGCTCACTAACAGAGAAAAACATAAAATTCTTTATTTTGCTTGATTGAATCTACAGTGAAGTGCATAATGTGGAAATATGAAAAAAAAAACTTGGACGTCGTTTATTTTCTTCGCCGCACTTTAGGCGAAGCGGAAATTTTAGGCCATATATG